>NC_071989.2:117885000-118510000 GCF_028885655.2 Pongo abelii | reverse complement strand
GAACCCCCAGTTCAATGTTAAATAGAAGTGGTGAGAGCAAACATTCTTGCATTGTTCCTGATCTTGGAGGCAAAGCATTCTGCTTTCATCATTATGTAGAATGGAAGCTATAGATTTTCATAGATCCTCTTTATCAGGTTGAGGAAGTTTTCTTCTATTCTTCATTTTCAAAGAGTTTTTATTATGAATGAATGTTGAATTTTATTAAAAGCTTGTTTTTCATCTGTTGAAAGAGACCTATAACGGTTTTTCTTTTTTAGTGATGTGGTTAATTATGATTGATTTTTTCAGTGTTGAAAGAGCCTTGCAGTCTTGGGATAAACCCCACTTGCTCATAATTTGTTATCCTTTTTGTGTTAATATATTAGTAGATGTGATTTGCTCTCATTTTGTTTAAAAGTTTATATCTACATGGGCTGGGTGCGGTGGCTCATGCCTGTAATCCCAGCATTTTGGGAGGTCGAGGCGGGCGGATAACGAGGTCAGGAGATTGAGACCATCCTGGCTAACAAGGTGAAACCCTGTCTTTGCTAAAAATACAAAAAGTTTAGCTGGGCGTGGTGGCAGGCGCCTGTAGTCCCAGCTACTCGGGAGGCTGAGGCAGGAGAATGGCTTGAACCTGGGAGGCGGAGCTTGCAGTGAGCCAAGATTGCGCCACTGCACTCCAGCCTGGGCAACAGAGCGAGACTCCGTCTCAAAAAAAAAAAAAAAAAAAAGAAAAGTTTGTATCTACATTCATGAGAAATATTGTTCACTAAGTTTTTCCTGTAACATCCTTTTTTGTTTGTTTTAATATCAGGGCAGCACTGGCCTCATGAGATGAATCGTGAAATGTTACTTTCATGGAGATTTTGTAAAATTGGCATTATATCTTTCTTAAAAGTGTGGAAGAATTAACGGGTATATTCATTGTGCTTGGCACTTTTTTTCTTGGAAGGATTGTAACTATGAATTAAGTTCCTTTAACATATATCAAAGTAATCATGCTATCCATTTCTTCTTGAGTAAACTTTGGTAGTTTATACCTTTAAAGGAATTTGCCCATTGCATCTAATTGTAATATTTTATTATGATGATTTTCATGTCTAAGTTCTGTAACGATGTTTTGTCTTTCGTTTTGATATTGATAATTTGTATCTTCTCCCTTTTTTTGGTTGGTAAGTCTGGCTAGAGGTTTATCTTTTTTTTTTTTTAATCTTTACAAAGAACAAGGATTTGGTTTTCAGTTACTCTATTGTTTATTTCACTTTCATTGATTAATGCACCTGTATCTATTATACCTCCCTTTCCTTCTAAGGGTTTAATTTGCTTTTCTTTACCAGTTTCTTAAAGTGGAGGCTTAGTTCACTGATTCAAGAGGTTTTTTTCTAATATAAACATTTAATGTTATACACCTCCCTTTATACATTTTCCTCTAAGTATTGCTTTAACTGCATCTCTCAAATTTTGTCAGTGTTTTCATTTTCTTTTAATTTAAAATATTTTCTAATTTGTCATGTGATTTCCTCCTTGACTCATAGGTTATTTAGAAGTGTTTTGTTTACTTCCAAATATTTAGTCATTTTCCATATATCTTTCTGCTACTTTTTTTTTTTTTTCCTTAGAGACAGAGTCTTGCTGTGTTGCCCAGGCTGGAGTGCAGTGGCTATTCATACAGGTGCAATTGTAGTGCATTATTGCCCAGAACTCCTAGGCTCCAAAATTCCTCCTGCCTCAGCCTCCTCAGTAGCTATGGACATGCAACTGTGCCTGACATACTTTTCTTTAGTTTAATATTTTTTTATGGTCTTATAATTCACTTGGTGTGATTTTTTTGTTTGTTTAAATTTGTTATGATTTGATTTATGGCCAGAAAATTGTCTAACTTGGTGGATATTTTATGTGTACTTGAAAATAGTTTGTTTTCTACTGTTGTTAGAATATTCTATACATGTTAATTACATAAAGTTGGTGGATAGTATTGTTTCAGGCTTCTATATCCTTATTGATTTTCTGTCTGTTATATTAATTGCCAAGAGAGATTGTTGAACTACCCAAGTATAATTATGGATTTGTCTATTTCTTTATTCAGTTACATTATTTTTTGCTTTATGTATTATCAAAAAGAGTTTTTAGGTTCACACACAGTTAGAATGTTTTTCTTTTCTTAGTGAATTGATTTTTTTTTAAATCACATTGTAATGCTCTTTTTTAGCCCTGGTAATATTCCTTGTCTATGTCACACTTTCTGTGGTGCTGATGTCTTATAACATTGGTCTTTATTTTTTTGCTCCTGGAATTAAAACTGAACCTTAGTTTTTAATAAGTGAAATAATAAAAGAACTCAGCAGATTGACTAAGATGAGCAACTCAGATGAGGTAACCAAGGTTTATACCAAACTAGTCTGCAGCATAGTCAGGGCTAAAATTCGTACACCGGGTAATCTCTGGTTCCACCCAAACTAAAATATGTCTAATGATAAATTTGCTCTGAATAAGCACCGTACTATCAAGTTCTAAAGGTATACATGGCTCATGCCTGTAATCCCAGCACTTTGCATGGCAGAGGCAGGCGGATCATGAGGTCAGGAGATCAAGACCATCCTGGCCAAAGTGGTGAAACTCCATCTCTACTAAAAATACAAAAATTAGCTGGACGTGGTGGAGCATGCCTGTAATCCCAGCTACTTAGGAGGCTGAGGTGAGAAAATCATTTGAACCAGGGAGTCGGAGGTTGCAGTGAGCCAAGATTGCACCACTGCACTCCAGCCTGGCGACGGAGTGAGACTCCATCTCAAGAAAATAAAATAAAATAAAATAAAATAAAATTTAAAAAAGGTATACGGTAGAAATTTAAAGTCAGATATCTTGTATCTGAGGTTCTCAGAATGGAGAATTCACTTCTCTTTGGTAACAGATTACAGGGAACGAGTAATTGTGCTGCAGCAAATTGGGCCAAAAATAAGTTATAAAGTCATTTTCCACATTCTCTTTCTAAGATGAAACTGTTAACAAGGAATAGCAATTATCTTCCTGGTATCACTATCACTCTGTTATAACAATGTAACTCTCAGATAAAGCTATTAATAGCTCCAGTTTTTGGTGCAGTTGCTTCATGAATTAGCTATGATATCTTAGTTTTCCAGGTACTTTAATCAGAAGCATTCTGTTAGGCACCTCACACACTGTAAGGAGTACGTGCACACATTAATGCACAGTACTTTTACATTGTAATAGGAACTAAACCCTGCCTTTCATTACTTACGTAAGAGGAATCATTAATGACAAACACGTTTGGCATAAAGTCATTAGTAGTCTGCGCTTTTATTTGTTCTTCCGATAATGTCTTTACTTCTAAACTGACTAATGTGGATAATAAAAACACTAGGCTATACATTAAGAAATTATTTTGTTGAAATATCTTTTATCCATGACTCTTCTATTTCTTCTTATTCATATTGCTATAGGAATACTGAAATTTTTATGGCTGTCTTTTTTTAGACACATTTTAAGAATCTGCTCAGAGATAATTTGATGAAATCTATTTTTGGTCTCAGCAGGAGAATCCTAATTTGCATCTCCTCATGGGTCATCATTGCCTAAATTGATCTACACTGACCTGGTTCACTTTAAATCAATTCAGGGTTTTTCTTTGTGCACACAGAACAAACTACCTGTTCTTCACATGCTACAAAATCAATCCCAAGGAAATTTAAATGATCTGGATGGATTCTTCAAATAAAATTGTACTGCGTTTTTCTGATCAAAATTGAGAGGAGTATTGAGGTAAAACTAAAACACTGAAACGGATTAACCAACCAGGTAGACAAAAATTGTATCAGTTGTCTGTATACAAAATACATTTTACCCACCCAATATATAATTATTATTTTATTATCTGGTTACTATAAAATCAATTTATATAACAATTTGTATTTATTTTAGGGACATGGAATATTTTGGGGGCAAGATGAACAATTGTTACCCTACTACAGTTGTAAAGACTGCGTCTTTTAAAGTCAAGATTCTGTAGCCAGCTTTACTTTAGAAGTAAGATGGGAAAAACATTCTAAACTGAATAAGGGTCTATGGTGGTTTTCTTTGCTAGAACATGTTGAGCTATTTAGCTAGTCAACAAAAATAGTAGTTGAAACTTCTCTCAGTATCTTAGCACTTGTTTTTAAACAGATTTTCTGTTATATAAATCGGTGAACTATAAGAAAATAGTTATATTTCTTGTTGTATTTAAAAAAGATATCATACTTAAAATATATTAAATTGATTGAGCTTGTGAAATACCAAATGTATAATAAGTGATGTTCATAAATACCTATGATACTAATAAATAATAAATGCTACAAGAAAAGTAAAGGGCTATAAGAGTTTTTAGAAGAGAAAGAAAGCTTCTTGCTGGAAGAAATTAGTAAATGTTTAATTGATAGTAAGACACCTATGTTAAACTTTAAGGGGAAAATAGGTTTTGAACATGAAAACATTAAAAAATCATTCTATTAATAGGAATAGTATAAACAAAATCATTAAAGCAAAAGATTGTGGAAATGTTATAAAAACAATGACTAGAAGATTAAGGCATTAAATGTAAAAGTTGAAGTGAATTAGGAAGACTCACAGGACAATGATGACTCTTGCAAACCAACCTAAGACTTTTAACTTTTCTTTTTTAAGCAAAGAGATACCATCACAGTTTTAGAGCTGTTGAAATATTTCCTAGAATAACAGGATTCTTTAAAAACAGCAACATCTAAAAGGCATATTTTCAGGGAGTATTTAGTTTCAGGCATATATTCTAGGTTCTGGAGATAAAAGAAAATATTCTTGCTCTCAAGGAATTTGGGGTTTAAAGAAAGAGATAGATGCACAAACAAAAAGCCTATGAATTATATGCCAACTGCCTCTGTAACACAGATGGATATAGGGTGCTGAGGAAACAGAGAAGATGATCAAGTTAATAGTAGCTCCAGCAACAGGTAAGTCCTGAACTAGCAGTGTCTTGATACAATAAGCATTTATTTTGTGTTCCATCACAGCCAAATGTGGTATTCCTTCTGAGATGACCTACCATGTGGTCATTTAGTCACCCAGGTTCTTTTCTTAGTGACCCAGGATCTTTCCTTGGAGGACCTAGAGGACAGTAGCTCCACTGTCCTCTTGGAAGGCCTAGAGTGGTTCCACTGTCCTCTTGGCCTTTGAAGTCTTTTTCTTTGGTGAGGTATACATGCCTAACTAACTTAACTCAGAAGTTTCACACTTATTCTTTTGATGAGAACTAGTAGAACTAGAAAAGTTTCCCAGCTTTGTGTCCAGGAAAGACACAATAAAGATTCTGATGAATTCCTTGCAATTTCTGCCCCAAGAACACATCTAACTGTGGAGTGGGGGTGGGTACATCCAGGAGTGCTGGAAAGCACTGGTACAGTTGTATGTGGCTGTTTACATCCAGCCTCTGTTCTGATTCATTAGAATCTACCTGACACCTGTTTTGATTCATGTCCTTCAGTTGTTAAATATTTTGATTAATTTCCACAGTTTACCTGCATTCGTGCTAAACCTGCAACAAGGAGAGTGAATCCAGGGCCTCTATTTTGACATGAATTAACTGGCAATAGTTAATAAGATTGAAAAAAAATGGAGATTTGAAGATAATGAGATAATTTAGGAGGTTATATTTCAAAAGTACAGGTGAGACAATGAAACCTGAAGAGTAGGTAGTAGAGATGAAAAGAAAAGAAAAGAAAAGAAAAAAGAAAACAGGCAAAATCTGAAAACACAGTTCCAGGCAGCTATTTGGATGTGAAAAGAAAGAGACGGGGAAGAGCTAAAAAAATAATTGCATTAGTCCATTCTCACAGTGCTATAAAGAACTACCTGAGACTGGGTATTTTATTCAGAGGATTAATTGACTCACAGTTCCACAGACTATACAGGAAGTATGGCTGTGAGGCCTCAGGAAACTTACAATTGTGGTAGAAGTGTGAAGGGGAAGCAAGCATGTTTTCACATAGCAGCAGAAGAGAGAGAGGAAAGATGGAAGTGCCACACACTTTTAACCATCAGATTTCATGAGAACTCACTATCACAATAACAAGGGAGAAATATGCCTCATGATCCAATCACCTCCCTCCAGGTCCCTCACCCGACATTGGGAGTTACAATTTAACATGAGATTTGAGTGGGGACACAGAGCCAAGCTGTATCAATAATCATGATAAATAAATAAATGCCAGAGATGTTGAGCCTAGGTAATTCAGAGGTTCATAGTGCTTTTACCAAAATAGGGAACAAGGAAAAAGAACAAATTTTAGAAGAAGCCATTAGATTCTAAGCTTTTGGAAGGCAGGAATCTGCTTTGTAGCTCCACAATCTGATACAGAACCGAGTATACAGTAGGTGCTCCATAGTTATTCATTTAATTAATGACTAATGAAACCAAATTACTTCAGTTCTAGATACACTGAGTTTTTAGTGTCACTAAGACATTTGTGTAGAGATGTCCAGAAAGTAATTGTGAAGGTAGAATCAGGATAAAGAAGAAATAAAAACCTCCTAGAGAAAGGCAGTAAATAAATCCACATAATTAAAAGAAAGAATATACTGGAAAAAAAAGTATCAGCAAATAGAGAAGGAATTCTTTAAAGAGATGATTGGACAGCTGATACAGAAACTTCAAGAGCTAAAAAGCAACCATTTTATTTCAGAATTATGGTATATGTTTCTTTTATTCATAGATGGTTTTCTTTCATTCATTCACCTTTTTTTCTTTCTGAATCGTTATGGGTATGAATACGTAACAGCATGTACCATGAAAGTACACATTGTCTATAATCCATCTTAAGATCATTGTTAAACTTGGCATATTTCCTTCATGTCATTCTAGGTGTGTATTTTAAAAAGTCAATGAAGAATGTATCATTTGTTAAAAGATACCATTTTTCAATATAAAATTACCCTCTTAACTGTTTGATGATTTTGCCTTAAATTCCACTTTGTCTGAAAGTAGAATTGCAACTCTTGATAGTTTAATTTTTGGAGTTTCCTAACAATCATTTTCATTTCCTTTCTTTTTTAATATCATTTTGTTTCAACAGTCTCATGTAAGCTACATAATATTACTTTGATTTGCTTTAATTTTACTTTAGTTTTTCCTTTGCCGTCTATGGACTTCATGACACTTTTAGTCACACTTTATATGTCTTGTGTTCCATCTTTTTGTTTTGTATTATGTCTTGTTTTTACTGTGTATTTTCTCTACTTAAAAGAGTTTTTCTTATTTTGATGTACCCCAATGATTTGGAAGTCATATATCCTGTTTTTAATTCTTATAATGATTATATTTACATTTCTCAAAGAAAACCCTTCTATGTCAAAAGTTTTCAAAAGTCAATGATAAAATATGTATTTTGCATCCCTTCCTGCTTTTGATATTTTCCTCATTCCATGTGAGAGGGGGAATGTACCACATTTTTACTTCTTTTTCACTTCATCTTCTCATATTTTAAAACTATAATATATATGTTAAGACCCATATTAATATTATTAAATTATGTTAAGCATTTATTATTTTCTCTTTAAGCAACATTCTGTTTTTATTCACTTTTGTAACCAAATTTAAAACAAACATTTAGACTGAAATTTATGTTTAATGTAATTGAGTGTTCACTGCTAGTCTTTGTAGAACTGTTGGCTAGATGGTAGTTTGTAGAAGGACATAACAGATTGTTGCTCTCGAAGGGCTTAGGGTCTAATGGCTTTCTGCCACTACTATTACTCTTTCTTATTCTCTTTTTTGGTTAAAAGTAGTATTAAACTTTGAGTTACCTCCATTCTTAATCTCTTAGTTTAAGTACTTGTGCAAAGTATAAGGAGTGTAATTTATTCTAAGTTCTTGAAAATCTAAAATTTCTTGGGAGCAAAAATTAATTCTTTCATGATTTTATACTGCAAGGGAGATATCTAAGGCAGATTTTACTTCTCTTTATATACATAAACTAATATTTGCTCATTTTTCTGTCCCAATATTTGTAGAATATTGCTTTTGTTCTTATAGTTTATTTTTTCTTTAGTATTCAGTTTTTGAACTGGTATAGTAAGTCATTTCAATATACATATTCAAGTCATTTTTCAGCTCTATAAGTTTTCTGTGGTATCTTTGAATACTTCCTCAATTACAATTTTTGAGGGTTTTTAATTCATAATTATTGGATTGAATAACATCTTTTTATTCAATTTTAATCTCCTCTCTATTCATTTTCACTTTACAATTTCCTCTGAACTTTGGAAATTATCTTGAATTGGTAATCCATGTCACTGATTTATGTTTTGTAATGTGTTTTCTGTTTGTCTTTAACTGCTTTTACTATGATACTTTCGCTTCTGCCATGCTCCTTCATTTCAAATCTTTTTTTCCTCTGACTTTTCTATTCTTGCGACTTTCAGCCCCTATTTTGTTAATATTATAACATATATCCTTTTGTGTATACCAAGTAATTTTCTGTACCTTCTTTCCAGTTCCTGCAGCAAATAATTTTTAAAAGTTTATTTTCTTCTGGATGTATGGAATGATGTATCATTCTTGCCTTGCAATAATTTAGAAGTTATTTATAGGTTTTCTTCTACTTGCCATGTATTGAAAAGATCTCTATATAGGACTGGCATTTGTCAACAGATAAGATTTACAGATTGTGCTCATGTCCCTCTCTATACATTTGTGTACTAGTTGAAGCCCCTACTTAGATCTGCAGCTAGGTGGCACAGTGATAATCACAGTGCCTAACCTGATTCCTAGTCTCTGGTAGGCTTTTATGCAATGTGGCTGTGCTGGAATGTAAGGAGATGGGTTTCTATCCCCTCTTCCCCTCGGTAGAAATTCATTTGTTCTAAGAGGCAATGTAATGTCTACCAATCAACTTTCTTCAATTTCCTTTTAAAATCATTTTGCGTGACCTGCAAAAGCTAATTATAAATATATATATACACATACATATATATGTATCTGTAATTGAGTATATATGAGTATGTATGTGTATATATTTATATATACATATATGTATACATTTATATATACATATATTATATATATGTATAAACCAATTGCCACACATATATGTGTGTGTATATATATATATTTATATATACACATATATGTGTATATATGGCAAAATTAGTACCTATGTTCCTGGTGCCTGTGCCACCTTGGGAGCACAGTTACAGAGGGAGGTCTGCCTGCTTTCATATGAGCATTTTCACCTATTTTTATTTAAAGAGTACGAGGGTCCTCAATTCCATTTTAAACTCTAGCTTTACTGACTCATAGGTTACTAAAGATCACCACATAGGAAATATAGATTCTGGGTTATACCCGGAGTTTTTTCAGGATCCTTAACCGTATTTAAATGAATGAGAATGAGAGTGCTATTATAGGGATACAGCAAACCCAACATAGCGGATTTCAAAAGAATGAATATTTTCCAGACTTTGTTCCTGTCTATTATTAGCAATAAATAATTTCTAATGTACCTCACAATTATGGAAATATGCCAGCCTGTCAAGACTTCACAGTTAAGAACTTATGGAATAAAATAGTGGTGGGATATTAACATTTAGGAATTCTTAGTGGTTTAGACTGAAGCCTAAAGTCTTGTACCATTATATCTTCTAACTAGCAACAGTAGAGTCACTCAGAGGCTGAAAACAGAGGAAAAAGAACATGGTCTCTTATATACCCCTGTTTCCTCAGCCCCAAATCTGTATAGTTGCTATGGCAAGCAATTGCTTCTCTGGTAAGGCAACTCTTCCAATCTTTCATAATCGCTGCCACCATTCTATTCCAGTAGGTCCAGAAATGGTCCAGTATCTCTAAGTATTTCTTGTTTAATCTGCACAGCTGTCAGAACAATAGTTTTGAAACAGAATTCTGATCATTTCATTTTACTACTTAAAAGCCTTCAAAGACAGCAAGTATGTTGTACTGAATGAAGGTAAAGACTTCATATGGAACAGTCAGATTCAGAGCCCCTACTCTATGTCTCTGTCACTTCCACATTCACTCCTGCCCTCCTCTCCTTAAAGGTCAGAGGCCAGTGACACATCCCGGGCAGGAGATTCTCTGATGTCTTTGTCCTGGACAAGAAAAAAGGCCTATAGATGCTGGCATTGAGAGTTCTTCCAAGGAAATGGCTTCACCCCTATGGAAGGCAGCCTCTAAGATGGCCTCCGGTGATCCTAGCCTCTGATATCTCTGCCCCTGTGTAATCTCTTTCTTTGAATGTGGCCTGGACTTAGTGATTCATTTCTAATGATTAGAATATGGCAGAAGTGATGAGATACCACTTCCAAAGCTAGGTTGCAAAAAGATTGTAACTTCTCTCTTAGGGACCTTCTTTAACTTTCTCATTCACTCACTCTGAAATAAACCAATTGCCATGTTGAGCTGCTCTGATGAGAAGCTCAAATGGCAAAAAAGTCATGTCTTTGATCGCCAGCCGGCAAAAACATGAGGCATGTCAATAATCACGTGAATTAGCTTGTAAGTGACTCTTCCCATAGTTGAACTTTGATGTGTGTGAAGCCTCTCACAACACCCTGACTTCAACCTTTTCAGAGACCCTGTGCCAGAGACCATGGCCCAAAAAACTGAAATGGTAAATGTTTTTTGTTTTAAGGTGTTAATTATGGGGTAATTTGTTATGCAGCAATATATAACTAATATAGTCACTACCCAGCCACTCCTGACGAAGGCCATTATTCAACATGCCCCAGAAACCCATAGACTCCAATTGGCTTTGTATTATTTTGTTCTTAAATAACTGAGAAAAAGAGCATGAGGAAAATTTGGTGGGGTTGTGGGGAATGTGATGATTATGTTCATTTCCTTGAATGTAATAATGGTTTCATAGGCATACATATGTCATAAATATTAAGTTATATATTTTAAACATATGTAATTTATTATGTGTTAATTAGAGCTTAACAAAGCTGTTAAAATATTAATGGAGAGATAAGACTCATCAAATATTTGAAAAACAAAAGACTCCAACATAATAGACAGGGATTCAAATGAATAAAATGTAGAAGGCAATCAGAAAAATTTGAAACAGTGCAGAAAGAGAAGAAAAAAAATGGCCAAAAAAACTCTAAGAAATAAATGAAAAATTTTTCATCCATGGAAAATGAGGACTATAGAAAAGAATAGTATATAAATAAGAAAGAAAGAGTTCCTAGACGTTAAAAACACAATAGTGGAAGTTGAAAATTCAGCAGAAGGTTTAGAAGATAAAATTGAAGAAATTTCCCAGCAAGTAAAATAAAGACAAAGAGGAGGAAAATGGGAACAAGAAGATAACAAAATGAGAGGTATAGTCCAGACATCTACATTAGAATTAAGGGAATTTCAGAAAAAAAAAACAAAGAAGCAAAGAGGCTTACTTATCAATTAATTTATTTTCTAATTTGAAGAACTAAATACAAATTTACACATTTAAATGGTCCAAACTGTGCTCAAAAATAAATTTTAAAAGACCAACTATAAGGCACTTTGTATTACTTGTCCAGTGCTATGTAACAAATGACCACAAAACGTGGCAACTAAAAACATTTAAGGGGTAGAGCAAGATGGCAGAACAGAAGCCTACACTGTTCACCGTCCCCCACAGGAACACCAAATTTAAACAACTGTCACAGAAAAGCATCATCACAAGAACCAAAACCAGGTGAACAGTCATAGTACTTGGTTTTCAATTCATATCACTGAAAGAGGCATTGAAGAAGGCAGGAGAGACAGTCTTGAATTGCTGACAGCATCCCTCCCCAACCCCCCAGCTGTGGCTACATGCTACAGAATCTGTGCACTTGGAGGAGGGAGAGCTCAGTGACTGGGGGATTTTAGGTTGAACTCAGTGCAGCCCTGTCACAGTGGAGAGCAAAATCATACTCAGCTAGCACCCACACATAGAAGGAGAATTTGGATCAGCCCTAGCCAAAGGGAAATCACCCACCTCAGAGGTAAGACCAAACCTTGCCATCAGGGACTGAAGTGCTGTAGGGTCCGAGGTAAACTTGAAAGGCAGTCTGGGACACAAGGACTACAATTCCTAGGTATCTCCTAGTTCTGGGCTACGCTCAGAGCCAGTGAACTAGGGTGGCACATGACCGAGGGAGATACCAGCCAAGGCAGCGAAGGGAGTGCTTGCATCACCCTTTCCCCAACCCCAGGCAGCACATCTCTCAAACAAAAGCAATTCCTTCCTTCTATTTAAGGAGAAGAGAGCAATAAGTAAAGAGGAATTTGTCTAGCATCTTGCATACCAGCTCAGCCACAGTAGCACAGGGTACTGGGCACTGGGCAGAGTCATGAGACTCCCATTCGAGGCCCTAGCCCATGATGACATTTCTACATACATCCTTGGCCAAAAGTCACTCCACTCTCTTGAAAGGAAGGACCCAGTCCTGGCAGGATTAATCACCTGCTTACTAAAGAGCCACTGGGGCCTGAATAACCAGTAGTGATATCCAGGTAGTACACCATAGGCTGTTGGCTCTGAGATAAGTTGACTTCAGATGTGACCCAGAACATTCCCAGCTATGGTGGGTACACTGAAAGACTCCTTCTGTTTGAGAAAAGCAGAGGGAAAGGTGATGAGGACTTTGTCTTGCACCTTAGGTACCAGCTTGGCAACAGTGGTGTAGAGTAACAAACAGGCTCTTGGTTTCCCCAAGTCCAGACCTAGGCTATTGGACAGCATTTATGGGCTTGTCCTGGGCCAGAGGGGAGCCCACTGCACTGAGAGGTGAGTCCTAGGCCTGGGATAATTCACCACAAGCTGACTGAAGAGCCCTTGGTCTTTACATCAACATCAGTGGTGGCCTGGCAGAACTCCCCATGGGCCAGTGGCAGTAGTGGCCACAAGGAGAGGCTCCTCAGCCTGTGGAAAGAGAGATAAAGAACAGGAAGGATTTTGCATTGCAGTTTGAATGCCAGCTTGGCCACAGTAGAATAGAACATCGGTAAACTTCTAAGGTTTCTTGCTGCAATCCCTGGCTTCCAGAGAGCAACTCTGGACCTTCCCAGGAGGTGGGGGAGCACAATGTCCTGAAGGGAAGGACACAAACCTGGCTGGCATTACCACTTGCTGATCATCGAGCCCCACGGCCTTGAATGAACATAGGTGGTAGCCAGGCAGTGGTTACAGTGTGCCTTGGATGGGACCCAGTGCTGTGCTGACATCAGGTTGACCCAGCATAGTCCCAGTGGTAGTGAACACAAGGGTGCTTATATTACCACATCCCTGGTTCCAGGTGCCTTAGCACAGAGAGAGAGCCTCCATTTATTGGGAAGAAAGTAAGGAGAAAAGACAAGAATGATGCTAGTAATCCAGAGGTCATCTGGATCTTATCTAAGACAATCAAGGAGGTGCTTTTACAGGTCTAGAAAAATCACAGTGCTATTGGGCTTGGGATTCAAATCCCTTTGAATACCTGGAAAGCCTTCTCCAGAAGGATGACCACAAGAAAGCCCAGACTGTGAAGAATACAATAAATACCCAACTTTTCAATGCCCAGACACTAGTGAACATCTACAAGCATAAAGATCATCCAGGAAGCTGTGACTTCCCGAAACTAAATAAGTTACTAAAGACAAATTCTGAAGAAACAGAGGTATGTGACCTTTCAGACAGAGAACTAAAAATAGCTGTGTTGAGGAACTCAAAGAAATTCAAGATAACACAGAGAAGGAATTCGGAATTCCATCAGATAAGTTTAACAAAAAGATTGAAATTATTTTTTTTAAATCAAGCAGAGATTCTGGAGTTGATCAATTCAATTCACATACTGAAGAATGCATCCCAGTCTCTTAATAGCAGAACTGATCAAGCAGAAGAAAGAATTAGTGAGCTTGAAAACAGACTATTTGAAAATCAGTGATGAGAGGATACAAAAGAAAAATAGAAGAGAAAGAAGCACACCTACAAGATGTAGAAAATAACCTCGAAAGGGGAAATCTAAGAGTTATTGGCCTTAAAGAGAAAGTAGAGAAAGAGATAGGGGTAGAAAGTATACTCAAAGAGATATATCATAGAACCTCCCAAACCTAGAGAAGATATCAACATTCAAGTAAAAGAAGGTAATAGAACACCAAGAGATTTAACCCAAAGAAGACTTCCTCAAGGCATTTAATAAACAAACTCCTGAAGGTCAAGGATAATGAAAGTGTCTTAAAAGCAGCAAGAGAGAAGAAACAGCATACAATGGGAGCTCCAATACATCTGGCAACAGACTTTTCAGTGGAAAGCTTACAGGCCAGGAGAGAGTGGCATGATATGTTTAAAGTGCTAAAGGAAAAAAAAAACTAACAATAACCTTTTACTCTAGAATAGTATATCTAGTGAAAATATCCTTCAAACATGGAGGAAAAATGAGGACCATCCCAGTAAAACAGGGGTGGTTATTTATTTAGTTATAAATTTAGTTATTTGTAAACTGTTAGACTGAGAACCTCAGCACCTCTCTGGCTGTTAGCCAAATTCCATCCTCATTCTATTGCTTGTAGGCTTCTCCAATATGGCAACTCAATTTATCACAGCATAAAAGCCAAGAAGGAAAAAGAGTTAGCTAATAAGACAGAAGTCACAATTATAGAAACGCTATATCATCATCTTTGTCATAGTCTGTAGTCTTCTAACAGGTTAGAAGCAAGACCTTAGGCCAACCCATACTCGGGGAAAAGGACTTACACAAGGGCATGAGTTCTAGGAGGCAGGGATTAATTATTGGTGCCATCATGGAAATCTGTCTCCCCACACTTCATTGTGAACATGGAAGAACTAGGAAAAAGGAAGCTTGAAACTTCCTGAGACAGAGAACATTAGCAATCATATAACATTTCATGTGTTTCTTCACTTTTCCTGGAAGATTTCCTTGCAATTATGTTAGGGTAGTGGTTCTCAACCATGGGTAATTTTGTCTCTCAAGGGACCTTATCAATAGAAATCTTCGATTATCATAGTAGGGGATGTTACTGACATCTAGTGGGCAGAGGCCAGAGCTGTTGCTAAATGTCTCACAAGGTACAGGACAGCCCCCACAGCAAAGCAGTATCTAAGCCCAAATATCAATATGGTCAAGATCCAGAAACCCTGGATCCAGAAACTTGCATTTTTTGGCAAGAACCATGAACAGAAGTGACATACCTGCGTCAAAGCAGTTAGGAGCCAGTGAATCTTGTCCACATCTTCCTTCCTCAGTCAAAATGACCTTGAAAGCCACATGTTGAGATGGCAGTATTACAAAATGGAAAGAGCCTAGATTCCCAGGTCATCAGATGGAGGTAAGCTTCTATTGAACTGCATCGGACACATGAGCAAGAAGCAAACATATGCTGTGTTGACATTTCAGCATTTGTCTGTTGAGGAAATTAGCAATAAATAAATGGACGAAACTATAAACGCCTGAAAATCAGGATGGCATTGGACTCAAAAGCAGCACCAGAGGAAAGAAGACAGTGCGTAGGTTGCCTCAACACACTGAGGAAAAGTAACATCCACTACAGAATTATAAATATCCCTAGTTCTTCAAATATATTTGGTTCATAGTATTTGGAAAATAGAAAATATTTCATATAAATTTTTTTTTCAGAATCTATTCTGTTCTTCAAATTGAGTAGTAAGAGTTCAGATAACAAATGATACTTGAATATATGTCTGCCCCCAATCTATCAAATATGAGGGTAGAATAAAGACATTTTCAAATATCTTTCCATATTTGAAATACCATTTCAAATATCAAAAGTTTTCAGATTGTGTACTGTCTATTCACCACGTCTTAAGAAGCTTCTTAAGAATATATGCCCCCAGATGAAGGGGATAAATCAAGGAAAAAGAACATAGTGGGGTAGAGAAAGCAGTGATCCTAACAGAGAACAGAGGTGAGAACGGAGTATTTCCAGCAGAATGGCAACACAGCAGGCCTAGGGAGCAACCAGTTTCAATTGGTGTAAGAAGACACTTAAACAACATATTAAAAATAGAAGTTACACTTGTTCTCCACCAATCTTATCTCTTAAAGGACACTTTGATACATCTACTCACTTAAGTCATATGCATCATTATTCCCACTAGCTTTATACTAACTCCTACTTATCTTTCCAGATTTATTTCTGAGGTATTCTGGAGCCAATCCCCTGCCTGGGGGCACATTATGTTTTCTCCTGCTTTGTGAAACCATTTGCATAACAAAATTTTACTGTGTCATTTGGCATGTCTTTTATATCAGTCACATCACAGTCCTGTTGTGATAACCACACAGATTAATATCTGCTATGGCATTGATGAAAAGACGTTGATCCTACTTTATAGGTTAATATAGAGAATTTTAGATAAACTGCAGTAGACGATGATTCTGTAATGCTAGGGTGGCAGCAGATCATTCTTGGCCCAGGACCATAAAATTTTGTGTCTGCGAATGCGGGAAGAATTGCTTTGGTGGAACATAGCCACTGGGTATTTTGACTCCGTGAATTGAAAAAGAATTAAAATGCAAAAAGTCTTGACTTTTTGAGTTTCTTAGTTGCTTCGCCAGTCTCTACAAAATCTGAAAGCGACACCTGAAACTTTCCAACAGGAACTGTATATGGAAACCACCAGATCAAAAGACAGGCTGGCAAGGAAAAGCGAGACTGAAACTGTAGAAGCTGATGTCTGAGACAGAGCCCCTTGGGATGGGATCACTAGGAATGGCAGAAGCCCAAGGACCCTGGAGCCTGCCCTTGACTGGCAGTTCTTCACGCCAAGCAGAAATGGGATAACTGCCCAGGCTGTAGATGTTGGAGGGGTGACAGCAGAACAATATTTTAACTCTCAATGAGCAGACTGCATCTCTAGAACGTTTTAAAATACAAGGAACTATAAAACGAGATCAATCAGTTACAATATATTTTTAATGTGGGCGTAGGTAACGGCAAAAATAATAGTCAAGGTGAGAGCAAGTTCTTTCTTTACTAACTTCCCTTTAAAAAGTAGCCAAGGAAACTGATTTACTGTTAGATTTTTTTTAACTTTGTCTAACTTTCTTGTAAATATTTGTGCTTTAAATTTTGTGCTTTATAGGCAGCTGTAATCTTGAGGCTTTGTGATTTGGGCAAGCTAATGAGGGTTAAAGACAATAAATCTAATGTTTGACCTATAGTCAGGTATGACTTATTACTTGTACCAATCAGTCCTCCAAAACAGAAAATCAAAATTATTCAACTGAGATAAAAATATCTTATTTATGTGCCCAGAAAATCATCTATTTTTTAACCTCCTGCTTTAAGATGCATAAGAGATTAGATCTGACCAGGTGGAGTTCTGAGTATATAAGTTATAGTTAAATGAATCTCTAAGGATTTGAAAACTTTTAGTTTCCAGGACGATCCATGGTTTCTAAGAATACTGAAATGACATGGAATTGGGAGAAATACTACCGAAGAATTAGATGGCTCTACTTCAGATCTAATTTTGTTAATGATAAACTGTCCTTTTTGAACTGAATTGTAGGGGAGGAATGGACGACATATTCAGGGACTTTGAAAGCCTTGGAATAGTTCTAGTCAGTTTGAATTCTGACTTCTGGTCTTGGTTTCTGCAAATTCTGCTTGGGGAAAGTAAATGCATGATAGGAAAGGGGTTGTTTTTCTTTTCCCTTACCACCCTAGTAAAATATGGATAAATAATATAGAAAATAAAAGAACCTTATAAAACGTAGTGTGACATTAGATGAACAATGTTAAGTGGAGGGCAAATCTATTTTCTTAATGAAAAAAAGCATCACAATTTGTTAGTGATCTCTGCACTCAGATCATGAGAGTGGAGAGGTAACTTAAGCGGCCCTTCACTGGGACCTGGAGAGGCAGAGACAAGTTAGGCCTTAAAGCCACAGGTAGGTTTTGCCCCTCTATATTTCTGGGCAGACACAGCCCAAACCTGGCCAAGCTGATTGAAGGCAGAGGAATATGATGTAGTGTCAAACCCAGTTGGTATAGGAGAAAAAAAGCCTAAGAAAGGGGAATTGAGAAAGCAGGTTTGGAGTTGAATAAAATTTACTCAAAACACTGAATGCCCAGAAGGGGAAAAAAAAGGACCCCTGCCTTGAGGCACACTGAAGTGAGATCAAGTTCCTTGGTGTCCCCAGCCTGTGAGGCCGGAAAGCTTAATACAAGAAATGTTAGAAAGCCTGGAGATGGGGCCACACAGTAGCTTCAGATAGTAGTGCTGCCTTGCTAAACAAAGATACTACCTTATCCACTGAAAACCTTCAGGACTACCAGCCTCTTAGTAAATAGTTTATTAAATTCTTTGGGATAGTTTGAATAATAGCACCTGAGATATTCCTTAGGCAATTAATATTGGCCCTATCTAGGTACAAGAAGCAAGCCCAATATATGGCCAGCCTGATTGGATTTTGTTATAACTGTATTTTACACTTAAAGATCTTATTCTCCATATTCATCAAATTACCTATACAAAAGTGCCTTTGTAGCTCTTGTTCTTGGTAATTATGTAGTTACTATAGAAGGCAAACTGGTGCTTCATAACATATTTAATTCATACTAAAATATGCTTCTTACCTATATTTTTCTTTTTAATTGTTAAATGTGTAATATATATGAAGTATATAATATGCATGTACTAGTAGTAATGATAATAATATAATAAAACTAGCACCAAAATTCTCACCACTCAGATTAAGAAATAAGTATTACTAAAACTGGAAACTCTTTTCATATCCTTCCCTAATCACTTAGCTCTCCCTTCCTTACAGAAGGAACAACTATCTTGAAATGTTTAATTCATTTTGTTGCTTTTCTTTATAGCCTTTCATAAATATATGCATCTTTAAAATTGTATTTTTATATTGTTTTGAATATTTATAAATAAAATTACAGTATGTTTTTTTCTATAATTTTGTTTTAGATCCAGATTTAGATTACATGTGGAGGCTTGTTACATGGGTATACTGCATTTCTATATGCCAGCAATGAACAATCTGAAAAAGATATCAATAAAGCAATCCCATTAATAATAGCTACAGATAAAATTAAATACATAGGAATTAACCAAAGAAGTAAAAGATCTCTGCAATGAACACTATAAAATGCTGATGAAAGAAATTGAAAAAGACACAAAAAATGAAAAGATATTTCATGTTTATGGATTGGAAGAATTAATATTGTTAAAACATCCATACTACCCAAAGCAGTCTACAGATCAATGTAATCCCTATGAGTATACCAATGACATTCTTCACAGAAATATGAAAAAAAATTCTAAAGTTCATAAAGAATCACAAAGTCCCAGAATAGCCAAAGCCATCCTGAGCAAAAGGAACAAAACTCGAGGAATAACATTATCTCACTTCAAATTATACTACAGAGCTATAGTAACCAAAAAAGCATGGTACTGTCATAAAAACAAACAGATAGACCAATGGAACAGAGTAGAGAGCCCAGAAACAAATCCACATAGCTACAATGAACTCATTTTCAATAAAGACGCCAGAAATACATTGGGGGAAAAGATACTCTCTTCAATAAATTGTGCTGGGAAAACTGGATATCTATATACAGAAGAATGAAACTTGATCCCTATCTCTTGCCTTATGCAAAAATCAAATCAAAATGGATTAAAGACTTAAGTCTAGTACCTCAAACTATGAAATTACTAACAGAAAACATTGAGGAAACTCTCCAGTACATTGGTCTAGGGAAAAATTTATTGAGTGATACTTCACAAGCACAGGCAACCAAAGCAAATGTGGACAAATGGGATCATATAAAGTTTAAGAACTTATGCACAGCAAATGAAGCAGTCAACAAAGTGAAGAGACAACTCACAGAATAAGAAAAAATATTTGCAAACTACCATGTGGCACGGCATTAATAACCACAATAAACAAGGACCTCAAACAACTCTATAGAAAAATTCTAATAATCTGATTTAAAATGGGAAAAAATATTTCAATAGACATTTCTCAAAAGAAGACATACAAACAGCAAACAGGCATATGAAAAGGTGATCAACACCATTAATCATCAGAGAAATGCAAATCAAAACTACAATGAGATATCCCTTCACTCCAGTTAAAATCGCTTTTATCCAAAAATTAGGCAATAACAAATGCTGGAGAGGATGTGGAGGGAAGGGATCCCTTGTAAGTATTGGTAGGAATGTAAATTAATACAACCACTATGGAGAGCACTATGGAGCTTCCTCTGAAAACTAAAAGTAAAGCTATCATACAATCCAGCAATCTCACTTTGGATATATACTCAAGAAATAGGAAATCCATATATAGAAGAGTTATCTACACTCCAATATTTGTTGCAGCATTGTTCACAATAGCCAAGGTTTAGAAGCAACCCAAGTGTCCCTCAGCAGATGAGTGGATAAAAAAAATATCATTCTTATACACAATAGAGTACTATTCAGCCATAAGAAAGAATGCGATCCTGTCATTTGCAACAGCATGGATGAAACTGGAGTTCATTATGTTAGGTGAAATAAGCCAGGCACAGAAAGACAAACATCACATGTTCTCATTTGTGGGATCTAAAAATCAAAACAATTGAACTCATGGAGATAAAGAATAGAAGGATGTTTACCGGAGGTAGTGAAGGGTAGAGGGGAAGTCAGGGGGAGGGGAGTGGGGATGATTAATGGGTACAAAAATTAGAAAGAATGAATAATACCTAGTACTTGATAGCACAATAGGAGATATATACTCAATAATTATTTAATTCTACATGCTTGAATTGTTTATAACACAATCCAAGGAATGTTTGAAGGGATGTATAACCCATTTTCCATGACGAGATTATTACATATTGCATGTCTGTACCAAATTATCTCATGTAACATATAGGTATATATACCTAGTATATACCCACAAAAAATAAAAATTTAAATATTAGAAAAGTAACATTTAAACATTAAATGTTTAAATTTTTCATTTAAACATTAAAAAACATAAAATAAACACTACTGATTTTTGTGCATTGATTTTATATCCTGAGACTTTCCTAAAGTTGTTTATTAGGTCTAGGAGCCTTCTGGTGGAATCAGAAAAGTTTTCTACATGAAGAGTCATATCAATAAGTGAAGAGAAATAATTTGACCTTCTCTTTTCTTATTTAAATGATATTTATTTCTTTCTTTTGCCTGATTGCTCTGGCGAAGACTTCCAGTTGAATCGGAGTGGTGAGAGTGGACATTCTTGTCTTGTTCCACCTCTTAGTGATAATGCTTTCAATTTTGCCCATTCAGTATGTTGTTGGCTGGGGGTTTTGAGGGATGCTCCTTTGATGCCTAGTTTGTTGAGAGATTTTTCATGAAGAGATGTTGGATTTTATCAAATGCGTTTGCTGAATTTATTGATCAATGGCTATGATAAAATCATTTTTAAATTTCTCTTTATGTGATGAATCATTTATTGACTTGCATATGTTGAACCATCTTGAATCCCAGGAATAAAGCCCACTTGATCATGGCGAATTAACATTTTGATGTGCTCCCACATTTGGTTTGCTAGTATTTTGCTGAGGATTTTTCTATATATGTTCATCAGAGATATTAGTCTGTAGTTTTCTTTTTCTCTCTTTGCCAGATTTTGGTATCAGGATGATAGTAGTATTATAAAATGAGTTAGGGAGGTGTCCTTCCTCCTCGATTTTTTGGAATAGTTTCAGCGGCATTTGCACCAGCTTCTTTGTATATCTGGTAGAACTTGGCTGTAAATCCATCTGGTCCAGGGCTATTTGGTTGGTAGGTTTATTATTATTATTACTTATTCAACTTTTTAATGGTCTGTTTAGGATTTATGTTTATTCCTGGTTTAATCTTGAGAGATTGTGTTTTTTCTAGGAATTTATTAATTTCCTCTAGATCTAGTTTGTGTGCATAGAGATGTTCACAGTAGTTTCTAAGCATTTTTGTGTTTCTGTGGGATCAGTTGCAATGTCACCTTTTGTCATTTCTGATTTTGCTTATTTGGATCTTCTCTCTTTTCTTTTTTAATCTAGTTAGCGGTCTATCAATAATCTTGTTTATCCTTTCAAAGAACCAAGATTTTTTTTTTCATTTATTCTTTATATGTTTTTTGGGGGGTCTCAATTTCATTTAGTTCTGCCCTGATTTTAGTTATTTCTTTTCTTGTGTTTTCATTTATTTTATTTTCTTCTGCTCTGACTTTAGTTTCTTTTTAAACTACTCCAAAAAATCAAGGAGGAAGGATACCTCCTTAACTCATTCTATAATACTAGTGTCATCCTGATACCAAAATCTGGCAAAGACATCACAGAAAAAGAAAACTACAGGCTGATATCCCTGATGAACATAGATAGAAAAAACCTTAGCAAAATACTAGCAAACTGAATGTGGCAGCACATCAAAATGTTAATTCGCCATGATCAAGTGGGCTTTATTCCTGGGATTCAAGATGGTTCAACATATGCAAGTCAATAAATATGATTCATCCATAAAGAGAATTAAATTTAAAAATGATTTGATCATAACCATTGAACAATAAATTCAGCAAATGCATTTGATAAAATCCAACATCTCTTCATGAAAAATCTCTCAACAAACTAAGCATCACAGGAACATCCTTCAAAACCTAAAACATAAATCCTAAATAGAAAAACATAAATCCTTAACAGAATTGGGTTTAGTTTGTTCCTATGTTTCTAGTTCTTGTAGGTATGAGGTTAGGTAGTTAAGAGATTTTTCTGTCTTCTTGATGTAGGGATTTAGCAATATAAACTTTCCTGCTTTTGATGCATCCCTGAGTTTTTGGTATGTTGTATCTCTATTCTCATTTGTTTCAAAGAACTTTTTATTTCTAATTTGATTTCATTGTTTACCCAAATGTTCTTCAGGAGCAAGTTGTTTAGTTTCAATGTATTTCTATGGCTTTGAGAGTTCTTCTTGGTATTGACTTATATTTTTATTCCACTGTGGTCCAAGAAGGATGCTTGATATAATTTTGCTTAAAATCTATTGAGACTTGCTTTATGATTGAGCATGTGCTCAATCTTAGAGTATGTTCCATATGCAGATCAGAAGCATGTCTATTTTGTGGTTGTTGGGTGGAGTAATCTGTAGTTGTCTATTAGGTCCAATTGGTCAAGTGTCAAATTTAAATTTATAATTTCTTAGTTTTCTGCCTTGATGAACTATCTAATTCTATCAGTGAGGTGTTTAAGTACACCACTATTATTTTGTGGCTATCAAAGTATTTTCTTAAGGCTAGAAGTAAGTGTTTTATAAAGCTGGGTGCTCCAATATTGAGTGCATATATAGTTAGGATAGTTAAGTCTTCTTGTTGAATTGAACCCTTTATCATTATGTCATGCTTTTTTGTCATTTTTGACTGTTGTTGGTTAAAGTTAATTTTATCTGATTTAAGAATAGTAGCTCTTGCTCCTTTTTGTTTTCCAGTAGTGTGGTGGGTCTTTATTCATCCCTTTACTTTGAACCCATGCATATCATTATATGTGAGGTGGGTCTATCTCTTAAAGACAGCAGAAGAATGTGTCTGTTTTGTTTTTAATCCAATTTGCAACTTTATGTCTTGTAAGTGGAGCATTTAGGCTTTTTGTCTTCAAGATTAATATTGAAATGTTAGGTTTTGTTCCTTTCATAGTGTTGTTAGCTAGTTGTGTGGTAGTCTCGATTATGTACTTGCTTTGTAGGGACCGTGGGTTGTGTGCTTGCATGTGCTTTTGTGGGAGCAAGTATTATTCTTTCATTCCCATGTTTAGAGCTCTCTTAAGCATTTTTTTGGAGGGCCAGTTAGGATGTGATGAATTCCCTTAGAAATTACATGTTTGGGAAAAAGTTCATTCTCCTTCGTTTATGAAGCTCAGTTTGGCAGGATTTGAAATTCTTTGCTGGCATTTATTTTCCTTCAGAATGCTAAATGTGGGCCCCCATTATCTTCTCTTTTCTAAGGCTTCTGCTAATAAGTGTTCTGTTAGTCTGATGGGTTTCTCTTTACAGGCAATATGACCCTTTTTACTAGCTACCTTTAAAAATTATTCTTTCTTATTGACCTTGGATAATCTGATGACTTTTTGCCATGGGGATGGTGACCTTACATAGTATCTCACGACAGTTCTCTGGATTGCTTGTATCTGCATGTCAACCTCTCTACTTCTATAAAAAAAAAAATTGTGCTCAAACTATTCTATGTGGTTGCAGCTAGACTTCACTTATTGTAGCTAAAGTATTTAAAGTTTTTAAATACTTAAAGTATTTCCATTTTATAAAGCTACCAAAATTTATCCCTTGAACTATTGGTAAATATTTGATTTATTTCTCTTTTTATATTATACAAACAATCCTGCTAGGAACATTCTCATATATGTCTCTTCTGTTCTTTTCTATATATTCTGCCTGTTTTTTCCCTTGCTTCAGCCTAGATATTTCTGTTTCCCTATCTTCCAATTCACCAATCTTCTTTTCTGCTATGTCTAATCTGCTGTTATATACACCTAGCAACTTCTTAATTTCACTTACTGCTTTTTTTGTCAGTTCTATAAGTAATATGTGAATTTTAAGATAGATTCCAGTTTTCTGGCAAAATTCTTCACCTGGCTATTTATTTGTTTATTTAAATATATTTATCGTAGTTAAAGTCCATATTTATGACTCCAATATAAACCTTCTGTGTGTGAGATTCGCCCAGTATGCCTTATCATTTTTTATTGAATTCTGGATCTTTTGTATTAAAAATGACAAAGACTCCTGGTTCATACTATGTACAGCAGAGAGAGAGTTCACCTTCTTCTGCTGTGCATCTTGATTGATGGCAGAGCATTTTCATCTAATCAGTAGCTGAAGTGACTCCAGGATTATCTAACTTTTAAGTTAAATCTACATGTGATTCAAACATAACCCCAGAGTGTAAATTTTCAGGAGTACCAATGGAGAGCCTGAGGTGTTCATCAAGGCCTCTCTAGTTTTGTAGATTTGAGCCCCAAATTTTCAGAAACTGTAAAGTTTCTGCAAAATTCCACTCTGCTTGTTGGTGACTTCTTTGCTTGGCTTCTTAGCCTTCTCAGTTTAATAATTTAGAAAATTCCTGGGGGGAAACTTAGTGATGTATGTGGTGCTCACTTCTCTTGAGCTTGATCCTTCAAGTCCTGGCTACCTCAGCAGCTCTAAACTCTTTTTTGCTTTTTCAACCCTGTAAGATTGCCAAGTACTCTCCTGGCTTCTCAAGTACTGATCAAAATTTCCCTGCCTGGATTTTTCACTTTTCCATCCATAAAATAAAAGGATAAATGCTCTAAGGAGAAGTATACTTTGCAGCTCATTACTTACTTCTCCAGGTCTTTCCTCTCTGATATTTTGGCCTTTCAAATCCTGTTGCTTAATGTATCGTGAATGCTTTTAAACAGATTTTTTAAAATAATCTTTGGCTCTCATAGCAATTGTTATCTGTCAGGTCATTGATCTGCTGCAAGCTACTCACTTTAGTGACCAACAGAAATCCTAAAGGTTATTGAAAATTTTATTTAAGACAATACTGAGATATTTATTCAAATGTTTATAATAAATTAGAATTTAACATAAAAATTCCCATGGTCGATGATTATGACACTAGTGACCATGGAAAAAAAACTAAGTGAAATTTTAGAGGAAAACAAAAACATATTTTTAGAAACCCTCAAAGGCATTTATTTGTCTGTATTGTAAGTTCTACTGCTATTGTTTGCTGATTTTATGTTATTCTATATGAAATAGTAGCTCTTTTGAAACTGCATATATTTTAAATTTACCTTAAAGAGAGGAAGGAATTTATTTTCAAGTAATTATTGCTTCAGGAATAGTATTAAGGTGACAATCTGAATATTAACCTATTTGGGCTCTGAGAACAACAACAAAAAAGGAAACCTCTAAGTACTGGAGATGGTAGGTGCAACTTCAATACATAATATGATTGACCCTCTTTAGTATAATACCACAAAGCTAATTAAACGAGAGAAAACTTTGAGCAATAAGCTCTTAGAGAAAGTTAAAAAGAAAGTTAATTTAATCAAAAGTAACATGAACTCATGATATTTTGATATAAGATGATTTTTCTTACACTATTAGAATGATTTAAGTAGTTTTTTTTTTTTTTTTTCTGATATCATCCCTCTTAACTCCATAAGTTTTGGGGAATCATCCAATATACCACCATATATTCCAGATTCAGGTTTCCACGTCATTCTCTTCTAAAAGAAATCAAGGCTCCATGGACAGTGTCTATATCATGGACTTCTTGTTGCCTTCAGAAAGTAAGGCCTTCATTGGAAGAAATTGCAATAGAACTAAGACAAGAAAGTTAGCTAAAGAAAAGGTTCTGGTAGCCAAATAATTAAAAGGTAATGTTCCAAACAATGTACACAATTAATTAGAACAAGTTGTGTTTGAAATCAGTGAGAGGTCATTAATCTATGATGAATCTCAAAAAGGAGACTAAATATACTGAGCCATACCAACCAATGAGTCTGTGGTACCCAATTTTCCTCAAAAAGTGGGATAAGGGGGGAAGTCGTTCAATTGTTAAGTAAGAATGGAGTTCCAGGGTTTATTTAATTGATAAAATATCTTCCGCTCGTTGGATAATTCCAATGGTTATTGTAGTTTTCCTGAGATAAAAACAATATTTTATCTGCTCAGTTGATGCTTCCCCGCCAGATCTTAGGTCAGGGTGTGAGATGTAGGAATAAAGAGGCCTGAAACCTATGCGTGCCTCCTGCTCCTGGAGAATATCTCCTGCCTAACGGGACACTCACTTTTTACCAGTATGTCTTCAGGAGAGCTTTGGAGACTTGAAAAACCATAATTCTGCATAAAGAAATATATTACTCCCCCTTTTCTTGTAAATATCTTTGCATATTTCTCATCCTTGAACTGTTAAAGAAACGAACATGTCCTATATGTATCTTTTCATGAATCTAATCATCATCCTATTGGGACAATCTTGCATAATCCATCCAGGTAGATCTCTCTTACCCACTCTCAGACTAAGTTAAATGATGCCAGCTCCCCACCTTTCTACTCGAAAGAAACATATTTTGCAGCCATTTTCCCAGTGTACCGTGAATGGCTGTTTATATGTCTTCCCCCATGTGAACTTCAAGTTTCTGGACAGAAGAATCTAAGCTTTTTCTTCTTATTATTTCTTCCCACTCCTAATAACAACATCCCCTTGCAATAAATGTTTGAATAAATGAATAAATTAGTCAGCTCCTCTTCACTTCAATGTAGTCTCAGTCCCAGCCATCTCAGTCTACATACATTTTCTGAAATCAGTTATTTATTTTCTTTTCCTGAGTCTTTGTTCCTGTTTTGTCATCTGTAGCAGGTTTGTTTTCCCCAAAAGATATGACTAAGTCTTAACCCCTTGTACCTATAAATATGACCTTCTTTGGAGAGAGAGTTTTGGTAGATGTGATTAAAGTAAGGATCTCGAGATGAGATTATCCTGAATCATAATGTGTCAAAGAAAAGTTGTACTGGACAAATTAAACAGCCAAAGAGGAGTTTATTCAAGACTATTCCAGTGGAGGAGAGAAATTAAACTCAACTCTTCCGGGGGAAAAAAAAAAAAAGACAGGAGGATGTGTACGTGCTGGGGTTAGCCAGTGGAAACATACTAGAGCACATTAGAAAGTGTGTTGATTCATGTGATTAGGTCATTGTGATGTGTTTGCTGTTTGTCACTTACCTAAGTTAGGCTCCCAGACCTCCCACAGAGACTGGGCAGATGGTGGCTATCTTCCTTGAGGATATCTTTCAAAGAGATGGCTCCAGGTCATTGAGAAAGAAATTCCTGTGTTATAAAACTACCAAGAGGATGGAAGAATATTTATATCTCAAAAGGGCAGACAGAAAATTTACAATTGAAAGTTTTCTAAAGTGAATATTGTGATAAGAAGAGAGAGGTCAGAGGCCTGTCTAAAGTTTAGGGAAACTGAAGGGAATATTAAGGCTACCTTGCTCTTGTGGACCTTAAATTCAATGACAGTATCCTTATAAAACATGTCCTTATGCCATCAAAACAATTGAACGCATGGACACAGAGAGTAGGATTGTTACCAGGGCTGGGAAGGAAAGCAGGGGGTTGGGGGGAAAGGTAGGAATGGTTAATGGGTACAAAAAATCAAAAGAATGAATATGACCTACTATTTGACAGCAAAATGGAGTGACTATAGTTAACAATAACTTAATTGTACATTTTAAAATAACTTAAAAAGTATAATTGGATTGTTTATAACATGAGGGATAAATGCTTCAGGGGGTGTATAACCCATTCTCTATGATGTGATTTTTTTTTTTTTTTTTAGGAGTTCATAAGTATATTTAATGAAATTGGTGGTTTTAGGAAGTCAACTTTAGTTTTGCTTTGTTTGCATGTTTACTAATTTTTTTATTTTGATATTTGTCTTTTTTTAAATTTTACAGTAGTCATTGAAAGTTATGTTTCTTTGGTTACTTCATTTTTTTCCTCTAATTTTTCAAGACTGGAACAAAAGTATAAATATTATTTATTTCTTTTTTTTTAAATTTATTTATTATTATTATTATTATACTTTAGGTTTTATGGTACATGTGCACAATGTGCAGGTAAGTTACATATGTATACATGTGCCATGCTGGTGCGCTGCACCCACTAACTCGTCATCTAGCATTAGATATATCTCCCAATGCTATCCCTCCCCTCTCCCCCCACCCCACAACAGTCCCCGAAGTGTGATGTTCCCCTTCCTGTGTCCATGTGTTCTCATTATTCAATTCCCACCTATGAGTGAGAATATGTGGTGTTTGGTTTTTTGTTCTTGCGATAGTTTACTGAGAATGATGATTTCCAATTTCATCCATGTCCCTACAAAGGACATGAAATCATCATTTTTTATGGCTGCATAGTATTCCATGGTGTATATGTGCCACATTTTCTTAATCCAGTCTATCATTGTTGGACATTTCGGTTGGTTCCAAGTCTTTGCTATTGTGAATAATGCCACAATAAACATACGTGTGCATGTGTCTTTATAGCAGCATGATTTATAGTCCTTTGGGTATATACCCAGTAATGGGATGGCTGGGTCGAATGGAATTTCTAGTTCTATATCCCTGAGGAATCGCCACACTGACTTCCCCACAGGTTGAACCAGTTTACAGTCCCACCAACAGTGTAAAAGTGTTCCTATTTCTCCACATCCTCTCCAGCACCTGTTGTTTCCTGACTTTTTAATGATTGCCATTCTAACTGGTGTGAGATGGTATCTCATTGTGATTTTGATTTGCATTTCTCTGATGGCCAGTGATGGTGAGCATTTTTTCATGTGTTTTTTGGCTGCATAAATGTCTTCTTTTGACAAGTGTCTGTTCATGTCCTTAGCCCACTTTTTGATGGGGTTGTTTTTTTCTTGTAAATTTGTTGGAGTTCATTGTAGATTCTGGATATTAGCCCTTTGTCAGATGAGTAGGTTGTGAAAATTTTCTCCCATTTTGTAGGTTGCCTGTTCACTCTGATGGTAGTTTCTTTTGCTGTGCAAAAGCTCTTTAGTTTAATTAGATCCCATTTGTCAATTTAGGCTTTTGGTGCCATTGCTTTTGGTGTTTTAGACATGAAGTCCTTGCCCATGCCTGTGTCCTGAATGGTAATGCCTAGGTTTTCTTCTAGGGTTTTTATGGTTTTAGGTCTAACATTTAAGTCTTTAATCCATTTTGAATTGATTTTTGTATAAAGTGTAAGGAAGGGATCCAGTTTCAGCTTTCTACATATGGCTAGCCAGTTTTCCCAGCACCATTTATTAAATAGGGAATCCTTTCCCCATTTCTTCTTTTTCTCAGGTTTGTCAAAGATCAGATAGTTGTAGATACGTGGCATTATTTCTGAGGGCTCTGTTCTGTTCCATTGATCTATATCTCTGTTTTGGTACCAGTACCATGCTGTTTTGGTTACTGTAGCCTTGTAGTATAGTTTGAAGTCAGGTAGTGTGATGCCTCCAGCTTTGTTCTTTTGGCTTAGGATTGACTTGGTGATGCGGGCTCTTTTTTGGTTCCATATGAACTTTAAAGTAGTTTTTTCCAATTCTGTGAAGAAAATCATTGGTAGCTTGATGGGGATGGCATTGAATCTGTAAATTACCTTGGGAAGGATGGCCATTTTCACGATATTGATTCTTCCTACCCATAAGCATGGAATGTTCTTCCATTTGTTTGTATCCTCTTTTATTTCCTTGAGCAGTGGTTTGTAGCTCTCCTTGAAGAGGTCCTTCATGTCCCTTGTAAGTTGGATTCCTAGGTATTTTATTCTCTTTGAAGCAATTGTGAATGGGAGTTCACTCATGATTTGGCTCTCTGTTCGTCTGTTATTGATGTATAAGAATGCTTGTGATTTTTGTACATTGATTTTGTATCCTGAGACTTTGCTGAAGTTGCTTATCAGCTTAAGGAGATTTTGGGCTGAGACAATGGGATTTTCTAGATATACAATCATGTCATCTGCAAACAGGGACAATTTGACTTCCTCTTTTCCTAATTAAATACCCTTTATTTTCTTCTCCTGCCTAATTGCCCTGGCCAGAACTTCCAACACTATGTTGAATAGAAGTGGTGAGAGAGGGCATCCCTGTCTTGTGCCAGTTTTCAAAGGGAATGCTTCCAGTTTTTGCCCATTCAGTATGATATTGGCTGTGGGTTTGTCATAGATAACTCTTATTATTTTGAGATACGTCCCATCAATACCCAATTTATTGAGAGTTTTTAGCATGAAGGGTTGTTGAATTTTGTCAGAGGCCTTTTCTGCATCTATTGAGATAATCATGTGGTTTTTGTCTTTGGTTCTGTTTATATGCTGGATTACATTTATTGATTTGCGTATATTGAACCAGCCTTGCATCCCAGGGATGAAGCCCACTTGATCATGGTGGATAAGCTTTTTGATGTGCTGCTGGATTCTGTTTGCCAGTATTTTATTGAGGATTTTTGCATCAATGTTCATCAAGGATATTGGTCTAAAATTCTCTTTTTTTGTTGTGTCTCTGCCAGGCTTTGTTATCAGGATGATGCTGGCCTCATAAAATGAGTTAGGGAGGATTCCCTCTTTTTCTATTGATTGGAATAGTTTCAGAAGGAATGGTACCAGTTCCTCTTTGTACCTCTGGTAGAATTCGGCTGTGAACCCATTTGGTCCTGGACTTTTTTTGGTTGGTAAGCTATTGATTATTGCCACAATTTCAGCTCCTGTTATTGGTCTATTCAGAGATTCAACTTCTTCGTGGTTTAGTCTTGGGAGGGTGTATGTGTTGAGGAATTTATCCATTTCTTCTAGATTTTCTAGTTTATTTGCGTAGAGGTGTTTGTAGTATTCTCTGATGGTAGTTTGTATTTCTGTGGGATTGGTGGTGATATCTCCTTTAACATTTTTTATTGCATCTATTTGATTCTTCTCTTTTTTTCTTTATTAATCTTGCTAGCAGTCTATCAATTTTGTTGATCCTTTCAAAAAACCAGTTCCTGGATTCATTGATTTTTTGAAGGGTTTTTTGTGTCTCTATTTCCTTCAGTTCTGCTCTGATTTTAGTTATTTCTTGCCTTCTGCTAGCTTTTGAATGTGTTTGCTCTTGCTTTTCTAGTTCTTTTAATTGTGATGTTAGGGTGTCAATTTTAGATCTTTCCTGCTTTCTCTTATGGGCATTTAGTGCTATAAATTTCCCTCTACACACTACTTTGAATGTGTCCCAGAGATTCTGGTATGTTGTGTCTTGGTTCTCATTGGTTTCAAAGAACATCTTTATTTCTGCCTTCATTTCATTATGTACCCAGTAGTCATTCAGGAGCAGGTTGTTCAGTTTCCATGTAATTGAGCGGTTTTGAGTGAGATTCTTAATCCTGAGTTCTAGCTTGATTGCACTGTGATCTGAGAGATAGTTTGTTATAATTTCTGTTCTTTTACATTTATTGAGGAGAGCTTTACTTCCAAGTATGTGATCAATTTTGGAATAGGTGTGGTGTGGTGCTGAAAAAAATGTATATTCTGTTGATTTGGGGTGGAGAGTTCTGTAGATGTCTATTAGGTCCACTTGGTGCAGAGCTGAGTTCAATTCCTGGGTATCCTTGTTGACTTTCTGTCTCGTTGATCTAATGTTGACAGTGGGGTGTTAAAGTCTCCCATTATTAATGTGTGGGAGTCTAAGTCTCTTTGTAGGTCACTCAGGACTTGCTTTATGAATGTGGGTGCTCCTGTATTGGGTGCATATATATTTAGGATAGTTAGCTCTTCTTGTTGAATTAATCCCTTTACCATTATGTAATGGCCTTCTTTGTCTCTTTTGATCTTTGTTGGTTTAAAGTCTGTTTTATCAGAGACTAGGATTGCCACCCCTGCCTTTTTTTGGTTTCCATTTGCTTGGGAGATCTTCCTCCATCCTTTTATTTTGAGCCTATGTGTGTCTCTGCATGTGAGATGGGTTTCCTGAATACAGCACACTGATGGGTCTTGACTCTTTATCCAATTTGCCAGTCTGTGTCTTTTAATTGGAGCATTTAGTCCATTTATGTTTAAAGTTAATATTGTTATGTGTGAATTTGATCCTGTCATTATGATGTTAGCTGGTTATTTTGCTCGTTAGTTGATGCAGTCTCTTCCTAGTCTCGATGGTCTTTACATTTTGGCATGATTTTGCAGCGGCTGGTACCAGTTGTGCCTTTCCATGTTTAGCGCTTCCTTCAGGAGCTCTTTTAGGGCAGGCCTGGTGGTGACAAAATCTCTCAGCATTTGCTTGTCTGTAAAGTATTTTATTTCTCCTTCACTTATGAAGCTTAGTTTGGCTGGATATGAAATTCTGGGTTGGAAATTCTTTTCTTTAAGAATGTTGAATATTGGCCCCCACTCTCTTCTGGCTTGTAGGCTTTCTGCTGAGAGATCTGCTGTTAGTCTGATGGGCTTCCCTTTGATGGTAACCCGACCTTTCTCTCTGGCTGCCCTTAACATTTTTTCCTTCATTTCAACTTTGGTGAATCTGACAATTATGTGTCTTGGAGTTGCTCTTCTCGAGGAGTATCTTTGTGGCATTCTCTGTATTTCCTGAATCTGAATGTTGGCCTGCCTTGCTAGATTGGGGAAGTTCTCCTGGATAATATCCTGCAGAGTGTTTTCCAATTTGTTTCCATTCTCCCCGTCACTTTCAGGTACACCAATCAGACGTAGATTTGGTCTTTTCACATAGTCCCACATTTCTTGGAGGCTTTGCTCATTTCTTTTTATTCTTTTTTCTCTAAACTTCCCTTCTCACTTCATTTCATTCATTTCATCTTCCAGGGCTGATACCCTTTCTTCCATTTGATCGCATTGGCTCCTGAGGCTTCTGCATTCTTCACGTAGTTCTCGAGCCTTGGTTTTCAGCTCCATCAGCTCCTTTAAGCACTTCTCTGTATTGGTTATTCTAGTTATACATTCTTCTAAATTTTTTTCAAAGTTTTCAACTTCTTTGCCTTTAGTTTGAATATCCTCCCGTAGCTCAGAGTAATTTGATCGTCTGAAGCCTTCTTCTCTCAGCTCGTCAAAGTCATTCTCCATCCAGCTTTGTTCTGTTGCTGGTGAGGAACTGCGTTCCTTTGGAGGAGGAGAGGTACTCTGCTTTTTAGAGTTTCCAGTTTTTCTGCTCTGTTTTTTCCCCATCTTTGTGGTTTTATCTACTTTTGGTCTTTGATGATGGTGATGTACAGATGGGTTTTTGGTGTGGATGTCCTTTTCCTTCTAACAGACAGGACCCTCAGCTGCAGGTCTGTTGGAGTACCTGGGTGGCCGTGTGAGGTGTCAGTCTGCCCCTGCTGGGGGGTGCCTCCCAATTAGGCTGCTCGGGGGTCAGGGGTCAGGGACCCACCTGAGGCAGTCTGCCCATTCTCAGATCTCCAGCTGCGTGCTGGGAGAACCACTGCTCTCCTCAAAGCTGTCAGACAGGGACATTTAAGTCTGCAGAGGTTACTGCTGTCTTTTTGTTTGTCTGTGCCCTGCCCCCAGAGGTGGAGCCTACAGAGGCAGGCAGGCCTCCTTGAGCTGTGGTGGGCTCCACCCAGTTCAAGCTTCCTGGCTGCTTTGTTTACCTAAGTGAGCCTGGGCAATGGCAGGCGCCCCTCCCCCAGCCTCGCTGCCTACTTGCTGTTTGATCTCAGACTGTTGTGCTAGCTATCAGCGAGACTCTGTGGGCGTAGGACCCTCTGAGCCAGGTGCGGGCTATACTCTCCTGGGGCACCGTTTCCTAAGCCCGTCGGAAAAGCACAGTATTCGGGTGGGAGTGGCCCGATTTTCCAGGTGCCGTCTGTCACCCCTTTCTTTGACTAGGAAAGGGAACTCCCTGACCCCTTATGCTTCCCGAGTGAGGCAATGCCTTGCCCCTATTTCGGCTGGCACACGGTGCGCTCACCTACTGACCTGCGCCCACTGTCTGGCACTCCCTAGTGAGATGAACCCAGTACCTCAGATGGAAATGCAGAAATCACCCGTCTTCTGCGTCGCTCACGCTGGGAGCTGTAGACCGGAGCTGTTCCTATTCGGCCATCTTGGCTCCTCCTCCTATGATGTGATTATTATGCATTGCATGCCTGTATCAAAACATCTCATATACACCATAAATATATATACCTACTGTGTACCCAAAAAAATAAAAAATTAAAAATTAAATGTCATTGTATGAAACAGAACAGTAGGAGACACCCAGAGTCACAGAAGGAAAAAGCCATGTGGAGATAGAGACAGAGGCAGGAGTGAAGTATCTACAAGCCTAGGAATACCAAAGAACCAACAGCCACTAGAAGCTAGGAGCAGCAAGGAATAAATTTTTCCCCAAAGCTTCCGGAGTATACAAAGCTGCTAACAAACACTTCGATTTAGAATTTTTTTTCCTCCAGAACTGTGAGACAATGAATTTCTGTTTATCTAAGCCTCCTAGTTTGTGGTAATTTGTTAAAGTAGCCCTCGGAAACTAGTATACCATCTTTCTTGAAAAGTCTCTTTCTACTGTTCATTTAACTTCAAATGTCAAAATTCTACATCTCATTTAATGCCGACAAAATTGTCTAGTCCTCCATTCCTTTTTCTTATAATTGATAATACCAGCTAAACACCATGGCTTTTTCCTCTGAATTCTTTTGACAATGAAGATGATAAAGAAAAGATATTGCAGCTGAAACTTGTTTAGTGTTTGATTTCTACCTAATTCCTTCTTATTCCTTGTGAAAACAATAATAAGGCAGGTGCTATTATTTTTCAATATTAAGGATGAAGAAACTGAAGAACAGAAGGATTAAATAACACTAAGTGGTTGAACCAAAATTTGCTTTGAGATTTGCCTAAGTACAGAGCCCATATGCTTAGACATTTTACTATATTTTTTTTCTGTTTCTATCCCTGAATGCTTACTTCTCTTGTGTTATCTTTCATTATGTTCTCTATAAATTTTTATTTTCTAGCACAAAATTCAACAGAGGTAACTAAGAAATCACAGATGTATAAGCATATTCATTTGTTTTTCCCATGTTAAAGGTCTTTTGATATTATGTTGCCTACATTTTTTAAAACTTAAACACTTCTTGTTCAAGAAAAAATTTTAGACAATTTGAACACTTTTAACCTTAAAATGATTTTAAGATTGTTTTATTTCTCTTTTTATAGCATTTGGCACAATTCTTTGAATATCAAAACTGCCCAAATTTCATTGAATGAATTTACTTAAACCAATTGTCAGCCCCTGCATGTCCCCAGCTTTCTAGGATCATATTTTTCTATAATACAGTACTTTAATAGAATGGCTGAAGACCCTATTCTGCATGCATTAAGAAGCTCAGTGCTTTTCTGCCACACAGTGTTTCTGAATATTAATTAAGTTGGGAGAGGGTTCCATTTTTCCTGGTTGCCTGTAACTTCCATTATTTTCTTTTGAACTCCTACTGTCAACTCTACTCTCAACGTGTCTCCTGAAATTGCCCTCCGTTTGCAATACTGGATACTACTCCACTAACACAAGAGTGTTGTGTGGTAGACTCTTATTGATGGCTTGGAAAATAAAGAGTATTAAAGCATGTCATAGTTCTCATTTATTCATTTAATCATTCAGCAAACATACAAACATTCATTGAATATCTAGTGGCACTGTGTTGGGCACTGAGGAAACAATGGTAAGTAAACAGGCAAAAGTCTCCATGATCATCTAGCTCATACTCTAGTCAGGAAAACATAAAACTCACACGGGGACATGATAAATGTAAAATTACAACTTGAAGTAAGTATAAAGAAGGAAATATCCATGGTAGATTGAGAGCTATGGTAATGGGCTAGAACTGAGAGCTGAAGGGTGAGTAGGCATTAACCAGCCCTGCAGCAGGGGTAAGAGAAAGAGAAAAGCATAAGAGAAAGAAATGACAGCATGTGAAAACAAGCAACAGTGGAATGGAACAACATACATTCCAGCAACTGCAAGAAAGCCTGTGCATTAGGGATGCATAGACCCAAGCAAGTAAAGGAAAGAAATAAGTCTGGAGAAACCAGGCAAAACCACTTTAACAAATGCACAGTTTACTTCAGGCTTCCTTAACAAATGTAATCTTAATCTTAAAGCTAATGGAGAAATATTGAACAGTTTGATGTAGGAGATTGACATGATCTACTCTGTATTTTGAAAACAATTCTGGCTACTGTATAGAGACAAGAGTAAAGATGGATGCAGGAATTCTGAACATGAAGCCTTCATCCAGGTGAGAGATTATGGTGGCTTGGCCTAGGGAAGTGATGGTGGAGATGAAGGTAATTGGGAAGATTTGAGAAGCCTTTAGTGCAGAATAGACAAACAGAACCTGATGAAATGAGGGGACTGTCGGATGTCAAGAATGTAGAGTACACTGGAATGGGAAAGGCAGAAAATTAGTTCCAGTCTTAAAAATTGACTAGACTTTTTTGAATGGAAATTTCTCACTGGCTGCCTCTTTTTAGACTCTTCCTTAAGACTTTCTCCTTTAGCCCCACTTTCCCACCCTCAAAACCACCTATCACCGTCTTATTACTTTAAGTGTTCCTGGATTCACACAATTTCTTCATAATGACTTTAATAATACAATAATTATGTGAATAATTTAATACTAAGTCTCCCTTAGTTTGAGGCCCAGCTTTGTACTGCCAACAATTTCACTGAACTATGCTAATCTGTCTACCACAATTCCACCCTTAGTAATACAAAGACTTTGGAAATGTATTGAAATCACATCATTTCTTCAGCATATCTTAGAACAAATTCTTAGGCTTAGGCTTCCACCAGAACTTCCAGGGTTGTGGAGCTGTGTATGGGGATGGGCAGTTTAATCATCCTATATGTCATGTCCTACCCTCAAAATTATCAGTTTTAGTGACGCAAGATGGCTTACAAAACCTAAAAGCTAACATACCATAGTCTACACAAAGTAAATACTTTATGTTAACAATGAAGAATCAAAATGCTTAATAATAAATTATGACTTACAGTTCTATTTCTGGGGAATAGGAATACCTATACCTAATGTTGGATTTGTTCTTGTGCTCTTTTGAAGGGAACATCCTTCTGTATCAGAAATTCCCATGTTTCCATATCCAGATTTCTTCACCAAGGCAGATAAAGAGTTGGCAAAAATCATTGACCATCACGTAAGATTGATTTTTTTTTTTTAACTAGCAGCAAAAGCTCTGTTCTTTAAAAGCACTTTAAATGATAAAATGTAGTTCTGAGACTGAAACCTTAATATGTGAAATTTAAAAGTAGAGCCATGATTGGTTTGCCAAACTGAATTATATCTCACTATGTTATCTGTACACCTCAGTGTCTTCATTGCGTTACAGAAAATTTGACCTTCTGTCATTTGTAAAATACTAACCTAATCCTGTTTTCTGAATTAGTACTGATTTCTTGTGACAAGAATCTTATATTGAACACTGAACACTGATTTCTTCCGCAGTGTAGTTCTAAAAACAGAACAAAAATCTTTTGGCTCAATTTTCAGTGACCGTTCTTTACCCTTGACAGATCAGAAAGACTGTTAATCACTTTGTTCTTAGTATGAGTTTAAAAAGCAGTGGCAATACAAGGCTATTCACAGAAGATACTTTAATTCATTGTGCTATATTTAGTTGATAATTTCTTACCAAATACACATCATTTTATGCCTCGTTCTTTTTAAGAGCAGAATTTAAAGTACGAGAGAAAATGCTTTTCTGGTTTTTTCTTTGAATAAAATATATAGCATATATAATGCACTTAATTTTATCACCAGTAGTTCAATATTATCTCTCAGATTGCAATTAACAATTTTTTCACACTACTTTTAAGTAGTAATCTTGTGAAGAGATTATTTTATTTACTGATCACATTAAATAGTTTTCACCACATCGCTAGTAATTAAGTCACTCTAGCAACAGCTGTAAGTATCGGGCTTTGGAGACTGACTGATACCTTGAAATGACAAAACGAGAGCTGCAATATTCTATTATTCACTAATAAACTTTTTGTTAAACCAATATATGTACAGGTCATCTTCAAAAATTTCAAATGGTTTATAAATTTCAACATCTATATTTTCCCACTAATTACTTCAACTAAATTATCTAGAAGAGATTATAAGAGATAGCAATTTGCCAACATCACACACACACACACACACACACACACACACACACACACACACACACACACGCATGCATAAATAACTACTTTGGTCTGTCTAGGGCTAAAGAAACAGAGGAGAGTATTATGAATGACAGAGATACAGAGATAGCTCGTAACAACCATCCATCATCTTTTCCTTTTTCCAAGGGTGTAAGCATTATCCAAGTAATCACTGCCATGAGCCTGCTTATATTGTAGCTAAAAAAGGATAAATCAATCTTTTTCAAAAATATGCTTGAAAACTTATAGATCCAAATTGTTTGATGTGTGGCTAGCCTAATAAACTAGTAATTCATAGTACTGATTTTGGAAGGTTTATTGAATTGTCTCTGAATATTATGTTTTTTTTCAGTATTCATGTATATACCACTTCTTTTCAGATGGGTGTAGCAATAGTGCTTTGTACTTATACTTTGTGCTTTACAAAATGCCCTTACAGTGGTTAATTTAATCCTCACAACCCTGTAAAATATTTACCAATAAGAAGAACAAACTTGCTTAAAATTCAGTTACTTGCTCCATGTTTTAAGTAAATGAGTCTATACCCAAAAACAGATTTCCCTACTCCAAATCTACTTTCCCTTCCACTTTTTCATAGCTGCTCAAGTTCTTGGCTTATGATTCCTAACCAGAATTGGAAGTGGGAGGATGGGATCTGCAATATCGACACATAACAAAAACACATCCACAGATATAATTCTCCTTCTAAGCCAACAGACTTTTGTTGAGGGGTTATCATATGCAGGGAATAGAAAATATACCTCATTGCTTAGGAGATATTAAGGTACCTTATACATTGCTAGTATTCCATACCATGATCATTGAATCACTGAGTGAATTAGTTGAATAAAGCAGTAAATGGTGCTTCCATTTCCCATAGATTTCAAACATATCTATTTTTTTGCATCCTCCTAGCTACCACAATAGACAATAATAATGGCATATAAAGTCAAAAAATACAATTATTTACCCAAATTGATCTGTTGTCATGGTCACCAGAGACAAAAACCAACATGGCACATGTATACATATGTAACAAACCTGCACATTGTGCACATGTACCCTAAAAAAGTATAATAATAATAAAATAAAAAATAAATAAATAAACAACAAAAAAAGAAAGTATGCTTTTTCCTAAGCCTAATGAAAAGAAGGATTTTGATGTTATGGTGAATTGCAGCCATTCCAAATTCTAAGAAGAGGGAAAGAGGGAAGAGCTGTCTTCTGGACAGTGATGATATGATACCCCTTCTTGGCTGCTTTTATATGTATTGATGCTTTTATACATGCTGTTTGGGAAACCAAGAATTTTAATTTGCTGGCAGTTCTTAAGAATTAATTCTCTTTTGATTTTTCACAATTTTTTTTTTTTTTTTTTTTTTTTTGAGACGGAGTCTCGCTCTGTGGCCCAGGCTGGAATGCAGTGGCACAACCTCGGCTCACTGCAAGCTCTGCCTCCCGGGTTCACGCCATTCTCCTGCCTCAGCCTCCCAAGTAGCTGGGACTATGGGCGCCCGCCACCACGCCCGGCTAATTTTGTTTGTATTTTGTTTACTAGAGACGGGGTTTCACTGTGTTAGCCAGGATGGTCTCGATCTCCTGACCTCGTGATCCACCCGCCTCCGCCTCCCAAAGTGCTGGGATTACAGGCGTGAGCCTTAAAAAACAAAATAATGAGATCTATCGAAATCTTTCATATAGGATAGATTAGTGCTCTTTGTTTATAGATACTGTCATTATTATACCAACTATAACTTCTACGCTAATAAAATTGGTAATTTTCTTAAACAACTAGATAATTAATTATATGAGAAAAATAATGTCATAGTTGAGTATCATAGAACTTGTAGACTAAACCACAGCATGAATTTCAGCCTGTGCCTGACTGTACTGTAGGTTTTGCCTTAATTTCCCATATATTTTATGCAAAACTGGTTCCTGAGAAACCAAACGTATGAGAAATAACTGTTTATAAATACAGCCTTAAGATAAGTACAGTTAACTTTTGTATTTCTTACGTAATTAAAACTCAACTGGGAATAAATAATGGATTTGATATTATTATGCTTTTATTTTTAATGTTTAATATGAGTATATTAACATTATACAAAATTTCAATGCATTCGTCAAAACTGAGTCACATGCTATGGACTCTGATGTTTTAGCTTTGCTTTTTATTATCTGAATATCCCAGATGACAAATGTTATTTGTGATTCACAGTACTGGTATATATAGTAATCTATAAATTAATTGATAGGTTGCTAATCTCAGACAGATCATTTGTGTATATGCATGAGCTGAGGGTGACAAAAAGACAGCATTGGCAGTATCTTTAGGAATGTCCAATATTTCATACTAGGATTCTGCCCCGAATGTTTTACCCAGCATAAAGTGTTTACCATCTGTTTTTATCATTTCCTTCATCAAATGTATTAGAAGAGAAAAAAAGTTCCTCCTAATTTTATATACATATTTTTTTCATGATGATGTTTGATTATCATTACTTACAATACGTGTTACTCATTCTTAAGGCTCTTGCCTTCAGATATACTACTATTTACATGACATCGTGGGTTATAAAGTGAAAGCAAAAGAAAAAGAAAAAATTAGCATGGCCAATTAAGATAAATTCTTTAGAGTTTTTTTTACTGGTCTTCTGCATAGTATGCATTTACCTGACCATTAATTTCATTTTTAACTTCATAGAGAATAGTATTAGAGTTTTTGCCTTTCTGTTTAATTTGTATTTTCTGTATTTTTTCTTTCTGTTTTGCTTTCACCTGGTTCTTCATTTTATAACCCATGCTGTCGTGTAAATACCAATATTGATGAAGAACGTAAAACCATTTGGAATACGGAAATATAAAACCTATAATGTCTTCTTTTTAATGATTTTTTTGTCTTTAAATATATTGAGGAAATTCTGTTTTGTGGGACTTACATGCATTCTAATAGATGACACATGTGTTTTGCCAGTGTGGTAGATATAAAATTTTTGAGGAATGTCATGGAAAAAACCTAAAAGGATAATTGGATATAAGAATCTGCATTTTGAGCAGCTAAATTGATATGCATTTTTTCATGGAAAATCACGTGAATGATGTTTTCTCTCTGTAACAGTGGCAGGAAGAGCTAAAGATCCGAGAAAAAGAAGATGCAATATACAAAGCCCAAGAACTTAAAGATAAAAAGTTAGCAGAGAAAAATCACTTTCAAGAAGTTATGAAGAAAAGAGAAGAGAAACTACATAAGCAAACCAAGCCCTATGAGCTTCCTTATAGGAAGGAAGTAATTTAATTAGAAAAGAAAATGCCACCTCCCAAAATTGAGGTCTACATGGCAGAAATACATAAGATGAAAAATACCAAGATAGCTACATAGTAAGAGAACTTTCTTTTCATTAAATTGAGGTATTGTTTAGAAAGAATTTGTTATCCTGATACAAGCTGTTTAATAGTTATTTCTTAGTTCTAAATTAATGACCAACTTTTAATCACACTTGAAGTGATTTCAGTAGTCAAAAATTTCCAAGATTACATCTAGTATTTTTCTCAATTGACATTTATCTCATGATTGTACAGCATACTTGATAACTGATTCTCAGAACATTGATATTCATCAGTTTGATGGAAATTCATTACAAATTAATTAATGAGTTACCATATAAGAATTATTTCTTGAAAACAGAATGAACATAAGCTAACAATCCTGTAATTAACTATTATTCAAATAAAAACAGTATGGCATCTTATTTGATTGGCATTTTATAGTCAATTTATACCAAACCAAACAAACCCTATTTCAGAGATTTGAATCTGGAAGGGCTGGTCATCTCAGATTGAGTGGCTTGATCTTTAACAGATGCCAGAGGGGATTCATGAGAGATGGTGGTTTTACTCTGTCCTGTGAGTTTATGAGAATGAATTCATATGATCCTGGAAGGTCCAGGAGCAACTGCTGAAGACATTCATACAAATAGGAGTTATTTTAGAAATGGAACTTCACTTCATCTGAAGTTCTGAACCTATGAGTAAGAGTAATAGGGTGGAGTTTTTGTGATGTCTTATATTCCTTTCCTGAAAACTAAAAAATATAGATAATACTCATACCTCAATTTCACACAGGTGACTTGGTGATACTCAAGAGACAGAGATTTTTATCAGGGGTGTCAAACTCAAATGACTACCAGGTCAGAAAGATAACATAAATTAGTGAAGCCGGCTAATGAATACCTATCCCATCTAGAGAAATTTCCCACCACTCGGTTACATTCCAAAATGTACGTCAGTATTGTAAAATCATCCAGCCTTTAGAGAAGCTTTTCAATGGGATTATTTTTCAAAATAAAAGTAGCTAAGTAACCAAATGTTGGCAACTAATTTTTTAATAGCATATCTTCAAGTTAAGTTTGTTCCATGGGCCAAAGTTTGTGACCTATATTATGTGAATTTAGGTATCATTCTTTGTTTAAGATAACAATAACATATGGCAGAAAAATGTTGCGTGTAGGTTGCCGTTTTGATTTCCTGTATAGCTAATTCAAACTTATGTTTCTCTTTCTAAACCTTTTATCTTATCCTTGTGTTCTCAAATGGAGACTATGCAAGTTCCTAGAAATATCTCCCAATACACCTTTCCAAATACCTTCCTCCATCTTTGCTTTCTTCACTTGTAAAAAAAAAAAAAAAAAATCTATAGAAGACCAGCTAGTCCCTTTTCTCCAAATCTTGTCTCTTCCAAAATCTTGTTCCATCAACTATTCACTATCTCCTCCTGAGTCCCTCTTCATCACTCACTCCTAAACCCATCGAGGTTTCAATTTTCTCCCATCCTTCCATCCAAACCTCTCTCTCATTAAAGCCATCAGTGACATGAGCCTTACCAAACTCTGAACGTCCTTCTAATTTGTAATCTTTTTATTGTTTTTTTATTTTTATTGTAATAAAATATTTTTGTTATTTTTATTGTAATCTTTTTATTATTTGTAGCAAGATATAACAACTAAGCTGTAAGTTTTAGTAAGGGGACTCTGGAGATCTAACTGCTACTTACAAGAATTTCAACAAATCCTGCTGTTTCAGCACCATCTTTGTAAAAGAAACCTGGTATTTCCAATTTCTGAAACTTTTCTAGCATTCTGAGGCATGGTCCTTAAGGCCTCCTCACTGCAGACTTAGGTTTATGTTTTCTCCGCTCTGCTTAGCGTATTTCTACCTGTTCACCTTCTTTCTTACTTCCACAATTTTCTTAATACTTCCAACATGCTATTATCTTTTTTTCTTGTGGCTTCATGCCTTTTTTAAAGTAACCCTTTTTATGTCATAGTGGTGATTTGGAAAGGAGCTAAAAAAATCTTTATATATAGATATATGGAGAAAGAAAGAAAAGGAGAGAGAGAGATGATTAATCAGAATACTGACACCTTTATTCTTAGATTATTTTTAAAATTCTTAATATTTGGCAACATGCATTTCTCATGGTCTTTCTGCTATTTCGCTGATTCTTTTTGCAATATTAGCAAAGACTGTGGGGTGTAGATCTGGAATCACACTCTAGTTACGCCTTCTGCCAACTACGGAACATTAGGCAAGTTACTGAACCCGTTTTCATTTCCATTTACTCATTTATAAAATTGACACAATTTATGTAAAGAGTGATATCATTTAGAAGCTAATTAGGAAAGAAAGCAAACCTGTCAACCATTTTAACAGAGAGAATTTAATGTAAGAAATTATTTTCAAAGATGTTAGAAACTGAATGAATGGAAAGGGAACAAGCAATAACACAGAAACAGTAGCTCCAGGAAACTGCTACCACATTTGGAGCCACGGAATCAGAGAGAAGAGGTTTGCATTGTTAAAATCGAAGGGATGTAGAAGGCACTTCACACAGCCGGACTCGGATCCTTGATGGGGAGACAATGCCCAGTTATTGCTGGTACTTTTGAGGGGGCACAATACAACTGGTTCCGGGAGTGCAGAAAAAAGTGAAAACTGAAACAACTTGTATCTATCTTGCTGAAACCACACTATCAGAAAGAGTGAGAAAACTAGAAGAATCAGGTGTTTTCTTCCCTCTCATGCTGAAACTCTTTCTGATGTGCTTCCTGTTCTCCAGCATCACAAAGCAGAGAAAACAAGGGTGGACTTGGAGATGAAAGACACTAGTTAAATAAATGAACATTGTATGGCTTAGAACATTATCAGACCATTCAATAAAAGTTAACTCTCCTTTCTTTTCTTTTGCATCTTCGGCCTTGTTTTCTGCTTATTCTGCAAGTTTACCCAGGACAAAAAAAGAAAAAAAGAAAAAAGTTTGAAAGAAAGCATCACCTTTTAAGTTTATATAAATGGCTTAAAAATAAACTTTACTATACTTTATTTTAATAACTAATTCTTACTTCTTCCAAAAAGTTCATTTACCACAAATTCAATTGGATTTCTTTGTAATTTATGTTTAGTATTCACTTTGCTTCAAAACTCACAACGATTCTGAGTCATAGACTGGGTTGGGTACCAGATAAATTATTTCAACTACTCTCTTATTGTTCAGCTTATGATTTCTCAGCCTTAGTTGTTTTCCCATTCTTCCCACTTTGAGCTGATAGGAGAAAAATAGAGAAAGAGAAAGATTCTACATGTCTGTTTACCTTGCATGGCTCTTAGTCACCTTTAAATGCCTCTACTGTTAAAAAGTGTCTAAATTTCTATCTAAAACTTCTTTCTATGGTGTTTTATCATTTATGCTTATGTTTATCTTGAAAGAATAAACTCAAGACTTCCTTCATTTATTTATTATGGGTTTCATAGGTTTTATTATGGGTTTCATAAGTTTCCATAGGTTTCTCTTAGTAACCACGAAAGCAATTTCTCTTTCACACATGCTGCCTCATTGAGAATATTCATAAAACTTTTAAGTTTTTAAGTTTCACTAGAATGTTAGAATACTGTAGTAAATTCTGAGTAACAGCAGCATGAACATCGGCTTTTCTCCTGATAGAATTTTTTTTTTGAAAAAAAGGAAAGCAAATGATTTATAGTGGTTTGTGGGGTATACCAAATAGACATTTAAGGAATAAAATATCTAAAATATCTTGACTCATGCATTGATGAGTGGGTGTTTGGAGAAAGGGAGCATACAGAGGTAACAGATAAAAATAACTCACACCAACAGTTTTAGAAACTATAGTGATGTTTAACAATTATAATTTAAGTAATTGATTCTTTTGTTTCTACCAGTAAAAACCTTCTCTGTAACTGTCTACTAGTTAGTTAGTTATTTTCTGAGTGTCCTTTTTCATATTGCTTCTAGTTGAGAAGAGCAGTTCTATAGTTTCACTGAACTTTGCTTCCAAATTTCAAAGTTAGCTGATTGGAAATTGCTTTGGGGTTGCTTTCAAACATTATCCAACTGCTCACATACTAAGTTTTCACTTTGTGTCTGCCAGTGACTCTCAATTAAAGTCACCATAGTCTCCTCCAGCTTCTTCATTCTTCTTCACATCTCAATTTGCTGAAGTAAAATAAATAAGAACACCCCTATTTGTTTTATCTGTGATTAATTGATGACACTTGTCACCTCCTCTGTGGGCTAAATATTTAATACAAAGGAAGGTAGAGTCATGAAACTCTGTTGTGCCAATGCCTCTGTAGAAAAGACATGTGTGGTAACAAATTCAGTCCACACAGTACTTCTCAACCTCAGGTTGGACACTGGAGACTAGGTATTTGTGAGGCTCCTTGTACTGATTCTAGTTATTAAATTTGACATGAAGAATGCTTTTGGAAACTTAGAGCAAAATGCATTTTAAATTATCTTCTATAATATACATTTATATATTTGTATAGTTTTACAAATTCTGTTGATGACTTAAGTTACTTTTCTGCTACATGTATTTTTCATGGTGACATAGATTTCCAGGATAATTTGGCTTGTTATTTTTTTCCTGTTTCACTGAAAAGCCAAAATAAAAATAAAATGTGTTTTCAAAACATTTTTTAGTTGGAAGATCCCTGTGATATCCAACCTTCCAGTAACATTTCCGAAGCTGACTCTATTTTGGAAAGGGGGTGAATCATCTTTCATAAATTAATGAATAAGGTAAAGGTCAAACATCTCAGAATCACCAGTGCAGCTTTTTAATACATAGCCAGACTATTAGCAATCCAATAATGCTTTGAATATTGCTTCAAAACACGAAGAAATAGAAAATCTGAAAAAACCAATCGGTTAATCTCTAGCTCTAGCTTTTTGCTTGGCTTCCCAATCAAAAGCTTCCCAATAAAAAGCAATGACTAGAGAACACATACAGTAGAATTTCTTCCATAGCATACATTCTCCATCATGATAACTAGGTCATGAGACTTACGGCCTCATGGGAAGGCATGTCTTAAGGAAGAAAAGAATCTATTCCAAGCAGAGACATTGTGGAGGGTAAAAAAAAAGGTTGGGGTCGGGCACAGTGGCTCAGGCCTGTAATCCCAGCACTTTGGGAGGCCGAGGTGGGTGGAACACAGGTCAGGAGATCGAGACCATCTTGGCTAACACAGTGAAACCCCATCTCTACTAAAAATACAAAAAAAATAGCCAGGTGTGGTGGCAGGTGCCTGTAGTCCCAGCTACCCGGAAGGCTGAGGCGGGAGAATGGCATGAACCTGGGAGGCGGAGCTTGCAGTGAACCAAGATCCCACCACTGTACTCCGGCCTGGGCGACAGGGAGAGACTCCATCTCAAAAAAAAAAAAAAAAAGTTGGAGAGAAAGATAGATTTAAGGGTACTTGATGTCCTCACCCTGTACCTCAGGAGAAGCGGTGTGGTCTAGAAACATGTAAATAGATAAGGAGCCTGAGTCTGACAGGTTAGTAGCATTAGCTCCTGCAGGACTGAGGAACTGTTAAGTCACTAGGAGGGATATTGTATGCAAACGTTTTCAATGACACATGCAATTGTCAGGGTGAGAAGAGAAGCAAAGAAGCAAATGATAGGAGACAGGTCTCTGGTATTAGCATATTAAGACCAAATAGACAGAAATTGGATCTACTTCAGTGCACATTATTGAAGAAAGCATACTAGTTTATCCACTCTACAGCTGAGGTCAGGGAGGAGTAAGTGAACATTGGGAAGATTTAAGGACCCAGGCTCCCATCTACTTCCTTACACAGACCAGACCTCTCCCTATAAATCTAAATGCCGTATTGGAACAGAGAATGGAGGGAAGAGGAATACAAAAACTAAAACAGCTATCCTAAAGAAAGCAAGTTAATATTTAAAAGCTCTCTTGATTTTCTAGATTTGAATCATTTTGAAACTGAGTTACTGAGCTTCATCTTGGCCTGGCTACAAGAAAACCAGCAGAGGGAGCCTCATGAGGAAGAACTGAATGGTTTTCTAAACCTCTAGAAATTAAATTTTCTCTTTATAGTTAAAATGTGGTATAAAATTAAATTTGCCTCTTTGCAACATATATATGAACTGATATTTCACCATATAGACAGAGATAGAATTAGAGATATATGTTCTAAACATGTATGCATCAATCTAATATATTCAATCACTCATTCAGAAAATATTTATTCATTGTCTGCTGAGCTCCAAATACTCTTTTAGTCACTGGGGATATATCAATGAATCAATGAACAGGACAGAAAATATAATACCATACATATTAAAAATAATGCACTTGTGTGTGTGTAAAACAAGCAAAAAATAAAAATATGATATAATTTCAGGTAGAGACAAGTGAAGAACAAAAATAACAGCAGGAATGACCTTTCTAAGGATTTTGACAAAGACCAGAATGAAGCGAAAGAGTGAGTCATCCGACTTTCAGAGGAAAGAGCATTCCCCAAACTATCAGTAGCAAGTGAAAAATTGATAGAGTAATGATTCATGCTTTTTGCTAAATATTTCTGCTTCTCCCTCCTTTGAGATTCATAGGAGTGCTTTCTATTTTCTGGCCCTGTTGTGTTGTGGTGGGTCATATGGTTATTTCTGGCAGTGATTATGAACGGAAGCTATGTGTGTCATTTCTGGGCTGAAGTATTTACTTGTTGGCTTGACAATTTACAGTGTCTTTTTTCCCTTTTGAATAATAATTCCCTTTAGAACAATAATTTCTGTTCAAAATAGTGAGTCACCTCTTACCTTTGCCTCCCTTAATAAAAATGATGGAACTGAGAAGGAAAAACTTTTCTGTTTTAAGTGTTTGAGATTTGAGGAGTTACATAGTACTGCACATAACCCGACATATCCTGATGGAATGGGAGTGAGTTTAGAATGCTCAAAGAAAGGCAAAGAATCCTGCAGAGCTGAAGAAGAGGCCACATAGGGATGGAGAGGAGATGAAATTACAAAGGTAAGTTTGGTCCAGATTATGCAACAAGGGAAGCCATCGTGTGTCAGGGTTCTCTAGAGGTACAGGACTAATAAGATAGATGTATATATGAAAGGGAGTTTATTAAGGAGTATTGACTCACATGATCACAAGGCGAAGTCCCACAATAGGCCATCTGCAAGCTAAGGAGCCAGGAAGACAGTCCAAGTCTCAAAACCTCAAAAGTAGGGAAGCCAAATGCAGCCTTCAGTCTGTGGCTGAAGGCCTGAGAGCCCCTGGAAAACCACTGGTGTAAGTCCAGGAGTCCAAAAGCTAAAGAACTTGGAGTCCAATGTTCAAGGGCAGGAAGCATCCAGCACAGGAGAAACATGGAGGCAAGAAGACTCAGCCAGTCTAGTCCTTCCATGTTCCTCTGCCTGCTTTTTTCCTAGCTGCACTGGCAGCTGATTAGATTATGCCCACCCAGATTGAGGGTGGGTCTGCTTTCCCAGTCCACTGACTCAAATGTTAATCTCCTTTGGCAACATCCTCACAGACACACCCAGGAACAATACATTGCATCCTTCAATCCAATCAAGTTGACACTCAATATTAAACATCATACATGGATTTCAGCTTAGATTTTTTACTAAGAGTAGTAGAAATTATTGCAAGGGGATGATGAAACAATCAGCTTTAGCCTAATGTATAAGGCTTTGAAACTTATGTTTTAAAACTTTTTTAAAAAATTAATATTTAATATACCGAAAGTTTAGTATGCTTTTATAAGAACTTACTACATAAAACAGAATTTAGGAGATGAAAATATTTAAATGTAATCCAACAACTTGGATAAATTACAATATCAAATAAGAATGGGTCTTAGTATCTTTCCATTTGAAACATTAGAAATTTATAAAACAAAAACCCCTTAAAACCAAGTCAGGGGTCTTAAAATTTTCTTGGGAAAAGATGGGTCATAAATTAAAATACACATAATTTTATGCTACAGAAAGTTTCTCTTCTTGTCATTGTTATTCTGATAAAAAAAAAGAGTTTCGCTATTTCTTTGCAACTATTCAGTTAATACAGTGGTGTTGATTTTTTTAAGTCACATATTCGACATATCAATGGTCATGATTGCTTCAACCCAAGCGAGAAAGGTGGAAATTGAAATAGAGGCATGATGGAGCTCTCAGAATGCCCATGTGAAGGTGTTTCAATGATTTTCATTTAATTTACAGTTGGCATATCAATGGCAAGAAAATTAGGTTTGATTGGATTTGGCAATAGCTTTCCTTTATGATATTTTCAAGGGATAGGATTGTTCAGGGTTGAATTCCCAATTATCTCCTGCTGTCAGAGGCTGGATAAAACAAAGCCTTCAGCATCAAATGTAATTAGCTCTATTGACTTATGTTTTTAATGTTAAAATTATATTCCTTTTTGGGGAGGATGAACAAATACCACCCTTTCTCACTATACACTAATATCCTTGAAAACTGAGTGGATTTGTTTGGCAATTTATTCCTGTGTCTCTGAGATCAAGTCTCTGAAGAGCTCTGTGATCAAAGCACTAAGAAGATGGGACACAGGATGTAACATGAATGTTATTTTGAAAATATGAAACTAATATATATTGTGCATTTTATTCTTTCCCTCATAAATCATGTTTCTTCATCATAATTTAAATATTACAGACTCAAATAGAAGAGGGTACACCCATATTCATAGCAGCATTATTCACAATATCCAAAAGGTAGAAGCAACCCAAGTGTCCCTCAGTGGATGGATAGACAAACAAATGTGATATATACATACAATGGAATATTACTCAGCCTTTAAAAAGACATTCTGATACATGCTACAATATGGAATAAACTTAAGGGCACTATTCTCAGTGAAATAAGACTATTATGAAAAGACAAATACTGTATGATTCCACTTACACATCTGTAGTAGTCAAATTTATAGAAACAAAAAGTAGAATGGTGGTTTCAGGAGATGGGGAGGTAAAAATGGAGAATTGTTTTTTAATGTTGTTTTAGTTTTATATGATGAAAATTTCTAGAGATTGCTCAACAATGTAAATATACTTGACACTACCGAATTGTATCCTTAAATGGTTAAAATGCTAAATTTGTTATGTGTATTCTACCACAATTAAAAATAATAAGATATATTTTGAAAAGGAAAAGAGGTAACAAATATCCTATCAAAAAGGAGAAAGAAAGGAAATAATCCTTATTGGCGGAAAAATGAAGAAAGTACACATCCCAAGACGTCACACCATTGAACCCCTGGAAAAGAGTGGAAAACAGAAAATAAAATGTTGGTATGGGAGAGAGCTTCAATATCTGTATCTTTGTTTCCTTTCCGGGAACATATACTGGCATAAACATCCAGGAGGGGTATGGGAAGAGCTGGGAGCATCAGGGAGACCAGAGACAAGCTGCCCCTACAGCAAACTAGAGGAACATGGGCCTCTAGGATAGTTCTACATCGTTTTTATTCTTCATGGTGCAGGGATATTTTTGCAGCATTTTCAAAGGAAGTGGCTGATTGCATGAGTCCAGGATACTTCTCATCCCCTATCCAGTATGAGAGGGCCAGGGATGAAGGTCTCACATGCTGAGAGGGTTTCAGAAAGGATTCTTAACATAATGTCCTGAGAAACAAATAGTACCTACACACATCATCTTAGAGAAGCAGAACAGCATCATCATAAAGACAGAACATAGGCTCCAAAGTCAGAATGCCTGGGATTTGATTTCTGTCATCTCCACATTCAAGCAATGCAAACTCAAACCAATTGACCCACCTCTGTGTACCTCAATTTCACTTCTTGAAATGTGGTAATACTATTACCACCTCACTTTTTTGTTTAAGGATTAAATCAATTTATACACCTGAAAATCCTATCCCAATACCTGGCACGTAGTTCTCAATAAACGTCAGTCATTATTCTTTGCTTTTATTGTTATTGGAAAGGAATATGACAACTATTAAATATAGATTTCTCAACATTACCTAAAAAAACTAAGTTGCCCAACTTCAGACAGCAAGCCTATATAGCTTGTATGTTCTGCCATTCAACTGAGTGTGGCTTAGGAAAAAATATATCAGTTCTTAGGAGTGAAAAAAGATAAAGGTAAATGTTTTTTGTACATTGAGTGTAGTGTAAGTAAATTTTGATCCCACTGTAGAAGAGATATTCCTTCAGTATCCTCAAGCTGTGTGCCTGAATCTAACATTTGTGAAAAGTGAGAGAAGGATGCAACTAGAGGCCAAAATACCATATGCATGAATATTTAAAACATACATTAAGCTAATAATAAACTGTTAAATAAAATATGTTATAGCCTTTTACTTTGAAAACTATACCTTCACAATGAATTGGAAGGCCATACTCAAATTTAGAATTAACACGGAGTTCCATGCTGGAACTTGGTGAGACAGGAAAGCAGGCTGTATTCTAGCCTCTGACCTACCTCCTTCCTCCCACCAGTCTCTGTTCTTCATGAGGTGTAATGCGCAAGCATTTTGTCAACCTACCCTACCCATGATGAAGCTCTATCTATATTCCTATAAATAGACACTCCCTGCCAACTTCTTAGGCCAACGGATACAGACATCAGCAATGTGGGACTTGAAGCATGGTACAGTTGGGGAAGGGCATGTGTAGTTTAGGTAGGCGTGTTCCCTTAGTACAGTAAACTCTTTGCCTTGTAGGGAGGGCCTTGGCCAGAAGACCAGAGCAGGATTTGCTAGCGTTTGGGGCTCAGAGAAAGAACTCCTCTCGCCTGCTCTATGAGTGAAAATGTGCACAAAAAAATGATTCCAAATCTTTCAATTATAGCTAAAGGGCAAAATCATCCAAAGTTAGAGACCATCCCAACCCTGAAAAAAAAAAAAAGAATATGTAGCAAGAGCTAAAGATACTCAACAGATGGAGGAACAGGAATGACATAGAAAGTTATCTCTAAGGGCTTTCGTGAAATCAGGCATTTTGAAAAGAATAAACCTCTTTCAGAAAGAGAAAACTAGCTGTGGCAACAGCAACTCAGACTGTGAATGTACTGACCAGAGATATATCATTTTCCAGTGATTCTAAGAATCACATTCATTATAAATTTAGCATCTTAAAATTGATATGTTTCCCATAATTGATAGTGTTTTACAATTACTGTCAGCCAAGTGACAGTTGTGACATGACTGTCAGGGCCTGTATGTGCATGAACTTAATCACAGCTATTTACAACCAACCTTAATTAACATGAGTTGTGTGCATTGTTAGCTTCATATAAGTTGTGTTGAATTGCTATTTAAAATGTCTCCAAAAAGATTATACTATGATTTGGCACACTGAAAAAAGAGTTTGTGTGCAAAAAGACATAGAAACCAACAGCAGGACATAAATGGGATATTAATGAAATAAATATTCATTATTGGAAGAATACCTGCAACTTCATATTTGTTTGCAAAGTAACAACAAAGTAAATTCTGGAACTTAAAGATACCTATAAATAGATGAAGCTGTGTAACATGTTGTTACTGAGTTTATTGGTTAGCTATTGCTACAATAATGTTGCATAACACCATCTCAAAACTCCATGATTTAAAACAACTGATTATCATGCATGTGTCTCCAGGTAAGCTGGGGTTCAACTGGTCTAGGTAGGAGTTACCCTGATGGCTTGGCTTCTCATGTCTCTGCTATACATGGCTCTCATCCTCCACCTGTGATGAGTGGGCTAGGTGGGCATGTTCTTTTGGTGATGGCTGATAGCACAAAAAGTGTAAAAAGAACAAGTGAAATACCGTTGTTCATAATAATCTCTAATGACTCATTGTATTTCAGTGTTCTCAGTTGTCTCCTTTTTTATTCCTGATGTTACTTATTTGAGTCTTCTTTTTTTTCTAAGTCTAACCAAAAGTTTGTGAATTTTGTTTATCTTTTTAATAAACCAACTTTTTGTATTATCTTTTGGTTTCTTTGTTTTGTTTTGATTTTTGAGACAGAGTCTCACTCTGTCAGCTGGGCTGGAGTGCAGAGGCACGAACTCAGCTCACTGCAACCTCTTTCTCCTGGATTCAAGCAGTTTTCCTGTCTTAGCCTCCCTAGTAGCTGGGATTAAAGGCATGCACCACCATACCCAGCTAATTTTTATATTTTTAGTAAAGACTGGGTTTCACCCGATTGGCCAGGCTGGTCTTGAATTCCTGACCTCAAGTGATCCACCTACCTTGGCCTGCCAAAGTGCTGGGATTACAGGCATGAGGCACCACCACTGACCTTGTATTGTTTTTAAAGTCTCAGTTTCATTTATTTCTGCTCTGATCTTTATTATTATTTTCCTTCTACTAATGGGTTTGTTCTTGCTTCTCTAATTCCTTGAGGTGCACCATTAGGTTGTTAATTTTGAAATCTTTCTACTTTTTTGATATAGGTGTCTATTGCTATAAATTTCCTTTTTAGTACTGCTTTTGTTGTATCCCATAGATTTTGGTGTGTTGTACTTCCATTTTCATTTGTTTAAAAAAATTTAAATTTCATTCTTATTTCATCGACCCACTGGCTATTCAGGAGCATGTTGTTTAATTTCCAAGGTTGTGTATTTTCCAGGTTTCCATCTATAACCATATCACCCCGAACGCATCTAATCTTGTCTGTATTTTCCAAGGTCCCTCTGGTTTTTTGATGGCTAATTTTATTCCATTGTGGTCAGAGATAATACTTGATATATATTTTTTAAAAAATTTGTACAGGCTTGTTTTGGGGCTTAACATGTGGTCTCTTCTGGAAAATGTTCCATGTGGTGATGAAAAGAAAGTGTATTCTGCAGCAGTTGCATGAAATGTTCTGTAAATGTCAATTAGGCCTATTAGATCTAATGTGTAGTTTAACTCTGCTGTCTGGGTGATCTGCCTGTTACTAAAAGTGGGCTGTTAAAGCCCTATACTACTATTATATTGCAGTTTATCTCCCCCTTTAGGTCTATTAATGTTGGCTTTATATATTTGGGATCTTTGGTGTTGAGTGCATAAATATTTATATAAATATGATATTCTCTTGCTAAATTGACCCCTTTATCAATATATAGTGAATTTGTCTCTTTATAGTCATAGATTTGTAATCTGTTTATGTATATGACATGAATCTAGTTACTCCTACTCTTTTATGGTTTCCATCCGCAGGGAATATCTTTTTCTGATCCTTCACATTTAGTCTACATATGTGGGTTTCTTGAGGCAACATGTAGTTGGGTCTTGTTTCTTTATCCATTCAGCCATTCTTTGACTTTTCATTGGAGAATTGAGACATTTACATTCAGTGTTATTATTGATAATTAAGGAGTTATATAAGGTATACACTTATTACTTATACCAATATGTGTTATATTGATAAGTAATAAGTAACTACTATCATTTTGGTGCTGGTTTTCTGATGGTTTTGAGACTTTTCTCTTCTTCCCTTTCTTATTGTCTTCCTTTGTAGTTATTATCTCTGATAGTATATTTTAAATCGTTAGTTATTTTTAGTGAATCTATTTCAGAATTTTGCATTGTGGTTGCAATGGGGCTTACAAAAAACATTTTAAAGACATAACAAGTTATTTTAAAGAGATGGCAACTTATCTTAGAACACAAAAGAATAGAAATAAGCAAAGGCAAAAAATCTACACTCTAACCCCATTTCCACTACATTTTGATTTTCAGTTTTCTCAATTTACATTCTTAAAATTACCTCTTAACAGGTTGCTGTAACTATGATTGTTTTTTATATATTTTGTCTTTTGTGCTTAATACCAGAGTTACGGGTAGATTATACACCATAAATATAGTAATAGGGTATTTTGGGTTTGCTCATGTACTTAATTTTACCAGTGGGTTCATACCTTGAAAAGTACTCTGTTTAGCATTTCTTGCAAGATGAGTCTGGTGGTGCTGAATTCTCTCAGCTTCTGTTTGTCTGTGAAGGACTTTATCCATCATATTTGGATAACAGTTTTGCTGGTTATGATGTTCTGAGGTTGCAGTTTTTTTAATTTGAGTACTACCATATGAATCAGCAATTGGATATTTATTCAAAGGAAGAGAAATCCATATATTAAAGGTATATCTGGACTCTAATGTTTATTGCAGCACTATTCACAATAGCAAAGATACAGAATCAACCTAAATGTCCATTAACAGATGAATAGATACAGAAATTATATATTGACACATATATGTGTGTGTGTGTATATATATATATATATATATACACACATCTGTGTCATAGGTAGATGAAAGTTGAATTATATAAGAAAAATTCAAATGTTTTCCATAATTGGCATATCATTTTATAGCTACCTCAGATATGTATGAGAGTTCTATTCAGTCCATATCTTTACCAATATTTAGATGAATCAGCCATTCAGCTGTCTACTGGTTTGCAGTGTTCTGATGAGAAGTCAGTCATAATTCCTGTAGCTGTTTCTTTGTATATAATGTTTCTGTTTTCCCCTCTGTCTGTTTTTAAGATTTTCTCTTTCTTTTTGGTTTCCAGCAATTGACTATAACATGCCTATGTTTGTTTTTCTTCTTTCTACTTGTACTTTGTTCAGCTTTTGGATCAATGTATTGATAATTTTTTATAAAATTTGTAAAAAATAAATTTTGGTTGTCATATTTAAAATGTTTTATTTTTTCTTTCTCTTTTTTCCTTATTGAACTACAAATACAAGCATGCTAAACTTCTTGATAATTCCAAGAAGTTACAGATGGCCTGTTTACTTTTTCCTTTTTTTTTTTTTAACTGTGTCCTTCAGTTTGATGTTTTATATTGATCCATCCTTGAGTTCACTGAATCTTTCTTTTACAATTTACTTGAAGACCTGAAGACCCATTCAATAAATTTTTGTTTTCAAATATTATAATTTTAACTTTTATAATTTTAATCTTTTTTTTATTTTACAACTTCCACTTCTCTCCCACAATAGTTCATCTCTTTATCCATTTTTTCCTATAAATTACTTTATTTTTCATAGTTATGTTTAATTCTGGACCTGCCTAATCTAATAGCTGGAAATTTCTAGCTCAATTTATATTGACTTTTTTTCTTGGTGATGGGACATGTTTTCCTGCTTCATCACATATCTTCTAATCTTTTATTGTATTATGAATATGGTGTATAAAATAATAATATAAAAATTTAATTTGTTTTGGTTCTTTGACAGTGAATGCAAGCCACTGCCCCTGTTTGAAAGTTAAGGGAAGGTACTGGCATACAGAATCTTTAAAATCAAATTGATCCAGTGCTACATCACAGCATTGACTTTACCTGTGATCAGCCTGCTTCATTTTTTCAGTATCACTAGTCTCTTTTTTATCTTGCTTTATATTCCAAATGAGAGAAAGTTGAGATGCAATTTAAAATATTTTTAGTTCACCTTTGGATTCAATTTGGTCAGGGCTTCAAAATAGAAGCAACACAAAAATATATTTCTTTCTGCTTATCAGCTTCTCTTTCATGGCTGAATTCTTGATAATATTCAGATAGAGAAACTTATTGGCTGAAAAATTTGTTTTTCGCTTGGAATCTTCCAGATTCAAATATCTCCTGCCATCGCTGTGTCATCTAAAGCTTATCTGTTTTCTTTTTAACCCTGCCGAGTCTCTTCATCAACATCAGGCCTACACCTCCACCCACTCGTATCCAGACCAGGAGCTGTTCCCTAGGTAGAGAAGTTGCCATGGTACTCTAACTAGGAAGCACTTGTTTTTCTCTGGAATTCAGTTCATCAAGGCTTTATTCTATCTACAATTCCTTATTAGCCCCTTAGAAAATAAGGTTTACTTATCCATTTTGTCAATTTTGTTGTTTTTACCATGATTTGAAAAGATTTTTTAGCTCTTCTTCATATAAACTGGAAGTGGAAGCCAGATAAATATTCATCATTAAATTTCTGTTCATGGTTTTATATTCTTTTCCATAAAAGTTCCCCCAACCTGCCTAATCTTTAGGGCTCACATATCTAGATCTGCCCTGAATAAACTAAAACACTTTATTCAGAGTATAGTTTTTAAAACCAAGGAGACAGCAAGATAGACATAAGATAAATATCATATGGGATCTGCATAAAATCTTTTGTCTTTTACTTTTTCCTTGCCACCTTCTATTCCTTTCTCTTTACACAGGAAACAGAAATAGAGATGAGGATAAAATGTCCTAACAACACAGTAGGCTCAGAAAGCAAGGATGAAACTATGTTGGAGGCAAGAAATTTGGATGGACATTAGAGAAAGAAAAAACAATTGTGAAATATATTTACATTTGACATTATAAGTTAAGCCTCTGGAAAATTTAAATGTCAAAATTAAATTTATACATCAAATTTGCCATATTTCATTTTGAAATAAAAATGGCGAGATGGGAAGAGGGTGCAGGCATCCTGTAGGAAGTTTGGTATTAAAGAGGAGTGAAGAGAGAAAGGTAAGACTGTGGTAAAGGGGCAAGTTAAGAAGGAAAATTCACTGAAACGTCCTACCCCGCACCCACATCACCATTTTGATCTTATAACTAATTCTTCTTTGCCTCTCTTATCTCCTAGCGTGAAGAATTTGCTTAAAGTTATAACCAATGCTGCTCAGCACATTTCTTCATTTCCACACCTTCACTCCTCACATTGCTCCCCACCCCATCCCACATACAACTGAAAATCAATTTACAGGTCTCTTCAGCTCTCCCTGATGGGCCCAAGCTGCATACTGAATATTTCCAGCTTACTGATTTTCAAAGGTTTTTGGATGATATTAACAAATAGGAGATCATAATATATATGAAATTCAACTAGATTTTGACTTAATCAGCCCAAATCCCTATGTGTTTCTATTGTAATTCTTCCCTCCAGCATAAAGAATTCCCCTGCTTCTAACAAATCTTTGCAGCAGGTCTGCAGCATCACAAGCTTTAGATATCTTCTGATATAATTTTAAAATCTTCTGAGCTATGAATGGTCCCTGGCAACTCTCTGAGAAACAATCATTTTAGTTCTGACAATCTATGGATAGCTGAAGCTGCACAGATCAAAATAAGAATATGGGACATCCTTAGATATCCCAGCAAACTCTGAAGGGGAAATGAATGTTCTATCCTGAGGCACCACAATGGATTAGAAGGTTTTATCTAGCTGAGAGTGATGGTAAATAGAGCCATTCACATTGGGGATATTGCTCAAATATATTTTAACACTTTGATCTATTTCTTTGCCCTATAGTAGTTTAGGTAGGCTTCCCAATTCTGCTCACAGTCTAAGTGTTTTGTTACTAAAAATTTTCTCTGGAATTGAGATATCAAGACTGAGACTTACCTATTCATATTAGGGCCTTGAACCTTTTTGTAGGGAATGTAGCTGACTGCAAATGGCCCTATATCCATGAAAGGCAATCTGTAGAGAATGTGTCAAAAGTACAAAGTGAGTTCTTATTTTTTTTTCTTATTTCTTGTTGTCTTATTTTTGTCTTTTTGTTTTCTGCAAAACATTGTAGAAATTAATTAAAGACATTAGATTGTAGTGAACAGCTTCTGTAGTGGTCATTTTCTGTCTCTTTGGCAACCTTCTCCTTTTCCTTCTGGTCATAGGGATCTGGATTTTCTTTTAAAGAATTACCTCTCCACCACTTTTTGTAGTCTTTGTGAAGCTGTCAATCAAGATACACTGACCTCCCCTAGGGACAAGTGTCATTCATTGTAGGCTATCTGGACATCTGGACTTTGAGTCTTGAGTCAGTGGATGAAAGAATAAGAAAACAAAAACCTTTTGGAGATGTTGCTTGTCATCAGCAGCATGTTAGAACTGTCACTCTACTTTGCAATCCAATTTCCCTAAGCTGTACTCGTTCCCATCCTGCTGAGAATGGTTCTCCCACGTCCTGTCACTGATTGTGGTGCCATCCCCTAGTCTTCTAATAAATTCTCTTTTGGTTGAATTACCCAGGGTCTGTTTGTATTGTTTGCAATCAAAGAAATTCAACTAATAGAAATGTTCCAAGTTAGTCAGATGGTAGATGATTTTTATGAGTAGTTAGCCATTCCATAATATACTTCTGTGTTTCTAATAATATACACATTTATTTTAATATTTTGATTGAAGTCCTGAAAGAGCCATTTCTATAAGTCAATACTTTGTGAGACTGCAGCAAGATGTAAAAGATTTATTCAGGAAACAATCTTTTAAGCAACAGCAATCTTCTTTGCAGAAAAAATGATGGATCAGTAAGGCAGTGCAATTCTAGTGTCCCTAAATCCAGATGGGTTTAGAACGGGGATCGCAAACTGAAATATCTGTAGGAAATGAGCAATGATGCAAACGGATGAGTCATCTGGGATACTTCTCACTTTCATTACGAATTATAATCTAGCTGATTTTTCTTCTTCAACCTCTTTGGTTTCTCCTTTCAGTTTCCACCTCTGATAGAGACATTTGCCAAAGACATATTGCTCCACTAAGGAAAACACCAGTGCCAGTGCAATGACAGGTAACAACTGAAACTCACCATTGTGCTCAAAGAAACAATAGAAATCATGAGGACTCAGAGCTGAAGAATATATGCCCTTTAAATGAGGCAACACTCCTCAGCTCTGGACAATCACCGCTTGTCAGAACGGCTGGCTCAGTATTGCCTATATCTTCTGATGTTTTATAAAGTAGTCAGAAATATTAATGTTTTTATTAAATGTATAATAATTTATTTATTATATATTGGCAGTTAATTCAATTAAAAATATAATGGGTGAGCCCAAGAAGACAAATGTACATTCTGCTCTTGACCTACATGAAAAGCTGGGCTGTGATATTTGATATGGATTTGAGGCATGGCAAACACTTATTAAGCACACCACTTCAGCAAAGGAAAATTTATTTAAAAAATCAAACTCTTAAGCCAGAACAAGCTACCACAGTCATAAAATAAATTCCCAGGGGTGGCCTAATGGGATCCTGCAGGACCCAGCAAGTGATGGAAGATAAGTTAGAGAAGGAAAACTCTTGTGTTGCCAGTAGCTGGGGAGGGTATGTCGATACACTTTGCTTGGCCAGAGAGGCATGTCGTACCCGGCTTGATATGTTGTTCCAGTCACCTCTTATATGTAGAAACGGATTAAAGAAAATCCATTATTGATACTTGAAATTTATGCAGCTTACTCATTTCAGATCTTAAGTGCTCCAAAAAAAAAAAAAAAAAAAAAGAAAGTTGTGTCTGTTTCAAGTTGCCTTTACGCTATTGTGTTTTACTATATACATTACCTTAAAAAAGTGAAGCACTCTTTGCCACTAAGCATTTTCAAACTTAGAAGAGAATAAGATTGACATCACTGTTCAGATCCATTAGTCAAACTACCGTGGCTTTGGACAGGTAGTTTCCAAAATACATCAGCCTCATTTACACCCAACAGCAACAAAAGACATTGGATATTTTTCTGCTGTGATGCAAGGTACAAAGATACTAAGGCAGAAAGTTGTTTTGATATACATTGCTTTTAGTAAAAGGATTGGAAGTGGAAGGTGAAATGACAAAATACAAAGGTGAAATGACAAAATACATATCTATATCCTAATGATTATAGAGAAGAAAAAAACAATTTTACCTAGGAGCTAGATTAAAATCAATGAAAGAACAAAAGGATACAGCAAGAAATCAACCAGTGTGATAACCAGGGATTTCCCCCTGCCCCAAAATAATACCACTTAGTTTTTAGTGTGTCTAAGAAAGTAGAAGCTGCTTATTCTTGAAAATCATTGTTCCCATAAATGCCACTACACTGTTTTTATATTTTATTCATTCTACGTGATCACTTTCTTGTACCCCGGGTATTCTACATATCTGCATTTACAATGAACATAATTAATTTGGATTCTGGAAATAAAGGAATTTATAAACTTGACTTTCCCTGCCACTGAGACACTGAAGCAGTGTAATACACGTATTACATCTGATATATGTCTTATATTTTTTAAATCTGGATTGATCTTATTTTCTGAAGCTTCTATTATTGGGGTGAAATATGACATTTCTGTGAGAGTAAGTCTGATTTCTTATTAATATAGAAAAATTACATTCATTATTTATTTGAGCATATAATTATAATGTGGCAGGCATTATCTTCATTATGTCATTTAAATTGTATTTCTCACATCAAAATATCAGTGAAATCATGACACGTCACTTGTCCTTTTACATTTGAGGAAATTGTGATATGAAGAATTTAAATCATTGGCTCAATATCACACGTTTTATAGGGGGAACAGTCAGAATTTTAGTTCTGCTAGATTCTAAATTGTGCATTTTTCGCCTAGCTATACTGACCTAAGGCAGAATGAGTAAGACCTGACCTATGACAGGGGAATTATTCTAAATATAGTAGTTACTGTTTAAACATTTATGGTAGCACAAGGCTAAGGAAAGCAGGCCATAGGCCATGTCATGAGATTTCCATTGTAAAAGCATGTACATGCCAGGAACTTAAGAGCAAGGAGTGCTTTCTGTGTATGCTTCCATCTCCACCCTGCAATGGACCCCTCATAGTGCTCTCTTAACAGAAGCAGTCTGGTGAAGGTGTCCTGTCAAACATCAGCACCACGAAATACGAAGACTTTGGGGAGACTATGATAATAATTCAGTAGTGGCTTTAGAATATCTAGAAAAGAAGATCCTGAGGTGGCAATCTGGTAAGGAAGGGCAACTAGGGAACTTGTCTTGGATCTAAACTTGCATAAAGGAACTTGTGTTTACTGTGTGTTGATGTGAAGTCATTTCGAAGCTGACGGAAATCAAGAAGAGCTAAAAAGCTTCAGAACCTATCTATCTTCTCACACCAATAACCTGAAAAAAAGAGCACTGGCTGGAGAGAGTCCCAGGACAAGGGTAAGGGTAAGGACAGCCACATGATTTGGAGATGGTTTTCAGAGGTGTGGTAAGGAGTGCAGACTGATTTTAGAAGGATAAAGCAGTTATTGTGAGAGGAAGGCCTTTTAAAAAAAGAAATCAATCAATAAAAATATCTCAGATATTTGATGCCCTCATTGTCTCCCAAAGGGATTAAGCATATTTTCTCTGGGTTAAAAGTTTTTGTTTAAAAAAAGAGCTATTTCACCACAGATTTCAAAAAACTTTGGAGCAGAGTTAACAAATAGGAGGAGAGCTCTGAAGGCTCATGCACATTTGCATGCCACCACTGCTCAGTGTTATAAGAATCCAGCTCAACTCTTTACACCTTACTCAGGAAGTATCTTTATTCCTCCTGACAGCAGGATTAATGGCTATGCTCAGAAGAAAACCAACTGTCAAAAAAAGTTTACTTCTTGTAGTTGTCCTCCCTTTCTTTGTGCTGTGTAAGATTTTTTTTCTAGTTCAGATGGTGTGTCATTCGGGGTTCTTCATGGCAGACCACAGAACCTGCTACTTTGAGCAGAAAGGGATTAATTAAAAATACATAAGTGGCTCACAGAATATTTGGAGGGCTGAAAAAACAGATTCTAGCCTGAGCCTCCAGAAATACCCCCAGATGTCCACAATGGGTAATGGGCCCGGAAGATGCTGCTACTTCTGCTACACTGGAAACTACTATAACAGCTGCCAACACCAGAACCATGTTGCCCCCTATTTTATTTATTTATTTTTGTTTAACAAAGTAGATAGCTTATATTCTTCCTATATTATCAAACAACACCACTAGTAATTACAGCTAATGTTTACTGGACAAATTCTATGGAATGAAAAGAAATTTTGTATTAAGAAATCTGAGGAGAAATTAAAAAGTAATATTAATCTCTTGATTTAATGCAGCCATGTGGCTAGACAGATGTTACCTCTGCAGCATCTGGACATGTTCTGAGACTATTGCATCTTCTTATACCCTTTACAATCTCATTGAGCATATAGCACATAATCAAAGTAAACCAAGATAACTAGCATGTGGCATCAGGGCTGATGGGTTAAGGGGTGGCCTATGCAGATCCGTCCATGCCAAGAAGTGATAGAGACTATGGTTCTGTGGCACCAACCATAGCCTCTGCTCCTATCCTCAAACCTGGAGCACTTTTCGGCATCTACAGAATCTGCAGGCAATACTTAAATAGACCTCACGGAGTCTTTGACTCAAGATTAGGAGCCATTGTCCTTTATTCAGTCTACCCAAATGAAAACTACCAACCATTTAATACCTTGGTTTTTCTTTTGTAGAGGTTTGTTGTATACATTAGTGACAATTCTGACTTCAAATTTTTCCCATCAGTATAACATTGTGGACCCATTTTTCGTTCTCCACAGATTTGTAAATTATTGTATAATGCAGAATTTTCTAGGATATACACAGGTGAGAACTGTCATGTCCTTGCAATAGTGGGTAGATAAAAAGGGAGAGATGATGATACTGACTAAAGGTTGGTAATGGGGTAATTTGAAAATGGCGTTAATAAGATGCTTGGAGATAGTTTGTGAATTTTATTTACTGAGTTTTCTGTATCCCCTTTTCTGGAAATAATTAAGAGCTGACAGGCCATGGAATTCTACAGCCTCTCCTAAGGTGAATTGTATTCACCTAGAGTGACAAGTTATTGAGAGAAGAAGACTATCAATAATGGTTTTATATTTTTAAAACAATAATTTCCTCTTACTCCAGACAGAAGCAACATGCTGTGCAAAATTATACATCATGTTACAGCAGCTGAGAAGTCAACATATATCACTATCAATGCTGCCTCTGTAAGAGCCAAAAAAATTACCATATCTAACAATAATTTTTACTTTAACAGAAAGAACAGAAGACACAGAAAGAAACCAACTTATTCTTATAAATGGTTGGTTGAACACATAGTGAACAAATTGATGTGTAAATTGGCTTTGATGAATTATTGTGTTAAATGTGGTTATTTATTATGAGTTCCATTACATAAATTGGTTGCAAAATTATAACAAGTGTTCTTTATTAATCTTACCTTCTCCATGGCTAGAGAATGACTCAAGGCAATTATCTTTCATAGACTTCAGCACCATTAGCGTTAATATACTGAAGAGGGCATACAAGTTCTAATAATACACAAAGAAAAGAAACATGCTTTTTCTTTGCTCCCTACATAGGGAGATGGTATTTCTTATACAGTTTCCTTCATTCTCTATTAAATCCCTCAAGTTATTAGTTTGGGGTATTTTTGCAGTAACAGCTACCATAGGTATAAGAAGTACATTATACATGTTTTTCATGGTATAACATTTTAATTTTAAACAGATGGCATATATCTAGTCTTGAGGAACTAAGAGTTTAATCAAGATGACTCAGGTGCTTTAAGGCCATATTTGGCTACTTCATAGGAGGTTTAAGCATTTGCTCCAAGGTCCAGTGACAGATTGTAGAACCGTCTTAATGTTTTCCTCTTCAGCGTGGGATACAAATAACGGGAAGATAGTTTCTTTCTGAGAAAGGAAAGGAAATATTTCTTCCAAGAATACTCTCATGACCTGACTTTCAGCCAGAATCAGAGATAAAGAGTTGTCTGAGTAGATAACCTATAGCCTCTTCCTAGTTATCAGGGGCCACTTTTTCCAGTTACGACTTTTTCAGCTCTTTGCTTCTCATCTTCCTCTCTCCTGTGGACATGATTTTGTCTTTCTAGTTCTCCTTACATCCCTAACAAGGCAAAAACCAAAAAAGAAAGAAAAATAATTCATTCTGTTAACTATATAACTCTGGCTAAAGACTCAAGGTGGGATTAAATAATGTAGGTAAGGAGGTGCTTATAAATCATCACTATATAAAAGAATGTAACAAAACAGCACTGCAAATTTGTAGCCTGGAGAAGTCAGTCAGATGATATGGCTGCATTTTTTATTATTGAATATTTATCACATGTCACTGATTTGTGAGCTCCTAAGTTAGGTGCTGGGTGCTGAAAGTAGGTAAAGGAGGGAGAAAGTCTACTGCACAAGCAATGCTAACCAGAAGCTTGATGCCCCAAAACATACCTCACATCTCTACGCCATGTCTTCATCACTGTATAAATGTGTATACAGTTTACAGTTAGGATTTATTGCAGCAACTAAAGAGAATATTCAATATGACAGTAAATTAAACAAACTATAACTTTTTTTTTCCCTCCCAGGTGAATATCTATATAGGTAAACCAGTGTGATATGGTTTGGTTTTGTGTCCCCACCCAAATCTCATGTTGAATTGTAATCCCCACATGTCCAGGTAGGAACCTGATGGGAGGTGATTGGGTGATTAGGGTGGTTTGCTCCATGCTGTTCTCAAAATAGTGAGGGAGTTCTCACATGATCTGATGGTTAACAAGCGGCCGTTTCCCCTGCATTCTCTCTCTCTGCTGCCACCATATAAGATGTGCCCTTGCTTCCCCTTTGCCTTCTGCCATGATTGTAAGTTTCCTGAGGCCTCTCCAGCCATGCAGAACTGGGAGTCAGTTAAACCTTTTTTCTTTATAAATTACCCAGTCTCAGGTATTCTTTATAGCACTATGAAAATGGACTAATACACAGTGCTTGTATGAGGCTCCTTCTATCTTATATTATCAGGTGTGGCCTCTTTTCCCAAATTTACTTCGTAGTGTAAGATAGTTGCATCAGTTCGAGATCTCTCACCTACATTTGAGTCAGCAGGACAATGAAAGGGAAAGAGAAAAGTGTGCTCCCTCCCTTTAAAGACATTTGCGGAAGTTGCACAGACAACTCCCATGTACGTATAATTGGCCAGATCTAGTCATAAGAGAGGCCAGAAAATGGATTCTTGATTTCAACTTGTCACATGCCCAGCTAAATATTATATATTCTGGGATTTTCAGTTTCCGCTCAGGATGTAGAATGCTATAAAGAGTATCACTCCCATACTTTCAGTAACAACTACAACAGCAGCATCAGCAAAAACACCAAACAATCTGAAAATTTGTAAGTTTTCTTGGACCCAGCAGAGAACTGATGAGTACCAACTAACATGAATTCTAAGGAAAGTCAGGCACATCAAATAAGAGTCGAGACATGAGACCTTGCTTAACTGGGATAGACACTATTTATCACAGGTAAGAAGAATAGAGCTTAATTTTTAAATTAATTGCTAAAGGTCAACTGTGGGCTGAAAAGAGAATATAGAACCCCTGAAAGGCACAAAGACAGAAGAATTCACTCATCACAGACTTTTCTGTTCACACAGAAGATCAGTAAAAATCCTGAAAAATGTGTCCCTGATGATGCAGGCCTAGGGCACTGGGGCCACTGAGGAGAAAGCACAGATTACTCTCCCCTGTCTCTTCTATAAAACAAAGGCCTTAAACTTCTAGAAAGAGAGCAACAAAATCTGATGCCCTTAATGCATTAATGAAAATGCAATGGGAGGGGAACAACAGCAACAATAAATCTCTATGCCCCTGAGGGAGGAATAGAAAAACTTGTTGGTCTCAGACCTACAGTTAGGAGTGAGACAAGATCACTTAGAATTACCTAACCCACAAGACTCAGAAAAACAATGCCTGTTGAACACTGAGACTTAAGCAAAATAACAGAGAATGCCCCAAACTCCCCCCACCCACTTCTTCCCTCACCAGTCTGAAAGCTTTGAGTAACAGTGGCCTACTGCTTGAAGGGGAGCAACAGCATGCAGAGACCCTATTGGAGGCATAGAGGGCCTTTTGGAAAGGCCCAAAATTGAGGGTGGAACAGACACTTTCAGAAAAAGCCCTATAGCAAACCAGCACACATGATGAATAGAAGGTAACACTAGATGATTTGGAAACTATACAAACACATGGAAATTAAAAAATATGCTCCTGAATGACCAGTGGGTCAATGAAGAGATAAAATAGGAAATGAAAAAATTTTCTTGAAACAAACAGTTGTGACCCAACAGACCCAAACCTATGGGATACAGTCAAGGCAGTACTAACAGTAAAGTTTATAGCTATAAGTGTCTACAAAAACTGTTGATGGGAATGTAAATTAGTACAACCACTATGGAGAACAGCTTGGAAGTTCCTCAAAAAACTAAAAACAGAATTACCATATTATCTAGCAATTCTATTGGTAGGTATATAACCAAAGGAAAGGAAATCAGTATATTGATAAGAAATCTGCACTCTCATGTTTACTGCAGCACTATTCACAATAGCCAAGATTTGGAGGAAACCTAAGCGGTCAACGACAGATGATGTGATAAAGGAAACTTGGTGCATATACACAATGGAGTACCATGTAGACATAAAAATAATGAAATCTTGATACTTGCAACTGTGTAGATGCAACTGGAGGTTATTATGTTAAGTGAAATAAGCCAGGCACAGAAAGACAAAACTTCACATGTTCTCATTTATTTGTGGAGGCTAAAAGTTAAAACAATTGAACTTACGGAGATAGAGAGTAGAATGATGATTACCAAAGGCTGGGAAGGTTTTGGGTGGGGAGGGAGGTGGCAATAAAGATGGTTAATGAGCACAAAAATATATTTAAATATAATTAATAAGATCTAGTATTTCATAGCACCACATGGTGACTACAGTCAACAATAATTTATTTTCCTTTATTATTATTATTTTTTTTGAGATGGAGTTTCACGCTTGTCACCCAGGCTGGAGTGCAATGGCGTGATTGTGGCTCACTGCAACCTCTGCCTCCCGGGTTCAAGCGATTCTTCTGCCTCAGTGTCCCAAGTAGCTGGGATTACAGGTGCCCGCCTACCATGCCTGGCTAATTTTTGCATTTTTAGTAGAGATGGGGTTTCACCATGTTGGTGAGGCTGGTCTGAAACTCCTGACCTCAGGTGATCTGCCCACCTCAGCCTCTCAAAATGCTAGGATTACAGTCATCAGCCACTGTACCCAGCCTATTTTACATTTTGAAATAACCTAACAGTGTAATTGGTAAGACAAAGAAAGGATAAATGGTTGAGGTTATAGATTTAAAAAGTTGGATTGGATTAAAAGGCAAGTTTCAATTATATGCTATCTATAGTCAATTTTAATTATAAAAACATAGGCTAAAAATAAAAAAGATGGAAAAGGATATACTATGCAAATACTAAGCAAAAGAAAGCTAAAGTAGCTATATTAATATCAGCAGAGAAAGGAATATTATGCAGGATAAAGAGGCATATTACATGATGATGAAGAGGTCAATTCTTCAAGGATAATTTAATGTTTATGCACCTAACAGCAAAATTACAAAATACATAAAATCTGATAAAACTAAAATTAAAAGAAAAATCTAAAATTATTGTTGCGTACGTCAACACTTTTCTCTCAGCATTTGATAGAACAAGTAGACAGAAAATCTGTGAAGATGTGGAAGACTTGAACAATACTATCAACTAACTTCACCTAATTGACATTTCTAGAACATTCTACTCAATTACAGCAGAATACACAAGTGTACATGTCTATTCCCTCAAAAATATTATATTCTGTACTGTAAGACAAACATCAATAAATTTAAAAGAATTGCAATTATTCAAAGTGTTCTGACACTGTAAAAGAATTAAATTAGTAGTCAATGAGAGAGAACTATCTAGAAAATCACAAAATTCATGAAAATTAAGTGACTCACTTTTAAATGTTAGATATTGCATTATTACTGTCAGAAAGAAAATGAGATATTGTGGGACAACAAGCAGTCTCTCCTAGATATAGACATATAAATAGAGTGTTATGCTGACCAAGGGACTCCATGTTAGGTCATTGAAAGGTTTAAATTGTTCTTACTGACTGACTGTTCATGTCCCTTGAAATTCATATTTTGAATCCCTAACCCACAATATGGTGGTATTTGGAGGTGGAACCTTTGGGAGATAGGTTTATATGAGGTCATGAAGTAGGGCCCTCATGATGTCATTAATATCCTTATAAGAAGATTAAGAGAGTCCAGATGTCATTCTCTCTCCATCATGTGAGGACACAGTGAAAATGCAGCTATCTGCAGCCAATAAGAGGGCCCTACACAGGAATGTAATTGTCAGGCACCTTGATCTTGGACTTCTCATTCTCCATAACTGTGAGAAATAAATATCCATTGTTTAAACCAGCCAGTCTATGATATTTTGTTATAACAGCCTGAATTGACTAAGAAATCAGTGCATATTACCAAATTGGAGGGAGTCACCAGCTCAATTTTTTTCCTTCTACCAAATCATTTTTATCCATTTACCAAGATGCTTGATTTCTTAGGCTTACCTTGCTCATTTTTCTCATTGGCTCCTTTTACCAAGGTTTTGACTCAGGTCTATTTATTCACTCCTCTCCTTCCTCCCACACCTCCTTGTGCTCTTTTGGGAGGCAGGGGACTGGGAGAGCAATTAAGGCACCAAACTGACAAAATTGTTAGCAACCCCAAGTTAATAATGCCACCTGGAAAGAATGGCCTCTGCTACCTTTCAGTATCAGAAGTAATAAAACTTCTGCAATAGCAGTACCATTAGAATAGTCTAGAAGAGTGGAAATAACTAGTAAAACATACAAAGAAATATGAGCTCTTCTCCATTTCTCTAGTTAGGGTAACAATGCGTATGCCATATGATGCATATGTAGGAGATAAAATGTCATGTACCAAACTCAGTTTATCAGTAAGCCTGCAGACTCTGCACGTTTCTTATCTATTCACTAAGCGCCTCGCTATTTGATTTATTACTCTACCCCTGTCCAAACTGCTGTGTAGTCCAGCTCAGTAATTTTCATTCTCTTGTTTTTACAAGTGGAGTACTATTTGTACACTTTTATCTTGACTTGATCTCTAAATATATTGATGGTCAAGACATGTTCTTCCTCTGAATGAAACAATCTAATTTAATTATACTGAATCAATAGATTCTGTTTTTATTAAGAAAATACGATATGTACAATATTCTTAAATATGCTTTGGTCCATAATTACAACTTTCCATTCTAAAACCTTTAACTAACTTCATTCTTATTACTTAACCTATGATCTAATCTTACTTCGGCATGCTATATTTCCTGTCCAATTAATATTGCCTATTTTTTATATTATTTGAGTAATATTTTCTGTTACCTGATAAATTCATTAAGGATATGGAAAATAGCTTGTTTTTGCTCATTTTATCCTCAGTTCTTGATACACTGGCTCAATAAATATTTATTGCATGAGGGAATAAATGAATTAATGAATGCAGGATATGGATACATCCCAGAGAGGTCTCTTTCTCTCTCTCTCTCTCTCTCTCTCTCACACACACACACACACACACACACACACACACACACATATTCAAATGGGAGCCTCAGACTTCTTTGCTAATAGACATGTACCAGCATTTCTCCAGCAGTGTTTGACACAGTTATCCCATCTTATTCATCAGATATGCCATGCTTTTTAGCCTCAGGACATACTTACAAGCTATGCAGCAAAAAGTCCATCCCTGCCATGATAGTTTATTGCAAAACAGAGGGAATAAAATAAAGCAAGCAGCTAGTGCTACACATATACAAACTAATAAGCAAACAAAAGGTCTAAACCACTGTGGCATCATTGTGACAGCAGTGTCTTGAAGAAACCCCACTGGTTCTAACTTCTGTCAGAGGCAATGAATGCCTAGAGTGTGTGTATTATAATGGAACTGGGAGGAAATGGTGCCAGTTCTTTGAAACTTGTTAACACGCAAATGATAGATGAATCTTCCCAAAGGTGGGCACTGTCAGCACACATTCGCTGCTTTAGTCAGGGACATGGCTTTTCATGCTATCATGCTATAATCACCAAAGTACTATTTTTACTAAAATATCAAATTATCAAAACCATGTATTTTAAAAGGAATTCAGAGTTGTGAGGCCAACAGAGTAGGTAAGTTTGTTCATGTTATACAAAAGCAGGTTCTGATATTCAATGGATTCTTATTTTGGCTTTTGTATGACTTACAGGTAAGGCACTCACAAGAGAATATTTCAATTACTCTCTTGGCCACTCCTCATCACCCATCATACGATCCTATCTACTTCATCATTTTCCTTAGTGCCCATAAAAAGACATGCTGAAGGTGTAAAGAGAATGCAAGAGAGATCAATAGCCTCTGATGTGTTGGACTCAGCTCAGATTTTCTCATGCAAAAGATCTGATTTTCAGCTGGACTGCAACACCATGCCAAGGTTGGTCCATCTCCAGAGAGCAGTGATAAAGGGTCACTTTATATAGTATAAGAAGTGGCAGGTTGTAACTTGTCCTCCAAATCTTTTCACTGGCAGGGAGTAGAGAAAATTGTTTTGGCCAAGTATCTGACCATTGTTTTCTCTGAGGTACGACTCCTGCAGTGAGATTTTATCAGTTAAACCTTATAATTCCCATTCTTCTCTTCTGATGTTTGACAGAGAAATAACAGTCATGGAATGTGGGAGAGGGCAGTAGCTAGGAAAGTGAGGGAAAGAGGGTGGTTTAGACATAAAAAGCTCAATGGGTTATGGGTGTATTGAGAGAGGATATAGCCACATTTTATTTCCTGGTATACCCCAAAGTCAGGAGATAAAATTCTGCAGAAGTCAGTCCTTCTGTCTCACAGGATGATCCGTTCTCTGACAGATACACATATGTAACACAATTGTCAATGTTTTGGGGGAAGAGAGTAGTGTCATCACAGAGGACTCTTATTCTGCACATGATATAGGCAGACCTGACTTCTTGCTCTTCATGTTTGTTGACATTTTATTAGGAGTTTCACTGCAGCAAAGAAATGAATCTGAGCTCTGAGCAGTGACAGCCAATGGGCCATTTATTTCTAGTGTCTGTGTTTTCCCAGGCTCCAGTGGAAACATGGTTATCTTCATATCTGTCTGATACTGGCATCTAGAAAAGAGCTTGATTCTTGCTCAATTTACAGTATATTCAGTCCTTTGAAAGGCTTATTCTAATGCAAGGTCATGCAATAAGTTTGTGTGCAATTGATGATGAATTTTTATGTCAGCTGAGATTTATGTCAGAATCCAATGCAATTGTTAGAACAAACAACTTTACTTTGATTTCAACACAAATTTTGCACCCAGGGTTATCAAGTGTCTTGAATCTGCTTCAAAAGAAAATTTTCTCAAATTCTTTATCCTCTGGCCATGAATGTATGAGTTCTTTGCTCAGCCACACATTAATTTGGTTTTTGCCAGTGTTAGGAAAAGTATACAACCCCAATCTATCTGTTCATATCTCAGCCTCCTAGGTTTCTTAAAAATTTTGTTTAATGTTTCCAACAGTAAATATACCCTCTGCTTAGAGACTTCTTTCCTTTTTTTTTTTTTTGGTGTTTTTTTTGTTTGTTTGTTGTTTGTTTGTTTGAGATGGAGTCTCGCTCTGTCATCCAGGCTGAAGTACAGTAGTGCAATCTCAGCTCACTGCAGCCTCCGTCTCCTAGGTTCAAGAGATTTTCCTGCCTCAGCCTCCCAAGTAGCAGTGATAACAGGCATGTACCAACATGACTAGCTAATTTTCGTACTTTTAGTAGAGATGGGGTTTCACCCCATTTTACATTCACCCCATTTTACAAGCCTGTAAAATTGAGATGGGGTTTCACCATGTTGGCCAGGCTGGTCTTGAACTCCTAACTTCAGGTGATCCACCTGCCTCGGCTTCCCAAAGTGCTGGGATTGCAGGCATGAGCCACTGCACCCAGCCCCAAGACAACTTCTTTCATCTCCACTATTTTTCTTTCCTCCAACACAAGTAATCTTGCACCATCCTCTAACTAACTCACATGAAAGTACCCAGCCTAAATGACTGTCATCCTTAAAATACCTTGCTCATCTTTCCTGCTTCAGTAGTTTTCTGCCTCTGCCTGCCCCCACCCAGATTCTCCATGTACTGCTTCACCTATCACTGCTTAAGAGTCTTGGGTTCTATTTATTTTTATTTTCCTTGAACAATACTGCTATTTATATGGCCTTCAACCCTTTTGTATGAGATCCTCCTTCTGTGGGATTAGGGCCAGGCAGGGAAATAAAGAAGCTTCCTGGATTGAGAAGACGTGATTGAAAGATGTAGCAACTCTTGTCCATATGCATAGTGCATGAAGCAAGTGATATAGGATTTAAAAAGAATCTACTTAGGCAGATAATGAGGGTACGAAAGTCCTTGGTAAGGTTTTCCTTTTAATAAAAAGCAACCCCAAAATCATTTTATTTTCTAACAAAAAGTAGCCTGTAAAATCGAGCTTCAGACATAGACAAGCAAGCTGGAAGCTTGCACAGGCAAATGCCAGCAGTTGTGCTGATAGGAATATACTACCTGGGACTAGATATTTTCAAAATGGTGGCTCAATCTTTTCTTTTTTTGCCAGCCACGTGTACAATAAGGCACAGACAAGATGGTGCTGGCCAAGTGGAAAGCCCATTTGTATAAGATTAGGGTGGGGCAACCAGCCTTCCCAGTACATTCTGTAAATGTCACAACTGGTCAGACCAACCTGTGGGCCCTATGTAAATCAGACACAGCCTCCTGAAGCCTGCCTATAAAATCTGCTGTGGTCTGCCACATTTCCCTTTTCAGACTCCTCTCTTGCACGTGTGTGAAAGAGCTGCTCTCCTCTCTCCTTTCTTTTACCTATTAAACTTTCCACTCCTTAACTCACCCACATGTGTTCATGTCTTCAATCCTCTTGGCACTAGATGATGAACCCTGGGTATTTACCCCAGACAGTGATGCCACTTCACAAGGAAACAGATGTTAAAGCTCTTCTCAGAGAATGTTCCAAGAGTAAAGCTGGTGATGGATAGCCAAACATTAATCAGCGAAAAGGAGTTTGACCTATAGAGCCAAGGAAAAGTTGGACAAAGAACATGAAAAGGACAAGATGCAAATCCAATCCAGTGAATGGGAGCTCAATGAGAATCTTAAAATGACCACAGTATGCTGTACAATTTTTTATAAACATCTAGAAGGGTATTTTCATGGATAGATTTTTATGGATTTTTATAAATATTTTTCATTGGTTAATGGAAGCCATCCATTAAATGAATAATGATAATATTTAATCTATTCTTTCCACTTCAATGGAATGCTAGATAAATAAAATCACCATTGACTGGTGAGTTTAAGCCGGATCTGTAAACATTTTCAAAAAGAAGAAGAAAAAAAAGTTGTTGTTTATTTTTTTCAGAAGCCTACAGTGAAGCCTATGGGCATATGGGAATCAGAAAACATAACTAAATAAAATTTTCTCTATGATATCTAATCTATCCTTTACAGTTCTCTCTCTCTGAACTTCCCTTTGAATGTGATTGTGATTGGATTTGCTGTTTATAGCTTCTGTGTCCTACAGGCCTGGAGATCTGGGAGCAAAACAGAAAGTACCAGACAACTGAGAGGAGAGAGAGTGCTATAATAAAGTATAAAGTGAGAGGTAACTACTGAAAATTTGGAGAATAGCTGAAATCTTGCACCCAGTGGTTCTTTGCCAATCTTTTCTTATAGGCTTCTTTGGTCACCCTAAAAGTCAGGGTAGGGCAGGCTTATTGCTTCTCATGGTACAGGTGTGCCACATCCAGGCCTCTGCATAGTTTGAATATGTCATCTTTTCAGCAGGGATCTTTTCACACAATTTTGAAGGTCTGTCTAATGATTCATCAAATGCTTTGCTGCATTCCAAACCACTCTCATTTGAGGTCAGGGAGAACACTAGCCCTTTTTCAGAAGAGCAGAACCAGATTGGTTTGTCCTCTGGCAGCTGTTAAGATCTGTGGAGTGACCCACCAGGCAACACTGGAAGGGACTCCCTCCCACCTGCTCTCTCCCAGGGAGATGCTGGGATCACAGAAGGCTTCTGGCTGAGTGCACACTTGATCCACAGCCCTGAACAGGGACTATGTCAGATGTCATTTTCTTCTGTACAGGGACCTATTCATTTAAGCAGCAGCCATGAAATCTAAAGATTTTTTTAAAAACTATTTTCATATCCAATATTGAATATCTACTTTAATTAAAATGGATATTTATTTAAATTATTTAAAGAAGGTAGCTCTTTGATCATGAGTGCTCATTTATGAAGACTGAAGACAGCAGAACTCGGCCTCCTCAAGTCCTAATTAAAAGTGAAAGCCTGAATTAGCATGTAACTACTTGCTATGTTTGTCACATCACTGGTAAAAGTAGTTTTGACGTTCTTATTTTTTTCTTACTTGAGATTTCTCCCTCACAAGCAAAGCCTTAGTCCATTTGGGCTGCTGTAACAAAATGCCATAAACTGGGAGGCTTATAAACAAGAGAAATTTATTTCTCAGCTCTGGAAACTAGGAACTCTAAGATTGAGTTGCCAGCAGATTGAGTGTCTGGCACGAGCCTACTTCCTAGTTCACAAAATCATATGAAGCAGCAAACAAGCTCCCCTGGGTCTATTTTATAATGGCACTAATACCATACATGAGGGCTCTGCCCTCATGACCTAATCACATTCTAAAGTTCCCACCAGTTGACAAAAAGAATCAAATGCTCTAAAATATTTGAAGAGATTTTACCCTGAGACAAATATGAGTGACCAAATGGCCTGTGACACAGCCCTCAGGAGATCCTGAGAACATCTGCCTAAAGCAGTCAGGACACAGCCTAATGTTATACATTTTAGGGAGATATGACCTATCAATTAAATCCATGTAAGATTTACATTGGTTTGATGTGAAACTGCAAGACAACTCAAAGCAGGGGGCTTCCAGGTTATAGGTAGATGTAAAAATCTTCTGATTGGCAATTGGTTGAAAAACTTATTATCAATAGAAAGGAATGTATGGGTTATGATATGGGTTGTAGAGACCTAGGTTTTATCATGCAGATGAAACCTCCAAGGAGCAGGCTTCAGAAACAATAGATTATAAATGTTCCTTATCAGACTTAAGATCTGTGTTGATGTTAATGCTGGTTGGCTTTTCCTAAATTCCAAAATGGAGGAGGGTGTAATGAGGCATGTCTGCCCCACCCTCTTCCATTACGGCCTGAACAGGTTTTCTAGGTTAACTTTGAAATGCCCTTGAATGAGAGGAGGGGTCCATTCAGATGGTTGGGGGGTGCCTTAGAATTTTGTTTTTAGTTTACACACCCTTTAATACTGTCACATTGGGGATTAGGTTTTAACGTATGAATTTTGGGGGGACACAAATATTCAGGTCATAATACTTCCCCCTTCCCCAAAAAAGGTGGTAGATTTTGTTGCAGTATGGTGGATTCCTGAGGTTTATGAATAGAGATAATTATCTGGAAACGATGAAGGAACCCTCCAGAGTTTCCCAAGCATTATTAGCTTTCTCATCCTAATGTTTGCTCAAGGACTGATTATTTGATATTTGATGTCAGTCCCTGACTTCTAAAACAGCTGAATTGCTCTTGGTAACTAGGCATCATTGAAACTTGTAACTTCTTTTCAAATAAGCCAGTATCTGAGGAGTTTAAAAAGGGTAAAAATAGATGAGACTGGTTCATGTTGTTAAGATTTTTAATTCACCCCTTACAATCCTATCAAAGAAATGAGCTGTCCCACGGCATGATGTAACCTCGCTAGAGCTGTGATTTGACAGAAAGATAGGAGTTGTAAGAAGAAGGATCTCTCTATAAGTACTTGAAATAGTGTCCCACGGTAAGCTAAGTTTCCTGAGATGTAATAGTCACGCACAAAAGACTCAGGGGACAGAAAGGTGTCTTTGTTTATTTGTTTGTTTTTGTGTAGCCCTGGATCTTTTGCCTCCAGGTATCAATAATTAACAGGCTTTACTCTCTGGCCACAGAGATAGGACCATGAACCACATCAAAGTAGCATGGACAGAATAGTTAGGACAGGATATGTTATCAAAGTAGGCAAGTTGGGTTATTCCCTGGGACTGCTGTAAATTGTAGTTGCCAAGAAAGTCCTAATTTCTCTCTAATTGGGTAGCTAAAAAGATGTGAGCCAAAAGTAGCAGAAATTCATGTTCCTTCTGCTTAGAGGAGCTGAAGATTTTAAAAAGCCACAATGCCCAGACAAAATTATAATTATATCTGAGGCCTTAGTTCCAGATGTCTCATAGGCCAGCTTTGCCCTGCTCTTTTCATATTTCTATTAGATAAGACAATACAATTATGTTTCCTTTAAGCAAATATAGTTTTTTTCAGTTACAACCCAAGAATCCTGACTAAACAATGACCTTAAATATAAAGGCATCTCATCCTCTTGCTGCATTGCATTTGAAATAAGCTTTATTTTCTCTAGCAATTAGTTCAGAATGGTATATTGCTAGAGTGTAATATCTTGGCATTATTTTCTTTCTTCACATTCTTTCTGAATGCCTCCAGAAATGATGTCTGAGCTTGTTTAGGGAGGGCCTGGGTTTTAAGCATCCAATGAGAAAGAAAACCTCTTTATTCATGGACAGACACTGTCAATGCCTTTCTCATATCCCTCTCACCCTACTGTTTTGGTGTGCTCCAACCTTCTTCTAACTGACAATATTTGCATCCCTGGGCCTAAAAGTTTCCTCAAGAAGTGCAGAGAACCACTTTTCTCAAGTTCACAATGGGCTGGAAATGTAAGGGAATTAATATCCTCAGGAGTAAGCCTCTATCAGTGGTGATCAGAAATTGTATAAAGTACACCCATTTTCCTCATCTCTTTTTTTTTTTGGCAGGGGGTGATGGAGTCGCACTCTGTCACCCAGGCTGGAGTGCAGTGGCATGATCTCAGCTCACTGCAACCTCTGCTGCCCAGGTTCAAGCGATTCTCTTGCCTCAGCCTCCCAAGTAGCCGGGACTACAGGTGCACACCACCACTCCTGGCTAATTTTCGTATTTTTAGTAATGATGAGGTTTCACCATGTTGGCCAGGCTTGTCTTGAACTCCTGGCCTCAGGTGATCCACCTGTCTTGGCCTCCAAAAGTGCTGGATTACAGGTGTGAACCACCGCGCCCGGCCTCCTCATCTCTTAAGTAGTATAACTTGGAAAAATATGTTTTGGCTTTTCTCAGTGTTTCCCCATAATATTGATCTCCAGTTGCCCACTCTGGTAGATGACTTACTAATACACTTTTATAGTTTGCTTTTCCTTCCATGTGTCCTTTCCCTGCTTTCAACCAATGTTTCTTTTCTACACCTGCTAAGTAAGCAACTTGGACTTAGGCCCTGGTCTTAGAGTCTGTTTCGGGGAGAATCCAACTGAAGGTAGAACTTGAGAAACTAGTAATAAAGTATTTTTTGTACAGAGAATGTGGTTTGAAATTCCCAGGAGAGGGATCTTGTATTAGTCAATTTTCACACTGCTATAAAGGCATACTGAAGACTGGGTAATTTATAAAGAAAAGGGGTTTAACTGACTCACAGTTCTGCATTGCTTGGGCAGCCTCAGAAAATTTACAACAATGGCAGAGGGGAAAAGGCACATCTTACATGATGGCAGGTAAGAGAGAGAGTGAAAAGACCAGGGGAAGCTTCCATTTATAAAACCATCAGATCTCGTGAGAACTCCCTCAATATCACAAGAATAGCATGAGGGAAACCACCCACATGATCCAATCACCTCCCACCAGGTCTCCCCATCAACATCTGGGATTACAATTCAAGATGAGATTTGGGTGGGGACACAAAGCCTAACCATATCAGATCTGAAACTTGTTACTCTAAAGTTAACAAAGTTTGAGAAGATAAAAGCATAAGAAACAGTTACGTAAGAAAAATAAGCCCTTACTTTTATAGTCAAATGATTCCTGACAAGGGTGTTAAGACAATTCAATGGAGAAAAATAGTCAACAAATGATGCTGAGTCAATTAGATATCTACATGCCCCCAAAAAAAGAAATAAAAAAAGAAAATTGGACTTCTTCATTGTGTTAATTAAAAATAATAATTGAAAATGAATCATAGAACTAAATGTAAGAGCTAAAATTGTAAAACTCTTATAGGAAAACATAGATGTACATACTTTTTAACAATGGATTAAGCAATAATTTATTAGATACAATACCAAAAGTGCAAATGACAAAAAAAATAAAATGTAGATAAATGGACTTCACTAAGAAAAAAGAAACAATCAACTTTTCTACTTCCTAGGACACAATAAAAAAAGTGAAAATACAACCCAGACAATGTGATACTTTGGTATAAATCTTTGGTATAAATCTGATAAAATATATATATAAGATCTACATGAGAAAAACTACAAAACTCTGTTAAAAGAAATCAAAGAAGAACTGAATAATTGGAGAGATATGCCATGTTCATGAATGGAATGACTCAATATTGTCAAGATGTCAGTTCTTCCCAACTTGATCTATAGATTTAATATAATTCCAACCCAAATCTCAGGAAGTTATTTTGTGGATATTAGCAAACTTATTCTAAAGTTTATATGAAGAAACTAAACAATATTGAAGGGAAAAAAGGAACAAAGTTGGAGGACTTACACTACCATATTTTAAGATTTACTATAAAGCTACAGTAATCAAAACAATATGGTATTGGTGAAAAAATAGACAAATAAGTCAATGGAACAAAATAGAGGGCCCAAAAATAGACCCAAGTAAATTTAGTCAGATGATATTTGACAAAGGAACAAAGGCAATACTATGAAAAATAATAGTAATGTCAACAAATGACTATCCACATGCAAAGAAAATGAATCTGGACACAAACCTTCCAAAAACTAACTGAAAATGGACCACTGAAATCTAAAATGGAAAACTAAAATCTCCTAGAAGATAACATAGGAGAAAATCTAGATGGCTTTGGGTTTGATGGTGACATTTTTAGATACAACACTAAAGGCACGCACAGTCCATGACAGAAGGAAGTGATAAAATGAAGTTCATTAAAATTTAAAACTTCTGCTCTGCAACAATCTCAAGAGAATGAAGACAAACCACAGACTGGGAGAAAATATTTACAAAAGACATATTTGAAAAAGGGCTATTATTAAATATATAAAAAGAACTCATTAAACTCAATAGTAAAAAACAAACAAACAACCCAATTCAAAAATGGGCCAATTACCTTAAGAGAAATCCCACCAAAGAAGATATACAGATGGAAACTAAACATGAAAAAATGTCCCATATCATAAATCATCAGAGAAGTGTTAATTAAAACAACAATGATATACCATTACATGCCTATTAGAATGGCCAAAATCCAGAACAATGACACCAAGGGAAGGGTGTGGAGCAATTTGAACTCATTCATTGCTTGTGAGAATGAAAAATGGTATAGCCACTTGGGAAGACAGTTTGACAGTTTGTTACAAAACTAAACATGCTCTTTCCATACAATCCATGAATTGTACCACTTTGTGTTTACCCAGATGATTTGAAAACATCTCCACACAAAAACCTGCACATGGATGTTTATTCATAACTGCCAAAACTTGGAAAACAACAAGATATCTTTCAATAGGCAGATGAATAAATAAACTGGTACATCCAGACAATGAAATATTATTCAGCACTAAAAAGAAATGAGCTATCAGCCAGAAAAGACATAAAGAAAACTTAGCATATTACTTGCTAAGTGAAAGAAACCCATTGGAAAAGGCAAAAGTACGGGACCAGTAAACAAAGAAATGTTTCCTGGAGTTAGTGTGAAAGGAAGGATAAATAGGCAGAGAGCAGAGGATTCTTAGGGTAGTAAAATTAGTCTACAAGATACTATAATGGTGGATATGAGTCATTATACATTTGGCCAAACCTGTAGAATATACAACACCAAGGGTGAACTACAGTGCAAACTATGGGCTTTGGGTGATTATAATATATTAATGGAGGTTCATCCATTGTAAAAGATGTACTACTTTGGTGAAGGATGTTGATAACAGGAGAGGCTATGCAAGGGTGGAAGCAGATAGTATATATATGGGAATTATCTATATCTCTATATCTTCTGCTCAATTTTACTGTGACCCTAAAACTGTTTGAAAAATTATCTTTCTTTGAGAAATAAAAAGATAACCTACACAATGGGAGAAAATATTTACAAATTGTATAGCTGAGGAACTTGTATTCAGAGTATATGAAGAAGTTTTAAAACTTAAAAAGGACAAATAACCAATTTTAAATCTTGCAAAGTAGTTGAATAATTATTTCTCTAAAGAAGATAATACAAATGGCCAAACACATAACAAGATGCTCAGCATTGCTAGTCTTTAGGGATATGCAAACCAAAACTATGAAATAACTCTTCATACCCACTAGAATGGCTATAAACAAAACAACGGGCAATAACAAACACTGGTGAGGATGTGGAGAGATTGGAACCCTCATACATTGTTAATGGAATTATAAAGTGGTGTAGCTGCCTTAGAAAATTGTTTGGCATTTCCTTAAATGATTGGCTATGTAAATACATATAGTTACCATATGACCAGCAATCACTTCTAGGTATACACTCAAGAGAATTGTAAACATATGTTCATGCAAAATCTTGTATACAAATGTTAACAGCACCATACGCCCTGACAGCCAAGAAGTGGAAACAATCAAAATGTGTGTTAATTGAAGAATGGCTAAACAAAACGTGGCATATAAAATATCATTTGATCTTATAAAAGGAATTAAATACTGAAACATGTTGATATGGATAAAGCTTGGAAATATACTACAGGAGAGAAGCTAGATACAAAAGGTCCACATAACATGATTCCATTTATATTAAATGTCCAGAATTGAGTCAGAAGGTAGATTGGTGGATTCCAGGGTCTGCAGAGAAAGGCAAATGGGGAAAGACTGCTAATGAGTTCAGAGTTTCTTTGAGGGGTAATGAAAATGTTAAATACTTGTGATGGTTGCAAAACTCTGTAAATATACTAATAACTACTCAATTGAAGATTTTAAAATGATAAATTTTATGGTATATGAGTTCTATCTCAATAAAGCTGTTATTCAAAACAAAACAAGGTTGGTAAATGGGCATAAACTTATAGTTAGATAGGAGAAATGAGTTCTCATGTTTGATAGCCAACTAGGTGACTATTGTTAGCAACAGTGTATTGTATATTTCAAAGTAGCTAGAAGAGAGGGCTTGAAATGTTGCCAACACATAGAAATAATAAATACTTGAGGTGATGGATACCCCCAAATACCCTGACTTCATCATTATACATTCTAAGAATCACATGTACCCCATGTTATATAAAATATTATGTATCAATACAGTAAAATAAAAAAAGAACAGAAGTATTATGGGTTTTACAAATCCCAAAAGCAAAAGTCAGGAGGGAAGAATGTTTTAAAATTTATTTGCTTATTTCTTATTTATTTTTTAAAATTCCAAGTCACTGGAGAAAAATACTGTTCAGATAGAGCTCTGAGAATTCTAAAACAAATTATTTAGATAAATAATTGGCTGCTGATCCAATTTTTTTTCAGCAGATAGGCTACATGAATGAATTAAATTTCTCGGAGAAATGGCAAGGTAATTCTGAGAGAAAAGAGGATCTTAGCTCTGCAATCAGCCTGTACACCTAGAATCTGGTCTAGCTAAACCTCAGTTCAAATTCCTTCACTGCCATTTAGTGGTAATAAGCAAGTCAGTTGGCTTCTATAAAATGTGATTTCCTAATTTATTCAGTGATAATAATTATACTCATTTGCATATTTGTTTTGCCACAAATGTTAGATGAACACTATGTGCAGGACAAAGTTGTGACAATGGGGCCACACTAGTGAGGTAGAAGACAGATAAACTCTCTCCCCTTACAGAGCTTACATTCTGGGAAGGAAGGCAGACAATAAGTAAACAAACTAGACAATTTCAGTCTATGAAAAGTGAAACAAAGGAAAATAAAAGGAATAGGTGGTCATGAGTGCTGGTGAGGTCAGAGATGATTTTAGATCAGATGGTCCAGAAATGCCCTTTGAGAAGATGCTATGTGAGCAAAGGACAGAAAAGCAGGGACCAGCTATACATAAATATTCAGAACAATTTCTATGCTAAGAGAACTGGAAGTACCAACGCCATGAGGGGAAAGAGGGAAAAAGAGGGCTAGAAGCATTTTTCAGGAAAGATCAACCTGGCCAGAGCATGGTGAGGGAAACTCTTTGGATAATATCGAAGGTAGGCACAAGCCATACAGGCCCAGGACTAAGATCCATGATGAGGAGTTAATGGGATCATATATGGAGAAACTTTAGTCTCCCTGTTTAGAAAATGGTACATATTGTTAGTATAGCACAATAAAGCCACTGTCCAATAGCTTGATTTCCCTTAAGGGAGGCAGCAGTGAGTGCCATATGGCTGTGACATCCGTCTGCACATTGACAATCAGGGATGATCTGATTGCTCTAGCTAGCAGGCCAGTGACCCATTTTCTTCCTCTCCACTCTATGTGTGTTCCTCTAAGAATGTGGACTCCATCAAAGGAGGACAGGTCTCTTAGGGGAGAAACATGTAGAAAATGCTCTGGCTTCCCTGCTAGCAGCTCCATTAGTGGATATATCCTGTGACACACTGCAAAATGAGTGCTTTCTCTTTTTCAATTAAAAGTGATCAGCATGACTAATACTAAAGGGCCTGCTGCCTTAAATCTACTGAGGATTAGCATTTGGGCCATGGGAGAGCCTGAAACACAACCACAGAGGCTCTCACAGAGTTGCTCTAGATACTACAGGAAAAGCCCAGCCTCAAGAAATAGGATGCAGAGAGCTCTCATAAGTAGCCAATCCACTTCTGTATCCTTGCATGTTTTTACTTCTGCCTGTGGTGGTGGGCTTCTTTCACCAGGAAAACAAGTTATCCTCAAGACCTCTATAAATCCAAAAAGGAAGGTTCTTCCTTTTATGCTTACTATAATGACTCAGACCTTAGGAGAGGGGACAGTAAAATATGTATATAAGTATCAGATGAAAATTTGCCTTTTATTTTCTTATGTCCAGCCTATTGGAAGGAAGTCTGCCTTTCCAGCTACTAGCCATACCTCTCCAAGGGAAGATTAACTCACTCATTTCTTGCTTTTGCTGAGGTCATGAGTTGGGAATGACAGCTATTATGCTGCTTTGTCATCCCTTTTAATTGAACTTTCCATGGACTGCAAGAAAACAGAAACAAATCCACATATTATTGTGTGTGTTTGGGGAAAATGGTGGTTAGGAACTGGGGAGGAGGTAAAGAGGAAGAGGATATAGTAGTTTGATCTGTAACTGTGCAAAGAAATGCATGGCAGTAGGCTTGGGAAATCCTAATTCCTTTACAAGATGAATCTGGGGCTACAGCCAATATAGACACCTTATGAAATTGTGTCTTAATCATATGAATTTATTAATACCCCCAAAATGTATACATGGCAATAGTTCCTAAAAAAATGTACTTTTCTTACAATCTTTGGTTTTCTGCAGTAACTATGTTTCATCATAGCATATCATCATTACTGTAACAGACTGAATTTCTAATATGACTTAAAAATGCAATTGCAGTCATCATATTTTATTCTATGGTATTAACTGTATATAGAAAAGTTGCTGGTGTAGGAGAATTTTTTAATTATGCAAGGATGGAAGTATTCAATGAAAGGGCTATTTTTAAGTTATACCCTTCGGTAAATGAAGATAGATATAGTCTACCTGAATGTTTTCCAAGCCAGTTTCAGCCTCCTGTTCTATAGAATCAACCATAACACAAAAGTTCAAACTCTGCTGTCACAAATGATTAATGGGTCCAGTTCTCTCCTAACTGAATGTGGTCCATGGCATGGCCCATGAGCACACAATAGTAAGTCAGCTTCTAGGCTCTATTCAAATTATTAGAAACATCTCAGCTGATCTTCTGCCATATCCTCAAAGTGACCTTTCTTGTGACTCACATTTGAAACAGCTTATGAAAACCATTCCATATGTCAAACTTCATTTCATTCAATTTTCTCCTAGTTGAAAATTGACACTAAAGATGTTTTGTCTTTCAGGGCACTTTCCTTTGGGAGCCAAAGGCCTGATGATGTATAATCCTTCCTGAAGGTTTTATGGCAGAGCTTCACAAAGCAAACATTTTTTCCCCTTATTTTATATCACCGTGACAAACAGAAATGCTGAGCCATTTAATTACAGAGCCTGCCTGACACATCCAGAGAGTCAAATATTCTGGCGGCATCTAGCTGAAGGGGAAAAATGCACTGAATTCCCAGAGTTACTTGTCAAGACAATGACACCAAGGAAACTAGTAAATAATCTGGTGGGCCCAACAGTGGATGCTATGGTGTGCTAGAGCAGTCCCTGAGGCTCTGTGTCAGCAGCATTAGCCCTGCAGCCTTGCATCCCAGGACAGTGACACTTTGTTTAAGCTTCAGGCTGAGCAGCCAGAAAATGATGGGTATATGTCAGAGGAACAAAAGTCAAGCCACAGGCCCATATGTCATGAGCTGGTCTGTGCTTTACAGAAACTTCCAGATCTAGAGCTTGCACTCTTAACTCCTAAACTTATTCACAAAAAGAATCTGCACAGATGCACAGACGCAACTGTGTATTCCTCCCTTAAAACTCTAAGGTGTGACAGACAATCCCCATGACCATGCATTAGCACACTAAGATATTATATCCTGTCATATTTCTAAGCTCCAACACATAATCAAAATGTGTCGGGTTGCCTTTATATGATGCCATTTTCTCCCTTCAGAATTGTTAATTCATGTGATAATTTCCAGTTAATTTCACAGTTAACAACTAAACAAAAGTATGCACATCACTCTCTTGAACAGTTTTCATCTGTATGCTTTAATGTTTTCTCTCTTTTTACTTCTTCTGTCAATCATATAGTAAAAGGGGAGTGGGGAAGTACATCCGATATGATTCAGGCACTACTCTAAGCCCTGGGACTGAACAGTGGAATTAATAGACGAGGTCACTGTCTTAAAGGAAATTATATTCAGGTTGAAGGTTATTCTCTTTTTACACATTTATTTTCTGTGTAAAATAAATATGATCAAAAATAAATGTGTAAAAGGATAAATAAAATTATTTGGGGGTTGTAAATGCTCTAAATAAAACAGCTTACAGAATGATGTAGAATGGTTTTAGTGGTGAAACTCTCTTAAAGTGGCTGGGGAACTTAACTTTGAAGTAATGATTTTTGAGACATAAATGATGAAAGTGATGAAAGGAGGCAGCTACAAAATATTTGGGTAAAGAGTGTTGCTTGCAAAAAGGAATAGCATATACAAATGCCCTAAGACAGAAATGAGCGTAGATACACCTTATGAAATAAAGGTCAGTGTGACCAGAAAGTAATGACTAATGAGTATAATGGACAGAGGAGACAATGGGGTAGGTTTTCCCAGGTCAGATCATAAAGGCATTGTAGGCATATATTTTGAAAAGGAATAATTAAAATTGTCTTTATGTAAAATAACATAATCCTCCTGCATGTAGACTATTCTAAAGAATTCACACACACACACACACACACACACACAAACACACACACACATATCCCTTACTAGAGTTCATAACAAAATCAAAGTAGCCAGATACAAAATCAATACATATTATATTCCTAGGAATGTAATATGTAATTATATTCCTAGGAATCCAAAAGAAACATCCAAAAGTTCAATCAAGAAAATTATATTCAAATAACATCAAAATGAATAAAGTGCTTAGGAAAATTTCCAACAAAAAAGAATTGGAGTGTAAATTGGTTCAACCATTGTGGAAGACAGTGTGGCGAGTCCTCAAATACCTAAAGACAGTAATACCATTCAACGTAGCAATCTCATCACTGGATATATACCCAAAGGAATATAAATCATTCTGTTATAAAGATACATGTACATGTATGTTCAATGCAGCACTATTCACAATAGCAAATACATGGAATCCACCCAAATGCCCATCAATGATAGACAGGATAAAGAAAACGTGGTACATATGTGCCATGAAATACTATGCAGGCATAAAAAAGAATGAGATCATTTCCTTTGCAAGGACATGGATGGAGCAGCTGGAGGCCATCATCCTTAGCCAACAAACTCAGGAACAGAAAACCAAATACTGCATGTTCTCACTCGTAAGTGGAAGCTCAAGATGAGAACATGTGGACACATAGAGGAAAACAGCACACACTGGGGCCTATTAGAGAGTGGAGGGTGGAAGGAGGGAGAGGATTAGAAAAAATAACTAATGAATACTAGGCTTAATACCTGAGTGATGAAATAATCTATAAAGCAAACCCCCGTGACACACATTTATCTATGTAAAAAACCTGCACATGTACCCCTGAACTTAAAAGTTAAATAAAGGGTAAAACCTGTACATTGAAAACTACAAAACATTGCTGAGAGTAATTTTTAAAGACATAAAAAGTGATAGACATACCGTATTAGAATATTGGAAGACCAAATATTTTTACAATGACAATTTTCCCCAAAATTGATTTTATAATTTAATTCAATCTCTATCAAAACTTCATCAGGCTTTCTTGTGGAAATTGACAAGCTGGTCCTAAAATTTATATGGAAATGCAAAAGACCTGGGTTAGCCAAAACAATTATGAAAAATAACAAAACTGGAGGACACAATCTATTTCAGGTAGCACTGGCATAAGAATAGACATGTACATCAATAAAACAGAATTGAGGGTCCAGAAATAAATCCTTAATATTTATGGACAACTTATTTTTGACAAAGGTGCCAAGGAAATTCAATGGGGAAAAATTCTCTTTTCAACAAACTGCTGGGACAACTGGATAGCCACATCTGAACCAAAAAAAAAAAAAAAAAAAGAACTTAAACTCCTCTTAAACCCTCATCTCATACAAAACACAAAATGAATTCAAAATGGATAATAGACCTACATGAAAGATAAAAGACCTACATAAAAGACCTACATGAATCCTAAATGAATTCAAAATGGATAAAAGACCTACATTTATAGTTTATTCTAAACTATAAATATTTTAGAATAAAATATGGAAGGAAATTGTGAAATTACTTAAAACAGATATTTTTTAGTTAGGACACCAAAAGAACAATTCATAAAAGAAAATATTGAGTAATTGGACATTATCAAAAAAGTTTTAAAGCATAGCCTCTGAAAAACACACCATTAAGCAAATGAAGAGACAAGCCACAAAATGGAAAAAAAAAAAATCTGCAAATTATATATCTATTAAATGTTTTGTCCTGTATAAACATATAAAGAACTCTTAAAACTCAAAAATTTTAAAAAAGCAATTTTAAAATGGGCAAAATTTACATACAAATGGACAATAAGTACATAAAAAAAATTCTCATCATTAGACATTAGAGAAATAAAAATTAAAACCACAAGACAAAACTAGAAACTCACAAAAATGGCCTAAAACAAAAAGACAGTCAAAAGCGTTAGGGAGCATGTGGAGAAACTGGAAGACATGTTTTGCTGATAGAAATGCAAAGTGGTACAGTCACTTTAGAAAACAGTTTGGCAGTTCTGAAATTGAAACATACACTTACCATGTAACCCAGAAAATTTGCTCCTAGGTATTTACCCAAAAGAAATGGAAACATATATCTACACAAAGATGTGTTCACAAATGTTTATAGCAGTATTTTTTATAACTCAAAAATAGAAACAATCTAAATACCTGTGTAGTGATGAATGAATAAACAAAATGTAGTACATATAAACAATTGATTATTCTTCAGCAAAAGATCAAATTTCTAATACATGCAACAGCATAGATGTATCTCAGAAACTCTACACTAAATGAAAGAACCTACAAATAAGGAATTACATATCATATTATTCTACTTACATACAATTTCTAAAAAAATTTTTAAAAGCCAATCTGTAGAGACAAAAAGCTAATTGAGGCAAGGGTGGAGACTCACTGAAAACATGCATGAAGGAACTTTCTTTTTAGAATGATGGAAATGTTTCAAAATAGAATTGTGGATATAATTATACAATAGTATAAACTCACTAAAAATTATCTAATTGTACATTTACAATGGAGAAATTTTGTGATAGTTTAATTATATTACTATAATGCTGTTTTTAAAATCACAATGGTCTCATTGCATACAGTTAAATTATAACCTAAATGTTAATTATTAATTATTTTCACCAATTTTTTTAGTTTCATTTGCCAAGGTTAAATCCCAATTAAACATTTTATCCCTACTCTCTATGATATTATGTCCCTGATTTATATGATTTCGCCTTAAGTGTCCTTTTTTAAGTACCAGTTATCCTCAGATAATGAAAAGTTTTATATGGATATTACTTCATAGTATGCTATATCAGTTAGACATAGTTTAAAATATAAGTAAGATAAAACCCAATTCACAGTGGTATAAAAGCAGGTGAGTTGTTTGTTTTACACAACAGCAAGTATGGATGTAGGTGACTATTGGCAGGTTTAGTGACTCAATATAAAACATGATGGTTGCCTCAGATTCAGGCATCATGTGAGTGTTTAAAACAGCAGTGAAAGGGGAGAGGGAAGTACAAGAAGGAAAGAAAACTTTCCCAGATAACTCCACTAAACTTCTGGTGGCATCTCTGGTAATCAGATAAGTAACTTGACCACCTCTGGCTGTGGAGGAGGCTGAGGAAGAAGCAGGCTATAATAAAGGCAGAAATGGAGAAGATTCAGGATATGGTGTCAGCCTTGTCAACAGCGATTTTTACTTGTCCTGATAGTGTCATCTGGGAAATGTCAGAATATAACTGAATTGGATGAAGCTAAGCTCCTAGGTTATAGGATGCTATTGGTAATCCACGTGAGAAATGAAATGGGAACAAAAATATGTTGGACCTCACTTTTTATTGTCTCTGCCTCAAGAATTATGGTTGCATGAGGAAACCAATCCCATAATGTTAATCTAACACTCTAATTTTATGTACGAGGAACTTGTGGTTCAGAAAGATTACCTAGTTTGACCAAAGCTGTTCAGCACGAAACTGGCAGAGCATGAAGCCCTACCCAGAGGTCTTGAATCCCAGTTCCATGCTTTTACTGTTACACTACTATAACTGGTTCCTTGTTTTTCTGATTGTTCTTATTTCAGCTTTACTACTACATTATAAGGGAATAGTTTTTATTTCTACTTTTTTCAACTCCCTCAATTGTATCCATTTTAAGCACATAGACCTTGAGAAATATTTAGGTGAGTCATCATATGATAAAGGTAACAAGCATCTTCGATCATTCAATGAAATATATGGGGAAAAGTATCATTGTAATGTTCAGCTTTTATATGAAAATTTTCTATGAACTGCTGATGGCGTTTACTGAGAAAATTCAACTCCTGAGACATCCAGTTCAAAGACTTTGCTCACTAGTGTTCCTGGAATGGGTTTATTTAGAAGTACATTTTTTGTTTGACATAACTTTCCAGAGGGATTGTTGAGATCCTTGGAAGCCTTCTGTTAATTGCAGTTGTAGTTTTCCTTTAGGAAGTCATTTGCAGAATGTTTTCTATATCGGATCTAACTTTCTGTTCTGATTCATTGAAGCCTGAAGTTCAAAGCAAAGAAGCCACTCGGTGTGCAATGAATAAGAGAATCAACCAAGCAAGTTAGAGCACATAAAATAACATACCTTTGTCTTTTCAGTCCCTGTGGTCTGGTTATGGCCACGCCATCTAGCCCCTGTAACTGAAGGCTGTTTCAGTCATGTGACAAAACACTGGCCTTGGAATTTTGGATGAAGGAAGCAATGAAAGCCAAGGCCCTTAAGCCTGACTCTAAAGAATGATTATATCTGAGAGAACCTGGGAGCAATCTTGTATTTTCAGACAAGATTTTTAAAAGTAAGCAAGTCTATCACAGCAATTTAATGAGATAGAGAGAAATCAGGTGGATAAGACAGAGCTAAAGAATTTCTATGTCAACCCAGTACATTTGAAACATTGTAAGTCAAATAGTTTTCTTTACCTTTGTTTCAGAACTCAGACACTCACAATACCTGTCAATGAAATACTTCTTAACAATAGCAACAATTGCATATAACTTTCATGAGATAATAACTTAAACCTCATAAGAAATGAGAACAATTTAATAGGCTTAAGTTCTGAAACACTTGAAAGACACCAATATCCCACACCAATCTCTACTCCATCATGCAATGGGCTTTATTTCTGCAAAGCATCAGCAAGCTGTAATTGCATAATAACAACATCAACATTAGACCTGTCACTGCTATATTAAAGATAAAAATATACAGAAAGAAAATCAGGCTTACAGAAGCAGAAGACAAATTAGTACCTCAAAATAACAGTCCATATTTCTACTTGAATACTACCCTAATCACCAGAATTATCTATTGTACTGAGTAAACTATATAACCAATATAGCCCCACTAGCTGAGCATATTCTTAAAGAAGCACTAGACTTACATGAAAAGATGTGGCCAGGTGCGGTGGCTCACGACTGTAATCCCAGCACTTCGGGAGTCTGAGGCGGGTGGATCACGATGTCAGGAGATCAAGACCATCCTGGCTAACATGGTGAAACCCCGTCTCTACTAAAAATACAAAAATTATCTGGGCATGGTGGCACATGCCTGTAATCCCAGCTACTCGGGAGGTTGAGGCAGGAGAATCGCTTGAACTAGGAGTTAGAGGTTACAGTGAGCCAAGATCATGCCACAGCACTCCAGCCTGGCAACAGAGTGAGACTCCGTCTAAAAAAAAAAAATTAAAGAAAAGTTGTAATTATACAGATATGACACAGAAGATTTCTGAAGGCCAAGACTGGGACTGCTTTAATTTGGATGTAATTAAATCATTCTTAAACTTTTTGTTTTCCATATTACATACATGATTAACTGACAGAACCTTTTAATCATTACTAATACGGATCAATTAAGTAATGAAGTTTGGACTCCCAGCAGGCACTCTTTAGTTTTCAGGGAATACTAAAAGCCATTGTATTGTTTTTTTCCTTGGCTCAGAGAATTATTTCAAGACTCATTTCTTATCTCCCACTGAACACTTCCCGGTCAGCACACAGGATTCATATTAGGTGGCACTATACACTGTAGGTTTTTTGTTGTGAACTACCCTTCCGCTTCTTGCTGTGTTCCTTGTGGACATAAAATGCCAAATGTATGTATTATTTATACATAAATAATACTTTATGTCTGCTTTATGTATTACTTATAAACTTTACTGGATATTCTCACTAGGGTTTCCTTCAGTTTTCACACTCCCTAAACTTGAAACAATAGTAAAACATCTAGTGTTTGGTTTATCTGGAATTTTTCTCCATTCCTCTGGTAGCAACTTTTCCATTCTTATGGGGAACTTTGCTTCCCCATTTTCTGTGGTCATAATGGAACATTCAGGTCAAGTCTCTCTCCTGTCTTTACCAAAAACACCACGGGACAGTGACTGGCACAATAGTAGAATGATAATATTTTATATGGGGTATTAGAAAGGAAATCTATCTTTTCTACTGGCTCATGAACTGTAAGTAAGTGTTTCCGGAGCTGTGACAGCCTGACTATACCAATTTTTTATATTACTAAGTGTTGAGGAGGATATGGAGCAACTAGAACTTTCATTTGTTATTGGTGGTAAAATAGTATAAAAATTTTTGAAAATAATTTGGTAGTGATAGGGAAAGGAATCTGGGAAATTCTGGGCAGAAGTGGGTGTTGGTCTCCAGCAAGGATGCCACCCTTAAGCCAAAAAGCCTGATACCATGGTCCAAAGTGAGACCTTATATCCCTGTTTTCCTGTTCAAATGTTGTCTTTTCTAAAACCACTCATGGCCCACCCCACCCTCATCATGTACCCATAAAAGCCCTAGGCTCAGTCAGCAGAGAGAGTAGAAGCAGCTGGATGTTAGAAACTATGGTTGGACATTGGAGAGAAGCAGCTTGACTTCAGAGGGACAGCTTGATGGCGTAGCTTCAGAGAGGAGTCTGGCTGGGGATGGCCAGACTTCAGCGGAAGATTACTTTCCCACTCCATTCCCTGTTTGGCTCCCCCTTCCACTGAGAGCCACTTTCATTGGCAAAAAAATCCCCAGCATTTACCATCTCTAATTCCTTTGTGCAACCTCATTCCTTCTGGATGGCAGACAAGAACTTAGATGCAGGTGCAAAAGGCTGTCACAATGAGCCTCCACTGAGCTACTAACACTTAAGCTCTCCAGAGATGGCAAAACTAAAAGGGCACTATAACACTCCTTCTGGGGCTTCAGGAGTCATGGGCACCCCCCTCACCCAGATGCTGTCATGGGATCCACATGGAGTTTTCTCCTGCCAGTGCCCAAAAGCGCTCACCCCAGCTCCTGTACTCACTCACCTGCGTGCTCCCCCTCCCACGAGGGGTGAAGAACAGTGGGTTTGAGTGAGTGGAATTCGTTCCTGCTGGCCCCAAAGCAGCCGATTAGTTCCAGTGCCCCCGCATTCCAGTTCCTACCAGCAAAGGGGTCAAGGAAATATCCTGCTTCAGTAGTTTCTTAAAAAGTTAAATATATTGCCACCATATGACTGAGACATTCTACTCCTGGGCCAACAAAATAAAATCATGTGTGCTTACAAAACTAACCTTTATAAGAATTTTATTTCTTATAGCCAAAAACTGGAAACAACCCAAATGTTCATAAAATTATAAATGGACAAATTGTGGTATATTTATTTGAGTCAATACCTCTGAGTAATAAGAAAGAACTATTAATACACACAACATGGATGAATCTGAAATAATTATGCTGAGTAAAAGAATTCAGACATAAAACAATAGATAGTGTGTGATGACACTTTCATACAGTTCTAAAAAATGCAAGCTAATCTGCATGGTTGCTTTGAGGAGCCACAAGGGACAGCAAGGAAGAAATACAAATGAGCACAAGGAATCTTTTAAGGGTAATCAATATGTACATATATATATATATATATACCTCAAAATGTATTAAATTATATATTTTGTATATATTAATGTATTAAATTATGTATATTAATATATAAAAATATATTAATGTATTAAATTATATATGCAGCTTATTATGTCAATTATATTCCTATGCAACTGTTAGAGAAACAATATAAAATAGAGACAATGTTATTTTAAACTAAAAAAGTTACTCCCAACGGACTTTCACCAAACATCTAAAAGATATATTAACATCCCAGAAAAGAAGACAGAGATGCAAAGTGCTGCCTAACACTACAGAAGCCAAAAATACCAGTTTAGTTCTCATGATTCCTGCCATCTGAGGCATGGAGTGCTGCCTCCTGGAACTGTCAATGTGGATATAGTGACATAAAAAACTAGGAACAGGCCAAGCGTGGTGGCTCACACGTATAATCCCAACACTTTGGGAGGCCAAGGTGGGTGGATCACCTGAGGTCAGGAGTTTGAGACCGGCCGAGTCAACATGGTGAAACCCCATCTCTACTAAAAAAAAAAAAAAAAAAAAAAAAAAAAAATTAGCTGGGCATGGCGGCACGCACCTGTAAGCCCAGCTACGAGGGAGGCTGGGGCAAAAGAATCACTTGAACCCAGGAGGCGGAGGTTGCATTGAGCCAAGATTGCACCACTGTACTCCAGCCTGGGTGACAGAGCAAGACTTTGTCTCAAAAACAACAACAACAACAAAAACCATACACACACACACACACGACAAGGAATAGTCCAGAAGCAGCAGAGACAGAAACAGTAGCATCAGGAAAGCAGTGACAGCTCTGTATGAAGAGGCGTCAGCACAGGAGCAGTATTTACTGTCTGCTAGTCCTGCAGCAGTGGGGCCAATGTGGGTACAGGGGCCAAGCAACAGGGACAGTGCAGGTGGTGGCATTCCAACCAGATTCCTCCTAGGTGTGATCTCAGCAGTAGTCCTCATCGCCTGTCTTACCTCAGCTTTTCATTTTCCAAGTCATTCCTTCTATTCAAAGAACTACCCATTATCCTTCCAAAATGGTCTGTCTTCTTCTATTAGAAAGGTTAGGGATTAAAACATAAATTTAAAGGTCTGAGTAATACACATACTGATTAGTTGACTCTTCAACTATATTTTATGTATTCCATACTTTAGAAATGAACAGCCAAGCTTTGCTCACAATGAAAATCACACAATGATGGAGAAAGATGCCTATAGATAGATGTAAACATAATCAGATAAAAGAGGCAGATAAAAGCAGAGTATGCTAATTACCCTGATGTGACCACTATCGTTATATATATCAAAATATCACCATGTACACCATAAATATGTACAATTGTTGTGTGTCAATTAAAACATTAAATTAAAAATATTTTTTAAATTTTTTAACAAAGCATAAAACAAGATACAAAAGGGAAAAAAAAAAAGTAGAGTTGTATCCCACATTCAAACGGGAAGAAAAAGAACTGGAGCTCTGAATCCTTCCTCCAGGGTAGCAGAAATTCCAGATAACGTATCTTAAAGTCAGTGTAGCAGAGACAAAAGCACTGAATATTGTGATTAAAGTCTCCTTTGGGGAAGTTGGGTTTCAAGTTGACTAGTTTAATCTCTCTTGGGCTGAAGGAATGTAGGAAGCAAGGAGTGCACACATGTGGGAACAGCCAAGCAGGGGGATGGCTATAAGTGTTCAGAGGTCTTTAAGAACTCAGGTTCCTTTATGTTCCCTCTCTAACAAGTGAAGATTTTAGTAGGCATTTAATTACATGCTGTAAACATTAAATAATTTATTTCATATGGAAGAACAATAAGAGTCACAGTGACATCTCCAAGACACCAAGCAATGACATTTATTTTGGCAGCACCTATTGATTCCATTCCTCAGTGTGTGAGCTAGCCGCAGGTGAGCAACTTTTTGTTTCCAAACAAATAGAAAAGTTGCATTTACACATGCAGGCTTTTAGACTACCAAGTTAAATACTTTAAGTACATGGGAAACAGCGGGCTTAGGGCCTTAGAGAAGTCTATAGACGTGGGTCAAACGTCACATTAGGTAAGATGTTAAACACTGTTTGAGGCAAATCTTTTCACCTCCACTGGTGAAAATATACCCCAAATCCATCCATTCTTTTACCATTCAAGCCCGGATTAGTAGTAACTAGTTAACCTGATGTCACTCTTGCATACTAAAATCTATTTGCCACGAAGAAGTGAAAGTGATCTTTTAGGAATGTATATCAGATTGTGTCACTTCCCTATTTATAACATTCAAATGTGTTTGTAATACTTGTGGAATAAAATCAAATTTCCTTACCAGGGTTTATAATGTGCAAGCCTGTTCAGCCCCTACTTAGCCCCCCATCTCAGCCCTCACCAGTCTTCCCTGTGCTAACTCTGCTCCTGCCACACTGGGCTTCTTTCTGTTCCTTGATTATACTAAGCTTTCAGATGAAAGCCTTTGCATATGCTGTTCCCTCTGACTGGAACCGTCTTTCTCATATCCTTAAGTAGCTGATTTCTACTTATAAGTCAGTATTTAATGTAAATATTTGTCCCCAGAAAAGCCTTCCCTGACCACCAGTGTAAAGTGTCCTCTATCACATGACTGCTTTACTGTCATCATAGCACTTATTACTGTCTGAGACTGATTTTTTTCATCTGTTTGCTTGTTTGTTGCCTATCGCTCCCACTAGAATTAAGCTCTTTGAGGATAGGGATCCTGTCTGTTTTAATTGTTACTGCATCTCCAGTGACTACAACGGTGTCTGAAATATAGGAGGTATTCACTAATTATGTATTTTATGTATTAAATACATAAGAAGCAGAAAATGAACTCATTACCTGAAAGTCCTGAAACTCCCGAAAGTCCACTTGATGTAGCAGTTACTTGAAAGTTTACTTGATATAGAAATAGTATTTACTTATTGGCAACCTCCTATTGTTCAGGAAAACTTATCAATGATACTTTTTAAAGCACGGTAAGGAAGATTTTTTTTTTCTTTTTTTTTTTTTTTGAGAGGGAGTCTCACTCGGAGTGCAGCGGCTCGATCTGGGCTCACTGCAAGCTCCGCCTCCCAGGTTCACGCAGTTCTCCTGCCTCAGCGTCATGAGTAGCTGGGACTACAGGCGCCCGCCACCACGCCCGGCTAATTGTTTGTATTTTTAGTAGAGACGGGGAGGAAGACTTTATTCGGGACCATCACGATAGAAATAGGGACAACTGCAATGGAGTCTTGCAGTGGGGGAAACAGATAGGGCTCAACTCCAAATACAGGATGGGGAAAGTGGGAATTTATAGCCAAGGAGCAGTGTAGGAGTCAGTGGATGGAAAATTATGAAGAGGAAACTTCAAGGGTAAGGGAGATTCTGGCTAAACTGACCTCACAGGATTCTTGCTGAAGACAGGCCAGGGTAACTGGTAATCACCAGAGGGATAGTAGAGGATGAGGACCTGATCAGGTATCAGGAGAGATAACACACTGAGGATGGAGGAGGGGGGTTCTTGCTAAACCAGTAAACCAACTAAGCAGGGTTCTTGCTAAAGCTTGATTTTTCAAGCAAGTACACAGATGGGGCTAGGGGGAAGGTTCAAAAGCCTGACAAAAGTGTGGCCAAGCAAAGAATCTTTGTCACCAAGGAGAAAATAATTCTCTATATCTAATTTTTGTACTCCCTTGAATCCCTTTGCTCCTGAGCCCCGGTGGCAAACCACTAATGACACTCCTTAACAGATGATCCAAAATTAAGTGTTTCAATGCACACCATAAGGCCAATCTACTACTTTTCATCCAGTGCAGGTGTTGATTTATCATAATTAAATATCAGAGCTCAAAGAGATATTAAGTATATAATCGAAACATAAAATTACAACCACAAAAAAAATGGCTAACACTTACTGAGTACATTTTAAGTTTCAGTCACAGTGCTTTATATGTATCACCATATTTAATTTTCATAACAACTCCACAAGTTAGGTTCTGACATTATGCTCATTTACAAATGAGAAAACCAGTTAAGTAACTTGTCCACAGCCACATAGATAGTGAGGATTGAAACATGGTTGGCTGACATATGCATAGCCCTCAATCTGCAAACTCAACCTTCCATGGACAACATATATCAGTATTCAATCTAGGCATTCATTTTCTGAGCCAGAATGAGGCCTCCCAACTTTTAACAGCACTGCACTTTAAGCACGGCTCGCTAACAGAGTGGCGTTGGGACCCAGAGAAAACCTCAGCCATTCTGGTATTAGAGATCATCTACTACAACCTTCTTCTCAGTGTACATGTAAAAAATAAAGGTCCAACTAAGATAAGTAATTTCTCTGTGGTCATGTAGCAGCAGGACAGGAGCCTAATCAGATGCTCTATTATTTACCAATCATCACAAAAGACTATCAGGCTACTGTAAACAGCAGAGAGCAAGTGTTCAAGTGTTTTAATTTTGTGGTCATAAACAATCTCACTGACAGAGTTTGGATACTTGTCCTCACCCAAATCTCATGTTGAATTGTAATCCCCAGTGCTGGAGGTAGAGCCTGGTAGGAGGTGTTTGGATTACGGAGGCAGATCCATCATCGCTTGGCACAGTCTTTGTGATAGTGAGTTCCCCTGAGATCTGGCTATTTAAAAGTGTGTGGCACCTCTCCCCACCACCCACCCTTGCTCCTGCTTTTACCATGTGATGTGCCTGTCACCCTTTCGCCTTCTACCATGATTATAAGCTTCCTGGGGCCTCCTCAGAAGCCTGGCAGATGTCAGCACCATGCTTCCTATAAAACCTGCAGAACCATGAGCCAATTAAACTTCTTTTCTTTATAAATTACTCAGTCTCACGTATTTCTTTATAGCAATGCAAGAACAACCTAATACACTCACCTAATGTGAAATGATAACTATGACATAGCTAGTAGGGTACATCCTTACACTAAGGATGCCTAGCATCTTCAAAGCCACCGTTTCTAAATAGAGCCTACCTCAGATATCTCAGTTTCAAATGACTTTGTCTTGTTTTGATTAGTGCTGGAGAAAATAGCACCACTGAGTAAAGTATACAAATATTTACTGAACACTACATGCCCAGCACCCTACTAGGTGGTAGATGAAAGCAGGTGAGATGAAAATTGGTCCCTGATCTCCTGCAAGGCAAAGCAGAATGGTTTTCTCCTGCCAAGCAGAGAAGATAAATGCAGTGAACAGGAAGTGGAGATATTATCCTTCCAGGAACAGGTAATGGCCTTCAGACTCATAGGCAGCTGTGCATAAGCTTTCCAGATGAATTGTTTAAAAACTACTTAGAGTGTATCTTCTTTTCCTCATTTGTTCCTTTATTTGCAATTCTCCTGTTACCTTTGGAAATCATTAAGAGAAAAGAGCAAATCAAAATGGGCAGGCTCTGTTTGAGCTCATACTGAGTCAGCAAGATGTGCATAAATGCATTTGGGGTGGAGCACGAGCAGGGCAGAGGGCACTGCTTGCTTTTTTCCCCTCACATCATCTAGTGCAGCCCACTATTGCCTGCCAAAGCCCTAGGACATGACCCCAGATGGATTCTAGGAATCTACTTTGCAACATTTGCTGATTCTACACTGGCAAAAGAGAATTGAATATCTGCTAAATCTCTAGAGAACTGCTAAGGCTCTTCCACGTACCTGGTGCTCGATCTTCAAAAGTAACTGTAGGGGAAAATCTTGGCCTAATTTACTGAAACCATAATAAATATTTATTGAACAAATGCATAGGTCAGTTGTGCCTTCCTAGGTACCACTATTAAACCAAGGAGCCAATATAGTGTGTCTATGTAGAAAGCTCTAAATCCTGAAAAGCTTTCTTGCAAACAATCCCTTTTGTAATAAGTGGCCACATAGCCTTAGAGGACCAGCTTAATGTAAGTTCCCACTACAATGATTTCCTTATTCCCTTGTAACAGAAGGGAGTAAAATGAAGCCTGAAAAAAACTTACAACTATCTGACTCCAATGAAAGCAAGAGAAAGCCCAGACTGCCTTATAAAAACCAACCAACCAACCAACCAAACAAACAAACAAAAACAACAACAACAACAAAAAACCTGAGTGGACTCGTTATCCATACTTATAGCAAGTTGCCAAGTTTGACAAAATAGCTTTTTGCCTTATCTCTGCCAAGACATCTAACCCACAGCAGCATGAGTCACAAGGCAGGCAGGAGAACAAAGCTGATCATCAATCCTTTGTAATTTGGAAAAACAAAACTCCAAGTCCAGAGTGCTTATGGTTCTTAAACTGGGAGCCTTCTGTTGGTTGCCATGACTACTTAGTGACTTCTTGAGTCTGAGAGGTCCTCTTCATTCATTCAACAAGCATTTCCTGAACACCTACTATGTACCAGGCACTGCATTAGATGACAAGGATACAGAAGTGAATAAGGTATGCCATTTGCCCTTGAGGAGCTCAAAGTCAGGAGGACCTCAAAACAAGTAACTACAATGCATTATGAAAAGTACAGTGATGGAAATATGCTCTTTTAACACAAGATGCTTTGGGAATGTAGATTAAAAAGCTGCTAACTCTGCAGGCTGAGCATATCTGTTTCTGCATATGGTGAAAGGATTTAGTATCTTTCATAAGAAAAAAGTCTGCATCAAAATTGTTAATATAATTAATAGCCATGAAGGGTTATTAGAAGTTTTTGTATTTGTATTTGTATCCAAGCACTGTACTAATAGCTGAATTCTCATATTTTGCCAATGAGGAAATGGAGGCTCCAAATTTAATAAGCTTTTAATATACAAATTGTCTTTACTTTGAGTTTCTACAGGAGAACTCAAACCACTCAAACTTTGAAGACATACAAAGGAATTAGCTTCTGCCATCATCATGGTAAAGGACATATGAGAAAAAGAGGAGAAGAACAAAGTACAGGAGTTTACTGTTGCCATAAAGAGTGCATAAAGAGTCTGAGGATGGGATCAAGGATTTCCATCAGCTCTAACTCCAGGCATTCTGTGGCTATCGAACAATTTCTGGCACTTACATCTATCCCAGCTACTTCTCCTAGATCTAGTCTCAAGAGAAGAAGAGAAGGCAGAAATGGAAGAAGAAGAAGTGGGGGAAGTGCCCAGATTCTACCACCTGGAATGATCTGACTTCTCAAAGAGCCAAGAGACAGCATCCCTGGTTCCTCTTCCTAGCAAAATCAGTCATGTCATTGGTGGTCAATTATAGAACTAGTTCTATGGTATTTGGATCATCAATGCAGGAGTCAGATGTGGTTGCTAAATAAGCAAAGATATCTTGATTGGCTATACATTGACTAAGGCACAATATGTCAGTCAGCTGAGGAAGGTATGTTTAAGGAACTGCTAGAAAAGAAAAACTGAGATTTCCTGTCATGCCATCCTCTCCAGACTTGTGTTCCTTTGGAGGCATCTTCCACTATCACCTAGGTATTTTGCCCTTTTGATATTGCAATATCTTTTCCATGAGGATATGCATTACATAGTCTAAATCTTCAGTCGTATGTTAAATAAATATTTTTTAAAATCCTATACAGATAGCATCAAACAAGGTTTTCCTAGGAACAGTATTCAAGTGGTTAATTCAGAATAGCCCTGGTAGTTAGAAGCCTGTTCTGCCATTATCCAGCTCTGTGACCTTGACAGTTGCCTTAACTCCTCTGCTCCTTAATATTCTCAACTGTGAAATTGTTGAGAATATTTGGACTATACAAGTTTATAGGATACCTGCACATAGATAATGTAAAAGAATTCCTTAAGTCTTAGTCCTAGATATTTAGGGGTAAGTTTCAAGATTCTATATTTTTTAAGGTCCCACAAGAGGTGGGATGTACAGCTAGTTCGAAAAATCATGACATTCCTTCTAGCTCTGTCAAACAATGATTTGATGAGGTGAAGAGCCATGAAAAAGCACTTGGAAAAAAAAGCTCACATTTTTCAAAGTGTTAAGCAAAACTGTCTTTATTTAATGACAAATGAATAATTCCCTGATAAGTTGCAGGGGCAACAGCTAGATTTTTTTCACTTTAAATTCACTTTAAATAAGGTCTTAATAGCTAAAATATTACCTTTTCAGTAACCACAAAAACAAAAGGCAAATCCAGCAATTGAGAACAAGGCAATTAAGTTTGGGCTTATGATGAAGATGGAGTTTTATAAAGTCAAAGGCGTTCCCAACCAGTGAAGCAGGTGCATTGATCAGCAAGCATAGTTAAGAAAGAAAATTTAATTCTTTGAAAGAAATTTGGAAACCATATCCAAACAATGCTCTTGGGCTGACATTTCAAAATGTATTTGCTCTTTATTCTAGTCCCTTTGGTACTGTTATCAAAGTGAAGGCATGACATATGGAACCAAAAATATTCAGTGAGATGAAGGAGTAGTCAGATGCACACAGTTGGAAGAGTCCCAGAGATTACAATCTGGCTCACCTTATACATCCAATCTCAGCTCCCTAAAGGCTCATAAGAGCTGTCATTTTTGGAGAGTCTGTGTTAAAACTTCACTGGATAGCTTTCTGCAATCCTCAAAGGAACTATAAGGAGACCAATGCCCAGAGAGATTAGCTATTTTACACAAGGTATCCTAGTTGATAACAGATGAAACCAGGATTCAAACTCAGTTGTGTCACTTCCTGCTGCTTCTGAAATTGATGCCCTTCTGATCATTCTTCTAACATGCTTTCTGCCCTGTTGATGTGCAAGTACAGGGAAATGTTAGCATGTTTAGTATTTTCTAGTATGTTTCCATAGTATACACATTGTATTACTCCATTCTCACACTGCTATGAAGAAATACCCAAGAATGGGTAATTTATAAAGAAAAGAGGTTTAATTGACTAACAGTTCTGCATGGCTGGGAAGCCCTCAGGAAACTCACAATCATGGAAGAAGGTGAAGGGGAAGAAAGGCACCTTCTTTACAGGGCGACAGGAAGGAGAAGTCCTCAGCAAAGGGGGAGGAGACCCTTATAAAACTGTCAGATCTCATGAGAACTCACTCACTGTCATGAGAACAGCATAAGGTAACTGCCCCCATGATTCAATTATCTCCCACTGGGCCCCTCTCATGACACATGAGGATTATGGGAACTAGAAACTACAAGATGAGACTTGGGTGGGGACATAGCCAAACCATATCATTCCACCCCTGGCTCCCCCCAAATCTCATGTTCTCATATTTCAATACACAATCATACCTTTCCAACCATCCCTGAAAGTCTTATTTTGTTCTACCATTAACTCAAAAGTCCAAGTACAAAGTCTTATTTGAAACAAGGCAAGTCCCTTCCTCCTATGAGCCTGTAAAATCCAAAGCAGCAAGTTAGTTACTTCCAAGGTATAGTGAGAGTACAAGTGTTGGGTAAATATACCTGTTCCAAATGGAAGAAATTGGCCAAAACAAAGGGGCTGCAGACCCCATGCAAGACTAAGTCTGAAATTCAGCAGGGCAGTCAAATCTTAAAGCTCCAGAATTATTTCCTTTGACTCCATGTCTCACATCTAGGTCATACTGATGTAAGAGGTGGGCTCCCACAGTTTTGGGCAGTTCCACCCCTGTGGCTTTGCAGGGTACGGCCCCCCTCCTGACTGCTTTCATGGGCTGACAGTGTATCTGCCACTTTTCAAGGCACACAATGCAAGCTGTCAATGGATCTACCATTCTGGAGTCTGGAGGATGGTGGCCCTCTTCATTCAGATCCACTAGGCAGTACCTCAGTGGGGATTCTGTGTGGGGGTTGCCACCACACATTTCCCTTCTGCATTCCCCTAGTAGAGGTTCTCCATGAGGACCCAGCGCCTGTAGCAAACTTCTGCCTGAAGATCTAGGCATTTCCATACAACCTCTGAAATCTAAGTGGAGGAGGTTCCCAAACCTCAATTCTTGACTTCTGTGCACCCTCAGGCTCAACACCATGTTTCAAGGCTTGGGGCTTGCATCCTCTGAAGCCACAGCCCATGCTGTACCTTGGCCCCTTTTAGCCATGACTAGAGTGGCTAGGACACAGGGCCCCAAGTCCCTAGGCTGCACAGAGCAGTGGGGCCCTGGGCACAGCCCACGAAACCATTCTTCCCTCCTAGGCCTCCTGGCCTATGATGGGAGGGTTTGCCACTAAGGTCTCTGACGTGTCCTGGAGACATTTTCTCCTGTGTCTTGGCAATTAGCATTTGGCTCCTCATTACTTATGCAAATTTCTGCAGCCGACTTGAATTTCTCCCCAGAAAATAGGATTTCCTTTTTTATCACATGGTCAGGCTGCAAATTTTCCAAATTTCTATGCCCTGCTACCTCTTGAACTCTTTGCTGCTTAGAAATTTCTTCTGACAGATAACCTAAATCATCTCTCTCAAGTTCAAAGTTCCACAGATCTCTAGGGCAGGGGAAAAATGCCACCAGTCTCTTTGCTAAAGCATAGCAAGAGTGACCTTTGCTCCAGTTCCCATGAGTTCCTCACCTCCATCTAAGACCACCTCAGCCTAGGCTTCACCATCCATATCACTATCAGCATTTTTGTCAAAATCATTCAACAAGTCTCTAGGAACTTCCAAACTTTCCGACATATCTCTGTCTTCTTCTGAGCCCTTCAAACTGTTTCAACCTCAGCCTGTTACCCAATTTCAAAGTTGCTTCCACATTTTTGGGTATTTTATAACAGCACCCCTCTCTCTGTGGTACCAGTTTACTGTATTAGTCTGCTCTCATGCTGCTATGAAAAAATACCCAAGACTGGGTAATTTATAAAGAAAAGAGATTTAACTGACCCACAGTTTCACATGGCTGGGAAAGCCTCAGGAAACTTACAATCATGGCAGAAGGTGAAGGGGAAGAAGTGCACCTTCTTCACAGGGTGGTAGGAAGGAAAAGTGCCAAGCAAGGGGGAGAAACCCCTCATAAAACCATCAGATCTCATGAGAACTCACTCACTAGCACAAGAACAGCATGGGGTAACCTCCCCCATGATTCATTTACCTCCCATGGAGTCCCTCCCAGGACACGTGGGGATTACAGGAACTACAATTCAAGATGAGATTTGGGTGGAGACACAACCAAACCATATAACAGATGGAATTACTATGAAGCAGTTTAACACCAATAAAGGACTGTTATTGAAGGGATGTTTTTCATGTTATTTTATTATCCTTGTTTTTATTATTGTTGTGGTTGCTTGTTCTCTCTGATAACTAATACAGCTCCCATCGTATCTGATTGCTTCTTCCTTATGAGACACTCAGCAATGCTGGAAAATCAGTTAAGAATGTAATCTTTTGTTAAAACTGTATCTTCTCTGCATAATTTCAGTGTGTTTATAATGTATTGTTCTTTCCTAGTTGACCAATCAAACTTATCTGCAATAAGCTATTTCTGTATGAGATGATCTTTGTATTCTGAAACCACAAGTAACTTTTAATGAATTATTTTACATCTAGATGTAAGCCTATCATATACTGATGGATGGCATAGGCTGGGGCATACAATGGCTTAAAACAGAAAGATGTTTTGAGAAGATAGACTGAACAGATGACTTTTGCCTTTATGTCAGCAGCTTCTTTTCTAGGAGGGAAAACAGACCATGTAGAATGGATCATTGATTTCACACAATATGAATCAAAAGCAGAAAAACGCAGTGATTTAACATGGTATCAACCAATCAAGAATGAATATAGAATCAACCATTGAAACTTGGGCCTTACTGCCAGAGCATCTGAGCTGACTGTACAATTCCTTACCCCAGCAGATGGATCCTGGCTCTGCTGGAGCCATCCTCCAAGTGCCCTCTGCTGCATTTCACTTCTCCACTCCTCACCTCATTCATCCCATTCTCAGGAGAGAGCAGCCTAGGTGGTTAACATTAGAACCAGAGGGTCCTACACAGGAGGATCTAAAGCTGGTGGCAGGTATATTGAAGGCATGTGGCTTCTTAGCCCAGGGAATGCAATCTCTCCAGGGACGATGCCTGCTACCTTGCACAAGGACCTCACTCAGGGTACCTGGAACCCCTTCTAAGAGCAGGAGTGGAAGGCAGAAGCTCCCAAGGGAGCTGGGCCTTGCCTGCCTCAGAAACCTAAGCCTTTCCCAGAAAGTGCAGCTCTGCCACCACCTGTGACTCTTGGAGTCACCAGTGGAAGGAGAAGCAGACTGTCTTTTCCAGGGTAAAGCTGTGAGAGATGAAGCCTAGAGAAGCCCACATCCTCCAGTCTCTGATGCCAGCTCCTTTTGTTTCCATGAAGCTACTTAATGAGATTCCTCATGCATAAAATTAATTTTTGCCCTCTTCTATCAGCTTTTGCCACTAAAGGATTTACGTACAGTTCTGTCAGATTTTATTTATATGTGCAATAAAGGGGACCCAGATCATAATGAAGGCTTTTATGGGCAATGATGAGAGATACAAACGGAAGCTGAGAGCGGGCAGCCATCCAGGCTCCCTTTGGATGCCAAGATACATTATGCAGGAGATACCCCCTGCAGAAAAGCACTAGGCCCTCCCTAATCAGAGCCGTACCTCAAGTCAGATCCTAATTTGTTGCTGGGGGAGAGGGGGAGGAACAGGACTATTAATAAACAGCGCAAATAATTAGGCTTTATGGGAATTTGGTTGTTTTCTTACATACTAGATTTGCTCTCAATCCTTTCTCAAACGTGTCCTGCTCGATTGCCCCGCAGCCAGCGGCTTACTGCATTGATTGCCCACTGGGAAGCTTTCTGGATCTGGAATGGGAGAAGGGCTGGACAACATGCTTGTTTGTAATAACGGCTCTTGTTCACTGAGCATCCCCTAAGGCCAGGCTCTGAGCCAGGCACTGAGCTGACATGATTTCACCGAATCACCAAAACAGCTGGTAGGGTAGGTATTGTCAGTTCCACTTTAAAGATAAGGAAACTAAGGATCAGAGAGGTTTCATAGCTGCTTGAGGTCACATACCAGTCCTTGCAGAATTAAGCACCCCACTTCTTTATGTAAAGGGAAATTTGTTCCTTTCTCCCCACAAAATTCTAAGTCATCAGCTGTTCTCTAGACTAGAAAGGACAGTAGTGTGGTATTTAGAACAAACATCAGACTGGGTACAGGACGTGGCTCCTATTCCTTCTCCCATTTTTATTGCTGAATGCTGTGTGACCTTGAGAAAATCACTCCACCTCTCTGACTCACATTCTTCTGTCGAAAAATGAGAGTATGAACTCAAGGAGTCTGTTCAGTTCTGGCATTTTTATTCTGGAACACTCTCTTCACATAGTTAACACAAGAGTGTGTATAAAGTGCATATGTTAGCTCACAGACAGAAACTGCACTCATTTTTCAGAGCTAAAATACTTGGAGCTATGCCACTGCACAGAGAACACTGGGACGGTCTTCGGATTCCCAAAGCTGTAACTGACTGCCAAGCTGCGGGGGAACATCAGAGACATTTTTCTTGCTCACCCTCCTCTTGCCAACAGGAGAGATTAAGAATCACGAAGACAACCAAAATGAAAGTTGCATGAGATGGCTGAGGGCTGACAACTGAAGATGAAGAGCTCAGTGGTACAGTTTAGCCTTTTCCACGATGGGCACTTTGCTGTGGAGGTCCAGCCACTATATGAGGATTTCATTTTCAGGAAAACTACACTCTAATGGCATCTTACATTTTCAACAAGAAAAAAATTCCACTGGCCATTTGAGTCACAGGAAGGAACTTTTAAGACACAGTATGATGTTTGTCCCCTACCATGGGTTCTATGTCTTTTTATGCTGCAAGAGAATGACCACAGCCTCAATCATCATTCAACAAATACTTAGATCCTACTGTGCTCTAAGCTCCATGCTAGGTTTCCAGGATGAAAAGAAAATAAAGTGCTGAAAAGTTCTGAAAGTGTTCAAAGTCTGCTGGCAAAAGTAAATAATTTCAAACAATGCAAGACGAGGACTATGGTAAAGATGGTGTTGTGGGTGTTTGGAGGATGGTCACCTTGCTAAATAGGAGTAGACCATGGAGAAAGGCATTCACCTGAGTTAAGGCAAGAAGGCATGATTAATTCCAAGAAGAGTAGGTGTTTGAGCTGATTCTTGCAAGATGAGTGGAAATTAGCCAAGTAAGTCAGTGAGAGGACAGTGTTCCAACAGAAAGGTAGATCACTCTACTCTGATCGTGCCATGGCTATGAGGTAAAATGTCGCTTAAACAGAGGATCAGGACCCTTTTCCCTCAGAGGGGTTTTCAGGAATTACAGTGTAGAATGTTTAGGTCCCCAGGATATGTAGCTCTCCCAGTCTTTTTTTTTTGAGATGAGGTTTCACTCTATAGTGCAATCTTGGCTCACTGCAACGTCCTCCTCCCAGGTTCAAGCGATTATCCCGCCTCAGCCTCCTGAGTAGCTGGGATTACAGGTGCGTGCCACCACGCCCAGCTAATTTTTGTATATTTTTTTTAGTAGAGACGGGGTTTCACCATGTTGGTCAGGCTGGTCTCGAACTCCTGACCTTGTGATCTGTCCACCTCGACCTCCCAAAGTGCTGGGATTATAGGCATAAGCCACCACGCCTTTCTAAGTGCAGCTCTTCTCTCTTTCCTTCCAGGAAATTATGAAATACCTTCCTAATGTCTGTGAAAACTCTTCAATGGGAGAAAAACCAGACATGTTATATATCTTTTTTTTTTTGAGACAGAGTTTCGCTCTTGTTGCCCAGGCTGGAGTGCAGTGGCGTAATCTTGGCTCACTGCCACCTTGCCTTCAGGTTTCAAGTGATTCTCCTGCCTCAGCCTCCCAAGTAGCTGGGATTACAGGCGCCTGCCACCACACCCATTATATATCTTTCTAAAAGATGGAGAGGAAAAAAGAATGAGAGGAACCAAAGAAACTGGCATCCTCCCACCCCCTCCCCAGTGCTCCATGGAGTGAGGTTCCAGCCAAGGACTGATTCTCAAAAGAAAGACTAGGGAGAAAGCAGAGAAGAAACTTAACAAGGCAGCAAACTTCCCCTAAGCAACTCTTAGCCCAGCAGCAGAAAAAGAAAGGTGAAGAAGTATAGAAAAAGGCATCTTTGCTCTCTTTAACTGTTAAGAAAGAAATAAAAAGATAGAAAATAGGTTGCCATGAACTAACAACTAGACCTGAGTACAACCAAGAATGAGATGTGTTTTCTACGTATTGTGGCAGTGGGAGGAAGATACTAAGCATGACTTAGAGCATCACCCTGCCCATCCTGTGCCAGATGAGAGATGCCACTTAAGGTGAGGGGGATGGGAAAAAGTGCATACCTTTCCTTTTTAAGTTCTTGCTCAGCCACAAAATGTGAATTGGGCAGATGGGGTAAGGGAGAGAGGTGCTGTAAGTGTCCAGATGAACAATCAATGCCATAACACTGGAAGAAGTCTTTCATAGCACCATCAAAAAATAACATCTTCATTTTCCCCGCCATGAACTACCCTATTTCAACAGCAGAAACAGTGGTAAGGAGATGAGGTGAGAGTAATGCGAAAGAGACAGACTTGATAGAAATAAGAATAGCCAAATGTTGAGCAATTTCTTGTGACTTACATGCAGAGAAAAAATGTTTTCATGGAAAAAAGCCAGATGAGGACCTCCTGGGAAGTACTGTGAGCTTTTCTTTTGCACTCTCATTATGACTTTAATAGTTTTTTCTGATTACCGAAATGATGGAAGTCCTTTGTATAATATTTAGAAAGTACATAAAAGCACAGAAAAGAAAAGAAAAAAAACATTTCTACCTTAAAGAATTTTAACTCTTGCAGATCAAATATTTAAAAGGGAAAAAGAGAAGAAGAGATGGCAAAAAGCTATGAGTACTCTGATTTCTAAATTAGGTGGAAAATAATTGAATAACATAAGCATCATCTCTACTAATGAATACATATTAAATTACATAAATTATTTTCAGATACTTCATCACCAAAACTAAAAGTAATTGAGACAGGGCTTTTTGGCATGGTAGTCATTTACATCAAAATGTCAACATAGTTAGTACCACGAAATTTTATACCCAGCAGAGCTCCCTGCTCCATCCCATCCATGAGCCTCATTTGCTCCTTATTTCATCCATTACTTTTTCCCTTTTGGTCAGTCCTATACTGATGAAAGTGACACCAGTGACTTGTTGAGGAACAGAATAGGGTAAACGTCAAGGAGAGAATGAAATTAAAAGCCAAGAGTGATTTTTAGAGCAGATCAAAATTTTTTATTAAGCTTTTCCTCTGCAACCCCCTTTTACTTGTAGATACGAGGCCTGGACTGGGCAAGGAAGTCTCTGTATGGGCTGTCAATAGGACAGGTTATTCTGTTGTTGACATCTACCCTCACCTCTTACACTCAAGCTGCGGATACTGCAGACCTTGGTTAAAGTGGGCTTCTTCCCTCCCCTCCATTAATGGTTCTCACCTGGCAGCACAGATTTTGCACCTATGCCTGCCTGTGGTGCAGGCAGCCCCTCACCCTGCCCTCTCATAGGTTAGCAACTGGAGCAGGTCAAGCCCAGGCTGGGCCCTGGGTTGCCCATGGAAAGCCCAGGGAGAAATATTGCCACTGCTCCCGTTATCCCCCATTGGCTGCCACAAGGGCTAACCAGCTCAACCCCCATCGTTTTCCATGTTCTCAGAGGGTTTTCTCGTATCAGTGTTATTATTGTCCCACGAATGACTGAGAAGCCATAGTGATTTTAGAGTTCCTAAAAAGAGGTGAGTACAGTTGTTCTTAGGAAAGAGCCCTGCTGTCAATCATCCTACCATCCAAGGATTATTGTCCGTAGTAAGGTTTCACTGGTAGGAAGCTTGTAAGCGAAACCCAAAAATGAATGTACCATAGAAAGATTACCAAGAAGTTCAGGAGATTCTCTTTTCAGAGGGCACTGTTTTTCACAAATTACTAGGTAAATGCATCAGCCTATGGCATAGGGATATCAGAGCAATATTTTTTCAATTTCTAGACAAAGTGGGAGGAAGAAAATTAATTGCTTATCTATTCAATATTGACAAAGGGATCTGGCTAAAAGATACATAAATTATCAAGATGTTTTTCTGATGCTATAACAGAATATCACGAGCTAGGTAATTTATAAAGAAAAACATTCATTTCTCAAAGTTCTGCAGGCTGAAAAGCTCAATACCTAGGTCCTAGCATCTTGTACGGGCCTTCTTGATGCATCATAACATGGCAGAATGGCAAAGAGGATTAGAGAGAGCAAGAGGGGGCTGAACTTGTTTCTTTTTTGTTTGTTTTTGTTTTTTGTTGTTGTTCGTCTGTTTTGTTTTGTTTTGAGATGGAGTCTCTCTGTCACGCAGGCTGAAGTGCAGTAGCGCAATCTTGGCTCACTGCAACTTTTGCCTCCTAGGTTCAAACAATTCTCCTACCTCAGCTTCCCAAGTAGCTGAGATTACAGGCACACCACCATGCCCAGCTAATTTTTGTATTTTTAGTAGAGATGTTCGTCCAGCTGGTCTCAAACTCCTGACATCCAGTGATCTGCCTGCCTCTGCCTCCCAAAGTGCTGGGATTACAGGTGTGAGCCACCATGCCCAGCCTCTAAGTGATTTTTTTTTTGTACTTTTACTCATTTAATCTCCATAACAAACCTAGGAGGCATGTATTATTATTATCACCATTTTAGAGATGAGGAAATTGAGGCAGATAGAGGTTAATTTGCCCCCATCACACAGGTAAAACAGGAGGAGGCAACATGGAATGTCTGCCCCTAGAACCCGTGTCCTTGTTAGTATGCAGCTGAAATAAGCTCTTTCTGCACGTTAGGAAGGATCACTAATTCCCAAGTTAATATCCATGTTGTATCTCAAGGACTGGACCCACTTCTCAATCACCAGATTTAACTCCCAAAGCCGTAGTGGTGGAACACCCAGGCCTGCATGTGGAGACAGGAAGACATGATTCTATGCTTGATGCTGGGAATAGATGTGACCAAAAATGGCTCTGACTCAGAACTCTGCTTGTCAAGGAATGAGTCTGAACTGATTGGTCAGCCAACAGATAATATGGTTAAGGAGAAAGCAAGTTTATTTGGGAAGAAGCTTTCTTCCAAGACATTGCTGGGGATTTGCAACAAGCAGAGTGATTTCAAAAAATGAACCAGCCCATATAGTCATGCTTTATTTGAGCATCCAACCCAAATAGGGTATTATCTTGCTCACTTCTAATCCAGAAGCCTAACTCAAAATTTCCCAAGAAAATCCAGATAATTAATGGTTGAGTATTTGGGGTGTCAGGTAAAATTAGTATTTTCTATAAGAAAGCTAATTTTCTTGTTTTTTCCATATATTGGGGGCTATCTTCTGCTATTACTTCCTGCTTTACAGAAAATCCACTACAGCTGAAGTCTTGATTTTTTTTCTCTCATTTTTTATTTTGGAACCCTAAGAGATCATCAGTCTACCTGTTTTATTTTCAGTAAAATGCAAATAGTATATATATTTAGAATAACGTAGTAAATAATGTATTCCTTGTACAGTAAATTATTTATTTACTCCAGGCATACATAGTTAGAATTTGAATATAAATATTTTATAGTCTGTGCCACTGCTAATGAAAAAAAATTAAATCAGCCTGATGGCAGCTCTGGATTATACTGTACCTACACTCCACATCATCAGCAGCCTGCAAACAATCACTCACCAGCACACACTTCCACAGTTATTTGCAGGATTTTCCAAAACATTCAGTCTTTGAAATCTTTTTCAGTCTCCTTTCCTCTATATACTGCCTTCCAGCTCTCACCCTTTCCTCTTAACCTGCCTTGCTGTAGTCTAATAGGTGTCTGATTAGTCCTTTGTCAATCAACGTGTATTTATTGAGCACTGATTATATATAATGCTTGCTAGGAACTGTGAATGAATATTGGAGGAATATTAACTGTCGGCCTTTCTAGAAGAGTTTGTACTTGGCTAAGTTACATATATTAGTATACTCCACAAACCCCCAAAATAAATACATAAATAATGAAGAGTTTGATAATTAGAACACCAACCAATTGTTACAAATATTTTTGAAAAGTGATAGCATTTGAACAAACTACATGGCTACCATTTGGCTACTGTGAGATTTTGTAAAACCTAAATTAAAATATATATGGGAAAGAATCTATGTGACCTTTGGCTCTTCTTCTGAACTTTGAAGCTGCTCCAGTAACTTTAGTGAACTCACCATCCAGCAGCAACTGACATTATCATGCTCAAAAAGTAGAATGCAATAGAGAAATTTACAATGATTGAAGAACCAGGAGTAGAATCTCTTGGTATTAAATATTTGTAGTATTTAGACTGTAAAGCACAGGACAGAAGCAGAAAAAAATTGAAATCACATAAAACCGCAAAAATTAGGGATAAATTGAATATAAACTTATGTTCCGAATCTTCGATATATTTGAACAGCTTTTTGAGGGCTTTTTTTTGAAACATGGGCAAGGTAAATTTTTTTTCTTATAAAATGCATAGACACCGTTTCCTTAGCAGTTTCTACATTCCAGGTCTTAGGCATACATTGCTTAATATAATATTCACAATACCCTTGCAAGGTAACTGCTACTAGTATCATTTTAAAGTTGAGGAAGTTGAGACTCAGAGCTTTATAATTACCCCAAAGGGTAGAAAGCCCTTAAGTGACAAACTCCAAGTAGCTCAAAGTCCTGAACTATTTTCGTTGTTATACATTGCCTCTCAGATGTAGTGTGGCATCACTTAATGGGAGGTAAACATTAAGATATCAATACCACCATCCACCGCCACAAAACAAAGAAGTATATTCAGGAGAAATTAAGAAGTGAAACAGGTTTTTGGCAGTTGTTCCTTTGAAAGCCACCATGACTAATAGTGTTTGTACCCAAGTTTAAAAATTATGTTTTCTAACAAATATGTCTTCATCACTATTTTCAAAAGAGTTTTGTGACCAGTGTGAAAGACAGACATTTTACCCAAATAATTTCCAAGACTAAATGAGACCATAAGTGATAAGAAGGACCAGTAGGGAGGAGAAGGTCCAGTGACAAAGGAATTGGTGGCCAAGGGTCCAAGAGTCCAAATTGCATAATTTACAGGAATGAGAGACAAGAGAGGTATTTATTGTTTTTGCTGGTGGTTTTCCAAAGAGCTGAACTTGGCTTTATTGGTCTTTCCAATTGCATGGCTCTTTTAACTTTACAAACTTCTATTTTTATGCATATTATTTTCTTACTTCTCTGTGTGAGTTTATTTTGCTATCCTTTTTCTAATCAAGCATTTGAAAGTTGTTGAGCCTTACTCTATAGTCCAGTACATGGTTAGTTCTTATAAAAGTTTCACCTGTTGTTGAGAATAGTGAGGCCTCTGTCATTGTTGGTTGGGATGTCCTTATATGTCTGTTATCTTGAGGTTGCTAGTTTTCCTGTTAAAATTTCTATGCTCTTAGAATAGATTTATTTTTTCTGCTTGATCTATCAGTCAGGATGAGAGATATGTTAAAAACCTCTAAATTAAATTATGGACTTGTCTAATTCTTCTTGTAGTTCTGACACTTTGGGGTTTAAAAAATATGAAGCTGCATTAAGAAGTGCATAAAAATTTTAGATTCTTTTATGTTCTCAGTGAATTAAACCTTTTATCATTAGGAAGTGTCACTCTATCTCTACTAATGACTTTTTTATTGCATTCTATTTCGTCCAAAATTAGTATGACTACCCAAACTATCCTTTATTCATATTTTTATATTATACCCAGCTATTTTAGATGTTTTTTGTGGGAAACATATTCCAGTTATTTATCCCACAGTGTTGCAAATTCAGAATGCTGTGATTTTATTTATTTTTACTATAATGTGGATTTTTGAGTAGTTTTTATTAATGTTTTTCTGATATTTTTTCTTTCTAGTCTTCTTACTTCAATGCTATCCCAGTAAGAATGTTACAGACTTTCCTAATTTGGGTGGATTATCATCTGTAACCTATACCTCTGAGGTTTCAGTGTGGCAATAAATTAATAGAGTGACTATAAATACATACATATTGGCACAATCTGTTTTCTCTTTCTAATGACTGAAGAAGATTTTCTGTTTATGTTTCATTTATGGACATTTCTAGTGTTTTCTTGCCACCAAACAGTAGAAACATCTTAAACTACCTTCTTATAATTGGAATAATACCTTCAAAATTTCTAAGTCATAAATCATTCATGCCAAAATAAAAATAAAATTTTGAGCCAATAAAGAGATCCAGCCAAAAAAGGAATCAAAGAAATGAGCTGAACTCCCCAGAGAAGAGTGTTTGCTATCTACTTTCACTCTTTTGCTTTCCTATTCTGGCACCATAAGGACAGACCCTTGCCAAATAGGTCTCCATTCCACCAAGAATTAGGACTCAGCCTGGCACTACCAGGAATTTACAGCAAAAAGAGCTTGACTCCTCATATCCCATCTCCCTTTCATTTAATGTAATTATATCCCTTAGGCATTCCATATTTACTTTGTTTCCTATATGAGATGGTAAACAACAGCAGCGTGACTAGGATACTGAAGAAACTGAAAAAAATTACAAGGTTTCTAGAAATAATAAATAAGGGGGCCGGGTACAGTGGCTCTTGCCTGTAATCCCAGAACTTTGGGAGGCTGAGACAGGTGGATTACTTGAGGTCAGGAGTTTGAGACCAGCCTGGCCAATATGGTGAAACCCCATCTGTACAAAAATACAAAAAAATAAAAATAAAAATTAGCCAGGCGTGGTGGTGCACACTTGTAATCCCAGCTACTTGGGAGGCTGAGGCCGGAGGATCACTTGAACCTAGGAGGCAGGGGTTGCCGTGAGCTGAGATGACAGAGCGAGACTCCATAGCATGCATTCAAGTTCACATTTTAACTTAATGTTTACCACATATGCAAGAATGTACACACAGACATATATTTCTTGAAGTACATGCACTCACATACACACTTGTGAATATCCTGGATATCCAGGATATGCAGGCCCACACATATACGTGTATCCATGCATACCACCAAACCATAGCAAACATCATACATGTAAATTCCAAATTGGAGGGTGATACAATTGCATGTTATCATTGACTCATTAAGAATAAAAAGTAAAATGCCACTGAGCTCTGCATTGAATTATATTGGGCTTTGAATAGGACCAGTTTCCCTTGCAACTAATCTACATTTTACTGGGTAGTAAGAGTCTGCTTGTAACTATGTTAATTAAATTAATTTAAATACTGTTACCTATTTCATCTAGAAAGAATTGACCTGATCTGAAAGGAAAGTAACTGCCTGATATCTTCTATAGGCCCAGATGAAAGACAATAGATTTTAGGCTCACCATTTACAAGGGAATAATCCTCACCTGCATCAAGTTTAGGATAGCTTATTTCCAAACCAAGGAATTCAGCAAGCAGTGTCTTTTTTTTTTTTTTGAGATGGAGTCTCACCCTGTTGCCAGGCTGGAGTGCAGTGGCGTGATTTTGGGTCACTGCAACCTCCACTTCCCGGTTCAAGCAATTCTCCTACCTCAGTCTCCCGAGTATCTGGGATTATAGGCACCAGCAGCCACGCCCAGCTAATTTTTGTAGTTTTAGTAGAGATTGGGTTTCACCATGTTGGCCAGGATAGTCTCCATCTCCTGACCTCGTGATCCGCCCGCCTTGGCCTCCCGAAGTGCTGGGATTACAGGTGTGAGCCACCCCGCCTGGCCAGCAGTGTCTTAATAAATGGGCCCTGCTCATCTCGATTGCAGACAATTATCCCAGTGGGTAGAGACTGAAAACTGTTATCCACAGAGAAAAAAGGAAAAGGATGCTGACATCCTGGAGAAGTTCTGATTATAAAAATTATCTAGATTAAAGCAAATTCTGAACAAAAATTCTTGGGCTTCAACAATGAGATAGACATCTGAATAAACCACTTACTAGTGAACTGGGACCTGGAACGTTCCCAGGTACAAATATTCATCAAGCTTAAAGCAAGTTATATACTTAAAATGAAATATTCCAAGTTAGAATTATGTGGAGTTGAAAATTTATTTCCTCATTAAAATAAAGTTATGAGTTATATTCCTGAACAAGCTTTTACCACCAGCTTTATGAAAATTACCATTAACATTCTGTTTTACAAACTCCAAATAGTATACCTGAAGATGAAGATTTCTAATGTGCATTTAAATCAAAATGGTAGAAAAATTCAGTAGCCATTTAAATTTAATTTAACAGAATATAGTGTACCATGAAAAGTTCTCATCTTCATTATTCACAGTTTTTGTTTTATTTTTACTGCCTCCACTCAGAAACCATTAGAGTCCTTAATACAGATCAATGATGGAATCCATAGTGGGAGTTTTTGTAGTCAACTTAAGAAGACAGATGGCCACATTGAGTTTTTTCAAAAACTGTTTTAGGATTGCCTGTTCTTTATTCTGGCTTATTTTTCTCATTGTACATTTACATATAGCAAGCATAAAGATTGGAGATAAAGTTATTGATAATTTTGCTGCTTTGGAAACAAAATCTTTATACTTTTTTCAGTTGCCATTTCATCCTCATTAACAGTGATGATTTCTACCTTAATGAAAGATAAGATATATCTGTCTTTAAATATATGACCCAGACTATATTTTCACAAAATTGTTTTGTTCAAATAAAGAATACAGTCAGAGGATTCCATTCATGCAGACAAATCAAGTCTGCCTGTTTTTTTACAATTGTACTCTGGGTTTTATAATAAGTGGCTGCAAATTCCCAGGAGCTCTATTATGTTTTTTAGTCATTTTAATAGGCTATATTACTATGAAGAAATGATATCTTTTCATTAAAATACATGTAAGATATATAGATAAATTATGTATTTTTATGATTTACAACAGTAGTTCTTTAGAAGACATGACATCATGTAAACAAAAAACATTGTCCTAAAATGTGGGAGACCTTTGTTTGATTTCCAAGCCTCTGTCATGTAAAATTATGACCATAAATCTTAATATTTCCTATCCCTAACTTTCTTATCTTTGAAGTGAGGAATGGAATTGGATGATGTATAAGGTCCTTTCCAGTTCTATAATACTGTGATTCTAGTCCCACTTATTTAAATAATGTTTCTTTTATTGATGGTAAAATACTTGCACAATTCCCCCTCTGCAGCTGAATTTGAAAAATCAGTTTCCCCTTTGCAAAACATCATGTTCTTTCCTTCTCTTGGCATACCTCCTGCTTCTCAGCTGCTGAGACTTGTGTTTTCTTCCCTCTGGTGTACACCAATAGTCTCTGCCCTGTGTTAACCCCATGGGAGCCCCATGAGTAGGATAGTTAACAGAAAGAGGACTTAGTTAGTGCCGGGGACTGGCCACTGGGCTAGGCTGCAGAGGGGAGCCAGCTTCATGCCTCCCTAGTGTAAGTGTTGTGAGGTAAGGACCATGTACAGTAAAAAGAGCACTCAATACACATCAAAAGACTAGAAGTTCAAATATTGGCTCTGTCCCTTGCTAGCTTATGTGAGCTGGAGAAATCTGTTTAACCTGTATGAATCACAATTTCTTCTTTGTAAAGTGAGGGTGATTGTGAGAATTAATGAGATAATGTGAAAGTTCCTGTAACAGTGTTACACTATGGTGGTCATCAAACATGAGCTGAATTTGGATCAGACACTAGCATTATTGATTGAGCAGTGGAACCAAGAGCATTGCTGACAGGGAAGAACTGTGTGCATATGTTAAATTCCTATACTTTAGTTGCTACCCATAAGTGATGTCAGAGTTCACAGGGATTTGCAACAAGAGTCCCGTAAAACAAAATCTATTTCCCAGGGAGACTCAAACAAAACCTGATCCCCTCCTTGCGATTTGTTGACAGAGAGGATGCTATGAACATTAGCTAAGCTATCACCTTGTTTAAAGTCATCTGTTATACCTAAGTCAACTGCTTATATTTGAAAATGTGTAAGGATTTTTCAGTTTGGAGTCTGTGATGGAGAAGAACCATGCTTCTAACACAGGTTTTTTTTAAAAAATGTGCTAATAGATTGTTCTCACCTTTAGAGAATAAGTACTGATTAGCATCTATCAATGCAGGCAGAGCTCTGGACAAGAGCCAAAGGAATAGGGCTGTGGCCAAGGATTGGTGTCTGTCAATATCAGCATGATCTTCTGGTCAGAAATCAATAACTGTAAATTCCAAATTAGAGTTTTGAGCTTAAATCTGACAATCCTATGCCTCTGTATTTGTTTTTTTATTTGATGTCTTAAGGGACACAGCCATAAAACAGATGGTACAGCAGCATGGACAATTGGCTGAGTACTTGCTATTGAAATAGAAAAAGTTTTTTTCCTAGATAAAGAAAGTATAGGTGAGGTGAAACAGAGCTGGGGACTTGGATGCTGGAGTGTTATATTTCTTTCTTGTGGCTGCTGTTACTAATTACCTCTAACTTGGTGGCTTAAAACAACACAACTTTATTATCTTACGTTCTGGCGATCATAAGCCTAACGCGTATCTCATTGGGATAAAATCAAGTTTCGGCACCCCTGGTTCCTTTTAGAGTCCTAGGGGAGAATCTGTTTCCTTGCTTTTTTCCCCCCAGTTTTTAGAGGGCCCCCATATTCCTTGGTTCGTGACCCTCTTTTATTTTCAAAGCCAGCAATGACCATTCAAATCTTTCTCATATCACACGACTCTGACACTAACATTTCTGCTTTTCTCTTTTATTTATAAGTACTCTTGTGATTACATTGTGTCCTGGATAATGTAGGATAATCTTATTTTAGAGTCAACTGATTAGCAAACATAATTCTATCTACAACCTTAATTTCCCCTTCCCATGCAACATAACATAGTCACAGATTCTGGGGATTGGGACAGGCACATCTTGGTGGAGGTGGTGGGGTGGGAACATTATTTTGTCTACCTCAGGTGTGTCATGTTGGTGGATACAAAGCCAGGAAGGTCACTGCCTAGGGTCAGGGGCCTCTTAAATATGCAGAAGTTTCTGGAAAGTCACTAGATTAAAAATATCCATGAAGCAAGAAGCTGAATAACAAAAAATAGTAGAGTGTAAACAGCCAGCTAGAATTGTAAGGCAGTTACTCGTTGGAAAGAAGGCAGTAATTCATTTCTAAAAGTTCATATCCTTCAACACAATGATTTCACTTTAGAACTCCAGTCTAAATGTGATGGAAGTAAAGATTTTGAGGATATTCAGCATAGCAGTATTGGAAATAAACAAGATGTCCAACAATAGGAGATTGTTTAAACACAACCTGGCACCATCCACATGACTGCATATTATACAGCAATGAAGTATCATTTTTGAAGAAGAAATATTATTACCAACTTGGATTAAATACACTTTAACATTCCCCTATATTTATGGGTTTTTTTTTTGTTTTTTTGTTTGTTTTTGTTGTTGTTGTTGTTCTGTCTGTGGTAAATGACAGAACATACCAGTAAACTTCCTGACCAATTTTTATGGAACTCATAGTTAAATACACACAAAAACCAAACAGTACGTAGGTAACCATAAGTATGCTGAATTCTTTGAAAGAGATAGTGCGAGATGCTTGAGGAGCAAACAGGACAGAAATTTGTCTACCTGGGAGCCTTCCAAAAATAGAGGTCCCAACTGCTGGCCTAAACGTTGCTAGCCTATCATTATCAGGGGTTAAATCACCACCAGGGACAGTTGATATCTTGGTAGCGTTTGGTGCTTTGGAATCCAAAAATATCCTAGGGAATCACTTTTCTCTACTTTATTCCTCATTTCATTTTATGACCTCCCAACGTTTTCTTTTTAATTTTTTACCTGCATTCAATAAATGTTATCTTATAATGTACATAGCTTACAGACTGCCATAAAACCTTTCTGAAACAAGATGGAATAAATCAATTAATATTTGAAAATATAAGGACCACACTCATCAAATCAATGTGTCATTGACAAAGGGACTGCAAGACCATCAGCACAAGACTCTCAACCACTTGCTTCTAGTTCTTTACCCTTTGCTTCTAGTCCCTGATTAAGAAGGGCAGCCAGTTAGTTCCCCTGGAGTGTGGAATTTTGCCCTAGTAATCTTCCCTAGCCCCTTGGCTTTTCCATGAATTTGCCTCTACAAACCAAAAACAAAATTCTAACTCCCCCCAACTGACAGAATGGACCCCCTGCTTGGCCAAGGGGACCAAAACAAACCAAAAAAAAACTAGTTCAGGTCATTACCACAGGAAGGGAGCAGGGGCCACATATGCCTCATTATACCCTCCTCTTTTTGGAGTTCAGGAAACACAACTGACCAGCATTAACAGTAAAATAGAAATCCCAAGTCGGACAGAACAAACTCTTTGTAGCAATAAGTTACCAACTTCAACCTGATTTGGGTACAACAACACAGGACAGATAACAGGCCCTAAAAGGAAATCAAAGTATTTTACCCCCAAAATATATTATTTGACATATTTTGAAATGTCCCTGAAAAACTGTCTCTTACAGGGGAAATTTGCATTCTGTAGAGAATCACCTTCCCTTACTAGGTCTCTCCAGAGAGTCTTATACATGTATTGTCTCTGAAGCTGGCTACCGGGAGGCTTCATCTACATGATAAGAACCTTGGCTTTCACAGCACCTCCTTCCAACCTTACCTTAACTCAAGCTAATTTCAACTCTTCAGGCAGAACTTAACTCTTTCGACCAACTGCCAATCAGGAAATCTTTAAATCTACCTATGACCTGTAAGGCCCCCCCTCCCCCGGCCCCAACCCAGCTTTGAGACATTGTTTCTTTCCAGGCTGCTCCTTTCTTTCAGTGTATACCTTACATGTATTGATTTACCTCTTTGCCTGTACCTTCTGTCTCCCGAAAATGTATAAAACCAAGCTGTAGCCCAACCACCTTGGGCACATTTTCTCAGAACCTCCTGAGGCTGTGTCATGGGTCATGGTCCTTAACCATGGCACAATAAACTTCTAAATTGATTGAGAGCTGTCTCAGATACTTTTTTGGTTTATACCTCTTAAGAGGAATGACAAATGCAGACTTAGCTTCATCTTTTGCAGAATGACAGAGGTTAGAGTTACTATCTTTTCTTACATACTTCAGATAGTCTTCAAATGTCACAGTGCTTGGCACAACTCAAGCTCTTAATAAATGGCAGCTTATTTTTCTTCATTTTGTTTTGGCAGGAAGACGAAAACTTTCATGAGATTAGTTAGTGAAATGGTTTTCATGAACACCAGCAACTACAGCAGCTGCAGAATCCTAGGGTTTGTTTTGACAATGAAATCACCTTTGCGAAAATCAGAACTGAGGAAATGATGACAGTGAAAGAGATCAGACCTAACCAACCCGATCTTGTTTCTAACCTCTAAGCTGTCTTTGTTCATTCATGGGTGTAGGCCAAACTAGCCTTGGGAAGGAACTTAATTTATAGTTTAAACTCAAACAAAATTGATAAATAGCCCTTTCCCCAAAACAAAACACAACAAAAAACCCTTCTTGAATGTGGACCAGCCTGCCTTTGTAGGACTAGCAAATTAGCTACAAGATTAGAAATTACTGTTTGGAGGCCATGAAGCCTCTGGCTGCACGAGTTTCAACTTCCCCAAATTGCTCCTGGGAATAACATCACTGTTGAAAACTTAAGATCAGTGCTTCAGATATTTTGCAGACCCTGCATTCCAGTGCAGCAGATGACACCATCCAGACCTACAATGTGGCTCAACCAGTCCTGCGATCCCATCCAGAAACGGAAGTCAGCAAGAAGAACTCACTTCGACCCCCTATGATTTCATCTCCATCCCAATCAATCAGCACTCCCTACTTCCCAAGCCCCAGACAAATTATCATTAACACTCTGATCCTCAAATGCCCCAGGAGACTGATTTGAGTAGTAAAACTCTTGTCTCCCGCACTGCCAGTTCTGCAATGAATTACTCTTTCACCATTGCAATTCCCCTGTCTTGGTAAATTGGCTCTGTCTAGGCAGCAGGCAAAGTAAACCCATTGGGCAGTGACAATAATATCTATAGATTCCACTGTTATTTACCATCTCATATGGGGGCTCACTTGAATCATGCCAACCTCCAATGTCTCTCTTACTCTCCTTTACTGCGTGTGAAAAACTAATGAAACAGAAAAATGCATACCATATAAAATGTAGTTAAAACGGAGAAATACAAAGCATTTTTATCAGGGGCATCTCTGACTAAATTAATTCATGGGAAAGTTTTCTTGCATTGTCTCCTTACTGTATATAGTGATCCAGATCAAAATGTCAACACTTCAAATTTTAGCTGAAATATTCATTCACACACACACACACACACACACACACACACACGGAGAAGTAGGAAAACGTCACATGATGCAGATCATTTTTGGAGAAATTCAGGATATTTTGGCCTGATCCTAAAAGCAATACAAAAATCATTGAAATATTTTACTTAGGATTATATCTGATATGCATTTTGAAAAGATAACTCTCAATGCATGTGTGATACATGTGGAGATCTACTTTGCGGGAGCAAAATCAGACAGCACAGGAAGCTAATTATAGTCCTGATAGACTATAATGGTGGTTAAGCAAACGTGGGGGTGGTACTAGAAATGGAAAGAAACGGTCAAGCATAACATTTAAGGCAACATTGGCAGAGGTTGATGATGAATTAGAGGTAAGAATGAGGGAGAGAGAGATGTTCAGGATGACTGCCAAGTTTCTGGCTTGGTAGCTATATAAGATTGCGTGTAAATGTATTCCTTGATGGGTTTATTAAGGAGCCCAGGGACAAAAAGGCTTTACAATCAATGGAATTCACCATTCTTGGAGCAGAGTAGGAATTTTAAATAAGTTTTGTTGTTGCTGTTACATAAACACATTAAATCCCAATTATTCTGCATGTATGTGTATTTATGTGTGTGTATAAATACATATACTCATATACACTGGCTGACTGCAAGGCTGTGCTTCTTTATGGAAGCTCTAAAAGACAATTCATTTCCTTCCCTTTTTCAGGTTCTAGAAGCCACCTGCATTTCTTAGCTCATGTCCTACCTCTTCCATCTTCTAAGTCAGTAACATCACATCTCTCTGACCCTTCTACTGTCACAACTCTCTTTGACCTAACCAGAAAGGTTTCTGATTTTTAAGGACTCGGGTGATTAGATTGGGCCCACCCACATAATCCAGGATAATCTCCCCATCTCAAGGTCCATTGCCTTACCCACATCAGCAGTGTCCCTTTTGCCATGTAAGGTATCATATTCAGATTAGGGAGATTGGGATGTGGACATCTTTGGGGAATGATTCGTCTCCCTACCACACCTTCAAAGGTATAAACCCTTTTTAATAATATATTTCTTGACCTAACTGCTTCTCAGTTGCTCTATAATTATTTAATACAGGACTTGTAAAATACATGTAAAGTAAATAGCACTGCATGAAATGAGAAAAGGTTTCTTCCAATTTTAACTGCCCAACTCCTAATATTTAGCTGCTATCTGTAGTTCTTCTTCCCAATGTATGAATTAATTTAGATCGTTGTCCTCTGAGAATGGCTCTTTTATGCTAACCATGTCAGGCTACTTAAACATGTGAGTTTGACTGCTTTGGATAATTTCCATTTAAAATTTTTCTAAATTAAAAGTATCATCATATAATGCAAGAAACTGCCAAGTGTTAAAAGATTCAGTTGTCAGAGAGTCTGAGATCCAAATCTCCAGCCCCCTAAAAGAGAGCTTTGCATGCAAAAATAATAAATGAATATAAATAAAAAAGTATATATTTTTAATTGGTATATTTTGAATGGAAGCTGGTAATTTGAGGGAGTTGTCAACATTTGTCTGAGGGAAGGTTGATGGAGGCTGCAAAGGCTTTCAGCAAAGGGTCTTTCCTGTGTAATGTTTTATAAATGGGCTCAAATGAACCTTTTTAGAGGTGGACAGCTGGACCATTAAAAACCACCTCCACCTGTAGGATCTATTTTCAATCCGACTGCAATAATTTTATCAGCATGCCAATGGGTACAGGTGCTGCCAGAGTCAATCTTTTTGCTATATCTTTCTGTCACAGGGCAGATTTCCCTTTAATTGGTCCCCAAATTGGCAAGCACCCCTCTTTTCCAGGCTTGCTGACATTTTTCAATATGAATTTAACAACCAGAACAACAAAAACTTCCCCTCATCCCCTCATTATTCCATTTGTAAAATGGTGTAACCATTTCTGGTTCTCCAACATAATCTGCTCTGTCTCAAAGCCAGACTCTTAATGAGGCATCTGGCTCAGTCTCCCCCACAGTCAGAGTATGAGGAAAGCTTGCTGACAAGCTAGTATATAAATTTGATGGTTCTTTCAGGAAAGCTTAGCAGCTCAATAAGGAGAATCATCTGCCCCATTAATGAGTTAAGCCGAGAAGGTCAGATTTTGTAGCCCCTGAATAATATTAGAGCCATTTCCAGTTGAGTGTGCTCCTCACAGTTGTGTCTTATCTAATTTCCTTGAAAATCCATGATTTATAATGTCAACGGTGGCACTTCTTCCTCTGCCTTCTTCTCAAAATGACTCCCCCTGAAACAGTGGCTTCCAGCAGCCCAAGAAGCAGAGCCTTATGGAATGTTAAGAAATGGGAAGAACTGAAAGAGTGCCAGGCAAACAACTTGCTCCTTTATCTCATGTTTTACCATACCAGACATTGGTTTGATTCTGACTCAGGCTTTGGTATATAAGTTTTAATTAAAGGCAGATGACTACTTTCCTAATATGCCAGCCCAACCAGGCAGAACAAAAATAAAATGATGAAATGTAGTAGGTTATGTGCAAAGTTCTATCTTCAAGTCAAAAAATAAACGTTATATGTACAAGTTTCTATGCTCCTCCACTATCTCCTTCTATCCAGCCTGCTCTTCTTGCAGCTTTCCACATGCCTGAACCTAAAATTTAGGAGTCATCCATTTTGCCTCTCTTTATCCTATTTCCCACATCTAATCAATCAGCAAGTCATTTTGTCTATACTTAAAAATAGATCCTAAAGTATATTCATCCTGTTTATTAAAACAATAAGGAACGGGAATCATTCAGAAGCTCAGTCATGCCTTTCTTCTTTAGGTCAGGGCTGACTGTAACAAAAGCTGTTACTCCTTGAGAGCAATAGCAACTTAAAAAAATCCTCTAAGTAATAGAGGTCAGATGATATTTATCCAGTAAAAGCAAGTTAGACGCAATTATCTAAATTAGTGGCATACTCAGAGTGGGAACCAGCATAACTTGACCCATAGAAAGGTATGGAACATGGAGTTGCTAGGACCAAAATATATGGTATTCAACAAGTATTATTTAATTTGTATATTCAAAAGAAAAGAAAAGTGGAAGATTAGAAAGTTGAAGGCAGTCACCTCAATGAAAAGTCATGATCCCTTGCTCAGATTCTTGAAGTTAGCCCACTTTGGGGCCCAGAATTCATTTTCTAAAGAAGAGAACCAGTCTGCAGTAAGGACTGTGGAATACCGTATACCAATGACTAAAATTCACTCAATCCTCTTCCAAAGGAACCAAAGGGAGGGGAAAAAGCCATGTAAGACTTGTTCATGGATGAGTTGGTTGAATACATTGATATAAGTCAAAAATGAATTGCAGCTACACTATAGTCCTACTCAGGTATGGTGTTGAAAGACAATAGTGACAGGAAATTTCAACAGACAAAACTTCAAGTAGTGAACTTGGTCATTTACATTCTGTAGGTAGAGAAGTAGCCTGGTATAATAATAATATAAAAATGCACTGAAAGTGAAGAGTAGCTTAGTTTGTTAATCTGGGGGCTGGATGGAGAAACAGAAGATTAAAAGACTGTGACAAGGAAATCTCAAAAGAAGCATGTGAATACAGCAACAGAAACATGCAAAATGGCAAAGATCTTCAGATTGCATATTAATGGCCACCAGAATTTATCTACTATGAAAGAGACGCACCAACAAATCTGACATGGTGGCTTAGCCAGTTGATTTTTACCTGCTTAATCAATCAATTTCAATCTGCAATTAACATTCATGCAGTCATTTTGGTGGCAGGAGTGGAGGGTATGCATAGGACTCTCACTCACAAAAGCCATTCTAGTTTTTGCCACTGCCAAATGTCCAACCTGCCAGAAAAAAAGACTAATGCTGAGTCACTGATATGGTACCATTCCATGAGGAGCCTAACTAGCCCTTAGTATTGGCAGGTTTGTTATATTGAAGCTTTTTCATTCTGGTGGAATTGTTGAAAGGGTCAGCATTTTATCTTGAGCAAAATTGACATATATTCTTGGTATGTATTCCCAGAGAGTCTTATCTGTTTAGCTTATCAGAGGATTTACAGAGTTTTAATTCACTGAAGAAGGATGTTTTACAACATGCATCTACCTAAAGATACTGCTTTATAGAAATAGATATGTGGCAATGGGCATATGGCTATAGAAGCCACTAATCCTATCACATATAACAGCCCCTGGAAACCAGCAACACGACCGAGAAATCAAATGGTCTTTAGAAGGCACAGCTGAGGTTCCATCTTGCTTATGGTGCTCTGCTACTCACCCACTAGAACAGAGTATATGCTCTAAATGAACAACCACTGGAAGGCGCTATGTCCTCAAATGTGAAACAGAGATAAAAGCAGTGGTCCTGCTTACTTTTATTCCCAGTGACGTACTTGGAGAATTTGGGTTTTTTGTTTTTGTTTTTTTGTTTGTTTGTTTGTTTGTTTTCACAATTCTAGGCTTCATGTCTATAGAAGTACTGGTTCCTAAGAGGAAATACTTTTACCAATGGATGCAGAAGGAATCATGTTAAACTTTAAGCTATGTCTGCCACTCTGCTGCCTCAGGTTCTTGGTGCCAAGAGACAAATAAGCAAGGAAGAATTAACATCCTTTCAGGCATAATTTACCCTAATTATAAGGAAAAGGTAGGTTTGTTCTTTCAAAGTGAAGGTAAGAAAGAACACCTGGGAATTCAAGTGATTCATCGGGGCATATCTTGCTACTCTTCTGCACAATTTCAACAATAAATAGACAATTGCAGCAAACAAAGCCTGAAAGAAGTAATGTGAGTAGGGACTCCAACCCTTCAGTGATGAGTGTTTGAGTCACCTTACCAAATAATTCACCTAGGCCAACAGGGGGGCTAACTGAGGGTGGGGAGAATCTAAATTGAGTAATACAAGAGAAAGAAAAGAGAATGCATTGCACCTCTGAGATGAACTTTAGTGGCAAGAGGCTGTGGTTCATGCCACTAAACTTCTTTTTATTTCTGCAGGAAGGAAAACCAACCAGAACCCTGGACAAGCTTTTTCTCTAATGGGAGAGAAGTTTTATATGAAGCAATGGATCTTAGGAGCATAATAAATGGACTTTACAGACTGCTGTCGGGTGCCACCAAGATCCCTTGAGATGCTCCTTCCCCTGCTGCCAGGGGTATTGCCAGCCAAGGGCTCAGAGGTTAAAAATTGACGTCAGCAAAAGCTGTCAACATCATGCAAGTTTATATCTCCCCTCTGGGCGCAGTTTCATCAATGATTTATTAGTTGATGTGAGATATAAATGTCCAATCCCCATGCTTCAATTTGGGACAATCTTAAAGGCCATCAGAGCTCCAGAGCTCCCTGTATAACAGGTTGAGGCTCTGTTGTGCCTGCATTACACTTCAACGCCTCCTTGGCCTCACTCTGCTTTCCTCAGGACCTCACTGATGTTCTCCCTGGGAGTACTCCCCACTGAATTATTTGCAAGTGAAACTATGTGTTGAGGTCTGTTTTCCAGGGCAGCTACCCCAAGACAAATACTGACAATCATTAGTTGCTACACACTCAGAAAAGAGAGGTGATGAAAGCACAGGGTCTGTACTTGTAAGATCATACCTTGAGCAGTGCTGTAGGTCCATGTTTTAAGAGTGTCTGACAAATTCAAATGCACAAGCTGGTGAAATAGCTATAAAAAGCATCAAATGAGGAAGCATCAGTCAGGAGCTTGGATTTTTAAACGAAGTACATTAGATTTAGATTGATTGTGATAGCTGTCTTTAGATCATTGAAAAACTAACATATGAGAGGAAGATTGGGAATTTGTCTTACATTACCCATAATACAGATCTAAGATCAATGAGTAAAAATTACAGAGCAGATTTCAATTCAGAATGAAAAGAAACCTAATGCCTGATAATTAAAAATTCCAACAATTGAATGAGTTGCTTTGAAAGAGAATGAGTTCCCTGTCATTGAAGGTATTTTTCTTAGTCTATTCAGGCTGCTATAACAAAAATATCAGAAACTGGGTAGCTTATCAATAATAGAAATTTATTCATTACAGTTTTAGAGGCTAGGAAGTCCAAGAGCAAGGTGCTAGCAGATTTGGTGTCCGGTAAAGGCCTGCTTTCTGGTTCATCAGTGATGTCTTCTAGCTGTGCCCTCCCATGTGGAAGGGGAAGGGCAGCTCTCTGGGATCTTTTAGGACGGCACTAATCCCATTCATAAGGGTTCTGCCCTCATGACCTAAGCCTTAATGTCACCTTGGGAATTAGAATTTCAATACAGGAATTTGAGGATGAGGGAACACAAACATTGATACCATAGCAGTATATAACGAGAAGCTGCATAATCATTTTTGTGGACATTGTTAGTATAGTTTTGGGGTCATAAATTAAATGAATTATGAGGTATGTGTTAGTTTTCTATTACTCTATAGCAAACTATCACAAAAGTAGCAGCTTAAAACAATACATATTTATCTCACTGTTGCCATGGGTCAGGAGTCTGGATGTGTGTTATCTGCAGCTCACCACTTTGAATCAAGGAGTCAGCTAGGTCTGGGGTGTCCTCTTAAAGCCTGGGGCCCTCTTCCATGCTCACCCTGGTTGGTTGCAAGGTGCACAGTTTCTTGGAACTCTTGAATTGAAGTCCTTGTTGTTTTGCTGGTTGGACAGAGGACTGTCTAAGATACTAGAGGCTACTCCTTGTTTCTTGCCACATACCACCCTCCTCTGCCCCCTGCTTTGGCCTTCTGTATTCTTACACTCAAATCTTTCTCCAGGAAGGGACCATGACCTCTTAAGGGCTAACTTTATTAGGTCAGTCCAAATCAGATAAGTCAACTGATTTGTAATGTCATCGTAGGAGTGATATTCCATCATATTCACAGATTCTACCCATATTTAATGGAAGACAATTATACAAGGCATATATACTAGAAGTCAGGAATCTTGGGTCCAGGCCCATCTCAGAATTCTGCCTGCCATATTGTTCTTTCCACATATACATCTCCAGAATTCAGGTCACCACGATCATTCATAGATGATCACTAAATTAAAGATCTCATGAGATGACAAAGTGTACTTCCTGGGCTGATTTTTAACATGACATCAGCCTCGGTCCTGAGATAATAAGACCATCTCCAGGTTAGTGATGCCTCAGAGGTTCCTGATGAGGTTGGTGTGGGATATGAGTGTTTAGAGCAATGCCCGTAGCACTCCAGCCTTCCCCAGGTATCTCCGAAACACCGTGGATCTAGAGATGATTTGGAATCCCCAGAATTTCTGAGGACCAAAAAGAATAGTTGCTGAACGCCCAGAACAGTGTGTGGTACTAGAAGACTTCTGGAAATAGACTACAATTTTTCAAGGTTAAGCCATGAAGAGGTTCAATTCCCCTCCTTCTGTTCTTTGTCTCAATTTTCAGCTTTTCATCTGGAGACTAAAGGGTTAGGATTTTGTGCAGAATTATGACAGTAGCTCAACCGAGACCCCTCCGTAAAGAGAGAAAGGATGGAATTACTGCATAGAAATTTAGATATGGAAAGCCATACATACTAAGGATCTGGCTACAAATGCCTCTGGGCCCTGAAGGAGGTGATACAGAGATGATTATCTGTCACCCACAATAAGCCAGCCTAATCTGCCTTCATTGTATGTGTCTATTGCTTCCTGTGACTGTGCCCCTCCAAATCAGACTGAAAATAACCCATTTGGCTTCATCAAGGTGTGAAACTAGGAAAAATCCTGGCTCTCCTGACATTTTGGCTTCCAGTTCCTATATCACTGGCCCTGAGAGAGCTAAGCCAAGCAAATAGATCTTTATCTTTGTTCAGTGAACTGCTTATCTCATCCTTGAGCAGGAACCAAGCAACCTTTTTAAATAAGGGTATAATGTTGGACAGACCCTAAACAATGAGTCCTGCTTTGTATAGAAATTCTAAAGAAATGGACACTCTATATAAAATTATACAACCATATGAACACTGTTCTAAACTAATATTCAAGCAGAATCAAAGCATGCTATTTTTTTGGATAAGCGGTTAACATATTTGAGCCAAGGCTTTTGATTTTACCTCTAAACTTATATCCACATAATTTGAAGTAGACTCCACCCTCACTTATTTTTTATTCTGTGGGCATGTATGTTTGTGTGAATTAGTCTTCATATATGTCATTGTTCTGATAAAAAAAAAATCCTTATAGAAAATGCAGGAAAAAAATAGAAGCTATTTATATTTTCTCCAATCAGAGATTACCACTATAAATGCTTTGAATTATATCCATTGCATTTTTGATATATTTTATTTGTACCATGCACGCTGTTTGGTAGAGTAATTTTTTATATAAAATATATCATGCATGAGATTGAGAGACAGCAGGGACCACAACTTCTCAAAACCTTGAGCATCTGCTCTTGTTATCAGTTAGGCTTTAACTTTAAGCCTGTTTGTATAACCCCATCTCCAGTGAATTTCACTATATGTGACAGGTGTCAAGGGACTACGTCAGTCCCTCTAATTTAGGATTAGACTAATAGACTTCGTTGTTTCCCAGCTCCTAATTCCTATACTCATGTACTTTTAAAAGACAACATTTAGAGAAACAAGAATTCCAAGAGCAAAGAAATTTAAAGGATGCTTTCTTTGTAAATGTCAGAATTATTGTCTTTTTCTTTCTCCATAATAAAAACTCCACCCTCTAGCACAATGGCCAATGACCTAGTAATGTCCTTCTCCCATGTGAAAACTTCTTTTTATAAGGATAGAAAATAATCTTTGCAACCCCTTCCTCATGCACAGGGATCAGTACATGCCATTTTTAATTAGCATTTTTTTCAATGAATTACATCTCTGAAGACTTTTTTTTTTTTTATGGCTGTAGAGTGTCCCATACACTCCACATAGTTGGATGTACCATATTTCTACTATATTGGAGTATTAATTGTTCCCATTTTTTCCTTATATGTAAGACCATATTAAATGTCCATGTACATTACTCTCTAAAAATGTTTTTCCCAACATTTCAAAAGTCTACTTAACAAAAAGAAAAAGAAAAAGAGAAAGAGAAATGAATCAATGCATACCACTTCAAAAAACATTCACAAAGGAAGACACCAAGAGAATAAGAAAGGAACAAAGGAACTAAAAATCAATTAGGAAATAAATAACAAAATGGCCGTAGTAACTTCTTGCCTATCATTAATTAAGTGTAAATGAATTAAATTCTTCAATCAAAAGGCACAGAGTGGCTGCATAGATAAATAAAAACAAGATCCAACCATATGCTGCCTACCTGAGACACAGTTTAGCCTTAAGGACATATATAGGCTGATAGTGAAGGAATGATGAAAGATATTACACGAAAATACTAATCAAGCAAGAGCAGAAATAGCTATAGTTATATCAGACAAAACAGACTTTCAATCAAAATGTATCACAAAAGCCAGAAAGGTCACTATATATTGATAAAGGGGTTAGTTGATTAAAAGGATATATGTCCAACATCCGAACACCTAAATATAGAAAGCAAATAATAACAAAATTAAGAAAAAATAGATGGTAATATAATAATAGTAGGGGAATTTAATACCCCACTTTCAACAATGGATAGATCATGCAGATAGAAATAAATAATGAAACAGCAGATTTGAATAATACTATAGAACAAATGGAACTAACAGATATATACAGAAATTCCCTCCAACGAAGCAAAATACAGTGCTTTTCTTTTTCTCAAATGTACACAAAACAGCCTCCAGGATAAATCATATGCTAGGCCACAAACAAGTCTCCATAAATTTAATATGACTGAAATAATCTCAAGTGGATTTTCAGACCACAATGGTATAAAACTAGAAATTAATAACAGGATAGATTTTGGAAAATTTACAAATACATGCAAACTGAACAGATCTTGAGAAACCAATTGATCAAAGAATAAATATGAAGGAAAATCAAAAAGTATCTTGAGGCAAATGAAAATAGAAATACAACGTACAACAACATACAATATGCAAAAAGAAGTAGTTCTAAGAGGGAAGTTTATAATGATAAATGCCTACATTAAGAGAAAAAAAATCTCAAATAAACAACTTAACTTCACACTGCAAGGAACTACAGAAAGAAGAACAAAGTAAGCCCAATGTTTGCAGAAGGAAGGAAGTAGTAGAGAATAGGGCAGTTTGACTACATCAAACTACAAAGCTTCTTCACAGGAAAGGAAACAAACAAAATTAAAATAAAATATGGAATGGTAGAAAATATTTGTAAACCATATATCTGATAAGGGGTAAATATCCAAGATATGTAAGAAACTCACACAACTCAGCAAAAAACAAATAATCTGATTAGAAAATGAGCAAAGGACCTGCAAATATTTTTTTTTTCAAAAAAGCATACGAATGTCCAACAGATAATGTGAAAAGGTGCTCAGCATTACTAATCATCAGGGAAGAGCAAGTCAAAACCACCGTAAGCTATCACCTCACACTGGTTAGGATATCTATTACCAAACAGACAAGAGATGACAAGTGCTGGCAAAGATGTGAGGAATACTTTATCCACTTTTGGTCAAAATGTAAATTGGTATAGTCATTATGAAAAACAATGTGAAGGTTTCCTCAAAAAATTAAAAATTAAAAAAAAGATTATACTATCCAGCAATCACACATTTGGGTGTATATCCAAAGAAAACGAAATCAGTATCACACACACACACACACACACACACACAAATCTGGGCAAGGCATGACGGCTCATTCCTGTAATCCCAGCACTTTGGGAGGCTGAGGCAGGAAGATCGCTTGAGGCCAGGAGTTTGAGACCAGCCAGGCAATGTAGCCAGACACCATCTTTACAAAAAACAAACAAAATGAAAAATTAGCTGGATGTCGTGGTACGCACCTATAGTCCCAGCTACTCAGAAGGCTGAGGTGGGAGAATTGCTTGAGCCCAGAAGATCAAGGCTGCAGTGAGCCAGGATCACACCTGGGTGATGGAACAATACTCCATCTCATTTAAAAATAAAATAAAATTAAAATTAAATGTTTAAAAATAAAAATACAATCTCTGCACTCCATGTTCCTTACAGCATTATGCACAATAGCTAAAATATGGAAACAACCTAATTGTTCAGTGAAAGATGAGTGGATAAAGAAAACATAGAATATATACAGTCGATTCCTGAACAATGCAGGGCTTGGGACACCAACCTCCTGTATAGTCAAAAATCCACGTATAACTTCTGACTGGCTAAAAACTTAAAGACTAAAAGCCTACTGTTGACTTACTGATAACATAGGCAATCAAGTAAAACATATTTTATATGTTATATATATTATGTACTGGATTTTTACAATAAAGTAAGCTAAAGCAAAGAAAATATTATTAAGATAACCACAAGGAAGAGAAAATATATTTGCTATTCACCAAGTGAAAGTGGATCATCATAAAGGTCTTCAATGTCACTGTCTTCAAGCTGGGTGGGCTGAGGAAGACGAGGAAGAGAGGGGTTTGTCTTGCTGTTTCACGGATGGCAGAGCCAGAAGAAAATCCACATATAACTGTACCCACGCTGTTCAAACCTATATTGGATAGAAAATCCACATATAAGTACCCATGCTGTTCAAACCTGTATCGATCAAGGTCCTTGATGTGTGTGTGTGTGTGTGTGTGTGTGTGTGTGTGTTCATATACACACAGACAATGATATCTTATTCAGCTAAAGAAAAGAAGAAAAATCTGCCATTTAGAACAACATAAATGAACCTGGAAGACATATGCTTAGTGAAATACATCAGACACAGAAAAACAAATACTGTATGATCTCACTTATGTGTGGGATCTAAAAATGTCAAATGCACACAAGAAAGTAGAATGGAGTTTGCCAGGGGCTAGAGTGTAAGGTAAATGGGGAGATGTTGGGCAGTGGGTACAAAGTTTTAGTTATGAGTTCTGGAGATCTAATGTACAGCGTGGTGACTATAGTTAATAATAATATAATATCTACTTGAAATTTGACACAAAAGCATATATTAAATGTCCTCAACATACACATACACATGCACACTGGTGACTGTGGATGGTGATGGATGTGTAACTTAATTTTGTTATGGTAATCATTATACAATGTGCACATATATCAAATCATATTGTACACTTTGAAAATACACTTTTATTTGTTATTTAAATATTTTCAAAAGTTAAAAAAGACGTATTCTAAATTTTAAAGAGTAAATACAAAATGGATTGAGTGAACTCAAAGAATAAAGTTTTCTAGCATCAGGGATTGTAAAAGGGCAGCACGGTGACAGAAAGTTTTGGAGGCATCTAGAAAGTAGAGACAGCAGAACTTTGGAGAAAAAAGTGCTGGCTTGTAGACTTCCCAAGGGAGCCTTTCTCTGGACACTTCTCCTCATCACTGAAAGACAGGTTGCTGCTTGGCCCTCCTTTCATCTCACTCTTAAGGCTTAATTTATCTGGGAAAACCATCAAATTATATTCAAGTTATGGTGTAAATGTTATGCTAGCAAATAACTTTGGAACTAGATTTGACTGTGTCTTAAATAGGTAGGTAAATCATACCTCCACTACGCTGCTGGTGTCAAAGCAGTTACTGGGGTAGAACAGAGGAAGAGATAGTTTTATAAGTAGATATAGCCTATACACACACACACACACACACACACATACAAATATATACACATGTATACACACACACGCAAGTGTTCATTACTACTATTAAGCCTCATTATAGCAGTCTCCACAGACATGGAATTTCCTTAAAATAAGCATTCCTTGCAATCTCATTCATTCCTCTAATTTCTCAATCTTACACCCACAGTGTTATATGCTCCTATCTAAAAATACAGCAGCACATGTTTATGTAAAAATACCATGTCATGAAGATAACAAGAGAGGGCTCCCTTGAAAAGCGGGGTAGTAAGAAGAGAACTGAGCTGAAAATTGGGAGCTTTGGTTTCTAATTTTGCTTCTGCCTGTGATTAAGTCTGAAGATGTAACCTAGTCAAACAATGTCTCTAAGTCTCCATTTCTTCATTCGTAAATAAGTGGTTTGGACAACACGCTATCTAAACTCCGTTTAGCACTATTGTTGTTATGTGTCTGATGACAGCTGATAGTGAAGGCTCTTTACAACAGTATGGTCCATAAATTCTTGCCTTATATTTCCTATTTTATGAAGTTCTTTCTTAAAATTTTTGAATTAAAACATCACTTATTGGGGTATCCACAAGTAGTCTTGGAGGGGAAATGCATTAAAACAAGCTAACATATCCATTTCTACTTCCTAACAACTTAAATTTTAAGTTGAAAGAATCTTTTTCTATTTAAATGAAAGCAAATACATCTCATGAAGATGCCTTCAACTATGAAAGGACCGACGAACACTATTGAGACAAAAAAAAAAAAAACTTGCCTCAGAGAAAAATACTTTTTTTAGTTATAAATTTATTAAAACCCAGTGGTTCTTAACCAGAAACAATTCTACCCTCAGGGGACATTTGACAATGTCTGGAGATGTCTTCGTTGCCCACTAAATCTATTGACATTTACTGGGTAGAGGCCAGGGATGCTGCTAAGCATCCCACAACGCACAGGACAGCCCCCTACAACAAAGAATTTCCCTGGCCAAAATTCCAACAGTGCTGAGGTTGAGACACCCAGATATAACCCTCTCAAGTTCACTAACCACATTATATCAAACTTGAAATACCCAAGTTGACACCGAGACCAGGAGCCTCACCAGAAAATGTTCATTTTAGATTTGCCTAGAGAGAAACCATCTTCTCAGATAAAATTCTGTAAAAGAGTTTGGCAAAAAACTGATTACTTTTATGCATGCAGGCATTTATTCTTCTATTCTGAGTTAAAAATCCTGCAAACTCAGCTATTTTGTGTTTCACATATTGCTGTTTCATAACTTGATTTCTGAAGATTCTTTTTCAATCTGTAGCAAAAAATGTACCTAATATTAGTTATGTTATATTGAGAAATATGAAAATCCAAAAAGCTAGTCAGATTCTTAGGCATTCCTGCACACTATCATATCAGAAGGTATTAGTGGAGAGTCATGCTATGGTTTCAAGTTCCCCCTCTTCAAACTAGTTGTGTTCTCTGTAACTGATAGATTTTTGTGATGGGCTTCAGCCTTCTATTTATCTCAAATAATCACTAGTAACTGATATTTATGATGAAGAAATTGATTATTCAACAAAGAAGGAGTTTGTACAATTTTCTGAAATGAATACTGAAGACTATATTGACCAAAGATCAAATTTCTAATATTACTTATTCCTACTTTCACATGTAGTATCTTCTGTTTACAATGTGGGGATTTACATGCAAAGATGGCCACTATTAATTTATTGCTTTTTTATACAGGCATGCAACTCTCCTTTCAAGTGGAATTTATTCCTTCCTTCACCCTCTTGCATATGAGCTGGCCTAGGACTCCTTTGACCATTAAATTCAGTGGAAATGCTATCGTGCCAGTTTGGGGCCTAGACTTTAACAAAACTAGCAGTTTCTGCTTTCTTCCTCTTGGAATCCAGTCCCTGTGCTGTGAGGAAGCCCAAACAACCACATGGAAAAGTCCATAGGAAGAAGAATCAAGGCCTGTAGACAGCAGCCCCAACTGAGCTACTAGCTGGCAGCCATCAACAATTTGTTTGCCACTGAGTAAGTGAGCTTAGACATGGATCTGTCAGCCTTATTTGCACCACCCCAGGTGACACCATATAGAATAGAGACAAACTGACCACACCTAATCCTCCCCAATTTACAATTTCCATTGTTTGAAAAATTGAAATAGCCAAATTACAATCTCTAGAGTGAATAATTGTTTGTATTTTAAATCATTAAGTTTTGCGTTAAGTTTTATGCAGCAATAGACTACCAAAGCATACATCAAAGTCTGAATTAAAATGTGACTCCTATTAACAGCTTGTTAACATCATATGAAGAATACTCAATTTCTATTAATTGCAAATGTCTCATGAGTTATCTTTCTTATAAATTAGATTCCTTGGGAGCTTTGAGATGTTCAGATGTGCAAACGATGCCAACTGAATAATCTGTTGATAAGTACATAGATTTCACTGCAAAATTTATATAGTTTTCATCACGTTTTTATGACCACAGTGTTCTACACCCAGCTTTCTGTGGTGGTATAGGCAAAACAAGAACATAGCACTATCTGAATTTGGAATCCCTGAACTTTTTTTTGTTTTTTTGTTTTTTTTGACACAGAGTTTCGCTCTTGTTGCCAAGGCTGGAGTGCAATGGCACCATCTCAGCTCACTGCAACCACCGCTTCCCAGATTCAAGTGATTCTCCTGCCTCAGCCTCCTGAGTAGCTGGGACTACAGGCACATGCCCCCACACCCGGCTAATTTTTTTATGTTTTTTAGTTGAGATGGGGTTTTGCCATGTTGGCCAGGCTGGTCTTGAATGCCTGACCTCAGGTGATCCACCCACCTCGGCCTCCCAATTTGCTGGGATTATAGGTGTAAGCCACCTCGCCTAGCGTTTTGTTGTTTTATTTGTGTGTATGTGTGTGTGTGTGTGTGTGTGTGTTTTTGTAGCGACAGAGTCTTGCTCTGTCACCCAGGCTGAAGTATAGCAATGCGATCATCGCTCACTGAAGTCTATACCTCCCGAGCTCAAGGGATCCTCTTGTCTCAGCCTCCCAAAGTGCTGGGATTACAGGCATGAGCCAGCACACCCAGCTTAGATTCCTTGATCTTTTACGTGGCAGTTACTACCATAATATTGACTCCCTCCACTCAGCAAAGTAATGACTCTGAACCTATATCCTGTAAAGAAGCACAGTCAGAAAAAAGTTGGTGTGGGACTATAATGCAGAGCCACTTGAGTTTGTCTTTGTAGGCAGTCATCATTGCTACTTTCTGCTGACTTTTTATTTTGCCCTCACCATCCCTGAGTCAGCAAGCATTTAATCAGATGGTTTCACATATCAATCTACACTTCATATTTTAAGTACAACTTAAAGAGTCTATTTTAGGGTGAAAGTACTAAATTTGAAATGTCTCTTCTTGTTTTATAAGAACACCCAGAACATTAATAACATTTGTAAATTCTAGTTGGTTGTTCTGATGTTCTTCAAACTATGATTCAAACTGGTAAAGGATTATTTTATCAGAAACTACAATCAATTCCAACGATTACATTTTTGGCTAATTTTTATCAAATGCAATACCAAGTCTAGATGCCAGAAGTCATGGACTATAATAACATCTACCTAAACTTACACACTTTAGAAAAGATAAAATATTGAATGAAAATATTTGGAGTAGACAATATACATCTATAAATAGCATTTATTTTTTGAATCACTATATATTGAATATGGAAGGCATAGGTAAAACTTAAAAACAGGTAGCGTATCAGGAAAATGCATCCTTTTCACTAACTGCAGTAACTGGAGCCACCGAAGTATAGAGCAGTAAGCATTTCTGTTGATTTCTCTGTGGCCTCTAAATAACCTGGTAGATGCTTGAACAGATAAAAACAGAAAGTTTCAATTTTACCCAGCTAAAGAAAGGCATTCACAATGAATGTAACTAGACTTTGGTTTCAGAGACAAGAACTTGATGATTCATAAAGCTTTGTGAAGTGTGGTTACTGCAAGACTTGGAGTAGTTTGAAAGAAACTTGTGACTTCTAAAAGCAGCTGAGAGAAAGGTCAGCAGACTGGACCATTGGAGTAAGTTGTCCAAAGAATCTGAAAATTTCTACTGAATCAATCAACTAGAATGGGGAATTTAAATGAAACAGGTTATTTGGAGGCACCACATTCCAAATGACCCAATCTCATTCTGCTTATATTTGCTTAACTATGCCTTTCATTGATTAGTTATGTGTATACCACTACTACGATATGTTTAATTCATAAATTGGGTAGCCTCTCAGCATCATCTTTGGAAATAATTATATGTTATAAATAAGTGTAATAAACATTGTTTTTTATATTGTACTAAGCACATTTAACATGAGATCTACTCTTTAAACAACTTTTTAAGTCTAAAATATTCTCAAGTATAGGCTAATTGCTTTTGTTTTTATTCAGTTTTCTTACATCATTGTAACCAGAAGATAATAAAAGTTCTATGAAATCAAAAAAGCACCTCTTCTATCATTAAATTTATTATGATTATGCAACCATCTGGGATGAGGCTGTGAACACAACTGGTATTCATCAGATGTCTGAGGACTGCGATGTCAATGAGAAAAGTGTTTAGTGCTTCCCTTGGCAAATGAACAAATACTATTGGAGGTAACAGAGTATAACGTCTAGGAGTGTGGGTTCTGACCTGGGTGTAAGCCCCAGCTCTGTCATTTTAGAAGCTACTGCCCTGGTGCAACTTCACTTCCCTGAGCTATTGTATCCTTATCTACAAAACAGATATAAATGTGGTAAATTTGTAGGTTTGCTTTGATGATTCAATGAGAAGATGCAAGTGTGAAGAATGTTAACATATAAATATTTAGAGCCCCTTCCCTTCCTTTACCCACCAGGGAAGGTTTTTTTTTACTTATACGTAAAAACAGGTTAGGTTTTCTGTGATAACAAACAACCTCCACCATCTTCAGCTAAGTTGTCTGCAGACAACTCTCTGAGGAGCTGTCCTCCACTGTTGGCTCAGCATTTTCTGCTCTTTGGATCTTATGGCACCTCTATATCAACACATGCTTTCACAACATGCTAGCAGGAGAACAGAATGCTAGAGAGTCAAGCACCCATGGTTGATATTTCCACCCAAAATTAATGCATGTTTCTTCTGTTTTCACTATATTGGTCACGGCAGTCACATGGCCACACCTAAGTTCAGGAGCTGAGCAGTGTAATATTGTATGTACTTGGAAATAGAGGAGAAACACATATTAGTAAACATTAGTATTGCCCACCACAGTGAATTTTTGACTTTGTCATAGCTTCTGTGTTTATTCAAGATAACACATGAAGACAAAAACTAGGGAGTGAATTGAAATTAAATTGGAAATAACAGACAAAAGGGATGACATGGCTGAACTTATAAGAGAGTTCTGAGGACTTTCATGTAGAGAGAGAAAAACTTCAGAGACAATTCGGGGGCGGGGGCAGGTGCTCAAGTGGAAAGACATTAGAAGGAGAGTGAGGAGGAGGATTCTAAGAATTTTTACTGTGCTTTATGACCATGACTTCTGTTTTGAATTTTTTTGAGGAAATTATTTATTTAAATTATGTTCTAATTGTTTTGAACACTGGATTGATGTTTCTATGAATATACTGTCAGGCTGAGCCTGTGGTTTGTATGTTTATACATATAATGTTTTAGCATGATATCACAAATAAATTGTTCAATAAATGATATCAGTTGGGAATTCTCTTTGATTCAAATTTTAAAATTGGCTTAAAGGAAAAGTTTATTTTTCTTGTATAAGTAGAAATCTATTTTTAAGTAACTACTATTGGTTAAACATCTCACTGATGTTGAAATATAGCTATTTCTCCTAATCTTTGCCTATGCGGGAGGAAAATATAAAAATCTGTAACTATGACTATTATGATGAACAATTAAATAACTTTTTATTGATGTATAAGAGACATACATAGCTTCAGGGTATATGTGATAATCTAATACATTCATATAATTCATAAAGCTCAAATGAGTATACTGGGAATATCCGTCACCTTAAATATTTGTCTTTTCTCTATGCTGGAACCATTCAAGTTCTTCTCCTCAAGCAAATTTGAAATGTACAATAAATTATTTTGAACTATAATCCCCCTACTGTTCTAATACCAGGTCTTATTTCTCTATCAGTCGTATACTTGTATCTAATTATAAAATTCTCTTCATCACCCCCATCCCCTGCCTTTCCAAGCCTCTGGCAACCACTAAGCTACTCTCTATCTTTATGAGGTCCACATTTTTAGCTCCCACATATGACTAAGAATCTGTAATATTTTTCTTTTTTTTCTCCTTTTTGAGACGGAGTCTCCCTCCTTCATTCAGGGTGGAGGGCAGTGGTGCTATCTCAGCTCACTGCAGGCTCCACCTCACAAGCTTAAATAATCCTCCCTCTTCTCAGCCTCCTGAGTAGCTGGGACCACAGGTGCATGCCATCGCACCTGGCTAATTTTTGTATATTTTTGTAGAGATGCGGTTTTGCCATGTTGCTGAAGCAGGTCTGTAACTTCTGGGCAAAAGCAATCCACCTACCTTGGCCTAACGAAATGCTGGGATTACAGGCTACTTGGTTTGTTTCATTTAACATAATGACTCATGTTCCATCAGTGTTGGTGCAAATAACAGGATTTCACTATTTTTTATGGCTGAATAATATTCCATTGTGTATATATATCATATTTTCTTTTTTTTTTGGAAGTTGTCAAGATATTCACAATTTTTTTTTATTTTTTATTTTTATTATACTTTAAGTTCTAGGGTACATGTGCACAACGTGCAGGTTTGTTACATATGTATACATGTGCCATGTTGGTGTGCTGCACCCATTAACTTGTCATTTACATTAGGTATATATCCTAATGCTATCCCTCCCCCCTCCCCCCACCCCAGGATAGGCCCCGGTGTGTGATGTTCCCCACCCTGTGTCCAAGTGTTCTCATTGTTCCATTTCCACCTACGAGTGAGAACATGTGGCGTTTGGTTTTCTGTCCTTGCGATAGTTTGCTGAGAATGATGGTTTCCAGCTTCATCCATGTCCCTACGAAGGACATGAACGCATCCTTTTTTATGGCTGCTTAGTATTCCATGGTATATATGTGCCATATTTTCTCAATCCAGTCTATCATTGATGGACATTTGGGTTGGTTCCAAGTCTTTGCTATTGTGAATAGTGCCATAATAAACATACATGTGCATGTGTCTTTATAGCAGCATGATTTACAATACTTGGGGTATATGCCCAGTAATGGGATGGCTCGGTCAAACGGCATTTCTAGTTCTAGGTCCTTGAGGAATCGTCACACTGTCTTCCACAGTGGATGAACTAGTTTACAGTCCCACCAACAATGTAAAAGTGTTCCGATTTCTCTACATCCTCTCCAGCACCTGTTGTTTCCTGACTTTTGAATGATCGCCATTCTAACTGGTGTGAGATGGTATCTCATTGTGGTTTTGATTTGCACTTCTCTGATGGCCAGTGATGATGAGCATTTTTTCATGATACATCACATTTTCTTTATCCATTCATCTGTTGATGTGCATTTAGGGTGATTCCACATTTTGGTCATTGAGAATAATGCTGCAATAAACATGGGAGTTGTGATGGTTAATGCTGAGTGTCAATTTCATTGAATTGATGGATACAAAGTATTGATCCTGGGTGTGTCTGTGAGGGTGTTGCCAAAGGAGATTAACATTTGAGTCAGTGGGCTGGTAAAGGCAGATCCACCCTTCATCTAGGTGGGCACAATCTAATCAGCTGCCAGCATGGCAGCAATATAAGCAGGCAGAAAAATGGGAAGAGAGAGACTGGCCCAGCCTCCCAGCCTACATCTTTCCCCCATGCTAGATGCTTCGTGTCCTCAAATATCAGACTCCAGGTTCTTCCATTTAGAAACTCAGACTGGCTCTTCTTGCTCCTCAGCATGAAGACAGACTACTGTGAGACTTTGTGATCATGTGAATTAATACTTAATAAACCCTCCTTTATATATAAACATATTCTATTAGTTCTGTCCCTCTAGTAAACCCTGACTAATACAGATTTTGGTACCAGGAGTGGTTCCAGAGGAAAAGAATATTAAGGATGAAGTTCTTTCGTTGGTTTTGGGGTTTCTGGAGTTGGCTGCTTAATATTAGTAAACCCGATAATGCTAAGGACTCTAATTCTAATAGTATGGAGAACATTGATGGTCTTTGGCATGAACTATTTAGAGAGTTATACAAAATAAATGCATTTGACACTCCTGATTCACCTCTCATGAGAGACAAGGAGTTTAGTGACTCTATATATGATACCTTTGACCATATGTGGAGAACCAAGGAGTATAATGAAGCTGGTTGTTTGCTCCTAAGTTCAGTGGACAAAGTGATGAAAGAAAATGATAAACTCAGGGATTCTATCTCCTGGTTTCAGAAGCAGATACTGAGCCTCAAATCTGCTAAGATTGCCATGAGTCAGCATCTTATATCCTGTAGAGAAAGAGCTGAAATTGTGGAAACTCAGACACAAGCTCTTATCATGAGAGTAGCTGACCTGCAATGAAAGGTTCATGCACAGCCTCACCAGGTGTCTACTGTTAAAGTGAGGGCATTGATTGGAAAAGAAGGGGACCCTGCAACATGGAATGGGGATGTATTCAAGGACCCTGATGAGGCTGGGGACACTGAGCTTATAAACTCTGATGAAACTTTTTCGCCAGAAGAAACAGCTTCCCCATCCCCAGTAGTGGCAACATTCCCTTCCCAACCCATGCTGCCATCAGCCTTTCCACCTTTGTCTGAGGAGATAAACCTTGCACTGCCTGAAGCCAAACACTGATGGCCTCCCCTTAGGCAGTTGCCAGGCAAGATAATGTTGATTCTCCTCAGGAGCCACCCCCAGAACCCCTGTTTACTTCTAGACCTATAACTACACTGAAGTCCTGGTGGGCCCCTAGAGGGGAGGTTGAGAATGTGACCCATGAGAAGGTGAGCTACACTCAGAAAGAACTGTTTGAGTTTTCTAATTTATATAAACAGAAATCTGAAGAACAAGCATCAGAATGGATATTAAAGGTGTGGGATAATGATGGAAGGAACATAGGGATGAATTAGGCTGAATTTATTGATTTGGGATCACTAAGTAGGGATTCTGCATTTAATGTTGCAGCTCAGAGAGGTAAAAAAAAAAAAAAAGGTTCTAATAGTTTATTTGCTTGGTTAGCTGAAATATGGATTAAAAGATGGATTGAAAGATGGATATTAGAAGAAGGTAGTCATTAATACCATCTATGACCACATGGTCAACTGCAGAAACAAGGACTTTAATTGTCATATTTCCTACTTTTGTTAAAAACGTGTTTGTGTATGTATATGCTTGTACTAAGAGAATATCTTCATTTTATTTCGTTTCTCCTTTATCATGTGACATAAGATTTATTGGCTTCACATCAGCGTTTAAGTATTGTTAACTTTATTTAATTGTATTTGGGTTGGGGATTGGTGCATTTCTGGTTGTACAAAGGATAGTTGTATTATGTTAGACGCAGTTATGAGCTTATTGTCTTTATTCGAAGATTATGTATAATCTCAGAAGATGTGTAAGCATTCACGTTGACAAGGGATAGACTTGTGATGGTTGGTTAATAGTGAGTGTCAACTTGATTGGATTGATGGATACAAAGTATTGATGGTGGGTTGCGTCTGTGAGGGTATTGTCATTTGAGTCAGTAGGCTGGGAAAGGCAGACCCACCCTTAATCTGGATGGGCACAATCTAATCAGCTGCCAGCATGGCTAGAATATAAGCAAGCAGAAAAATGTGAAAAGAGAGACTGCCCTAGCCTCCCAGCCTACATCTTTCTCCCATACTGGATGCTTCCTGCCCTCGAACACTGGACTCCAAGTTCTTCAGTTTTGAAACTTGGACTGGCTCTCCTTGCTCTGACTCAGCCTGCAGACAGCCTATTGTGGAACCTTGTGATCATGTGAGTTAATACTTAATAAACTCCCATATATATATATATATTCCATTAGTTATATGGAATATATATTTTTTATATATATATATTCCATTAGTTATATGGAATATATATATTTTATATATATATTCCATTAGTTATATGGAATATATATTTTATATATATATATATTCCATTAGTTATATGGAATATATATTATATATATTCCATTAGTTATATGGAATATATATTATATATATTCCATTAGTTATATGGAATATATATTATATATATTCCATTAGTTATATGGAATATATATTATATATATTCCATTAGTTATATGGAATACATATTATATATATTCCATTAGTTATATATAATATATATTATATATATTCCATTAGTTATATATAATATATATTATATATATTCCATTAGTTCTGTTCCTCTAGAGAACACTGACTAATACAGGAGTGCAAATGTCTTTTGATATATTATTTTCTTTTTGGGGGGTATATACCCAACAATAAGATTTATGGATCATATGGTAATTCTATTTGTAGTTTTTTGAGGTAGCTGTATATTGTTCTCCATAGTAGTTTTACTAATTAATTAGTAATTGTACTAATTTACATTTCCACAATAGTGTATGAGGGTTCTCCTTTCTCTGGATCCTTGCCAGTGTCTGTTATTGCCCATCTTTTTGATAAAAGCCACCTTGTGGTCAGATAATATCACATTGTGATTTTGATTTGCATTTCTCTGATGATTAGTGATGTCGAGCATTTTAAAATATTAATGTCGGCCATTGGATGTCTTTTTGTGAAAAAATACCTATTCAGTTCTTTTGCTCATTTTTAAATTGGATTATTTGAGTTTTTGCTATTGAATTGTTTGGGCTCCTTATATATTCTGGTTATTAGTCTCTTGTCAGATGGGTTAGTGTGCAAACATTTTCTCCCATTCTGAGTTTTTTTTTTCACTTTGTTGGTTGTTTCCTTTGCTATGCAGAAGCTTTTTAGCTTGACATAATCCCATGCATCTATTTTTGCTTTGGTTTCCTGTATTTTTTTTTTTTTTTTGAGACGGAATCTTGCTCTGTCACCAGGCTGGAGTGCAGTGGCATGATCTCGGCTCACTGCAACCTCTGCCTCCCGGGTTTAAGCAATTCCTCTGCCTCAGCCGCCCAAGCAGCTGGGACTACAGTCATGCGCCATCATGTCTTGCTAATTTTTTGTATTTTAGTAGAGATGGGGTTTCACCATGTTGGCCAGGATGTTCTTGATCTCCTCACCTCATGATTCACCTGCCTTGGCCTCCCAAAGTGCTGGGTGTTTTTTTTTTTTTTTGTGACCTTATTCAAGAAATCTTTGTCCAGATCAATGTCCTGGAGGATTTCTCCAAAGTTGTCTTCTAGTAGTTTCATAGTTTAGGTATTTGATTTAACTCTTTCATCCATTTTGACTTGATTTTTTTGTATAGTGAGAGTTATGAGTCTATTTTCATCCTTATGCATATGGTCATCCAGTTTTCTCAGCACCATTTATCTAAGAGATTGTCCTTTCCCCATTTCATGATCTTGGTGCCTTTGTCACAAAGATTAGTTAGCTGTAAATGCATGGGTTCACTACTCTGGGTTCACTACTCTGTTCCATGGGTCTATGTTTCTGTTTTTATGCCAGTACCATGCTAATCAATCTGTTTACTCTAGATTTGTAGTAAATTTTACAGTAGGTACAGTAGGTAGTGTAATGCCTCTAGTTTAATTCTCTGATTAGGATTGCTTAGGTTATTGGGCTCTTACTGGTGTCTATATAAATTTTAGAATTTTTTTTCCTATTTCTGTGAAAAATGTCATTGATAGGAATTGCACTGAATCTGTAAATTGCTTTTGATAGAAGTGTCATTCTTCCAGTTCATTAATATGCAATGTATTTATTTTGATGTCCTCTTCAATTACTTTCATCAGTGTTTTATAGTTTTCCTTGTATAGATGTTTTACTTCTTTGGTTAAATTGACTCTTAATTAATCTATATTCATTGTAGCTATTGTAAATGGGTTGCTTTCTTGATGTCTTTTTCAGATTGTTCACTGTTGCCATATAAAAATGCTCCTGATTTTTGCATGCTGATTTTGTATTACTGCAACTTTACCAAATTCATTTATAAGCTCTAACAGTTTTTTGGCAGATTTTTTTGATTTTTTTGTAAGTACTAGATTATGTCATCTGAGAACAAGAATAATTCAACTCCTTTCTTTCAGTTTGAAAACCCACTATTTCTTTCTCTTGCCTACTTGTTCTGACAAGAACTTCCGATTATATTGAATAAAAGCATTGAAAGTGGGCATCCCTGTCTTGTTACAGATCTTAGAGGAAATGTCTTCAATTTTTCCCCATTCAGTACAATGTTATCTGTGGGTTTGTCACATATAGTCTCTTATTTTGAAGTATCTTGCTTCTATTCCCAGTTTGATGAGTGTTTTTAATCATAAACGGATGTTGAATTTTATCAATGCTTTTTTGGCATCTATTGAAGTATTCATGTTTTTGTTCTTGGTTCTGTTAATGTTATGTATCAGCTTTATCGATTTCCATATGTTGAACCATCCTTGCATCCCTAGGATGAATCCCACTTGATCATGGTGAATAATCATTATATTGCATTGTTGAATTTGATTTGCTAGTATTTTGTTGAGGATTTTTGCTTCTATGTTCATCAGTGATATTGGCTAGTAGTTTTCTTTTCTCACCGTGTCCTTGTCCAGGTTTGGTTTCTGGGTAATGCCAGCCTTGTACAAAGAGTTTGTAAGTATTCCCTCCTCTTCTATATTTTTGAGGAGTTTGAGGATTGAGGATTGAGAATGGGTATTAGCTCTTTTTTACACATTTGGCAGAATCTAGCAGTAGCAGTGAAGCCATCAGGTCTTGGGCTTTTTGTTTGTTTTTTTTCATGGGAGACTTTTCATTACAGCTTTTATCTCATTATTCATTATTGATTTATTGGGGTTTTAGATTTCTTCATGGTTCAATCTTGGTAGGTTATATGTGTCCAGAAACTTACTCATATATTCTAAGTTTTCCAATTTTTTTGGCAAATAGCTGTTCATAATATTTTTTAATGATTTAGTGTATTTCTATGGTCTCAGTTGTTATTTTTCCCTCTGATGTTATTTACCTGAGTCTTCTTTTTATTCTTAATCTAGCTAAAGGTACTTTTTTTTATCTTTTTGAAAAATCAAATTTTGTTCCATCGATCTTCTGTACTTTAAAAAAAAATTTCAATTTTATTAATTTCCGCTCTGATCTTTATTATTTCTTTCCTTCTACTAATTTTGGGTTCAGTTTATTCTTGCTTTAGTGGTTTATTGAGGTGCATCTTTAGATTTATTTCTTGAAGTCTTTCTACTATTTTGATATACATGTTTATTGCTATAAAATTACTTTTTAGTACTGGAACTTACAGATTTGGATATGTTGTATTTTCATTTTCACTGGTTTCAATAAATTTTAAAAATTTTGTTAATTTCTTCATTGATCTATTGGTAATTCATAAGCATGTTTAATTTCCATGTGTTTGTGATATTTCTGAGGTTCTCTTGTTATTGATTTGTAGTTTTATTCCATTCTGGTCAGAAAAGGTACCTGATATAATTTCTAAATTTTTTAATTTCTTCAGACTTGTTTTGTGGCCTAAGATATCTTTTCTGAAGAATGTTCCATGTGCTGAAGAAAAGAATGTGTATTCTGCAGTAGTTGGGAGAAATGTTCTGAAAGTGTCAGTTAGGCCTATTAGATGTATTGTATAGTTTAACTCTGATGTTTCCTTATTATTTGCTATCTGGATGATCTGTCCATTACTAAGAGTGTGGTGTTAAAGTCCGCTGCTATTCTCATACTGAAGTCTTTCTTTCCCCTCAGACTTTTTCATGTTTGTTTTTTATACTTGGACGCCTCAATTTTTAGTCCATAAATACTTATGATTGTTTTGTCTTCTTACTGAAATGACCCCTTTGTTACTGTGTAGTGAAATTCTTTGTTTCTTTGTACCATTTTAGATTTGTAGTCTATTTTACCTTGTATTAGTATAGCAACTCCTGCTCTTTTTTGATTTCCAGTTGCATGGAATATCTTTTTCCAATCCTTCACTTTCAGTCTGTGTGTCCAGGTAAAGTGGATATCTTATAGGAAGCATATAGATGGGTTTTATTTATCCATTTAGCCACTGTATGCCTTTTAATTGGAAAATTGCATCCATTTATATAAAATGTTATTACTGATAAGTAAAAACTTACTACTGCCATTTCTCTGCTTGTTTCGTGGTTGTTTTGTAAATTATCTCTTTCTTTCTCCTTTCTTACCCTCTTCCTTAATGGCTAAGTGATTTTCTTTGGAAGTACGTTTTAATCTGTTGCATTTTATCTTTAGCAAATCTATTACAGTTTTCTGCATTGTGGTTACCATGAGGCTTGCAAAAACCATCTTATAGATATAATGTTATTTTAAAGAGATGACAACTTATCTTAGATCAAAAATAATAGAAACAAAAGGAAAATGAAAAAAGTCTACACTTTAACTCCATCTCCCCGACATTTTACTTTTATATTCAACTTACATATTTTTATATTACTTATCTCTTAATAGGTTGTTTGTAGCTATTATTGTTTTGGTGGATTTATCTTTGGGGCTAGAGTTATGAGTGTATTGCCCACCACAATTACAATATTAGAGTATTGTGGGTTTGTCCAGTTACTTAATTTTACCAGTGGTTTTATAACTTTAAATGTTCTGTATGTTTTTTATTATTTTATTTTTGCACATTGGTGTTGTATTAGTCCATTTTCACAATTCTATAAGGAACTACCTGAGACTGGGTAATTTATAAAGAAAAGAGTTTTGATTGACTCACAGTTCCATATGGCTGGGGAGGCCGTGGGAAAATTACAATCATGGCAGAATGCTAAGAGGAAGCAAGATATGTCCTACATATGGTGGCAGGACATGGGAGAGGGGGGAAGTGCCACAGTTTTAAACCATCAGATCTCAAGAGAACTCACTACCGTGAGGACAACATGAGGGAACTGCCTCCATGATCCAATCATCTCCCACCAGGTCCCTCCCTCGACAAGATATTTGGGGATTACAGTTCGACATGAATTTTTTTTTTTTTTTTTTTTTTTTTGAGACAGAGTTTCTCTCTTGTTGCCCAGACTGGAGTGCAATGGCGTGATCTCAGGTCACTGCAACCTCCGCCTCCTGGGTTGAAGCGGTTCTCCTGCCTCAGCCTCCCGAGTATCTGGGATTACAAGTGCCCACCACCACTCCCAGCTAATTTTTGTATTTTTAGTAGAGATGGGGTTATGCAATGTTGGCCAGGCTGGTCTCGAGCTCCTGACCTCAGGTGATCCACCCTCCTCGGTCTCCCAAAGTGCTGGGATTACAGACATGAGCCACTGCACCTGGCCTCAACATGAAATTTGAGTGGGGATACAGAGCCAAACCATATCAGGTGTTTTATTCTTTCAGCTTAAAGAACTCTGGTTAGTATTTCTTCTAAGACAGGTCTCATGGTGGTGAATTCTCTCAGCTTTTGTTTGTCTGGGAAAGACTTTATCTCTCCTTCATATTTGAAGGATAACTTTTCTGGGTACAATATTCTTGAATGACAGGATTTTTCTTTCAGCACTTTAAAAATTTCATTTCACTTTCCCCTTGCCTGTATGGCTTCCTTTGAGAAGCCTGTTGCCAGACCAACTGGAACTCCCTTTCGTTATCTGCTTCCTTTCTCATGCTGCTTTTAGGATTCTCTCTTGTTCTGAACCTTTGAGAACACGATTATTATATACCTTGGGATTGTCTTGTTTGGGTATCTGTCTGGTGTTCTCTGACTTTCCTTTACCTGAATATTTTATCTTTCTCAAGTTGAAAAATTTTTTATTATTTATTTAAATAAATTTTCTACCCCTATCTCTTAATCAATTCCATCTTGACCATCAATAATTGTTAGATTTAATTCTTTGAGGTAATTTTCTGTATATTCTAGGAGGTCTTCATTCATTTTTACTTTTTTTCTCTCTCTCTTCTGACTGTGTGTTTTCAAGTAGCCTGTCTTCAATTTTACTGATTCTTTTCTCTGCTCGATTCCTTTGCTGATGAAAGCCTCTAGTGAATTTTTTAGTACAACAGATGTGTTTCTCCGTTCCAAGGATTTCTGTTTGATTTTTTAAATTATTTTAATATCTTTGCTTAGTTTCTCTGATAAATTTCTGAACTGCTTTTTTGTGTTATTTTGGAGGTCACTGAATTTCCTTAAAACTACTACTTTCAATTCATGGTCTGAGAGCTCACATATAGCCATATCAATAGGGTCAGTTACTGGTTTTTTGCTTTGCCCATTTGGAGAGATTATGATTTCCTGTTTGCTGTTGTTTCTTGTGCATATATATCTATGTCTTTGTATTAAAGAATTTATTCTAATCTTCTCTGTCTGCCTTGTTTTGCTTTTTATTGGATATGTTTTTCATAGAGATCCCTTTATCTCTTGGTCATTGCCTCCACCCCCAGCCAGATCCTTAAGTCCAGGTTTGCTTTGCCTCTGGTAAAGGATTTGAACATTAACCTTTCCTAATGGGGAAGGATTGTAAATAGCGTGTCCCAGCAGTGTGAAAAGGCTGGTGAGGGAGTTGCTCCCACGGACCTATGAAACAAACTTCCTACAGTATGGTGCTGCTAAACAGCCACTCTGATTTGGCATCTCCTTTGGCTGAGTTATAAAGCAGAGTTTCCAGGACTGGGGATGGTATTTCTGCCTCCCCGCTTTTTCTCTGCCTCTTTTCAGGGATATTTCTCCTTTCTGGCACCTGAGATGTTTCTTATGGGTTAAGGCAAGGACAAATATTCTGCCAGGGAATTCGAGAAGGTGAGAAAGTTGTTGTCTACCTTGATATCACTTTTTTCAGGGTGAGAGCAGTGAGTTGGCGCAAAATTCTCTGTATACCTGGTACTGGGAAGAATGGGAAGGAGGGGTGTCATGGATGTGGAATTTTGGTTCTCATACAATCATCTCTATGTTTTCTCACTTCTCTGTGGCCCCAGGAATTGTCTTATGTTTATGTTTGGGTTTGGGGATATTTCAAGTACTAATCTCAGCACTGTATATATGTTTTTTGTTTTCTGGGGTTATTGATGGGGGGTTCCAGCTTGCTTCTATGCTGCCATTTTGGAACTGGAAGTCCCCTCATTTTTAATTGCTCTAGAATGACAGAAAACCCTTACGAGAGAGAGGGAAGAGAAAGATGGCAGAATAGAATCCACCAATCACCCCCACACCATCACAAGGACACCAAGTTAACAGCTATCTACATAGAAAAAGAAAAAAAAACTTCATGAGTACCAAAAATCAATTAAGCACTCATAAAAACAGTCCTGAATCACTGATGCCACCCCTTTCCAACACCCAGCAGTGGCAGCATGGTGCAGAGTGTCTCTGGGCCCTGGGGGAGAGAGAACACAGCAATTGTGTGGCACTGAACTCTGTGCTGTCTAGTTAGAGCAGAAAGGAAACCCAGACCAAACTCAGCTGATGCCCACACATGGAGGGAGCTATTAAACCAGCCCTAGCCAAAAGGGAATCACCCATCCCAGTGGTCCAAATGTGAGTGCTTGCAAATCTTGCTACTGAGGTCTACAGTACTCTGAATCTCCAAGTAAACTCGAAAGGCAGTCTAGGCCATAAAGACTGTAACACTTAGGTCTTAGGTGAGTCCTAGGGCCAAACTAGGCCCAGAGACAGTGGACTGAGGTGGCATGCAACATACTGAGAAACCAATTGGGCCAGCCAAGGGAGTACTGGTATGACTCCTTGCCTAACCCCAGGCTGCACAGCTTGTGGCTCCAAATCTTCCACTTGAGGAGAGGAGAGAGAAGAGTGAGGAGGACTTTGTCTTGCATCTAGGATGCCAGCTCAGCCACAGCAGAATAGGGCATCAATCAAAGTCATCAGGCCTTGTTCTAGGCACTGGATCCCAGACAACATTTCTAGATACACATTGGGCCAGAAGGGAACCTGCTGCCTTGAAAGAAAGGACCCACTCCTGGTTGCATGCATTGCCTGATAACTGAAGAGCCTTTGGGACCTGAATAACCAGCAGCAATAACCAGGTACTACATCAAGGGCCTTGAATGAGCCTCTGAGACTTTCTGGCTTCAGGTGAGACTCAGCACATTACCAGCTGTGGTAACTACAGAGGAAAACTTCTGCTTGAGAAAAGCAGAGGGAACAGTAAAGGAGACATTGTCTTGCAACTTAGGTACCAGCACAACCTCAGGGGGCTAGAGTACCAAGAGGAATCTTGGGGTCCCTGATTCCAGGACTTGACTCTTGAATGGCATTTCTGGACCTGCCCTGGGCCAGAGGGGAGCCCACTGCCTTGAAATGTGAGTCCTGGGCCAGGCAGTGTTCATGAAAAGCTGACTTAGGAGACTTTGGGTCTCACGGCAACAAGTGGCAGTAGTCTGGCAGTACTCCTTGGGCCTAGGGTGGCAGTGGCTATGGGGTGAGCCTCCTCTGCCATTAGAAAGGGGAGGGAAGAGTGGAAAAACACTGCATCTTGTGGTTTGAGTGCTAGCTCAGCCACAAGACAATAGAACACCAGGTAAACTTCTAAGGTTTTTGATGACTCCCTAACTCCCAGATGGTGCTTCACCTCACTGCCCTGAAGGGAAGGGCACAGGCCAGGCTGGCTTTGCCACCTGCTGAATGTAAAGCCCCAGGACCTTGAGTGAACATAGGCAGTAGCCAGGAACATAGGCAGTATCCAGGAACATAGGCAGTAGCCAGGAACTGGTCTTGGGTGAGATCCTGTTCTGTACTGGTTTCAGGTCTGACCTAGCTCAGTCATAGTGATTATGGCCACAGGGGTGCTTGTGTCACTCCACCCCCAGCTTTAGATGCCTCTGAAGAGAGAGAGAGAGAGAGACTCTATGTGTTTGGGGGAAAGTAAGGGAAGAGAAAAATAATCTCTGCCTGGTAATCCAGAAAATTCTCCTGGATCTTGTCCAAGACTATCAAGGCAGTACCTCTGCAAGAACCACAGTGTTGCTGGGCTTGGGGTGCTCCTAAAACAGATACAGCTTAGATCACAACACTTAAGTCCTTTCGGATATATAAAAAGCCTCCCCCCAAAAAACAGCTAAATATAAGCCCAGACAGTGAAGACTACAATAAACACCTAACCCCTCAATGCCCAGATACTGAAGAATATTTGCTAGCATCAACACCATCCAGGAAAACATAACCTCACCAAATGAACTAAAGAAGGCACCAGGGACCAATCTTGGAGAAACAGAGATATATGACTTTTCAGAGAGAGAATTCAAAATAGCTGTGTTAAGGAAATTCAAAGAAACTCAAGATAACACAGAGAAGGAATTTAGAATTCTATCATATAAATTTAACAAAATGACTGAAATAATTAAAAAGAATCAAGCAGAAATTCTGGAGCTGAAAAGTGCAATAGGCATACAAAAGAATGCATCAGAGACTTTTAATAGCAGAATTGCTCAAGTAGAAGAAAGAATTAGTGAGTTTGAAGACAGGCTGATATAGAAAATACACAGAGAAGACAAAAGAAAAAAGAATAAAAAACAATGAAGCTTGCATACAGCATCTAGAAATTCATCTTAAAAGGGCAAATTTAAGAGTTATTCACCTTCAAGAGGAGGTAGAGAAAGAGATGGGGTAGAAAGGTTATTCGAAAGGATAATAACAAAAAACTTCTTAAACCTAGAGAAAGATATTAATATCTAACTACAAGAAGATTATAGAACATCAAGCAGATTTAATCCAAAGAAGACTACCTTGAGGTATTTAATAATCAAATTCCCAAAGGCCAAAGATTAAAAAAAAAAAAGATCCCAAAAACAGCAACAGAAAATAAACAAATAACATACAATGGAGCTTCAATATGTCTGCCAGCAGACTTTTCAGTAGAAACCTTACAGGCCAGGAGAGAGTGGCTTGACATGTTTAAAATCCTGAAGGAAAAAAACCTTTACCCTAAAGCAGTATATCCAGTGAAAATATCCTTCAAACATAAAGAAGAAATAAAGACTTTTCCATACAAACAGAAGCTAAGGAATTTCATCAACATCAGACTTGTCCTACAAGAAATGCTAAAGGGAGTACTTAAATTGGAAAGAAGACATTAATGAGTAATAAAGAATCATCTGATGGTACAAAACTCACTGGTAATAGGAAGTATACAGAAAAACACAGAACATCATAACCTTGTAACTATGGTGTGTAAACTACACTGATCTTATGTAGAAAGACTAAATAATAAACCAATCAAAATAATAACTACAACTTTTCAAGACATTGTAAAATAAGATATAAATAGCAAAAACAAAAAGTTAAAAAGCAGGGGGTTGAAGTTAAGGCATAGAGTTTTTATGAGTTTTCTTGATTGTTTGTTTATGCAAATACTATTAAGTTGTTATCAGGTTAAAAGAATGCGTTATAAAATAGTACTTGCAAGCCTCATGATAACCTCAAACCAAAAAAACATACAATAGGTACACAAAAAATAAAAAGCAAAAAATTAAATCATTTCTTCAGAGAAAATCACCTTCACTAGAGGAAGACAAGAAGGAAAGGAAAAAGGAAGAAAATAACATAAAATAGCCAGAAAACAAGCAACAAAATGGCAGGAGTAAGTTTCTACTTATAAACAATAACATTGAATGTAAATGAACTCACCTTGCCAATCAACAGGCACAGACTGGCTGAATGGATGAAAAAACAAAATCCATTGAACTGTTGCCTACAAGAAATACACTTCATCTACAAAAACACACAGAGATTGAAAATAAAGGGATGGAAAAAGATATTTTGTGCCAATGGAAACAAACAAAAAAGAACAGGAGTCACTATAATTATATTAGAAAAAATAGATTTCAAAAGAAAAACTGAGAAGAGACAAAGAAGGTCACTATACAATGATAAAAGGGTCAGTTCAGAAAGAGAATGTAACAATTGTAAATATACAGGCACCCAACACCGGAGCATCCAGATGTATAAAGAAAAGACTGTTAGAGCTAAAGAGAGACATAGGCCCTGATACACTAACAGCTGGTGGCTTCAACATCCAATTTTCAGCATTGAATGACTTCCAGACAGAAAATCAACACAGAAACATTAGACTTAATCTCCACTATAGACGAAAAGGATTTAATAGATATTTACAGAACATTTCATCAAAGGTTGCAGAACACACATTTTTTCCTCAGCATGGATCATTCTCAAGGATAGACTGTATGTTAGGTCACATATCTTAAAACATTCAAAAAATTGAAATAATATCAAGAATTTTTTCTGATAACAATTGAATAAAACCAGAAATTAATGAGAAGAATTTTGCAAACTATACAAATACACAGAAATTAAACAATATATTCCTTAATGACCTATGGGTCAATAAAAAATTTAAGAAGGAAATTCAAAAATTTCTGAAACAAATGGTAATGTAAAGACAACATACCAAAACCATAGGGATACAGCAAAAGCAGTACTAATAGGGAAGTTTATAGCTATAACTGCCAACATCAAAAAAGAGGAAAATTTTTAAATAAACAATCTAACAATGCACTTTACAGAACTAGAAAAGCAAGAGCAAACCAAACCCAAAATAAATAGAAGAAAATAAATAATAAAGATCAGAGTAGAAATAAATGAAGTGAAAAAAATACAAAAGATCAATGAAACAGAAAGTTGGGTCTTTTTTTAAAGTTAAACAAAATTGACAACCTTTAGCCAGACTAAGGAAAAAAAGAGTATCCAAATAAATAAAATCAGAAATGAAAAATGAGACATTAAAACTGATAATGCAGAAATGCAAAGGATCATTAGTGGCTACTATGTGCAACTATATGCCAATAAATTGGAAACTATAGAAGAAATTAACAAATTCCTAGATACATACAGTCTACCAAAATTGAACAAGGAAGAAATTCAAATCCTGAACAGACAAAGAGCAAGTAACAAGATAAAGGCTGCAATAAAAAGTCTCCCAGAAAATAAAAGCTTGAGACCTGATGCCTTCACTGCTGAATTCTACCAAACATTTAAAGAAGATTAATACCTATCCTACTCAAACTATTCAAAAATATAGAGGAGGAGGGAATACTTCTAAACACATTCTATAAGGCCAGTATTATCTTGAAACCAAAACCAGAAAAAGACACATTGCAAAAAGGAAACTATACTCCAGTATCTCTGATGAACATTGATGCAAAAAGCCTCAACAAAATAATAGCAAACAATTTTCAACAGCACATTACAAATGTCATACATCATGACTAAGTGGAGTTCATCCTGGGGATGCAAGGATGGTTCAATATAAACAAATCAATCAATGTGTACATTATGTGAGTAGAATGAATGATAAAAATTATATGGTAAAATGATAAAACCATTTCAAGTGATGCTGAAAAAACATTTGACAAAATTCAACATCCCTTTATGTTAAAAACCCTTAAAAAATTGGAGATAGAAGCAATATACCTCAATGTAATAACAGCCATATATGACAAACCCACAGCTAATATTATACTGAAGGAGGATAAACTGAAAGCCTTTCCTCTAAGATCTTCAACATGACAAGGGTACCTAGTTTCACCACTATTATTAAACACAGTACTGGGAGTTCAAGCTAGAGCAATCAGACAAGAGAAAGATATAAAGAGCATCCAAACTGGAAAGGAAGAAGTGAAATTATTCTTGCTGGCAAATGATATGATATTATATTTTGAAAAACTTAAAGAGTCCAGAGACAAACTGTTAGAACTGATAAACAAATTTATTAAAGTTGCAGGATACAAACTCAACATACAAAAATATATATGCCAACAGTGAACAATTGGAAAAAAACAATAAAAAAGTAATCCCATTTATAATAGCCATTATAATGGCTATTATAAACCAAATAATCCCATTTCTAATAGTTCAAGATCTTACACATAAAATTAAAAAACTAAGAATTATCTTAATCAAAGAAGTGAAAGACCTGTATAATGAAAATTATAAAACACTGATGAAATTGAAGAGGACACTAAAAAAATTTTTAAAAAACCTCTGTTTATGGACTGGAAGAATCAATTGTTAAAATGTCTACACTACCCAAAGCAATCTACAGACTCAATGTAATCCTAATCAAATACCAATGAAATTATTCACAGAATTAGAAAAAAACCCTAAAATTTATATTAAACCACTAAAGACCCAGAATAGCTACATCTATTCTCAGCAAAAAAGAACAAAACTGCAGGAATCACGTTACCTAACTTCAAATTATACTATAGAGCTATAGTAACCAAAACAGCATGGTACTACCATAAAAAAAGACATATAGATTAATGGAAGAGAATAGAGAACCCAGAAACAATTGCATATATCTACAGTAAATCCATTTTCCACAAAGATGCCCAGAACACATATTTGAGCAAGAACAACCTCCTCAATAAATAGTACTGGGAAAACTGGACATCCATATGTAGAAGAATGAATCTAGACTCCTATCTCTCATCATACACAATAATCAAATCAAAATAGGTTGAAGACTTAAATCTAAGGCCTCAAACTGTAAAAATACTAAAAGAAAACATTGTGGAAACTCTCCAGGACATCAGAATGTGCAAGGATTTCTTGAGTAATACCCAACAAGCATAGGCAACCAATGCAAAAATGGAAAAATAAGATCACATCAATTTAAAAAGTGTCTGCACAGCAAAGGAAACAATCAACAAAGTGAAGAGAACCCACAGAATGGGAGAGAATATTTGCAAACTATCCATATGATGAGGGATTAATAACCAGCATATGTAAGAAGCTGAAAAACTAGGAAAAAATCTCTAAATCCTATTAAAAATGGGCAAAAAATCTGAATAGACATTTCTCAAAAGAAGATGTACAATTAGTGAAGAGGCATATGAAAAGGGGCTCAACATAACTGATCATCAGAGAAATGCAAGTTAAACTGCAATGAAATATCATCTCACCCCAGTTAAAATGGCTTATATTTAAAAGACAGGCAATAACAAATACTGGCAAGGCTATGGAGAAAAGCAAATTCTCATACACTGTTGGTGGGAATGTAAATTAGTATAACCACCATAGAGAACAGTTTGAAGGTTCCTCAACAAATTAAAAATGGAGCTACCATCTGATCCAGCAATCCCACTGGTGTGCCTATGCCCCAAAGAAAAGGAATCAGTATTTCAAAGAGATATTTGCACTCCCATGTTTGTTGCAGCACTATTTACAATAGCTAAGATTTAGAAGCAACCTAAGTGTCCATCAACAGATGAATAGATAGAGAAAATATGGTACATATACACAATGGAGTACTAATCAGCCATAAAAAGAAATGAGATCTAGCCATTTGCAACAGCATGGATGGAATTGGAGATCATTATGTTAAATGAAACAAGCCAAGCACAGAAAAACAAGCACTGCATGTTCTCACTTATTTGTTGGATCTTAAAATCAAAACACTTGAACTAGTGGACAAAGAGAGTAGAAGGATGATTATCAGAGGCTGGGAAGGGTAGCAAGGGGCTGGTGAAGTAGGTGGGGATGGCTAACAGGTACAAAAAGTGGTTAGAAAGAATGAATAAGACCTACTGTTTGATAGTACAATAGGATGACTATAGTCAATAATAACCCAACTGTACATCTTAAAATAACTTAAAGAGTGTGATCGGATTGCTTGTAACTCAAAGGATAGATGCTTGAGGGGACAGCTACCCCATTCCCCATGATGTGTGTATTTCATATTACATGACTATATCAAAATATCACATGTACTCCATAAATATATACCTACGGTGTACCCACAATAGTTAAAAAAAATAAAAAAGGAAAAAATTGTAAATAAATAAATAAATAACCAAACTCTTGGAAAAACCATAAAGATTTATGCTCAGTCCAGAGCATAAAAAAAATGAAGAGAAGAAAGATAAAAAGAGTAACAATATAAGGAAAAATAAAATCACCTGGCTCCTTCCCACTTTCTGTGGTATATTTCATACTTGTAACCCCCAATGAATCATGCCTTGCAGTATTATAACCCTCATGACATCTCCTCCCACATTGACTCTGTACCTGCCTATAAGATATCTTTGCTGTTTAGGACATCAGCAAATGTGATGCAAGCAGAAGCACGTTATGTGCTTGGGAATTAGGGCTTACTCTCTTAGAATACTGACACTACTATGTAAACCAACTCTGACTGGGGATACATAAGCAGCCAAGAGCCAGGGACCAACCATCAGATATGTGAGTAAGACCATCTTAGGTCATTGGCTCCAATCAAGCCACCAGATGATTGTAGTCTACACACAATCAACAGAAACTCATTTAGCTGAGCCCAGCCCAAATTGCAGAATTGTGACCAAGCACGGTTGCTGTTTCCAGATATTAATTGTGCATAATAGATAACTAAAACATCTATCCAACTTTACCTTCTACCATTTTCCCTTTCCTCACTTCATCTTTGACTAAGGTTTTCTTGCTCTTCATTGAACATGACAGCACATTTTTGTTTTAAGTTCTGTAACTGGGTGTTATCTTTATCTGAGAAGCCTGGATCCTTACATGATTCACTTTTTGCATTCAACAGTAATCAAAGGCCACCTCTTCAAGGACGCCTTAACACCACATCTAATATACTCCTATATGCTTTCTCTCCATTTTCTTTTTCACTTCATTTTTCTTGAGAACTTATTTTGAAAACATAGGATGTATTCATTGGATTTCTCAGTCATTTTATGTCTACTCCACTGAAAGTTCCAGGAGGAAAAAGACCATTTCTGTCTTGTTTGTCACTCTACAGTCTATGGCTAGAATGATTCTGGCATATGATAGGCATCTCAGTGATGTCTTTTAAATTAATTAATTAATACATAAAACATAATTTATTGAGAAGAGATTTTGGCAGAACCAGAGGGAATGAGAAGTTCGTATTCAGAACAAAGACTAAAAGAGTTCTAAATTGGGAAATACACTTCTAATAATTTTTATATAAGTGCAGTAAATTTTTCTTATTGCCTTCCATTTTATCTTTTGATTTTTTTATTTGACATATTGATTTTTTAACCCGTTGCTCAGTGCAGAGCCTTTACAGTGAATTTATAATACTTTATTTAATTATAGCGGAATATTTAGCTGCTTGGTTGCTACAATTTACAGATAACTTTTTTTTTGAGATGGAGTCTCACTCTGTCACTCAGGCTAGAGTGCAGTGGCGCGATCTCGGCTCACTGCAACCCCCGCCTCCCGGGTTCAAGCAATTCTCTGCCTCAGCCTCCCGAGTAGCTGGGATTATAGGCACCCGCCACCACGCCTGGCTAATTTTTGTATTTTTAGTAGAGATGGAGTTTCACCATCTTGGCCAGGCTGGTCTTGAACTCCTGATCTCATGATCCACCCACCTTGGCCTCCCAAAGTGCTGGGATTACAGGCGCGAGCCACCGTGCCTGGCCCAGATAAAATTTTTAAAAGGTAAAACTACTATTTTAAATCAGTTTTTCTTCATGTAGTTATAAACATTCTTTCTAATAAGATGCCTTATTACCAGTATTTTATGGATTCTTAAATTTACAATTTCTAATTAATTATGAAATTATACTATACTTGTGTTGAAAAAACTTAATTCTCCACACTCTTAACTCAGGCTTTCTCAATAAACATCCTTAATACTAAAATATAGTAACTCATTATTTCCATATATGACAGTTACGTACACAAAAACCTTTACTCTCCCGAAAGAACATAAAATAGTAATCTTCAAGAATCTGTTATGCACATTGAACCACTTGTGGATTCACAACTGTTTAACTTTAATGTGAACAACAGTCTAACAATGTTTTTGCCTGGATTTTTAAGGCCTAACAGGGTATAGTAGAAAACTTTAAGGAAAAGGAATTTGGGGGTCTTCTTAAGACAAGCAGATGGCAATTCCTGCCTGCTCTGTCCCAAGCCCTTTAAATTGTTAATGTCCTTTAACACAAATTTACCCTCTATACTCATAAATGACCACCCAAGGTCATTGACACTGTCACCTGTATTTAACTAAGCTGCCTTTTGTTCAAACTTTCTAATTTACTTATTCTTTTACCTTTAGTGGCTCTGTGCATCTTGATACCCATCTCGTGTTGCCCTGGTCCCTCTAACAGTCTTCTGCCTTTACTGTTAGCTAGCAGTCTCTCTCTCTCTTTCTCTCTCTCTTTCACACACACACACATACACACACACACACACACACATCATTTTGATGCTTTCCTTACTTATACAGGCACTAGGATTGTAACCAAAAGGAAGCCCCATCTTTGATTTTAATTTCTTAGAACCCACAGCCATCAGGGTAATTGTGCCCATTTTTTTTCCAGTAGGATACAGGAGATTACAACAGAGAGATATGGCTAATGGGAAGATAGGGAGAAAGGAGACCATGAAGTCCTTAAAAACAAAAACTGGAGAAAGTTAAAGAAACATCTATGTGTGTGTGTGATATACACATGTATATTAGTATACGTAATATGTATATGTGTACGTACATACATATATTGATCCACATATGCTGCACAAATAAATATGAGTTGAATTTTATTTTAGATTTTTATGTATTTTCTCACAATTCTACCTTGTCTTTATCCAGGCTTTATCATAGCCTCCTGGAACCACTCAGTATAGGGTCAAATAAATCTGTACAACATTCATGGTGACCAGTATAAATGGTGTACATATGAATGTTGTGGCAAATACAGTGACTTTTTTCTTGAAACAGAGCAGTGATTACAGATGAGCTGAAGTTAATGTCGTCCCTACTGACTTATTTGTCAAAGACAATATATCATGGGTAATTTGGTCCACACGAGACCTCCTCTGAAGACCTGAAGTTCTGTTTTCAATCTCACCAGCATGCTTTTTACGGGTGTTGACTGATTTATACATAGCATTTAGCATAAGATACAAACACTAGAAAATATACAAGGAAAAAGATCATATGATATGAGTTCAGTCCAATTATTGGTTCACCAACCTGTAGGCAAGTTGCACTCTGTCATTCCCACAGAATTGAATCTCAGCTTGAGCAAATGAGTTTTACGCTTTTACAATACCATTTAGGGATGTGACAGAAATGTTACAAGATCCATGTTTAAGGGCATGGACTTTTAAATTCAACAGAAAAAAAGGAAGCATTTTTAGGAAGAGATAAGAAGAAACATTTGGCATGCTATCAAAGCAGGAAGTAATATTTGTCTTCTAAAGTAAAGAGCCATGGAAAGAATAAAAGAAGGTAATATGTAATCTTTTTAAGGAATATTTCCAACAGAAGCAGTTAAATATGAACAAATATTTGATATTCAGAAATTCAGTTATCTTGAACTGAATAAAGCAAACATCATTGTGACTTGTCATGGTTTTATTCTAAGTGGACAAGGACAACATGAACTATACTATAGACCCTTCAATACATGATTACATATTTTATTAAAAATCAATTCAGGTACCTTTACCATTTACTCACTTTCCTCCCTGTATCAACATCCATCCCCCAACAGCCCCCACACACATGCTTAGCTCTCTTGTTTTCCTAACCTTTCCTCATTTCTTGCTTTCTCTCACCTTTCTTCAATGCTATATAATTTGCAAAGTCACTTTCTTTCTTCCTCTGAATTTGACCCCCTTTGTAGAAATAATAATAACTACCACTTATGGAACATTTACCAGGTGCTCAGAGTTTTTCATAGGGTGGCCCTTTTGATATCTACTGCAACATCATGAGGGGAACGCTTTATTATACTCATTTTACAGATAAGGAAATTAAAGCTTAGAAGGATTAAATGACTTGCCTAAAGCAGTACAGCTACTAAGTTGCAGAACTGGGATTTGAACCTATCTCTGTCAAATTTCAAAGCCCCTGGTCTTTACCACTATGCTTTAAGACTACCCTCTTGCTATATTATGGCATCAAATTAAATTAAACTGAGACGCATTTACTAAGCACATATTAAGTGCAAGATGCCATTCTAGCATCAGAAGCAAAAGTGGCTCAAGCAAGAAAAATTACCTTGTGTCCATCAAGGTCTAGTCAGGAGATAGAAAAAATATGAGTTACATTAACAGGGAAAATGTTACATACAGAATGTACAGAACAATTAACTAGCTATGATAGTTCTCCCTTACACGTGGGGAATACATTTTAAGATCCCTAGTGGATTCCCAAAACCACAGAGAGTACCAAACACTACATATACTATGTTTTCCCCTATATGTAAATACCTGTGATAAAGTTTAATTTATAAATTAGACACAGTAAGATACTGATAACAATAATAAAATGGAAAAATTATAACAATATACTGTAATAAAAGTTACATGAATGTTGTCTCTCTAAATATCTTATTATACTGTACTCACCCTTTTTGGATGATGTGAGATAATACAATTCGTAAATGATGAGATAAAGTTAAGGTGAATGATGTCGGCACTGTGATATAACATTAGGCTACTATTGACCTCTGACAATACACCAGAAGATGAATCAGTTGCTTCAGGTGATTCTGGATCATCAAGGAGCCATGGTAATGTTAATGGTTGGAAGTCAGGAGCAGATCATATCAGTGACCAATGGACAAGTAGGATATACAGCAATGATAGGCTGGACAAACAGATGATTCACATTCCGGATGGGACAAAGCACAAGATTTCATTATGTTATTCAGAATGGTACAAAACTTAAAACCTATGAATTATTTGTTTCTGCAATTTTCCATTTAATATCCTAGGAACATGAATGACTATAGGTAACTGAAACCATGGAAAGCAAAAGCACAGAAAGGGGAAACTATTGTATAAAATAACTGAAAAGGCATCAAAGAGATGCTTGGCTATTACAAAGGTAGTAGGACATAGCTTTTATGCCTGGGATTGAAAAGTTAGAGGGAAAAGGGTGGAATTTTAAAAATTTAAAATCTTGGAGGTAGGAACCACCAATCTGAAACTCAGACCTTTAAGGAAGAGTCAGCCTGCGGGTACTAGTGTCTCTCAGCTCAGCAGAAGAGATGTATGTGGTTAGTGATCAGATCTATGATAAGGGCTGGCTGGCTGATGCTGGAATCCGAGAGGGCAAACTCCTGTTCATTTTTTAAGTGGGAAGACTACAAACTCAAATCAAGTGCTCCTACTGGAATTTCCTGACACATTTGGGAGGCAGAAGTGTTGTTAGGGTAACACTGACAAAAACAGGAAGACAATCAAAAGGTAAGTGCCTCTTCTTTGTTTTCTAGCCTTCCATCTCCTTCTAGTTCCCTATGGGCAGAACCTAAAAGAAAATCAGTAGGGCAAATCATATATGTGGCTATAGAGTCTCAACCCTAGCATCACAAAGCAGGGCACAAAATCAGGGGTTTGAAGCTCTCAGCTTCAAAGAGTAGCAGGCTTAGTCCATTTAGACATTACCACTCCAAAATGGAGAAATAGGTAAGAAAAGAGGACTAACTTGTCTCAACTAAGTTCCAAACCCAACAGAGAAAAAAACATTAAGTCTTAAAGCTAGAGAATAATCTCCTTTGGCTGCATGTCATACTTCCTTAATACACTGGAGTGAGGACTGGGCCCCAAGTCCTCAGACAACCCAGCCCCCCATGGCTTTGCTAGGCTTAGCACACATGTTAGCTTTCTTGGATTGGAGTCACATGTCTGCATCTTCCCAAGCTGGAGTAACTTGCTGGTAGCTCTATAGTTCTGAAGTCTCATGAGTGGTCCTGCTCCCACTCTGTGGCTTCACCAGACATTATTCTAGTGGAGACTCTATGGTGGCTCTGCCCTATGGTAGGTTTCCACCTGGGTTCCCAGGCTATCTGCCACATCCTTTGAAATCTAAGCGGAGATAAGCATAGTCCCACAACTCTTGATTTTGTACACCCGCAGAATTAGCACCTTGTGGGTGCCACCAAGGTTTACAGCTTGTACCTTCTGGAGCAGTAGGTGCAATTGCACCTGGGCCCACTTGAGCTATAGCTGGGGTGGCGGAGGAGTGCTGTGCTGAAATATATGGAGCAGAGACCTGAGGCAGCTCTGGGGATAGTTTGTAGAGGGCACCTCAGGGCCATCTGCCAAAATCATTTTGCCTTTCTAGAGCTCTGGGCCTGTGATAGGAGGAGCAGCCTCATAGACAGATATTTGAAATGTCTTTGGGTTTTCTTTCATTGTCTTCAGGGATAGCACCTAGCTCCCTCTATCTATGGCAATGTCTTTAATAAATAGTCATTTGGCCACTCCCTTGGTTTGATCTCCTAAAGCTGTCTTTGTCCTCTTTACATGGACAGGCTATGAATTCTCCAATTCTTTCCCCTCTGTCTTCTTTTTAATTATAAATTCTGTGTTTAAGTCATTCCATTTCCTTCATGTTTTACTATATGCAGTTAAAAGTAACCACACAACAGCCTAAATGCTTTCATGTTTAGATATTTATTCTGTTTATCACTCTCACATTTTTCATTCCATAAAGTGCTAGAACAAGTAAACAATTCAACCAAGGTCTTTGCTACTTTATAGAATGAGTGGCTTTCTTATTCCTCATTTCCATTAGAGATTTCATCAGAATGGCTATTACTGTCTGTATTTCTACTAATATTCTGGTCACAATCATCTAAGCAATCCTTAAGAAGATTCAGACTTTTCTACATTTGCCTTCTTCTGAGCCTTCACCAGAATTTTCCCCAACACTCTATTCATCACAATACAGGCTTTTTGTTTTTAGCCTGCTCCTCCAAATTCTTCTAGTATTTACTCCTTGTTAGTTCTGAAGCTGCTTTCTCATTTTCAGGTTTTTTTTTTTTAAATGGCATCAGTCCTACTTCTTGATACCAATTTTCTTAGTTCATTTTCTGCTGCCATAACAGATTACCACAGACTGGGTAATTTATAAAAAAAGAGATTTATTTGGCTTATGGCTTTGGAGGCTGGGAATTTCAAGAACATGGTGTTGGCATCTGGTGAGGACCTTCTTACTGTGTTATAACATGGCAGAAGGGCAAGAGGGCATGCAAGACAGAGAGAGAAATGAGGTCCAACTTATTCTTTTATCAGGATCCTACTCCCATCATAACTAAACCACTCTTCAGTAATGCCATTAATCTGTTCATCAGGGCAAAGTCCTCATAACTTAGCCACCTATTAAAAGGCCCCACCTCTTAATACTGTTATAATGGCAATTCAGTTTCCAACACATAAACTTTTTGGGGATGCATTCAAACCATAACAGTAGTTTATTCATTAGCTCACCCTTATGGCTTACAATTTTGTAGAATGACTTATGCAAACTATTAAAAGACATATCACATAATCTCCAGAACACAGAAAATATATGGGAGGGTATTATTGCATCCTGTAAACTCTATTATATAGGAAATATTAACTGTGTTCTCTTTAAATAAATTTAAATCCAATATTTAGTTTAATTACAGTCATGATTGTGGCTCCTTCTTCCCCCAGGGTTTTGCAAACATCATTTTCTGTGCTACAGCATCCAGAAGGTTTGCACTGGTTACTCCTGAGTAGCCCATTTCCACCTCCTTTTTCAGTGACACCAATGTCATTCCTTCAAAGAACTTAGGCCCATACAAAAGGCAAGAAAAAACAGACTTTAGGTGGTGTATCACCCTGTTTCACCCTGCTGATAATGACATACCCGAGACCGGGTAATTTATAAATGAAAAGAGGTTTAATGGACTTACAGTTCCACGTGGCTGGGGAAGCCTCACAATCATGGTGAAAGGCAAAAGGCACATCTTACATGGTGGCAGGCAAGAGAGAATGAGAGCCAAGCAAAAGGGGAAATCTCTTAAAAAACCATCAGATCTCATGAGACTTATTCACTACCATGAGAACAGTATTTAAGAAACGGTCTCATGATTCAATTATCTCCCATGACATGTGGGAATTATGGTAGCTACAATTCAAGATTTGGGTAGGGACACAGACAAACCATATCAGGTGGCTTTGCTTTTGGCCCTACAAAAACACCTTGAAGCATGAAAAAAATAAGGAGCTGTCTACCTGCTGGGAAAAAAAAATGGGAAAAACAAACAAAAATTAATATTTTAATATACTCTCCTGTCACACAAAACAATGCCGATGGGTTTAGAACAATTTAAGAATATTCAAAGACATGTAATTGAAAAAAAATGGCAAGTGTTCCAATATAGCATGTATCAGATTATACCTACAGTAAGCTATCTTGAGTCTATCAGCCTCTGAAGGATAGGTGTTGAATCTAGAATGATCTTCCTGCTATGCCAGGAGCAAAGGGCATATGAAAGAACTTCCTTCATGATATCAGTTCAGTTGATGTGATTTACCTGTTAAATTGTAAATATTATTGAGAAAAGAAAAAACAGTCCCCTTTTGTTTTAATCATCATTATTATTTTCAAGAAGTATGAATCACTAGTTTCACTAAGGGTTGCATTCCCAAACTACAGTACTACTGGTGTCCCTGAAAAGATTCCCAATTATCTGCTGTTTCTCTCAAAGCAGAACAAAGGCAACCTGAAACTCAACTTAATTTCCAGCGCTAGCTTCAAGGTCCTTGGAGATAATGAGTGTGCTATTTGATTTATATATTAAGTGTTGTTTGCCGGCATGATTCGTGCTCTTGAGATTCTGGGTACATTGTAGAGTTTGTGCCAGTGTTAGAGTGTCACCTCAAGAGAGCCTCTGTTTAGGAAGGGCCTTGGGAAAGGAGATTTATGTTCTGCAAAACAGTGCCAAGGACACCTATTACTGGCAGGTGTGAGGACTTCTAGTGGTGCTGTGAACACCGAGAAATCACTTTCTGAGGGACTTCCTGTGGCTTCAAGTCTCTGACATTGCTGCCTCAGTGTTAAATGAGATGTTAAAGCATCTATGCTTTGGGTTTGGTGTCTGCCAGAGATGTGTTTTAGTAACTGTTGCATCCTGAAGATAACTGGAAATAATAATAATAAAAAAGACTCCACCACAGTGCTGGGAAATGGGCCCATATATCATTATCAGAAGCAAAACCGCAGTCTGGATGCTTTAGGCCTCTTTTAGCACATCACAAACAAGTGACAGGTCATAGACAAAAGAGGTTGTTCTTTTCTTCCTGGTTTTTATATTTTGAACCTTCTCCCCCTAAAAGCATGACAAATCCCAGTGAGAAAAAATAGTACACAATATATCTCTGTGTATTTTGTCACTCACTATGTTTTCAACACTATTTCATCTATCACACATTACTTCCAGAGAGACCAAAAAATGGGCACACATAAAAAGATACACTTGGGAAAATAATTCTCTTTAGTTTTCCCAACATGACAGAGAACTTAACCATTCAAAGTACCAGACTAGTGCCTTGGCATTTGTGTGCAGTTCAAAAGAAAATTAATGGAGCTGCAAGACTTCTCAATTTTGCAAAGGAATTTTACTCAGTCTTTTTGATAGCAAGCAAATGCATGGTGATAAGCAACTCTTGAATCCTCCCTTCACATCCTTTTTTCCAATAAAAGAGTAGTGCTCCTTGTAATAATGTTCCTCCCTCCTACCGTTCCTCAGTGGCACCCAGGAAAAAACAGTAAATTAAAGTGTGTGTCCGTGAATCACTAAGATTTTTTCAATCTCTCTGAGGCAAGGAGATTTATGTGATGAAACCAATAGCTTTTTGCCACCTGTCTTACGGTGTACATTGTCTGCACAATAAGATATGTCTTCCTCTCTTCCTCGGTGTTTAGCTAGCCTCTGAAGGTCACAAAAGCTAAATCCAAAAATAATGACATTTAGTCACATCTCTATTGCTGAGAGACCACTAGTAGCCAACTATAATGCAATGCATTCATTAATGCAGAGTAGCATTTCTCTTAGTATTTATTATGCTTCTGTGCATAAATTCAAGTCAGTTTATGTTTGTGCTCAAGAATAAGCTATACTGAACTTAAAAAAAGTGAAGATGTTAATCATCATCATTATTATCATAGGCTAGATTGGACTTTGCTGTTGTTTTAGCTTGTATAAAAAAATTGAGAAGAAATTACCCAATAGATGACTTTGTTTTAATCCCAAGAGCCAACCCCTATGTGCAGATAAAAAATATTTATACCCATGAGAAGTGGATATTGCCTTACATATAACTCTAAATTGAATTCCCAATAGTGCTGTTAGTCTAGGTGCTCATTAACCTGTAGGAGCTCAGAAAGCCTTAGAACTGAAAATCTGTTTTGGCCATCCCACTGGCTTTAGGAGTAACTTAAGAACAGTCTTGGAGTCCACTCCCAAAGCATTAAGAACAAAATGGGGAGGTTTCTTTCTTGATGTTGTTATTTTTCCCTCATTCTGAAACCAGCAATTTTTCTTGTTCTCTCTGCAACCCAGTCTCTCTAGAGAGACTGAACCCTGGTAGCTAAGTTCTCATAAAGCCTAAAATTAACTGTAATCACCTTTGTATAGTATATTATTTAAAATCCCGTAATGGCAGAATGCAAACAGGAAAACTTCTCTCCTTCCCTCACAAGACCATAGACCAAGTAAAGCTTATTCCCCATTTCCCTTTCCAATGGGGACTCTTTAATAATAAAATGAAAAGATTTCAGCGTTCCTTTACTGCAGTAGCTCCCAGGCCTACCTAACTTAATAGCACTGTAAAGCTCTACTAGTTGCACTCCACAGATAACACGTTAAAGTGTAGCTCTGGGTGAGAAATAACCTGACATCAAAGCCTCTCAAGAAAAACACATTCATTAGACATGAAAACAACAAGAGAGAAAAGCTCGTTTTCCCTCAAAGGAAGTGTGAAGTGCTCAAGATTCTGAGGTCACACTAAATCCTAGAAAGCCATGAACAACCTTGTATCTTTGATAAAGCTGCTTTGGTGTGAAGGGGTTGAGTACTTAAGGCATTATGTCACATTTAACCCAAATCACAGGTTATGGTCTCCACTGACTGTTCCTGCTAAAGTTCCAACCCATCAAGTCCCCTGAGGAGAAATGAAAATGATGTTATCTGCTAATGATGTGACTTTCAATCCTGACAGGAGGAAATAGCTAATGCAACAAACCTTCCTCTCACAAAAGGAAGCCATTTACATAACTCTGAGCTTCTGAAGGAAGACACAAAGTGAGATGAATGAATTTAAAATGTCCTCAACTTGCTGTCAAGCAAGGAGCTGTAAGCAAAGCCAAGGATCTTAGTTTTCATTCCTGTTTATACTTCTGGCTTATTAAAACATCCATGAGCAACCAATTCACTTTGCTTCTCTTGATTTCACATTTATTAAATATTAAAACACATGAGGCTCTGGTGTTTCCAAGTCATTCAATCCCTCCAAAAAGTCCATAAAGCCCTATTCTGACCATCATTAAAGCCTCTAAATAGTAAGTAGGTAACTGAGATATGAAACTGGTGTTTGTGGTTTAGGTAACCTGGAACTACACTTCTCGGAGCTCCCTTCTCTGTGTGGTTCATGTTAGGATTGGCCACAGGGGACATCTGTGTAGGATTAGGAGGTTTGGGGGTAGCAACAGCCGTTATTCCCAGGAGGAGCCTCTAAAGCTCTTACACACTGCTGCTGATTTGATCACCCACCTTGTTGCATTACTCAGCAGAAAATTGGGCCTGCAGCCCTTTGACTCCCACCTAATCTCCTTTCATTTATTTCCAGGCTCATATGCAGCTCTACAGCAAAAGGTCTCAGATCCTCCAGCAGATCTTCCCCATCGTCAAGGCTAGATGTAGGAGAGGCTAATGTGGGTTCCAGTTTGTCCTTGTGGATTCCATTTGTCCTTGCATGTTCCTATGTCCCTGGCCTACATCCAGCTTGTCTTCCCCATTGCCTGTCTTGTGACCGCAGTGATTACAGCCTGCTCCTGTTGCAGAAGCAAGAGCTTTTCTTAGACTTCTTTCCCTTTGTGGTCCCTGATTAGTTTCTCTGGTCATCCAATCATCCCTTCCAGACTTATGCTTCCCCAGGTTTCTTACAGTATTGTAACACCTAATCTCTGTAATAAATCATTTATTTCATGTCTTTTATTTCCTGATCAAAACCATCTCACACTTTCGTGAGTCAGGAGTTTGGGAAGAACACAGCCGGCCATTTCTCCTGTCCTCAGTTGTTGACTGGGTCACTAGGTAGTCCCCAGCTGGCAGCTGGACTCTCTAGAGAGTCGAAGGCAGCTTCTGCCATATCCATGACACCTCAGCAGGGCATCTGAAAGCTGGGCTCTACTCGACCCCTCTACTTCTCATGTAGTCTGTTCCACAGAGTATTTGAACTTGTAACAAGGAGATTTATGGTTTCGAAAGAGCAAGAAACTGCCCAGTCATCTTAAAGACTAGCCTAGAAAGAGCATAACACCATTTCCACTGTATCCCCCTGGTCAAAGCAGTCACAAACCAACCCAGATCAAGGGGACAGGAAAGATGGGAAGAATATCAAAGAATTTTCAACCATTTCTTATTCTACCACAAAACTAAACCAGCCTCATTGAAGTGTTAGAATTAATTTGGTTAGAATTCGGTCCTTTCCTCATATTTCCTCCTCATCACTTTCACTGCCTTTTTGTTTATTTACTTATCTACTCATTTACAGTTATTTCATGTGATACCTGGGAGGGCCAAATCCTTTCATTTGGCCTCTTCTGCTTCCCAGATGAAACTATAAGCTCTTTGGGAGCAGCACTGGTCTCTCCTATACCTATCTTCCATTCATCAGTGTCCCCAAATCTGTAACCTCTGGGAAGTTCAGAAATAGAAAATCTAGTCTATGGGAGGCTTAGAAGTCCCAGCTGCTAAGGAACTAGAAGTGAAGTGTAGTGTAGTGCTTTACATGTAGTAAATATCCTCTGGTGGCAACTGACTGACAGAAATGAAGTCAGTAGCCTCTCTCATTCCATCAGTCTCAGGCTCCTTTTATAGAAACCAAGAGTGTGGAAACAGATGGTTTTCTCACTCATTATTTAAGTAATGTCCACCATGAACCTAAGTTTAAAAACAATGAATAAGATTTAAAAAATATTTGATTTTGAAATAATTCCAGTCTCATGTATAGGTTTCAAAAAATATCCCCAAGAGCTCCTGTGTACCCTTCATCCAGCTTCTGCAAATAACATTTTATGTAACTATAATAAAATGATCATAACAAGGAAGTGTATTTGATATACTATTAACTAAACCATAGACGTTATTAAGATTTCACAAATTTTTACATAATCTTTCTTTTAATTAATTTAGAGCTTATGAAATATTATCACATGTATACATTCATGTAACTACCACCACAATGAGAAAGTAGGACAGAAATTTCTTTACCTCACAGAAATTTCCTCCTGCTAATGCTTTATGGTCACACCCTCCCCCACCTCTATCAAAGACAGCCCGGGAAACAATAGTACAATGGGAAGTGGATAATAGCAGTGAACAGGTCCATCTAGAAAAGGGAAGAATGAGAAATACGCCACAGACACTAATCTGTAGCAATGAAGTAACTCTCAGGACAAGCCTTCCGAGGTCCCCTCTCTGACAGTAGAACAAGTTCTTTAATTAAATCCTGATTCTGCTATTTGGTAATGTCACAGGAAGCAAGAAGCAGACTGTATCACAGAGATTAATAGCAGGGGGTTTGCTAGAGAACGTTCTTGTGAACAACATCTGTGAAGAGAAGCCAAAAAAACAGGACTAAGAAGATGGAGAAGTAGGTCTGTGATACAGTCTCAGTGCAAGTTTCAGCTACCCCATGAAGAGTTCCAAACATAAAGATGGAATGTGCCTTTAGTACTATCCTGAGGTGGATTGACAAAACTTGGTCTTTTTGTCCCACAGTGAACAGTCACTAGACCTGAGAGGGCAGCATGATGTTGGAGAAGGCAGCTAATGCCTGTCAGAGATCAGCACACCTAGTACTGGGGGTAGCACATTCTAGAATCAGGAATGGAGGTCCAAATGGAGCACCCCAGCATCCCTCTCAAGACAGGCATTGTCTTTTAGATCCTGAGTTGCTGGACATGAAGCCTCTTTAAACCTAACATATGGCACAGTACAACACCCAGATATTGTAGGCTTTGAGCTGGATGGGGTAACCATTTTAGACTTATGAGGAGGAGAGTGGTCTATATGTGGGCACAAAGTGCAGAAGTATATTTGGAAACCAGTGGGGTAGACTTTGTCAAGGACAGGTAGCTGTCCACCAGAATTGCATGTCGTCACTTCATGGATGCAGAGTTATCTCTGGAAATTGGCTTTCCAGGCCTGGACTGCATTTCTGACCCTGCCCTCGTTCAGCAGTGATATGGTTTGGCTGTTTCCCCACCTAAATCTCATCTTGAATTGTAACTCTTACAATTCCTGCATGTCATGGGAGGAACCTGGTGGGAGGTGATTGAATTATGGGAGGGTGGGTCTTTCCTGCACTGTTCTCATGATAGTGGATGAGTCTCTTGAGATCTGATGGTTTTAAAAACGGGAGTTTACCTGCACAAGCTCTCTCTTTGCCTGTTGCCATCCATGTGAGACATGACTTACTCCTCCTTGCCTTCCACCATGATTGTGAGGCATCCCTAGCCATGTGGAACTTTAAGTCCATTAAACCTCTTTCTTTAGTAAATTGCCCAGTCTCGGGTATGTCTTTATAAGCACTGTGAAAATGGACTATTACAAGCAGTTAAGATGGCCCAGTGTCCAAGTGCTGTCCACTGGGATAAAATAGAAGTGGTGAACACTATGTGCACCCGAGACCTATTATACCTCCAGCAGTATCCTCCAAACTGTTTTCCCTTAGTCAAGATGCAATGGATTCAATCCCTCAGGGCAACTTTGGAAACTGTGTGTCACTGAGCATGGGTCCCAGGAAATGCATGACGGAGTGCCTTTTCCCATACTGATCACCTGCCAAATACTGTCATGTGGGCAGGAAATGAATTTGAGGCCTTATACTGCTTTGGTGTTTTTTTGTTTGAGCAGCTATCACTACATGATCTAATACGACCCACGTGCTCACATGCACACACAAATAGGTAAAAATGTAAATTTAAAAAGATATTATTTATAGTAGCCACAATGATATAATATTTCTTGGTGGAAATCCAACAAAATTTACAAGTTCTTAATGGGGAAAATTATTAAAGTTTATTAGAAGACATTAGTGAAAGCCTAAATGAGAGAGATAAAGAAACACAGAGTGGAGGGGCAGTGGGGAGAGAACGGAGTTTTATGTCCATGTAGAGGAAGATTCAATAATGTAAAGATGTCACTTTTCCTAAAATTATGATAAAGATTAAATGCAAGCCCTATCAGTTGTCAACAAGGTATTTTATTAAACTTGACAGGTTTATTTTAAATGGACATAGAATAAAAAATGGTCCAAAATAACTGACACACTCCAGAAAAAGAATAAGGTGGGGAAACTCTCCTTTCTAGATACCATGATTTTTTAAAAAATTATTAAGATTAAGATAACATGATATTAGCACAGATATAGATAAAACCAGTGCACCAGAATACAGACTCCTGAAATAGAAATAGATCCATGTATATATTGAAACATGATGTATGATGAATCAGGGTGGAATGAATAGACAATATGATAAATGGAACTGGGGAAAGAATTTGTCATCCAAAATTAGATTTGACTTCAAGGGGAAAAGCAAAGCTTTTTAAAACTTTTAGAAGATATATAAGATATTATCTATATGAGAGAAGGTTGGGAATTAGTTTTTTAAACAAAGCACAGGAGCCATAAAATCAATGATTGATTGAATACATGAGAATTATGAACTTTTATTTATCACAAAAAACCCACAAAGTAAAAATGGAAGCTTCAAAATTTGATAAGAGCATAAGAAAAAGGCAATCTGCGAGAAAAATGATCAAAATATGTAAGTGAACGTGGGTCAATAGAAATGTACATATGCTGCTGATGAAAGTTCAAAAAAAAAACAAAATATAATTTGGTATTACCTTATAAATGTAAATTTTAGCATCATACACATGTAAACTAGGAAATACACGTCATAATGTTCACGCTTCTAATAGTTAAATGCTTTCAACAGTGAAAAACTTGGGGGAAAATCCTTAAGTGTCTGTAGGCAGAGAATGGATGAATTGTGGTATATCATACAATGATATGCCAGTCTGAAGTGAAAATAAATGTACTATAGCTACAGGCCTCAATACGGATGCGTCTCAGACACAAAATGTTGAGCAGAAAGCAAGATTTAGAAGAATACATAAATATCTTATAGTTTACATAAATTTCAAAGCATTCTTTTTAAAATATATATTTAAATGTATTACAGCCATTCCTCAGTATCCCCAAGGTATTGGTTCCAGGACACTGTCCCCCCATACCAAAATCCACATATACTGAAGTTCCTGTGTAAATTATCTCTACATTATTTATAATGCTTCAAATACAAGGCAAATGCTATGTAAATAATTGTTATATTATATTTTTATTCTTGCATTGTTACTTTTTATTATTTAAAAAATGTATTTTTTTTATCTAGAGTTGGTTGAATTTGTAGATGCAGGACCTACGGATACAGAGGGCCAACGATAAAACTGTAACAAAAAGCGAGTCAATACTAAACATGAAAACCAGAATAGCACTTAGCCCCCAAGTCATCTATGGGGGCATATAGGAAGGACACCTAACTCATTCCGGGAAGCTAAGGGTGAAAACGACCAGGAAAGAATGCCTGAAGAACATGACAGCTGAGGTGAGTTTATAAAAAATAAGATGTTTGCAAGCAAAGGGTGGGGCGGGAAAAGGGGAGGAGGGAGAAGAAACAGCAAGGAAGCTAGAGAGATGTAAGAGAACATTCAGAATAGTGCTGGGAGTTACATCTGGCTGTAGTGAGAGATGAGTGCAGCAGTTTGCTGGTAAACGTTTAATGACTGAGTCTTCAGGGAGGAAAATGTGCGTACACACAATATAAATGTATATATAGACATAATAAATAAAAACATATAAATGTAACCTTATTGTAAATTTTACTGACATGAATGATGTGTAGCTCATTGATATGGTTTGGATCTGTGTCCAGGCCCAAATCTCATGTAGAATTGTAATCCCCAGTGTTGGAGGTGGGGCCTGGTGGGAGGTGATTGGATCATGGAGGTGGTTTCTAATGGTTTAGCACCATCCCCTTTGTGCCGAGTTGTGATAGAGTTCTCACAAGATCTGGTTGTTTAAAAGTGTGGCACCTCCCCTGATTCTCTTCCTCCAGCTCCAGTCATGTAAAAAGTACCCGCTTTCCCTTTGCCTTCTGCCATGATTGAAAGTTTCGTGAGGCTTCCTCAGCCATGCTTCCTGCTGGTGGCAGATCCATGAGCCAATTAAACCTCTTTTCTTTATAAATTACCCGGTCTCAGGTATTTCTTTATACCAGTGTGACAGCAGATTGATAGACCCTTATTTACAAATATTAATGAAATATACAGTACTCTTTATTGTAAGTCCCATATAGCCAACTAATTCTCTAAAAAAAAAATGCTTTTGTTGATTTTTACCAAACTCTTCTATCTTTGATCAACCTATAGTTTCAAATCAACTATGATTTGACAATTGGTGTTACATCTCAATCCACTAACTTTTCCTAATAATTTATTGTCATTACATCTGTTTCTTATAACAATTTTTTTTTTTTTTTTTTTTTTTTGAGACAGTCTCGCTCTGTCTCCCAGGCTGGAGTGCGGTGGCGCGATCTCGGCTCACTGCAAGCTCCACCTCCCGGGTTCAAGCCATTCTCCTGCCTCAGCCTCCCGAGTAGCTGAGACTACAGGCGCCCACCACCATGCCCGGCTAATTTTTTGCATTTTTAGTAGAGACGGGGTTTCACCGTGTTAGCCAGGATGGTCTTGATCTCCTGACCTCGTGATCCTCCTGCCTCGGCCTCCCAAAGTGCTGGGATTACAGGCATGAGCCACTGCACCCGGCCCAATAAACTTATTTTTTAAACAGCTTTATTGAAGGATAATTTGTATACAAATAGCTGCACATATCTAATGTACAATTTGATGAGTTTGGACACAGGCAAACACTTGTGATAATATCTTCACAATCAAAGTAATAGACGATATCCAACACCTCACAAAGTTTCCTTGGGTACTTTGTTTTTGGTTCCGGTTTTGGTTTTGGTTTTGTTTGGGTTTTGGTGTTGGTTTTGGGAGTTTTTGTGGTAAGAATGCCTAATATGAGGTGTTCCCTGTTTAAGTGTACAATATCACATTGTTAACAATAACCACTATGCTGTACAGCAGATCTTTAGAACTTACTCATCTTGTGTAACTAAAACTTTATACCTTTTGAACAATTCCCCATTTCCCACCTCCCCAGTCTGCTGTCAACCACTATTATATTCTCTACTTCTGTGAGTTTGACTGTTACATACATACTTCATATAAGTAGACTTATGCAGTATTTGTCCTTCTCTAACTGGATTATTTCACTTAGAAAAATGTCCTTCAGGTTCATCCATGTTATCACACATAGCAGGATTTTTTAATTATTATTATTATACTTTAAGTTTTAGGGTAGGGCTTAATAATATTCCATTGAATGGATATGCTATATTTTCTTAATCCATTTATCTGTTAATAGACACATAAGTTGTTTTCATATCTTGGCTATTGTGAATTGAATAATGCTGCAATGAACACAAGAGTACAGATAACTCTTGAAGATCCTGATTTCAATTCTTTGGATATATACCCAGAAGTGGGATTGCTGGGTCATTTGGTAGCTCTATTTGTAATGTTTTGAAGAATCTGTATGATCTGGTTTTAAATTATTTCTCACCCTAATACAAATTATGTTCATTAACTCAAAACCTCCTTCAGCTTCTGTACTATCACATTTCAGAACTCCACGCTTTCCTCAACCATGTGAACCCTCTGCTGAATTGGATAATAGTTTGACTACTGAAAGAATTTTTAAGTTTAGTGCTATCTAGTATGTAATGGCTATAGATAGAAAACTTTTAAATTTAATCTGAATTATCATTATTTTCTCAATCACCTTCTTAAATTCAAACAATCAACAAAACAATAAATCAAGCCCTGATTTGTAGTATTTGCCTATTGCCAGAGTGTGCATACTCCCACCATGATTGATTTCAAGCAAGCAACGTAAAACAATGAATGCAAATTTGGGGAGAGTAGTACAGTAGCATGCTGTTATGTAGGATTTCCTCCACACAGACACATCAGATATAGCCTCAAGAGCATAGTTAAGAAAAAGTATAGTAAAATAATTAAAAAGTAATGCATTTTCAATATTCATCTTATCTTTAATTTTAAAATAGCAAGTGATTTTTAAATAGGTTTTAAATAGTAGATGTATAAATTTTTAATAATGGCTGTGTTTAACAACTGGCTTTCAAAATTCCTGGAAATTTGACAGTTGGCTTTTGTGAACTGGCACTGGTCCTCTCCAGCCCTCCACTTGGTGGATGGGCTTAGTGACAGCAAATGGGCTGGAAAGAAGCAGACACAGGATACGTGTGGCAGGGCTTGCTGGTGCCACCTGGGAAAACAGATGTACCACAGTTTCTTTGCATTTGGATGTGGCCTTTTGCACCAAGTTTTGACAAATGGAATAGAAGTAGAAGGGATACACACCACTTCGAGGCTTGGCCAGGGACCTCACACATCCACTTCTCTTCCACATAAGATCAGACCTCTCTTTCCCCATTTGCCATCAGAATGAGAAGACAGAGAAGACATTCCCAGAAGACAGGGACATGAAAAGCAGGAACCTGACTCCTTAGTAATTGTGTAGAACAGAATCCCCTCCACCTATGGGCTGGTTTACATACCGGCCAGAACAAGTCTGAGAGGAACAAGACAAAAATTTCACTTTATTAAGTTACTGAGATTTCCAGGCTTATCTATGATAGCACCTGGTGTGTTTTTATCTCAACAAATACAAAATCAACTCAGCGTTTTATTTTGCTGTGCAACAGGATTCTCACCTGTGTTTTGCGTCTGTCTTCTATCTTTCCTTCAGGCTTAAGCTACACTTTGGATTCTGGATTAAAGGCCTGGGGCAAGAAAACTGAATCCTGAAAAGACCCCCACAGAGAGGGAATTATATTGGAAAGGAAAATCTAGCTGTGTATGATAGCCTCCTATGAGAAACAGCTTTCAAGCTTGGGAGTATAAAATTATTTAGGGCCATCAGAGAAGTAAGTGGGATATCACAGATACCTCAGGAAGGGAACCATGTCCTCCAAAAATAACCGATCAAATTTGTATATTTGAACAGTAATGCTAAAGGAAGTGGCAAGTAAAATGTAGTAGTCCATTCTCACACTGCTATTAGCCAGGCATGGTGGCCAGTGCCTGTAATCCCAGCTACTCAGGAGGCTTGAGGCAGGAGAATTCCTTGAACCCAGGAGGTGGAGGTTGCACTGAGCCAAGATCACGCCACTGCACTCCAGCCCGGGCGACAGAGCCAGGCTCTGTCTTGGGGGAAGAAAAAAAAAGAAAAGAAAAGAAAAGAAAAAAGAAAAAAAATGAAGAAGAAGAAGAAATACCTAGGACAGGATAATTTATAAAGTAAAGAAGTTTAATTGACTCACAGCTCCGCATTGCTTGGGAGGCCTCAGGAAACTTTCAATCATGGCAGAAGGCAAAGCCATCAAATCTCATGAGACTCACTATCATAAGAACGTGGGGGAAATTGCCCCCATGATCCATTTACCTCCACCTGGTCCCACCCTTGTCACATAGGAATTATGGGGATTAAATTCAAGATGAGATGTTGGGTGGGGACAAAGACAAATCATGTCATAAGACCAGGATGGAGAAATTAATTTTTAGAAAATCAGACCTCCCCAAGAATACATGGATCCCATGACAGAGCCAGCCCCACAGCACAGCCTGTGTGTATTGGTTCAAGTTAAGATATTTCCTCCTCCCTTACCACCCCAAATGGGTGTAGGTTAGCCACCTGATCTTTGAGTGATGCATGCAGCATTATTCTTCTCCGTTTGAGGTGTCCTTATTTCCTGTTTATTTTTATTGGGAATTCTTCCACAAAACTTTAACAATATTATCTTTCACTGTCTGGGGTCTCTTCTTTATTTTTATCTTTTAGTGGGATATTTTTAAATGCCTCCTGGCTTGAGCTCTTTCCCTGTATTTGCTGACCCTCTGCTGAGTGAAAAGATATACACAGTCTCTCCTGAGTCTCACCTTGTTATTGATCCCAAAACACAAACAGGCAGACGTGTCATTCTCTTATCTTCTATTGTGGTGTCAGGCCCTCCAAAGGTGGTGTCAGGCCCTTTACTCTCAACAATTTTTCTGTTTTCTCCAAGGTCCTTCTTCTTTTTTTTATTTTTATTTTTTATTATTTTTTTTTTTTAGTTATTAAGACATAGGTCCTTTGAAAGTGATCAGAAATTGAAATGAGCTCACAGAAATTTTTATGATATACTCAGATCCCAAATAAACTGAGAGATATGAAATATTTAAAGTGCTTCATTCAAATCATAAAGCTCTATTCATAGATACATCAAAATGCTAAATAAATGCCTGACCCTATAACAAATTGCTCAGCAAAAATTATTGTAATAAGTCAACATAATCAAGTCCAGCAGGGTATCTTCTCAAAGTTTGCTATCAGGTTTTCTATTTTCAATATTTTTCACTCTCAAAGCATTTGTGCTTTTTTATCTATATTGAAGTTTCCAACAAAACTTGGAAAGCTCATCATTCAATATTATAGAAAAATATAGAGATTTTAACATACAAGACCCAGGTGCTGTTGTTTTTAGACCCAATCTTCTGTGGATTTTTAAAAAGGAAGAACTATAAAGATTATATTTCTATTGTTTAGAGGTGATTAGGACATGGGGACTTTCCCCATATGAATGGATTTATGCCATTATCATAGGAGTAAGTTCATTATCACAGCAGTTGCTTTTTTATAAAAGGATAAGTTCAGTTTTCCCTCTCTCACTCTCTTCCTTATTCCCTCCCTTGCTCTTCTTCCACCATGTGATGCCTTCCACCATGCTATGGGGACAAGGCAGCAAGAAGGCCTTTGCCAGATGTCAGCACCTTGATTGTGAACTTCCCAGCCTCCAGAATTGTGAGAAATAAGTTTCTGTTTACTTATAAATTACCCAGTCTCAAGTATTCTTTTATAGAAGCACAAAACAGACTAAGACAACAGTTGAAATTGGCTTTTGAAAGTTAATTCAAATCAATAAATCCTGCTAAAAATATTCCAGTGGCTTTATTTTACTACAAAACAAAAATGAAACCAAAACCCCTTTTTGTGATGATCTATAGGGGTCCATAAAGTATAACCCTGTCAACCTCTGAGCTTCTCTTCCTCCAAACCCTATCATTCACAAAATAATACCTTGGACTGGGTAATTCATAAAGGAAAGAGGTCCTTTATAAATGGCCTTCTTGCACCTAGAATATGTCAAGCTCCTATTTGTCTCAGGACATTTGTACCTGCTGTCCCTTCTGCTTTGGATAATCAATCTTTTTTTTTTTTTTTTTTTTTTTGAGACAGAGTTTCACTCTTGTTGCCCAGGCTGGAGTGCAATGGTGCAATCTCGGCTCACCACAGCCTCCACCTCCTGAGTTCAAGAGATTCTCCTGTCTCAGCTTCCCAAGTAGCTGGGATTACAGGTGCCTGCCACTACACCGGCTGATTTTTTATATTTTTAGTAGAGATGGGGTTTCATCATGTTGACGAGGCTGGCCTTGAACTCCTGACCTTAGATGATCCACCCACCTCGGCCTCCCAAAGTGTTGGGATTACAGGCGTGAGCCACCACACCCATCTTTATTAGGACATTCTTATGACTGTTTCCTCATGTAGCCCTTACTTAAAAAATCACCTTCCAAACAGTTAGAAAAAATGAAAAAGACCTAGTATTTGACAGCACAACAGCATGACTATAGTCAACAATAACTTAATTATACATGTTAAAATTACTAAAAGACTGTAGTTGGATTATTTGTATTACAAAGATAAATGCTTGAGGGGATGGATACATTCTCCATGATGTGATTATTATGCATTACATGCCTGTATCAAAACATCCCATGTACCCCATTAATATATATACCTACTATGTACCCACAAAATTAAAAAATTAAAAAATATATATGTAAAATCACCTTCCCAAAAGTTCTAACTCCATCACCCTGTCTAAAGCATTCATCCCTATTACCAATTATCAATCATAATTCTATAACTGATGTTTATAAATACCTAAATTTGTTTTACTATGATCCTTTCTTTGTCCCCGGACTAGAAGCTAAAAATAAATCAAGAGCTATGGAGATATGTTGGTGTGCTGCACCCATTAACTCGTCATTTAGCATCAGGTATATCTCTTAATGCTATCCCTCCCCCCACCCCCCACCCCACAACAGTCCCCGGTGTGTGATGTTCCCCTTCCTGTGTCCATGTGTTCTCATTGTTCAATTCTCACCTATGAGTGAGAACATGCGGTGTTTGGTTTTTTTGTCCTTGCACATGTATACACATGTAACAAACCTGCACGTTGTGCACATGTACCCTAAAACTTAAAGTATAATAATAATAAAATAAAATAAAAATTTGTAATTATAATAAAAAATAAAATAAATAAATAATAAAAGAGCTATGGGGATATGTTATGGAGGTGAAGTGAGAACCTGCAGGAGAATAGAACCGATATGAAGAGAGAGCTGACATAGGGAGAAACCAGGTGTAAGTGACATCCTTTGCTCCTGACATAAACAGCAGCAGAAGCCATGGTATTTTTGCTTTGCTCAGTTAAGTGACATATTCTCTCTTAAGTCCATTTAAATTGGGTTTTCTTGCACTTGAGTTAACAGATAATATAGACTCCAGATAATGCCAAGGAAAAATTAGTAGTAGCATCATTTAAAACAAAACAAAAAAAGCACAGGATGCTCCTTAGGGAAATTGTTTTAAGTGTCTTAAAGGCAGCATATCAGCACAAAGAAGACAAAGCAATTAAGACTTAAACATAGGTAGGTTAAACAAAAATTTTTATACAGTATTTTGGCACAAATTACAAATGGCAATGTGCAGTGCTCTTCTCTGAAGATACTTTAAAGAGTATGTCCAGCGTTTAAACTGAGTGCACTGGCATCCAATCTGTTGGTAGAAGGAAAACCTGAGTGACCTCTGTGATACATGCAAAATATAGAAAGCATCTGTTCTAGTTGTCTATTAAAGTTGTCTATTGAAAGGCGGGCATTTTAAGGGATTAATGCAATGTAAGTAACAAGGGACATCAGACTAAGTAAAAACACATACTTGGAGTATGAGAGTTAAAAAAAAAAAAACAAAGTGAGAGGGCAGTATTCTTTTTATTTGGGACGGTGGTGACTAGTCTAATGTGCCTGCAGGCTGTACATTCAGAGAGTTGTTTTCTGTCATAAATAATCTCAAAATTTCTAACACCTGATATCTGGAACCAAATGTCATTTAAACCATGCCCATTTCAATAACCAATTTAATAATTATTACAACAACAATAGCGACTCAACATTTTGGAGCAGTCTCTAAATGTCAGGTGCTGTTCTGTGTAGCATCTCATTTAATCCATCAACAATACAATTGCTATTAATTTATCCTTTTTATAAATGAAGTAACTTAAGCAGAGAGAACATTTATTCTTCTGATGAATGGAATGTCAGAACCTCAAGAAAAGTAACTGAGGTCGGATGCATAAACTAAAAAGTACAAAGAAAGCTGAAGAATTTAAGAGCCAAAAAGTTTGGTCCTTACCTAAATTTAGGTCTGATGACTTTTTGGACCTCAGCTCTTGGGAATATTTTCCTGGAGTTTAATACTTATTATGTTTAATACTTAATAACACTATGCACAAACCAGATAAAATCAGAAACACTGTCATTTCTCATGCACTGGAAAGTGGCAATTTGCATTCAGCACAGAGCAAAAACTCTCAATGTTAGAGAAGAGTCTGTTGAAGCTGGGGCACTTAAGGAGATCAAACGGCACAGAATTCAATAAGGCCAAATTGTGTATGACAGAAGAAATGACAATGTGCCAGTTAGGAAATAAAAATAGATGTCCAAAGAACTTAACGCATGTGAGGATTTTTTTTTTCCTGTGAATGAAGTCCATTTGAAGAGCTTCTGAAAAAAATGAAAGTTATTTGTTGAGCTGAGATTGTAGATGAGCAAAAAGTTCAAAATACTTTCAACCTGGCATGATTTGGCTTTAAAGAATAGCAGTTTCATTATGAAGGAGAGATGATGTAACTACAAGCATGAATTGTACCATGAGCCAACAGACTTAAAAGTTAAGAAAAAACATTTAATTGCAAACATGCTTGCTAGCTTCCTCTATGATGAGGAGAAAGCCCCTCCCTTTTTTTCAAACTTTTCACACTCCCTCATGCCCCTGACATATTTTCTAACAACCAAATAATTCTTCACTGGCAAATCTGTACTTGAGAATAAAATCATGGGTGAGCACACTGGAGGAGCAAATTTTGAGGACCAGTGACAAAGAAGAGAGACCCCAGGGGGTATACTCAATCAGAGTTATCTTCCAATTGGAATGATAACTCAGGGAGATAACTCAGTCTATGTCTCTTGGGACTTAGTCTATGTCATATATATGCTGTAGTTCCAGTTTATAAAAAGAGGTAGTGGGAAACACAGTTTGACTGAAAATATTTGATTTTTCAGGAACATTTTCAAAATAAAACAGAAAATAACAGTCTCTCTGAGGTGGCTGGTGGCCACCCCACCTGCTCTGGAGAAAAGGTATGAGACTTTCTGAGGTCTCTCCTCACTTCTGCTTCTGAGATTCAAAGCCGTTTGAGTTTCCAGAATACCTCTCCACTGAGACATGAACTCGTAATCTTAAGGTCCCAGGAAGCCAAATAGGGTTTCTTTTCCTCATTCTGACAGATAAGGTTGTAGGGGTCTGCAGAATCCAGGGGTTTATACAAAGGCCTCAGCTGGAAGGACAGACAGCAATGGCAGCCTGGAGCTGGGACAGATGGAATCCTGAGTACTGTGGTTCTCAGCTTGAGATTTCAGTAACACAAGACTGATCTTTTTAGTGGTGGCTTTTAATTCCTCTTTTCTTGTATTTTCCATTTATTCTGATGAACAGTAATAGCTATCTATGAAATATCATATAACAAGTACAGTAAATCCATTTGAAATCCTGTGACATGATTCCAATCTGCCTGCCTCCTTTTCTGCTGGCTTCTGCTAACATACCTGGCGAAACTCAGAAGGTACAGCTGGAGTCCTTCTTTGAGTTTTTTTAAAGCATCCATTGGAGGCTGAAACTCAAAGCAATATGACCCCTGCATAACATAAAACCTAAAAGTTTCCCAAGGCTCTTCTGTGAATTAAATGGCCAAGTTTCAGATACACACACGGCATTTGAATGAGGTTCAGGGCAGCTGGTCAGAAAAAGGAACTGAACAAAAGAAGGCCAAACTTAAGCTTAGTAAAAGAGCAGGGAATCCAACAACAAAAGCAGGCAGACAATGACACTGTGGCCATGCAGACCTTCCCAGGCCTCTAAGGGAGCCAGGGCTCCTGAGGTTTTGGCAACAGTAAAACTAAATAGGGAGTGTCAAAGCACCATTTTGGTCTCCCAGACATGTCATATTATAGCTGCCACCTTTTCTTTTTTGTTGTTATTGTTTTGTTTTTTGTTTGTTTGTTTTTGAGACGGAGTCTCGCTCTTGTCGCTCAGGCTGGAGGGCAGTGGTGTGATCTTGGCTCATTAGTAACCTCTGCCTCCCAGGTTCAAGCAATCCTTCTGCCTCAGCCTCCTGAGTAGCTGGGATTACAGGTGCCTGCCACCATGCCCCGCTAATTTTTATACTTTTTTAATAGAGACGGGGTTTCGCTATGTTGGCAAGGCTGGTCTCAAACTCCTGACCTCAGGTGATCTGCCTGCCTCGCCCTCCCAAAGTGCTGGGATTACAGGAATGAGCCACTGCGCCCGGCCTATAGCTGCCACCTTTTCTAAAGACACCTTGAAAATGTCTGATCCAATTTGAATCCAGTGGCCTTCTAGTGGAGCTTTTTGGGATTGCTCATGTAACTCTATCTTTTGAATGTGCCCTGAAATTAGGACAGGAACACTACCCGGCCTCCTGTTCCTCTCAATTCGCAAAATAGCAGCCTAGGCTGACTTCTATAGCTCTAGAACCTGTAAGGCTCCATAACACTTAAGCCACCATTTTCCATGAGGGTTTATTATATAACTAGGACTGCACAAGTTACTGCCACTAAAAACGTCAGAGTACATCACACAATCCCTATAATTCACAATCTTTTTTGTATGTAAGATTTACAAACCTGAAATGATGCTATGACAACACAATATTGTTCTGAAAGCCAACATAGTGTTAATTATGTTCTGTGATAAATAGAATTAGTGTCACATCCCCTCCCAGAATATAAGGTCCCAGAGTACAAGGCCATGTCTTCTGTGTCCCCTATAGCACTTAGCATGATGCTGAGCACAGCAGGTACACAATGAATAATGGATGGTTTATAGCATTAATCAATTGAGAACCTGAAACGCCACTTTTTTTAGTAGGTTAGGCCCCCTGGTAGCACTAGAGATGGAGACAGGTGGAGAATGCCACAAGCTTGTACCAAATCTTCATTTTGGGTTACAGAGCAAAGTTTATCTTATTTTTGCCCTTCTATTTTGAGGTCTGTGAATGATTTCCCCTCATTACTGGGTGTTGTCTGCTATTCAAGTTCTAGCAGAGAGTTACTCAACAAGGTTCCTGGCCCACCCCAACCAGCATCTGGCCCCTGTCACACATATTCTCCTGTTGGATTTATCTAGAGGTAGGACAGACACTAAAGCACCTTCTAGCACGATATTGTATTAGATGGCATCACACATACATATGCATATGTACATGCTCACACACAGACACACACGCAACCCAAAGAAAGCACAAGACAATTGCAGAAAACAGAACAACTAGCTCAGGAAGAGTTTGTCATTTTTCTTCAGGAGGCAAGAATGGAGGGAGGGCATAGTTTCTCTTTCAAAACTATTAGAAGAAAGTTGGGAGGCCGAGGTGGGTGGATCACGAGGTGAGGAGATCGAGACCATCCTGGCTAACACAGTGAGACCCTGTCTTTACTAAAAATACAAAAAAATTAGCCAGGCTTGGTGTTGGGCAACTGTAGTCCCAGCTACTCTGGAGGCTGAGGCAGCAGAATGGCATGAACCCAGGAGGCGGAGCTTGCAGTGAGCCAAGATTGTGCCACTGCACTCCAGCCTGGGCACAGAGCGAGACTATGTCTTAAAAAAAAAAAAAAAAACCTATTAGAAGAAAGTTAATTGGCCAAACTATATAGCACACGTATTTATTGTAAAGTGAAATGCGTATTAAACTTTGTCCAAACCTATGCCAACTCTAGTTGTATTTGACAGGCTGTTTTAACTAGTCCTATCAAAAGAATATAATTGGACTCATTCATCCATCTTACCAATGTTTAATAACCAACTCTGTATACCAGGCACTAATTGGGGACGCTGAGGATTCAGTGTGAAACAAGGGAAAAGACCCCTGTCCTCAATGCAATTATAACAAAAAATGATAACAATGCACTTATAACTAGTGATAACTATTATCTATCACTAGTTATATATATCATTCGTTATGTAATTAGTGATATAATTAGTACATATCATTAAAACCAGTGATAACTATAACTACGTAGTATTGTAACTAGGGATTTCAGAGTAAAAATACTTTCTCTGAAGAAAATTAAGCAGGATTGGATGATATTGGAGGGAGATATTAAAGATTGGCTGCCCAGAGAAAGCCTAGATGAGGAGGTAAAATTTACATGATAGGTGAATTGTAAGAAGGGGAGAGCATTTCTGACAAAGAGAAGAGCAAACATAAAGCCCATCACTTTTCCTAATTTACTTTTGAGCATTATGAACTTGATCCCTGACCCAGACAGTCTTCCACAGCCATAAGAGCTGTGTATGAGTGTGACCTCCATTCTGACAGGTTGTCCTTTCAGGTGGTCCAAAGGCACAAGATGACAGTCCAGCAGACTCTCTCTCTCCACTTCAAATGAAAGGAGATAAACATCAGAAAAGGAAGAATCACAGACAACCAGTGCATGTCTCTCACCGCTCCTAAAGTAATACCCACCCTGATCTTATGTAATGAAAATTACCTTCAAATGTCTGGCAGAAGCTGATTAGAAGCTTTTATTGGTCATATAGCACAGCCTATCATGAGACTCACACCAGGGCCTGGATCATGGCCCACTCAAAGAGTTAGACTCTCATGGCAGTTATTATATGCTCAAGTTTAAATTAACTTCTCTTCCAGATTCCTCCTTCTACAAGATCATAACCTCCCATGTCCATGTGACAGAAAGAAGAAGGCAGGAGGCAGCCTGCTCCAGAGGTTTTAGCTCCCTGTCCTGACAAGGTTCTGGTCTTTTCTTACGCTTGTGAGCTCTTATCATTTGACAAACTTCAGCGTCACAGTTAAAAACACAGTTGAGGAGTCAGGCTGCCTAGAGCTAAATCCTGGCTACAGCACTTGCTGGCTTTGTGACTTGGCACAGGTTACATCTCTCCAAGCATCAGTTTCCCAACCTGTAAAACAATGCTTATATTGCTTTACAGAATGGGTATGGGGATTAAAAAGATCATCTCCTTAAAGCCATAATGCATAGTATCTAGTGCACAGTGTGCACATCAAAGCTGGTAGTCATAGGAGTATGAAGAGGAGGAGGGCAGGGAGTCAGTATCATAATACTCCTCATACACTCAACCCTCAGCTTTTATCCCGCAATCTTCAAGAACACTTGGCTTAACTGGACATTTTAGTCCTTATAACCAACCTCAAAAGAGAAAAGAGGTAAAAAGAGCAAGGGGTAAAAGAGAAAAAATGATATTTTTTCCTTGTGCACATTCATCCATGTTTTCAGAAGGCTCTAACAGGGCTCAAGGATTGAAAGTACTACTTGTTTCAAATATGTATTAGAACAATTGCAAAAATTAGAGAAAAGAAAAGCTGTTTTGCAGATGTCTGGCCATTCATAGTCATCCAATTTTTGGATTGCTCCCAATCAGTGAAGGGAAGAGGGAGTACAATTTGAAAGTCCTAGACTCCCTTTGAGGTCACTGCTGACTCCATTTTAATGGTAGACCTCCAGGTGATTAGTAATTTTTCAACAATAAGCCTGAAAGCAAAAGAGGCACTAATCTAGCTCTCTCCCTGAATGCTTGTAAACATTTATTATTTTATGCCCTTCTGTTCTCCTTTTCTATTAGGATAAATTTTTCCAAAGCCAGAAACCAGGCCTGTTCTTTTTTTAATGCTTACAGCAAAGCTGATTTTTGTGATACTAGTTATTCATCTTATGTCCCTCACCTGTGCCTCTGTAGACCAGGGGGGCAATGAATGTTTCAAAGCTATGAAGTATTATTTTACTAATCTTTGTTTTCCAATAACCTGGCATAGTTCCTGGAACATTGGTTTTCACTGAAATTTGTTTAAGGGAAAGGTTAAAATGGAAGAAGATATATAAAGATGTTAATAGCTACAATAAAAATATAATACAGAATAACAATAGGAGAAAATCAAGCCCTGTATGTTAGCACATGCTGATAATGTAGTTAAAAGATTATTAAAAATAGTATTCCAACTAGAGTTGGAAAGGCTAATAAAAGTTTATTTCTTAAACATATTTGTAAAAAGTATGAAGGTGGCCAGGCCTGGGCTGGAATAATAGCTCCAGAGTCACTGGAGACTCAGGCTCTTTCTGTCATTACCAGGATATGACTCCTATGATTGTGCAAAAGGCTGCTGGAGTTCCAGCCATCACAACCACATTCTAAGCATCAGTATAAGTAGTTAGGAAGAGAGGAAAGAGACTTCCCAGGATTTCTATACATCACGTTTACTTACTTTTAAATAGTAAGAAATTAATCTCATGGTCTCAACTAAATGCAAAGGCAGATGTTGCCCAGCGGGAGGCAAGATGTTTGGCAACATGATAATAAGGACAATAACTCTAAATATACAAATGTTTAGGAGCTTGCTGAAGATTTCATATGTGCATGTGTTGCTTTTTTTTGTTTTGTTTTTGTTTTTGGTAGCGGGTGGGAGAGTTGACTCTTAGGAATCTACAGCTTAAGGTAGCTGGAGTAGCAGCAGCTCATCTGCAGCTTGCTCTGATTAAAAGTTGATGTACCTATGGAGACAATGAGATAGAATGCTCTAAAGGTAAACAGACAGTCTTAAAATGGTCATTGTTGATGCTGTCCAGTCTGGTTTATTATAGGAAAGAAGCAGGAAGAGATCCAAGGAAGAAACTCAGGCTGAAACAATCAGCTGTTAGTGTTTGGTGTCCCTTTGTTCTATATCTCTTAGAAACTGAGTAGAAAGTGAAGAAAAACCCTGAGTAGAAAGTGAAGGACCCTCACCTTGGACAACATGTCAAAAGTGGTGGGGAACCTGATGCTGTCTATCTCTTCTGCCTGTATTTGAGGTCTATCATGGGTGGTCTGGGCCCCTTGCACTAGGATCAATCCTTCCCTAGACCTTCTATAGCCCTGAATACTGACACTGCTATTTTTGTAATAATAAGTTTCAGCAAGACCTTGCTGTTGAACGACTTGAGGTGCCACCATCACTGTAAATATACCTCAAACACATTCACACAAAGACACACACACACTCCACCACCATACTCACATATCCTCCTTATTTCAGAATAGGCAGGTTTCTGGAGACTATTTGATCAGATATTTTGAGGGGAGATTCAGTAGTCTACTAACAGGACTTGTTTTCCCCCCGTGATTATTCTTTCCTATAGCTGGGATGAAGGCATTACCAAGGTCCTTCTGTATTCCTGGCAAAGAGAGGAAGAAGTCCAAGGCAACTGGGAGATAACACCAGAATGATGCAATCTGGGAAATCTCTGTCTTCTGGAAAATAGCCCTGAGGCCAAGAGCAGCAATTCTATTGTGAAGAAAACCATTCCCAGAAGAACCCATACTGGCCTCCACTTCGTCTTGGCCAACAATGAAGAATAGATGAAAATGGCTGAGAGTGTTTTTAAGTTTAGTTTTGTTTTTTTGTGTGTGTGTGTAGTGGAAGAAAAGTGAGTCATTAAGTATGACTATAAATCTTTTCTCTAATGTCTTCTTTTCCACTCTAAACATTGGGAATTATTCAAGGCATAAAGGGGTTTAGAACCAAGGACTTAAAGGCATTCTGTAAAATTTATCAACTCTCAATTATTCTCAGCAACTTAAAAAAGAAAAAAGGAAAAACAGCCTGCTTTCACCTTGCCCTTCAGCAGATTTCTGTGTGCCCTGCCTCCCAGCTGGCACATTAGCTCAGGATGCAGCTAACCTTGGACTTTGGTTTGCTGCCCACCTCAGGACTCATAACACATCACAGTGAGTTTGGAATCATTTGGTGCTTTGGATGACCCCATCCCTTCCTTAATCCCCAACTTTTTTTGTTGTTGTTGGTACAAAAATCAAGAATTCTCTGAACATTTTCTGGTTTGTCTATAAACTGCCAAAAGGATTATAATAATCACATTTGGGATTTGCACGGCATGGTAAGATTTTCATAATTTTTTCAGAACTCAGTCTGAATTTAAATCCATTGAATCAAAGGGCTGGAGAGTTTTTAAGACATGGGATGGGGAGACTACAGGCCATCTATATTTGTGAACTGATCTTGCCTAAAGGAAAAGTAAGCTTTTACTTATCTTCATGACAGGAGATAATTTTACAACTTAGAGTAAAAGGAAAAGGCACTCACCCAAGTTAGGCTCCCACTCTCCCACGAAGACAGGGTCTAGAGACTCTATATTCCTTAATAACTGATTACATTTCAAAGGATGGATCCCAGGTTCTTAAGAAAAACAGTCCAGGGTTGTGAAAATGAAAAGAGGCTTTTTATATTATTTACATCTCAAAGTGGCAGAAAAAGAATTTATATTTATAGTTTTCTAAAGTAGATAATCTAAGAAAAGGGAGGACAGGGACCTTAGTGGTTAGGCCATGTAGACTAAGCATCAAGGATCAAGATAAGAAGATGGCCAGGGCCTTAAGACAGGAAATTTGGTCTAAAAGGTACTTAAGCTGAAAGAAACATTAAGGTCATCTTGATCAATCCTTACTGTAACAGAATGGAGCCACCTATTAATATGCTCATTTTACGGACTAGGAAACTGGGACATGGAGAGGTTGAGACTTGTCCTAATTTATCAAACCTGAGAAATACCAAGCCATCCCTAAGTACACATCTCTCTTACTATGACCAATTGCCTAAATATGCAAATGCATTTTGTTGTTGTTGTTATTTTCTTATTTTTACTGTTTGTTAGGAACCAGTTCCACTGCATTACATCTAAGTGTGGCCTCGATGACAGCAGTTTTGAAGGCTCAGCCTGAAGGTAGTTTTATGGAAACAGAGAGGAGAAAAGGATGGAAAAGAAGAGGTAAGGGTGAGAGTAGTCAGTAATCATCCCCACAACTCATCTCACACATAAACACAACCTCCAACTACATGTTCAGAACAGGGTTGGCAGTAAACTAGGCAAAATGAGATGAAGCCCTGGATGGAATTAGTGGCAAGGGGAATAAAATGGACAGGGGAACTTTAAGAACACATCAAAAGAATGGCAGAAGCTGGAAACAGAGAGGCTAAAAGGCACATAGGACAGGGACCTTCCCAACCTAACTTTAGTCCTAGAAAGACAGAAATTGAAATAGTTAGGAGAGGGAGCCTAATTTAAGGGGAAATAAATGAGAAAGGATTATACATGTTGACTTTAAGGTGCTCTGACAAGTTTATAACTTAACATTAGGTCCTTACTGTAGACATTAAATTGGTGCTGTTGATTTCCAATTTTGAAGTCCTCTTCTTTACAGTGATGTTATAGCCACAAAAATAAATGACCTCAGCAAAAGATGAACATATAGAGAGAAAGGGAAATGACAAGATAAGGAATCATGAAGAGCTACCATAGCTGAGGACCAAGAAAAGAGAGATGAAAAAGCAAAAGCAAGGATGGGGGAGAAGGAACAGAAAAAGAACCATGAAGAGCAGTAGCAGAGTCTAGGAAGTCTTGTGTAATAGAAACCAGGGCAACATAGAGATTAAAGAACAAACTTTCTCCAGAGTCTAATGGTACCGTTAAAGAGAATTGTGTAAGGCAGAGGGAGACACTAGTGACTCTCAAGACAGAAGCTCCAGTAGTTTTGAGGATAAAAATCACATTGCACAGGGGTAAAGGAAGTAGCATAAATATCAGAAGCAGAGGTATTGGGCCACAGTTAAGCAGTGCAAAGAAAGTTTGGATGCTAGTTGGAAAAAACAAAAAACTTTTTGTTTTCCAGTAAGAGTGAAAATAACACAAAATGTGTTTTAAAAAAACCTGAAGCATTAGCCCAATATTCCTCATGAATTTATAGATCCAATAATTGTATAGAAACTCCTATACCAATTGCTAATGCATACACAAAATGTACATAGATCCATAAAAACAATCCCTGTTTCTCTACCACACTCTGATCAACCCATCTCTAATATGTAGCATTCATAATACGAGCATTCTAACCCAAAGAGGTCTAGCCTTGTAATTAGTGTAGTAGGCAATTCCTCTCAGTCTGTTCTTCAATCCAAGACCCTTTAAGTTGTTACCATTTGAGGAGATTCTACTGTTGGCCTAGGGACAGCTACAGATTGCTTATTTACCTTGGCATCATCAATCACAGTTTTCAGGGCTTCAAGGAAGTATGTTCAAAAGGTCTTGGAGACATGGCAGTAGTTGCCATACCTGAAACTAAGGCATGTCTGCAGAACATTAAATAAGAAAGTTATCACCTTTTCTAATGTGTTTCCCTGTGATGGGTACTTGTTTCTAGATGGTGATCATTTGCCAGCGTTTGACAATTCCTATATATTTGTTCTGAGGCTGCTGTGCCCAGATTTTGTCGAACAAAGGGTAGTATTGTCTTATTAATTTTTGTGTATATATATCCTTTTCCAGCTATGGCTAGCAGATGCACTTGAAAGAAGGTAACGTATCTTTCTATCCCTGACTTTCAACACCCCTTAAAGCTATCTGCTTCTTTAAAGCAGGTCCACACCAGATCAATAGTTTAGTAGATTTATTTCAGTTCCTCCCTTTGATCGTTTCCTGTTCTTAACCTTTGTGTCATTTCTTCTCTGTGTTTTTCCTGAGAGCTAGGCCTCCCCTCACCTCCATATCTCTCACCTGGAAAATGAACTCTTTGTTGTTCCATTTTTATGTTTTCAATTCATCTTTCTCAGTGACCATCCTAAATCTGCTCTGCCTGGAAACACTCTCAATGATATCTCTGTCCTCCAGGGCTCAGAACAAGCTAAGGGGCAAGGAACAATTAAAAGTAGAAATCAAGTGTTTTCAATTACCTCTGTGCTTTTGGCTATAATAGAAATTGTCCCGTGTGTGCTTGTGCACTGGGAGAATTTTTAAGCCAAATGAGAAATAAAACAACAATTAAACTCAAATAGTATAAATTAATATCAGAAATAAATGAAAATAAACACAAAAAGTATATTTGGTTCATACTTGGATAAAACTTTATCTAAACCATGCGATCACTTTGGAAACAATATATATAGGAAAGAAGAAAATTCAGGTCAAGGAGCTGATTAAGGAACCAGTGATATCAAAAGCGACTGTGCTACTCAGTGTTCTGAGGATATTTGAAAAGTTAAAAGCTTTTCAGATTCCTGTTTAATGTCATTGGTTAGAAGTGAGTAAGCTATGTTATTGACATCTCTCAGACTTGCCAACCATTGTTTAGGATATTAACTGACTCCAAAAGTGGTTGATGTCCCATCAGTGATGTGAGACCCCAATTTGTCCTGGGAGGCTGAGGGGCTGTCGGGGAGGGGATGGCACGGAACACTGCTGCGTCTGACCTCATGGGGTTGGAGCAGAGCTGATATCCCTGGTCTGGCAAAAGAGAGGAATACAATTTTTATAGTTCTTTGTCCTTTTACACATATACAAACTCAAAAGATCCATTTCTGTGCATGTGCCTTTTCCCTCTCCTTTTGAAAAGCTACATAATGAAGAGAGATTTATCCATTTTAAAATGCTGTCTGTGCACAAAGTGAAACCTGCTCTCATCCTTCTGACTTGTAACATTGCTCTTTCTCTGAGCCTTGTAAAGCTTGCATGAGTCAGACCACTTATGGCTTGCCCTTATACTATCAGGACATGGGGCAGGGAGGGGCAGCTGGTGTGTGCAATCTGTCAGCTATTGTACAGCCTAATGAGGCACAAGAATAAAGGTTCCCCATGTGGAATGGTCTCCTTCACATCAGAGGCACTGAGGAGGCACTTTGCAGATTCCAGCGGGTCTGGGGAGACTGTCACCGAAGCCAGCCAAGCTCCTCTGGCTGCAGTGGCAACCTGTCAGTCAGTTGGCCTGTGACATGAAATGACCATGCTACAGGCCTGGCATCTCCTTAGACCAGTGTTTAAGGTTTGTGCTTATTCCCAAGGTCAGACTCACCTCAACTAAAGTGACCTCCTCCAAAGCCTGCTTGAGTACACTAGGGAGTGATCCCTGTAAGTTCATAACTCCTGAGAAAAACACAAAAATAACAAGTCAGCATGAGAGATGGGGGATGGAAAGGAAAGGAGCTGGGAGCAAGGCAGAGATGCCACTAAGGGTCTCTCTCTCCCTCTCTCGGCCTTCAAAGAAAGCTTTAGAACTGGGACTGAAGATTCAGAGAGCAGTGCTATGGGCCACTGAGGGTTGAATGCATGCAAACCAGCTAGTACAAAAGCGAAGACAAGAGCTGGACTCCGGAGCAGCACCCCGTGGCTGTTACTGAAAAGATTCACAGACAAATGGCAGCTGCACCTGCAAGTATAATGGAAAGGGTGGATATGACAATGATATCTTATTTTTATTAGGACACATGAACACTAGGCTGTCTAATAGGAATGGGAGTAGCAAGAACTAATCATCTCGTATTCCTAACATGGTGGCCTGTGGTGTTGCAGGGAGGAGTGTGTGTTTTCCTGGGTGTTGCAAACAATTGTTGCGTGTTCTTCAGGGTAGCATTAGTAAATCAAATTGTTTGGAAAGAAAAAAGTATCAGCGGGCAGAGAGTCTGGAAAAAAATATTTCAATGATGAAGAGGTTGATGTCTGCTTTGAGTCATGCTAGGAGCTATAAATATGCAAAGAGCAGAGTCAAGAGTGGCTGTTCAAGTCTAGCCTCCTAAATGGCATCCCTCCCAAGCAGGCAAGCAGAATGAGAAACTGAGCCTACTCTAGCCGTCCTGTGTGGTACCCTCTTTCTACATGACTGTGCCCAATCATGTGTGGACTCTCATAGAGCTAATTACCCTAAGATGGAGATTCTCAAATGTAAATGTGCAAAGGATCACATGGGAACTTAGACAAATGCAGATTCCTGTATCTTGCCCACCTCCACCAGACTTGATTCATAACATCAAGTGTGATGGGGCCCCAGAAATGTGAATTTTTAAAGCACTCCAAAACCTTGAAAAATATTATTTTAGGCAACATAGAGACTAACACTGGATGAAACTAAATGATAAATATTTTCTTTACAACAGACTAATGTCTTCTTCCCTTGAGGGTGCTCTACTTACTGCCAGCTCCTATAGAACATCCGTAGCTAAAAAATGGTCCCAGAAGTTTTCTGCAGACAGACATTTATACGTTAGGTTAAATTTAAGTCAACATGTTACCTATGTTAGGAGTGTTTGCCATTTTAAACATCTTTCTTATTTTAGAATGAGGGTCGTATTGTCAGGTGAAGGGATTTCTTGCAGCAGCAGATGGGAAATGTAGCTGAGAAAGGAACATTCCTTCCTGCTGCCCCCAGAAATTACAAAATATCTGGCAGAGCCTACAGATAATTATGGACCACTTTACTGGGATCATTCCACCACGAATGGTATTATATCCTCCAAAGTCAGACTTCTAGCACTATCAGCTCAGGCAGATGCCCCAGAGGGCAAAAAGATTTTCTACCAGGTAGTACACCCTAAATTTTGATAATATCTCAAACCACATTACTTGAGCTAAGATTAGAGTTTAACTAGAGTTTCATAAAAAATTTTCTCACTGTTTCTAGAAATGGGAAATCTCTACCATCAGTCACCAGGAAGATTTCTTCTCCTCTGTAATCAAACAGCCCATTTCACCCTACTATTTGCTGAGCCTATAAATCATAATAAATATTAAGGCGTAAAGATAAGGCTGATTAGAGGAAACAAACATCACACTAAGGGATTCATTAAAGAAGATCAGATTCCTCTATACAGAACTGCTTGTACATTTGCCTCTTTATCAGACTGGGGATTGTTCTGGCCCGTGGAGAAACTGGCCTTTATAAAACCCTCCTGCAGTGATCTGCCATCCACCCAGCTCCTGGCCACATGTAAAGCCTGCTTTTATTCTAAATAAAAGCATGCTTTTATCCTAAATAAAAGCATGCTTTTATCCCTGTAACCACCAAGAAAAAGCAATAAAAACTAATTAACACCCTTTCCATTTTGTTCTCATTTGTTAGAAATCTAATTAGATTCAAACAGAAGGGAAACCTTGCTATTGTGGTCAATCTCACTGTGCTTTAGAAAGGCTTGGCCATTGGATTAAGTAAGGAAGCCAGCAAGATGACAGGGTCTTTAATTTACAAACTTTCCCAAGTGTAAAAAAGAAAATATTTGTTGGGAAAGTCAATAGTGGTTACCAGAGCCAAATCAAAATATCTGCAATATTTCTGAGATGGTGAGAATTATGCTTCTCTGAATATTTACAAGAAAGGAAATGGGAATAATATCCTCTTCATGTAACAGTTAATAAATATTGAGCACATAATAAGTTCTAAGCACTGTGTTAAAAGTTGACTCAAATGATCTCTTAAATTTTCATAACAATTCAATGAGTAAGTTATTTTTAATATTCTCATCTTACAGATAAAAAATACTTGGGGGATTTTTCTGTAGAGAAGGTCGTTTCACTGATTTGTAAGAAACTATAGGTAATAGAGGTCACTAGGACCCAGATCTCCCTTATAAAATAACTAAGGCAAAAAAAGATTTGAGAATCCAAAAGGTTAGGAAACAACTAATGCAAAGCCAAGCAAGAACCCAAACAATAGGAAGTGTTTTGATGACAAAGCTCATCTTCTTAAGGTTTGTGCTATATTGTCTCTTTGTTTATTTGTTTCATTGGATAAATTAACAGTGAGGGAAATTATAGTCTTTATGTGAACAGCATATATGGTTCATTTTTTAAAAAGTCTCCTCTACTATTTTGGGCAACTACTATCAAATTGATAACTGTTACCTACTTCTTTGAAGTGGAAATTCTCTTAAAGTTAGGACTGTACTTGTAAGCACATGTGAAAGTTGATAAACTATAATTCAGTTTGTTGTTGATGAAAAATGTGAATCATGGGCTCAGTGAGTTAAAAGCCTGCTTTGTTTTCTTCCTGTAGAACCTGACTCAAATGCTGGAATTCCATCTGCAACATCCCCTGTGGGAAAGCCTAGTAGGGCAGGCAACAGGAGCTCATCTTCATGTTAATGCTTCAAGGTCAAGAAGCATTCATCCCTGGTAGATGAGTTAGTGCTCTTTAGCATGATTTAATCAGAGTATAGTTTAGGTTGAAACAATCACACAAATTTTCTTTCTCTATTAATGTACATAGATTGATTTTTCAAGTTGTAAACAAACCCTACATATCTGGATAAGCTGCATGTGACTGTAAAGTATTGTGTTTTTTAAATATACTACTGGATTGAATTTGCTAATTTCAGTTGAAGATTTTTGCATCCATGTTCATGACAGAAATAGGTCTGTAATTTTTCTCTCTTAAGAGTTGAAATCAAGTAAGCTGACCCCATAAAAAGTATTAGAAATTGATCCTTCGTTATATTTTCTTGGGAAGAGTTTGTCCAAGTTGAGTGTTATTTTTTTTGGAGTGAATAGAATAACCCACTAATAAAGTAATGTGAGTCTAAAGTTTTCTTTGAAAAGCAATTTTTAATACCAGATTTCTTTCCTTAGCAGATAAAAGGTTATTTGGATTTTTAATTTCTACTTTTGTCAGTTTGGGTTATGTGGTATTTTTTCATAGAAATTGTCCATTTAATTTGAATTATCAAGTTTATTTGCTGAAAGTCCATAACATCTTCTTTATCTGTAAAATAAAATCTGTACTGACACTTTTCTCTCTCCCTCGCTCTCTGTGTAAAATATTTATTTTACTAAATTATCTTTCTGTATCATGTAATTGTGCCCTTACCTTTATAATTTCTTGTTTTCTATTTTATACAATTTTTTATTTGCTCTTTATTTTCCAGCTTCTTGAAATGAAAGCTTAAAATATTTATTTTTACCTTTTTTATTTTGTTTAAATGCATTTAAGCTAATAATTTTCCTGTAAGCACTGAGATTCATTTTAAAAGTTTTGATATGCTAATATCTTTTGTCATTCCATTAAAAATATTTTCTAAATTATTTTCTAATTTCCCTTTTGATTGCTTCTTTTACCCATGGGTTACTTAAAAGTTTTTTGTTTAATTTCAATGAGCTTGAGATTTTCTTGAATATGTGCATGTTAGTGATTTTTAACTAAATTCCAATGTATGAATAAAACAATAATTTTAACCTTTTAAAAATTTTGAGGCTTGTTTTGGCACAACATACAATCGATTTTATCATGTGCACATGACAGTAATGTAAATTTTATAAAGTGTTCTATATATGTCAGTAAGGTCATGTTAATTTTGTTGTTCAGATCATCTGTACTATTACTTAGTTTTTGTCAGCTTTTAAAATCGGCTTTAATTGTAGGAATTTTCACATGTGATTTTAGCTCTGTTTTTTGTTTATTTGTGTGTTTCATCTAATTTAAAGCTAAGATATTAGCTGTATACAAATGAAAAATGAGGATATCTTTCCTGGATTAACCTTATTATACAATATCCCTGCTTCTTACTATTATTGTCACTTTGTCTCTTAATACAGATATTTTCTTTTGATCAATGTTTGTAAAGTAACAAGTTTCTGACCTCTTACTTTAAAACTTACTATGTCCTTATAAGTAATGTGTGTCTCTGGTCAGCAGCATAAAAGGGTTTTTAATTATTATTCAGTCTCAATATCTTAGATTTTCATTGGAGACTATTCCATTTATATTTAATTTCTAACGCTAGCTTCGTTTATATTTTCCATCTTACTCATTTCCCATTTTTTCCTATTTGTTCCTTTTCTTCTTTTGTTAATTTATTTTGGTTAAATCATGTGTTTATTCTCTACATTTTCTTTCTATTATGCATTAAACATATTCTTATAATATTCTGTTAGCAGCATCCATAAATATTACAAACACACCCTTGAATTACATAGTCCAACACAGGTTATTACATGTACCATTTTATAGTACCTTAGGACTTTATATTCCTGTCTTTTATTGTTTCAGTTATTTAGTCATTTTAGTTCTACATATAAATTAAACTCCACAGACATAAAATTGTTGTTTTGTAGAAGCAATGTTGATATATAAATATATTATCAAGGTTCATATCTGTATCTATATATCTCTATGTATTTGTGATATATTTATTCTTCATTCTTTCTGGTCTTTGTCATCCCTTCTTGCCTTTGTTTCCATCTGTGATCATCTTCCCCTGGCTGATGAATTCTACTTAGGTTTCCTTTTACTGCATACTTACCGGAAAAAAGTTCTCTTAGCCTTTATGTGAAAACATTCCAGTTACGTTGTAAGATATTCTTGCAGGGTATATAATTCTAATTTTGCAGTTATTTTTATTCAATACTTTAAAGATATTATTCTGCTACTATTTGGCTTTTATTGTGTTTGTAAGGAAGTTGGCTAAGAATTTCATTTCATTTTATTTGAAGGCAAGGTGACTGTTTCTCTGCTTTTAAGATTATTTTCCTTTTAATTATTTTTACCAAATTTATTATGATGTGCCTATATTTGTGTCGTTTTGGATGTTTTCTATTGACCTGTTTTGAACTAATTCTGTGTTCTATTACATCCAGGCTGCTACTGGTAAGCCCAAACATTTAATTTTCAGTTTTAAAAATTGTATATTTCTTAGTTCTTTATCCGATTTTTATAGATATCCTTTCATCTGTTTGGTCCTTTCCTATGATTCTTTAACATATTATTTATAGTTATTCTAAATACTTCACCTCATAATTCTTTTACCTAGATTTGTGATTTAACATCTATTTTCTACCTTCTTCCATCTTCCCTCTTCACAGTTCTACTAATTTTTTATTGTATGCCAGATACAATGAATAAAAGAACCATACATGGTACCAATCATTTTATCTCCAAAGTCCTCACCACATTTAAGTGAATATCATAAAGAAATTATCATCTCAATTGAGTTAGAAATTAGAGACAAAACTAGGTTGCAATATTTGTAATATTTAGTCCATTTCTGATTTCACTGCTTCAAAGGAATTAGCCTCCTTGATTGTTCATTAGAACCCTTGCTAAGACTCTGTCTGCTGAGCCCCAGACAAGTACACTTTTTTCCATCTCTGCTGTTTTTAAGTTTCAGTCAATGACTCAAGCCTGCTAACAAATGTCTTGAGTTGCTGACAGGTGACACTTGTGATGCAAGCTCCCTTATTGGCAGATCTTCCTTCTCAAGCGCGAACAGACTCTGAATATGTTATTCTGCATTTAGAAGCTTCTGGTTTAGCCCTCCTGGAGCTCCAGCAAATGTTCTTTGAGGAAAACAAGCATTTGAGTCTCCTCAAGTTTCCAGTTTGCCACACTAGTCCTAGTTGACTGCTTAAAGCTTTGGTGGTTCCTCCTGCCATCAGCAGAGTCCTGCTGCTTCAGCCCAACTAGCCCTTGGGTCACACCAAAAATTGGCAGATGGTCCAAGTTGAAAAATGGATGGTGGTAGTCAACTGACTTCTCCTCTTTAAGGAATTAGGGTTTATCTCAACTCTGTTACTTGCACTGCTCTCTCATGCAGCCAAAAATGTGATTTTTATAATTTACCTGCTTCTAGCTATTGTAGTAGGAGCATTACATGCCAGCACCTACCGTGCCCTATTGTGAAGCAGAAGTCTATGGCACCCTACATAGAAACAAAAGAATCCAAGTGAGAAAACTTCTGGTTGCAAATACCAAGTAACCCAGTGCCAACTGGCTTAAGAAAAACATAATATATTTTTTCACCTAATTGAAAAGTCCTTATGTATCAGTGAGTATTCAACTACAGGAAACCTACGAATATTTTTTAAGATATCTTTATCAGCCCTAATTCAATTGCGGACACATTTCTGTCTTAGTCATCAACCAAACTAAATGGCCTGAGACGGGAGATGCATGATTTCTCAGAGCAAAACCTGCATCATGTCAGAAGAGGTAAAATGAGGAGATTGTGGAAAGAAAGAGCAAATGCTCACTATGCCTGACCATTCCAGCCATCATTCATCTCATTATGGTCTCGATAGCTATAGTTTCTGCCAGCCATTTAAGCACTGAAATGCATTATCTTGTCTTGTGCATTGCTCATTTTTTCGCTTATGTTAAGCTGAAACTTTGTTCTTGATACCCAAATCATAAAAATTCACACTGATATTCAAATAACAAAAATTCACACTGAACTTCTAATAGGTACTTAATACAGTGCATTCTTGCTGTCTGGTAGGTCCTCAGGAAGGTTATCCAACTGCATTTTACACTGCAGGTCACAGCTGAAGAAGGATTGGTTTGTCAGTTTTCAACTCTAATCATGTGCTAATATGTGCTGTCAGAAGAAAGCACTTTAAGCCATAGGTTATTATTGTATATTGTAAGCAGTATTTCTTTGAATCAAACAAAATGAGAAAATGGGTAAGGGTGCCTCACTAATCCCTGAGCCATCTCACTGATGTGCAGTATTGGGTTCAGCATGCCTTCATTTGCTGTGACATTGCACATCCCATGTTCCACCTTCTAGGCAGGCAATTATGGGAAGACTTCAGTGCTGCCCTCCAAGAGACTAGACTACAGGCTGAATGGAACTCTGTCAGACAGGCAGCCTCACTTCCTCCCAGCTACTTGATGTGTCTCTCTCAACAAAAGAAATGATTTTGAATTCTTTCTTTCACCAGCTTGCTGCCAGAAATCTCATAAATGAGGCTACACTTTGAGCCTGAGCTTGAAACTAGGAACTGACTTACACAGTCAGCTGGAGGGTTGGAATTGAACAGACCATGCTATTTCCAGTAGGTGTGCAGATCCCATAGAAGGTATGTTCTGTGTATTAAAATCATCGGAACATAAGAAGACATAAGGAATTAATAAATTAGAGCAAACGCATAGTGTGATGATAAAGGGCACTGGTCACTGGAGTCAGAATCCTTTCTCTGCTGCTGAGTGGCCTTGTGCCTGAGATTCCTAATTTGTATCATAGAGCTATTGTGATTAGTCAAAATTATGCATGTAAAGTGCTTAGCATGTGAAATGCAAGCATCCCAGGCATAACCAACAATAAATAGTTATTGTGGATATTTTTATTGGCTTTGTGCAGGAAATTTTAGGGATAGCATCACCAACTATTTATCACCATGGTAATGAGCTAATGTGACTACATCATGCTACGTAAGTATAGAAAAGACTTACAAATTCATCTATTGTATACATGTCATTACATATTTTTTCTGCACATTAAAATGCCCAAGCACACTGTTTTGAATGTCTGCAGATCCAAGGGCAGACGCCATCATTAAAAGTTAAGGTTATAAATTGTGACAGGGAGAAAAATTAGGTGTACATTCCTATGAGTACGTGTATTGCTCAGGGTTTATACAAATGCCCAAATCACCTTAAAATGCAATATACAAACTCACACTTTTCATTTTTCCCCAAAAATAATTACAAAGAAACTATGTGGAATGGCTTATATTTTTCTTATTTATTTAGCCTGCATTTGTTTTAGTCCACAACTCATCCTAGCTTGAAAGCAATTAGTACGCGTGCTGTATTTGTTTCTCTGTCCCCACGTTTTGACTTCTCTCCTCTTTCCCCGTTTTGAACCTTTCCCCTGGAAACATTCTTCTCACCTTGTTATCCTGCCTATTTATTCATTTGTTATTGATTTGAAAGGTATCTAATATGTGCCAATCCCTGCGCTACACACACAAGAAAACAGACCCTGATGACACTCCAGTGGAGGAGAAGGTAAGGAAACAGTATATTTTATTAACACAGTCAGAGAATGTGCACATATTGGGAGAAAGTAATTGGATCTGTGTCTTAAAGGATGGATGAGGGTCAGGCAGACTTGTAAAGGAAGAAGGATTTTGGCATGATCAAAGGTACAGAGAGAAGAAACAGTTCGGCATGGCAGGAAACTAACAATCATTTGATGTTGCTCAAATATGAAGCTCAGAGAAGTACAAGCATGCATCTCTTAACAATGAGGATATGTTCTAAGAAATGTGCCATTAAGCGGTTTCATCATAGAGTATACTTGCACATCATAGAGTACACTTCATCATAGAGTATACTTGCACAAACCTAGATGGGATAGCCTACTACACACCTAGGCTATATGGTATAGCATACTGCTCCTAGGCTACAAACCTATACAGTGTGTTACTGTACTGAATACTACAAGCAATTGTAATACAATGGTAAGGATTTGTGTATCTAAACATATGGAAACACAGAAAAGGTAATGTTTTGTGCTACAATGTATGACAGCATGACGTCACTAGATGATAGGGACTTTTCAGCTGTATTATAATCTTATGAGACCACTGTTGTATATGCGGTCTGTCATTAACCAAAACATCATCACGTGACACATTACTATAATTGGCAAAGAGATCCTGGATAAGCAGAAAAAAAATAGTGAAGGATTTTTTTTTTCCATTTTAAGGTCATTGGACTTTTTTTCTGTACATAGCTGGAAGCCACCAAAGGACTTTGAACAAAGAAATGGCATGGTCAGATTTCACATATTAGATATATTACAGCCTGAAGGAGAACATTCAAGGCTATGGCTAGACACACTGATGAATTTGACCAATAATCCATGCTAGAAACCTGAGAGCCTGAATGCAGGCAGTGGTACTTGACAAAAAGGAAGCTAGGCAAAAATATGCCTAGAGAAGGTGAAACTTGACATTTTTCCAACATAATCCTTTAAAAAACCTTAGGAAAACATTTTTTAATGAGATAAAGACAAAGCGCAAAACACATAGAAGCCAACGAGTCTGTAAAGATAAAGCACAAAACATAGAAACCAATGAGTCTATATAATATGGATTCCATATCCTAAGGTAAGTAAGTTATCCTAGCCTCACATTTACCACACACCCAAGCCCCCAAAATTTTTCTGACCTAGAACAGATAAGGGATGGCCTTGCAGTTACCCTGGAGGCGTCCTCAGCAGCCTCCATTTCTCTCCCTAGAAGCATTTTGGAGTCACAGGCCTTAGACTGTGAGGCCACTGTTCTGCATCTTCCCTGGCCCCTACACCTGATGGTTGGAGTCCTAGGCTCTAAGCCCTCAAATGAGAAAGTTGCTTCTTTATCTGCTTTTCACCATATTTCCTGGACTTTAGGCCATTCTTCTTTACTTTATCTATGTATTTACTTCCAGCATCCATCCTAACACTTCTATTCAAGGTAAAGTTTATTGGATTTCTAACCAGAGAGGTTCTCCTTTGAAACCTGACCAATGTCTTTTTATTCTGCACTGTTTAAAAGAAGCATAGTAAATGGTAAGAAGATGAGTTATACTCTTTAGTGGCAATTGGTTTTTTCACCTATGGCTTTAAACTAGGGATCAGCAAACTATGGCCCACAGGCCAAATCTGTCCCATTACCTATTTTAATAAATAAAGTTGTATTGGAGCATAGCCACCCTCATTCATTCAGGTATTGTCTCTAGCTGCTTTGAGCTACAGAAGCACAGTTGAGCAGGTAGTTGTGACAGAGACTATGTGGCCCAGAACACTAAAATATTTACCACAGAGTCTTTACAGAGAAAGTTTGTTGACCCCTTTTCTAACCCATTATGAAGACTAATTTTTCTCAAATAGTCATATTTATTCTGTAGTAAACGTCTATATGCTTTTACTTTGGAAGTTTATCTATTTCCCTACCACAGCTGATATGTGACAACCTTAGTGCCTGTTTCCTACATGAGAATGATCTTCAGCATCAACTCCCCCCCCCTCTCTATAGTCCACCCTGGTAACCATCTGGAATTCTATTAATAAATTCTACATACATTTCTATGGAAAATTGCTTTACATATATAGCATTAAATTTTAAAATTTTCCTGGCATCAAGACATGGAGGAACACTGAGTGGTTAGGCCTAATGAAATGGTGCAATTCATTTTTCCTCTTTGTTCTCTTTCATACACGGTATATCAACAGAGCCAAAAATTGTTCATACAGAGGAAGCAAAACTGAAACATTTCAATATTCTATATACCAGAAAATCAATTCATAATAATTAAAATTTAGCTGGGCCACCTTTCAAAGCAATCAAGTGCTTTAAGAGCACTTGATTTTCCTGTAATGTAGTAAGATAATTTACATCAGCTTTTACTTAAAGAAGTATTTTATTAAGAGAGTTTCATTTAGTAATTCAGAACAAGGACTCTGGAGCTATACTTCTGGGGTGCAAATCCTAGCTTTGTCCCTTATTGACTTATGTAACTTCTTCGTACCTCAGTCTTCTCACCTATAAAATGGAGGTTATACTACCATCAATTTTATGAGGTTTATAAAAATTATATGAGTCAATATATGCTGAATACTTAGAACAGAATTGCATGATAAGTACTATATGCTTTTATTGTTATTTATTTATTTATTGCTTTTTGTGTTTCTCTACTCTCAAAGTGATATGAATACTTTTGTTAGAGGAAACTATGTAGTATGTATACATTCTGGCAGAATTTCCCCATTTCTTCTCCTTGCTAGGCAGGCTTCTGCCTCATTGCTTTCTACTCATTTCACCTATTACCCTAGCCTTACTAATCCCCTCTCAGAATCCCTTCACTCTGTTTTGCTGTTGTTTAATGGACAAATGAAAATTGTATTATTTATGTTGTATAACATGATGCTTTGATTCATTGTGGAAAGGCTAATCAAGCTAATTAACATATGTCTTACCTAATGCACTTATTGTTATTTTATGATCAAATACATAAAATTTGCTTTCTCAGCAATATTTAAAATACAATATTTTGTTATTAGGTCTAGTTGCCATGATATACAATGGATCTCTAGAAATTATTCTTCTGTCTAACTAAAAATTTGTATTCTTTGACCAACATTTCCCCAATCTCCCCACCTCTCAGCCTATGGCAATACCATTCTACTGTCTGCTTCTAAGAGTTTGACTTTTTAAGATTCCACGTATAAGTGAGATCATACACTATTTGTCCTTCTATGCTGGGCTTATTTCATGTAACATGATGCTCTTCAGGTTCATCCATGTTGTCACAAATGATAGAATTTCCTTAATTTGTAAGGCTGAATAGTATTCCACTGTGTATACATACCACACTTTCTTAATCCATTTATTGTTTGATGGACACTTAGGTTATTTCCACATTTCAGCTATTGCGCATAATGCTTCAATGAACATAGGAGTTCAGCTATCTTTTCATCATTTTGATTTTATATCCTTTGGATATCTACCCGGAAGTAGGATTGCTGGATCATATGGTAATCTTATTGTTAGTTTGAGGACCTCTTATACCATTTTCCGAAATGACTATACCAATTTACATTCCTTCCAACAGTTATGTGTGGGTTCGCTTTTCTCCACATTCTCACTGACAATTGTTACCTCTTGTCTTTTTCATAATAGTCATTCTAACAGGTGTAAGTGACATCATTGTGGTTTTAATTTGCATTTCCCTAATTATTAGTATTTTAAGCATTTTTAAATATAGCGATTGACCATTTGTATGTCTTCTTTTGAGAAATGTCTATTCAGATCCTTTGCCCATTTTTAACTGAGTTGTTTTCTTGCTACTGAATTTTTTAGTTCCTTATGTATTTTAAATAGTAATTCTTTATCAATTGTATGATTTAAAAATATCTCCTTCTTTAGGTTGTCTCCTCACTCTGTTGATTGTTTCCTTTGCTGTGCAGCTTTTTAGTTGATGTAACTCCATTTGTCTGGTTTTGCTTCATTTGCTTGTTCTTTTGGGGTCATAACCCCCAAAAAATCATTGCCCAGACCAGTGTCATAAGGCTTTTCTCCTATGTTTTCTTCTAATAGTTCTATGATTTCCTGTCTTGCATTTAAGTCTCTAATTCATTCTGAGTTAATGTGGGGTAAAATAAGGATCTAATTTCATTCTTCTGCATGAGGATATCCAGTCATCCAAACACAAGCTATTAAAGAGACTGTCCTGTCCCCATTATGTGTTCTTAGGATCTTTGTCAAAAATCAATTAGCTATAAATTCATGAGTTTATAACTGGGTTCTCTGTTTCATTAGTATATGTGTTTTTAGGCTGATACCACGCTGTTCTGATTACTTTAGCTTTGTAGAAGATTTTGAACTCAGGCAGAGTGATGCCTCTGGCTTTGTTCTTTTTGCTCAACGAGATTTTGACTTCTTGGGTAACACCTTCACTATTATTGATCACAACCAAAGTTTCTAGGCTTAGCAACTGGTCTCAGCAAGAGTGGAATCAGTAGAGTGAAAGTGGAGAAGCCAAGACTTTAAAAGAGTGGTTATTTGCTTGCTTTTCTCATGCTTACTCCCCCTACCCTATGAGGGAAGGAAGAGTATCTTTCTTAATACTTTTCTGTGCCCCTGGAACACTGTCTCACAGGTAGAAGTTGCTTATAAGTATTTATGGAAGGATCAATTAAACATCACAGGGAATTAGAGCCTTGTGAGGGAGGAAAGGGTAAGAAATGAGTGCTGATCCTTCACCAGCAGCTGTTCGTCTGACCTCATGGTCCATGATTTCTATGGAAAATGACCAGACCAGAGTAACATGAAGGCAACAGCAAAAGGTGAAGGTAGAAGTGAAGCAAAAATTGGAGACGTTTTTCTAAAAAAAAAGGTCCTACGGCTAATCCTGGGTATATTAGCAGTTTACCCTCTCCAGATGTTATATATAATAGTAACAGCTAATTAGATCACACCACACAGATATTATCTTTAAATTCAGATAAATAATTACCATTTATTTTGAATGTGTTTGATAATGTTTCTACTCTTCTGATGTTTGATAATCATTTATGCTGCCAATAATTTATCTGCATTTATTAATTTAACATAAGCCTATCAAGTACATATTAGATATCATACATTCTGCTATGGATGAGTGATATTAACAAAATGAGTAGCACATTGTTTCTGTTACCCTTCTGAAGGAACACCATTTGAAAGATAGCAAAATTCTGAATGATACAACATGATTACTGCCATTCAGAGCAAGGAATAAAGGCTACTGGAGAACTGAGACAGGAATAATTACCTTCTCTTGCAATGATGTCTATATTGACTTTAGAAATAGCAGATATTACAATCAAGCTTTGAAGCTGAAATATGCCAAACAATAAAGAGACGAAGTGTACATCAGGTAAATGAGGACAAGATGAGTCAAATAGCTTTTGGAAATGGTGAATAATCTGAGTGCCTAGAATATAGAATGTATGGGGCAGTAGCAGGGGATGAGACAGGACCAGACTAGTAATGATTTAGTTTACACAGCATTGGGAAGCCATCAAAGAGATTTCAAGGAAAAGAGTATTATATTGAATCCCAGAAAATTCAACTCTCAGGTTCAATTCTCTGTTCTGGGACTTAGGAAAATGCCTTGAGTTCTACATGTTTCTATGTGTGTTCTTAGTTTCTTCATCTGTAGGGGATCATATTAGTACTTATCTCTTATGGTTGTTGTGAGGACTAAATGAATTAATATACATACTTAAAACAATGTCAGACTCATGTTAAGTGATTTTCTTAAACACTTCTTATTGTCTTCAAGAGTGAAAATCTCATTTGCGACCCATTGTTAATGCATATTTGGTAGGTTACCATGTATCTATCCTAGGTCACCCAATACCGTGCACCAAGAGAATACACACTCTGTCTTGAGTACTGTTCCTGTCAAGATCCAGTGCCAAAGTAAAACCTATGATAGACACCACCTCTTCAGCTCTGTGGACTGCACATACATCAGGGTGCTGAGAGCCCAGTGTGGGAGATGACAAATTATGGGCAGAACCAGTTATTAATCACTCATGCCAAACAAAAGAGAAGGCCATCTAGAAGTTTCTGCAAGGTGAAACCTTATTTCATTACCTAACCAACATTATTTCACATTGTGCTTTCCTTCCTTCAAGATTTTCTTCTGCAATACTTTTTGAAAGGCATCTTGCTCATTGAATTTGCAGTAATTTTGAAAATGCTTCCTTTTCTGATTTTTTAAAAAATAATTCAGCTATCTCTGAGCATCCTGAGTGCTGAAGTTCTAGAGACTGTCAGCAGAGCAAATTGATTTCCTTTATTATATAAAATATGACTTTTATTTTCCTTCTATTATATTGGTATGTGGTATGGTTTTCCATTTTTATAAGCACCAACATGGTAAAAAGAAACCATTAGTGTCCAATATGCTAAACGCCAATTCTACAAATTGACTGCCCAGAGGCTAACTTGAAAATAGCTGTCTTTGTTCACTTGCTGCAAGTTCTTCATTTGAAAAATGATCTCATCATATTGCTCAGCTAGGCCACAGTCCTGAGAGCAGTCATCTAAAATGATTAATTCTCAAAATGATTCTATTTCAGCCAAGAACATTTGCATTAGCGCACATCAGTATTCCATGGTGCCTCCTTCCTACTTTTCTTTCAGGCAATCTGCTTCTACTCAGGTAGACCACAGTATCAAAGTGCTGCTTACTTATCTTCCAAGGGCCACAAGTATAACCTTATTCTGGATTTCACTGAACTAAAGTGATTTGTTCTTAAATTAAAATGGAAAGTGAAATAATTTTCTTGCCTAGATTCCAACTTGACAGTGTTAATATGGACCAGATTTTGATCAATTTTTTTCATGAAAGAAAAGCTTCAAAATCAATAATAGATGCAAGATAGAGTATAAGAAATGGCATGTTTCAAGGAATGCAACCAATAAGACTAATCATGTATGTATAAATGACACATGTTGATATAAAGTACAGTTCTAAATACAACATTCAACGATTTTACTTATGTGCCATAGGTGAAATGAATTTGCAACAAGACTAATATAGTTTGGATATGTGTCCCCATCCCAATCTCATGTTGAACTGTATTCCCCAATGTTGGGGAGGCCTGGTGGGAAGTGATTGGATCATGAGGGTGGATTTTTCATGAATGGTTTTGCACCATCCGTTTGGTGCTGTTCTCATGATATTGAGTCAGTTCTCATGAAATCTGGTTGTTTAAAAGTGTGTGGCACTTCCCCCACTCCTCCTGCTCCTGCTCCTGCTTTCGCCATGTGATATGCCTGTTCCCCCTTGGCATTCTACCATGATTTTAAGTTTCCTGAGGCCGCCCCAGAAGCTGAGTGGATGCCAGCATCATGCTTTCAATACAGCTGGCAGAACCATGAGCCAATTCAACCTATTTTCTTTATAAATAACCCAGTCTTGGATATTACTTTACAGCAATGTAAGAATGGCCTAATTCAAGGACTATTTCTCTAATTCATTCAACCATTGATATGGTTTGGCTGTGTCCCCACCCAAAATCTCATCTTTAATTGTAATCCCCATAATCTCCATATGTCAAGGGTGGGACTAGGAGGAGGTAATTGGATCATGGGGGCAGTTCCCCCCACGCTGTTCTCGTGATAGTGAGTCTCATGAGATTTGATGGTTTTATAAACATCTGGCAGTTCCCCTGCTTGCATTCACTCCATTCTGCCATCCTGTGAAGAAGGTGCTTGCTTCTCCTTTGTATTCCACCACGATTGTAAGTTTCCTGAGGCCTCCCCAGCAATGAGGAACTGTGAGTCAATTAAACCTCTTTCCTTTATATTAATAAATTACCCAGTCAGGTATTCCTTCATAGCAGTGTGAGAACAGACTAATACATTTATTTATTTATTTATTTATTTATTTATTTATTTATTTATTCACTAAATTACTATCTGAGGAAAGCCACCCCATAAAAACGTCTTTGCTTTCCCTTCTGCATTCCCATAGCTCTTTGCTAATTACTTACAATACTATTTGTTTTGAATATACAACCTCTAAGTATCTTTAATATTAAGAAAACAATATGCTGAGAACTTTTTATGATGCTAACAAGGTTTATGTGCAATGATTTTTACTGCAGCATTACTTATAGCAAAAAATGTAAAAACAACCCAAAATTCTGCAGTAGAAAAATGGCTAAGCAAATGATGCACATTTGTATAATCAAGTGCTGTAAACCCATCTCAATGTTCGTGTGAAATTTTTAATGATGGCAAATATTTGTTTTATAATGTTTGCAGAAAAAAATATACAAAACATTACTCCTATATCTAATGTACTTCAAATTATATTTAAATATTTATGAATAAAATGTACTGTTAATAGTGATAATTTCTGAATTAGAAAATTAAGAATATTTTCTATCTTCTTTATATATGTCTGTACTTTGCAAGTGTTATATAATATGTATATAATTTTTATAACCACAAAACAAAACTACACATTTTGTTTGTTTGTTTCGCTTTCAGTACAACCATTTTGCATCTCATACTGTGTTGCCTCTGGAAACAAGTCTAAAGAAAACTAAAATAATAGACCGGGTCTCATAGAGCTTACAATTTAATGGAAGATACTAAAGAGACAAACAGGATTTTAAAACAGCAGTACAAAAGAGGATTAAAACTGAAACTGAGAAATTGTTTACTATAAGCTGCTACCACTGAAAAAGTTAAAAATTGTGGCTATAGTGGGGACTCAGGAGCAGGAAATATTGCATGCAGGCAGACCCAGATGGACTGGAATAGGTAAAACAAAGGGAAGGATAGGAAATGGACCAAAGCATGGTGTCAGTTCATGTTCTGCTTTTTGTTTGATGAATCTTTATTACAGGAGGGTTTATATTACATGGTCAGTGTTCAATTAGAAAAACTGAAGCCATTTTATGTATTTAAAACAGAAAAGGATATAATACAGGGAATTAAAAGCTTATAAATGATAGAAAGGCCTGGACAGAGTCAGAAACTGAAATCTAGAGGTTAAAAACTTGCAGAAAATTAATAACAATTTCAAAGTTCCTTCACATACCTGTATTAGGTTAATGGCAAATATAAATACATCATTACAAAACTTATCTCTGTGAAGTCCATAGTCCACTGTCAGAGTAAAAACAAAATGGCTTCTATCTCCCTACTTCTTTCCATATCTTGCCTAATTATATCTGCTGGGCAAAAGGCCAATCTATTCAGAACACTAAAGGAAAATTTGTCTGGAAAATACAGTTCCCAGGCTTGTAGCGTTTGCCCACAGGATAAAGCAGAAAAAGGCATAAGAATAAATGCTGAGTGCCAAACTCTCTCTCCAGATATCTACCACAAATAGTTGCAACAAAACCTCGAAAGCCAGGATGAAGAGTTTAGTTTTAGAAAAAAAATAGGGTTTATTATCCATCTGAAAAGAATACTATGTTGAAAATGAGTTGGTTCAGAAAACCTCCCCTCACCAGCACAAAGTAAAATGAAAACTACCAACGACCTCAAAAAACTAAAGGGAACTTGGAAGTGGAGTCAACATTACGTGGGGTCAGAGTTAAGGGCAGTGTGCTCAAATTTCACTGTGGGCCTTAAGCTGATTTGTATCAACCACATAGACACTTTAGCCCTCTTAACAGGTCAATTTCTCAATAAATGCACTAGAAGAAGCATGAAATCCAGCCAGTTTTCAAACTCTTGCTCTGATTGCACGACGTAGACTTAACTTATAGCTGCTATAGTCAAAACTCTGGTAGAATGAGAAACATCACATTCATGCACACTAGTCCTTCATGGTGATGTTTCCATCAAAACACTGTTTTCATATAATTGCATATCTGATTTTCAAAATTTCTCCTTAAGTGGTTTAGAAAATTGTATTTTAAATCTCCAATGGATTATGAATAGAATGATTTTAATATACACTCACACTTATTGAAAGGTAATTTCTATTTACAAACAAAGACATTTCAAACAAGAAAAACATGAAGTCCTTTAGGACTGCTCTTTCCCTATGTGTGTGGGTGAGGCAAGGGAACGCTTTAGAAAAGAGAAAGAAAGTGATTTTTAAAAACTTCACCAATATACCTGTCTCTCCCGCTATCCTGCCTTTACAACCTACTTATCTGTAAATTCTCTGGATGCAGGAAATATGCTCTATGTTTTCCAGCACTGCTGACCTCAGAGACTTGCCTACAGATCATGCCAATAAATTTTGTTTGATGAATAAATCTATTTTAATAGTCTCAATATCAATGATGCTAGATTACAAGTCAACATTGAAACTTAAAGTGATGAAAGCTTCTCAGCTTGGAATCCTATTGTATTAGAGGGTATTCAATAGAAACATTAAAGAAGAAGAAAGTGGAGAAGGAAGGAGGAGGGTGAGAAAAAATAAGAACAGAATAAAGAAGGAAAGAAAGATGAAAGAAAAGGAAGTGTGACATAAAGTTTTTACCAAAAGGCTTGAGCAATGTCTTCCTTGAAAGAGCTATAACAAGAATTGAGGTGAAACATGGAATAGGACAAAATCCAGTTATAAATGTTGTTTTCACAAAACTTGCCTAAAACATCTGTCTAGCATGCTTAGAAAGCAAAGTGGAAACTACAGAAAAGATTGTAGGTATATTCTTAAAGCATGTTTTTGAAGACATTTTGTACTATGACAGGTCTCTTGAGTGAAGGTAAATAGAAATTCTATGTAGAAACTCATGAAAAATAGACAGTGTTCTCCGCAATGTATAATTTCCTAAATTGATTTATTTTTTCTAAGTGTTCATACTACTGTCATTAATATATTGTTGGCTTATGATTTTATCTACTCAGCTCAGCTACCAGGAACTATGATTAAAGCAAGTACTTCTGCTACATTTGGAGAAACCCTTTCAAGTTATTGTTCCTTGTATCAGCTATCAACATAAATTTTGTCCCATGTAGAGAAATTCAACACAATGTATGCAGACCAATAAAACAGAAAAGGCTGTTTTCATCAAGAACGTAGGATGCTGCATATTTATGCACAATGTCCAATTGTAAATCAGGAAACCGCAAAACTAAAAGCACTAAAAACTCCAGGTCTTTCTATGGAACACTGTGGTTGGCATTTTTATGTGAAACAAGTTTGGGTCTCAAACTTCTATGTGGCTGCAATGCTTTTGCCTTAATAAAGATCTGAGACCAAAAAGAATTGCTATCAATTCACAACATTTTTTTCTAAAATTACATTTCTCTTATAAATATCCCTGGACCATTTATTAAATAGGGAATCATTTCCTCATTTCTTGTTTTTGTCAGGTTTGTCAAAGATCAGATGGTTGTAGATATGTGGCATTATTTCTGAGGGCTCTGTTCTGTTCCATTGGTCTATATCTCTGTTTTGGTACCAGTACCATGCTGTTTTGGTTACTGTAGCCTTGTAGTATACTTTGAAGTCAGTAGCATGATGCCTCCAGCTTTGTTCTTTTGGCTTAGGATTGACTTGGCAATGCAGGCTCCTTTTTGGTTCCATATGAACTTTCAACTGGTGTTTTCCAATTCTGTGAAGAAAGTCATTGGTAGCTTGATGGGGATGGCAATGAATCTATAAATTACCTTGGGCAGTATGGCCATTTTCATGATATTGATTCTTCCTACCCATGAGCATGCAATATTCTTCCATTTGTTTGTATCCTCTTTTATTTCATTGAGCAGTGGTTTGTAGTTCTTGTTGAAGAGGTCTTTCACGTCCCTTGTAAGTTGGATTCCTAGGTATTTTATTCTCTTTGAAGCAATTGTGAATGGGAATTCACTCATGATTTGGCTCTCTGTCTGTTATTGGTGTATAGGAATGCTTGTGATTTTTGCACATTGATTTTGTATCCTGAGACTTTGCTGAAGTTGCCTATCAGCTTAAGGAAAACTGGCTAGCCATATGTAGAAAGCTGAAACTGGATCCCTTCCTTATACCTGATACAAAAACTAATTCAAGATGGATTAAAGACTTAAATGTTAGACCTAACACCATAAAAACCCTAGAAGAAAACCTAGGCAAAACCACTAAGGACATAGGCATGGGCAAGGACTTCATGTCTAAAACACCAAAAGCAATGGCAACAAAAGCCAAAATTGACAAATGGGATCTAATTAAACTAAAGAGCTTCTGCACAGCAAAAGAAACTACCATCAGAGTGAACAGGCAACCTACAGAATGGGAGAAAAGTTTTGCAATCTACTCATCTGACAAAGGGCTAATATCCAGAATCTACAATGGACTCAAAAAAATTTACAATAAAAAAACAAAAAACCCCATCAAAAAGTGGGCAAAGGATATGAACAGACACTTCTTAAAAGAAGACATTTATGCAGCCAAAAGACACATGAAAAAATGCTCATCATCACTGGTCATCAGAGAAATGCAAATTAAAACCTCAATGAGATACCATCTCACACCAGTTAGAATGGCAATCACTAAAAAGTCAGGAAACAACAGGTGCTGGAGAGGATGTGGAGAAATAGGAACATTTTTACACTCTTGATGGGACTGTAAACTAGTTCAACCATTGTGGAAGTCGGTGTGGTGATTCCTCAGGGATGTAGAAGGAGAAATACCATTTGACCCAGCCATCCCATTACTGGGTATATACCCAAAGGACTATAAATCATGCTGCTATAAAGACACATGCACACGTATGTTTATTGCGGCATGATTCACAAGAGCAAAGACTTGGAACCAAGCCAAATGTCCAACAATGATAGATTGGATTAAGAAAATGTGGCACACATACACCATGGAATACTATGCAGCCATAAAAAATGATGAGTTCATGTCCTTTGTAGGGACATGGATGAAGCTGGAAACCATCATTCTCAGCAAACTATCACAAGGACAAAAAACCAAATACTGCATGTTCTCACTCATAGGTGGGAATTGAACAATGAGAACACATGGACACAGGAAGGGGAACATCACACACTGGGGCCTGTTGTGGGGTGGGGGTAGGGGGTAGGGATAGCATTTGGAGATATACCTAATGTTAAATGACGAGTTACTGGGTGCAGCACACCAGCATGGCACATGTATACATATGTAACTAACCTGCACGTTGTGCACATGCACCCTGAAACTGAAAGTATAATTTAAAAAAATGGAATTATTTCTATGTTTCCAAAACCAAAATAAAATAAAATAAATATCCCTGGAAAACCTTAAAAATCTAATAAACCCTGAATCACTTTACCAGTAACCTTATTTCTGGTTGAATGCTCTCGTCAGCATCCTGGAGGAAAAACTGAAATTTGTGATCTTTTGATGGTCCATAAAGATGAAAACTTGACTTAGAACAGTGAGCATGAGGCATTTTCTAAACAGAGAACAGGCTCCTGATACCCAGGGTCCTATAAAATGCTTACCTGTTCATTCTCATCACTCTGTTTCTTTTGGTCACCTCTGTGGGCTCAGAAGAACTTTTGTGGAAATACCATAATTAAGCAGCAGGTTTTTGGTTTAAATGTGCCAGGATTGGTGTTTATCCCTCTTTCTGTGTCCCACATCCCCACCACCTTTCCCACTGCATGGGCAGCAGCTTTGCAAAGCCTGCTTTATTGTCCACTCTGATGTATTTGTATGTGGTTGGGAATGACATACCTGCAGAAGCTTTACTTTTTATCCTCTCCTATATTTCAAAGCTTGTTTCTTCCTCAGTACTGACAAAGGCAATCCTTTGTGGTTCTCCCTGAGCCTCAAAAGCTTAATGGTCGGGAACAGAAATTGAATCATTGGAAATATAACCCAACCAACTCTAACAGCAGCTTCAGAGGTTCAGGGAGCAGCCACTCAAAAGAGAATAAGTTGTGCCCATGGTTAAGTGTTCCAGGGAGGTTTCTCTCTTTAGAATAAAGGGAATATATTCAAAAGTTTCTTGAAAATCTTCAGAACTCATCCAGATGACTTAAATAGAGTTTTAGATTCCCTAGTGGTAAGTAAATGAAACTGAGTTCAGAGGTTAATTACCTCTCTTCTTGGATATTTGGTGGGCCCTTCATTGAGAAAGAAGAGAAGGGAAGGCCATGACTGAAGGAGGAGAATTCTTGAGTGAAATTAGTTATTTGGATATTAAATACCTAGTTGCCTCACAAGAACACAGATATAACTGCAGCAAATGCAGTTAAGCCATTGTGATTGAAGGAGATGTGGTAGTCAGTTTGGGCTGCTATAACAAATATGCCATAGAGTAGGTGGCTTGTAATCAATAGACATTTAAACCTCACAGTTCTGGAGGCTGGAAGTCTGAGATCAGGGTACCAGCATGGTCAAGGTCTAGTGATGGTCCTCTTGTGGATTGCGGATGACTGGCTTCTCATTGTATCCCCATGTGGCAGAAAAACAGGGAGCTAGCTCCCTGGAGATTGGTATATAAGTGCACTAATCCCATTCATGACGGCTCCACTCCCATAACCAAATTACTGCCCAAAGGACCCATGTCCATATACTGTAATGCTGAAGAGTTGATTTCAGCATATGAATTTTGGTAATTCATTCTGTAACAGGAGGTATTCTATTATTATCATTAAGGCTTACTAGTGACACTTTTTAAAACTTCAAATGAATTAAACTCATATTTTAATTTTTTAGATGTTAATATTTTGGTCATTTCTTTATCATAGATTGTCTATTAGGGAAGACCCAACATGAGAGGAAGGGAGGAAGAGAGAGAGAGAGAAAGAGAAAACTAATATTTACGCTACCTAAATGCCACAAACTGTTCTTAACACTTTACAAATATTAACTTATTTAATCCTCAACAACACTGTGCAGAGTATTATTACTATTCCTGTCTTATATATGAGGAAACTGAGGTACAAAAAGGTAAATAACTTGCCCACAACCACACAACTAGTGAAGTTGCAGAGCTGGCATTCAAACCCAGGAAACCTGACCTCAGAGACAGCACTTTACCAACTAGACTTTTATTTATTTATTTATTTTTTGGGGACAGAGTTTGCTATTGTTGTCCAGGCTGGAGTGCAATGGCACGATCTTGGCTCACTGCAACCTCCGCTTCCTGGGTTCAAGTGATTCTTCTGCCTCAGCCTCACAAGCAGCTGGGAAGTACAGGCACGTGCCACCACGCCCGGCTAATTTTGTATTTTTAGTAGAGACAGGGTTCTTCCATGTTGGTCAGGCTGGTCTTGAACTCCTGACCTTAGGTGATCTGCCCACCTCGGCCTCCCAAAGTGCTGGGATTACAGGTGTGAACCACCATGCCCGGCCTCCTCATCTCTTAAGTAGTATAACTTGGAAAAACACCACGCATGGCACCAACTATATTTTTGACAGCAACATTACAGCCCTATTTTTAAGAACAGTCAAGACTAAACACACACACACAGACACACAGACACAGACAACACACACACACACACACACACACAGAGCCAAATCCCAATGGCTCAATACCAAAGAAGTCAGGTTCTCAATCATTCTTTTTCCTACATAGGCTGCTCTACAGCTTTTCCTACATAGGCTTTTTCCTACATAGAAGTTCTGCTCCCAGGGGCCCAGGCTCATGGAGGCTTCATTTCACCATATGCTTCCAAAATAACGACCTCAGTGGAAAGGGAAAGTGACAAGTCACACAATGGCTCTTAAAGTTAAACGTATCACTCCCACTCACATTGTATTTGTCAGTGTGAGTCATATGGCCACATCCAATCTCAATAAGACTAAGAAATACAATCCTGGTTTTAGGGTGGAGCCAAGATGGCCAAATAGGAACAGCTCCAGTCTACAGCTCCCAGCGTGAGTGATGCAGCAGACAGGTGATTTCTGCATTTCCAACTGAAGTACTGGGTTCGTCTCACTGGGGAGTGCCAGACAGTGGGTGCAGGACAGTGGGTGCAGTGCACCGTGCTTGAGCCGAAGCAGGGCAAGGCATCGCCTCACCTGGGAAGTACAAGGGGTCAGGGAATTCCCTTTCCTAGTCAAAGAAAGGGGTGACAGACGGCACCTGGAAAATTCGGTCACTCCCACCCTAATACTGCGCTCTTCCAACGGGCTTAACAAACGGCACACGAGGAGATTATATCCCGCACTGGCTCAGAGGGTCCTATGCCCAGGGAGTCTCGCGCATTGCTAGCACAGCAGTCTGAGATCAAACTGTACGGCAGCAGCAAGGAGGGGTGCCTGCCATTGCCCACGCTTAAGTGGGTAAACAAAGCGGCCTGGAAGCTCCAACTGGGGGCAGCCCACCACAGCTCAAGGAGGCCTGCCTGCCTCTGTAGGCTCCACCTCTGGGGGCAGGGCACAGACAAACAAAAGACAGCAGTAACCTCTGCAGACTTAAATGTCCCTCTCTGACAGCTTTGAAGAGAGTAATGGTTCTCCCAGTATGCAGCTTGAGATCTGAGAATGTGCAGACTGCCTCCTTAAGTGGGTCCCTTACTCCCAAGTAGCCTAACTGGGAGGCACGCCCCTGCAGGGGCGGACTGGCACCTCACACAGCCGGGTACTCCTCTGAGACAAAACTTCCAGAGGAACGATCAGGCAGCAGTATTTGCGGTTCACTGATATCCGCTGTTCTGCAGCCACTGCTGCTGATACCCAGGCAGACAGGGTCTGGAGTGGACCTCCAGTAAACTTCAACAGACCTGCAGCTGAGGGTCCTGTCTGTTAGAAGGAAAACTAACAAACAGAAAGAACATCCACACCAAAAACCCATATGTACGTCACCATCATAAAAGACCAAAGGTAGATAAAACCACAAAGATGGGGAAAAAACAGAGCAGAAAAATGGGAAATTCTAAAAATCAGAGCGCCTCTCCTCCTCCAAAGGAACGCAGTTCCTCACCAGCAATGGAACAAAGCTAGACAGAGAATGACTTTGACGAGTTGAGAGAGGAAGGCTTCAGAAGATCAAACTACTCTGAGCTAAAGGAGTAAGTTTGAACCAATGGCAAAGAAGTATAAACTTTAAAAAAAAAATTAGATGAATGGATAACTAAAATAACCAATGCAGAGAAGTCCTTAAAAGACCTGATGGAGCTGAAAACCACGGCACTAAGACTACGTGACAAATGCACAAGCCTCACTAACCGATGCGATCAACTGGAAGAAAGGGTATCAGCGATGGAAGATGGAATGAATGAAATGAAGCATGAAGGGAAGTTTAGAGAAAAAAGAATAAAAAGAAATGAACAAAGATTCCAAGAAATATGGGACTATGTGAAAAGACCAAATCTACGTCTGATTGGTGTACCTGAAAGTGACAGGGAGAATGGAACCAAGTTGGAAAACACTCTGCAGGATATTATCCAGGAGAACTTCCCCAATCTAGCAAGGCAGGCCAACATTCAGATTCAGGAAATACAGAGAACACCACAAAGATACTCCTCAAGAAGAGCAACTCCAAGACACATAATTGTCAGATTCACCAAAGCTGAAATAAAGGAAAAAGTGTTAAGGGCAGCCAGAGAGAAAGGTTGGGTTACCCACAAAGGGAAGCCCATCAGACTAACAGCAGATCTCTCAGCAGAAACTCTACAAGCCAGAAGAGAGTGGGGGCCAATATTCAACATTCTTAAAGAAAAGAATTTTCAACCCAGAATTTCATATCCAGCCAAACTAAACTTCATAAGTGAAGGAGAAATAAAATCCTTTACAGACAAGCAAATGCTGAGAGATTTTGTCACCACCAGGCCTGCCCTAAAAGAGCTCTTGAAGGAAGCACTAAACATGGAAAGGAACAACTGGTACCAGCCACTGCAAAAACCTACCAAATTGTAAAGACCATCAAGGCTAGGAAGAAACTGCATCAACTAACGAGCAAAATAACCAGCTAACATCATAATGACAGGATCAAATTCACACATAACAATATTAACCTTAAATGTAAATGGGCTAAATGCTCCAATTAAAAGGCACAGACTGGCAAATTGGATAAAGAGTCAAGACCCATCAGTGTGCTGTATTCAGGAAACCCATCTCATGAGCGGAGACACACATAGCCTCAAAATAAACAGACGGAGGAAGATCTACCAAGCAAATGGAAATCAAAAAAAGGCAGGGGTTGCAATCCTAGTCTCTGAGAAAACAGACTTTAAACCAACAAAGATCAAAAGAGACAAAGAAGGCCATTACATAATGGTAAAGGGATGAATTCCACAAGAAGAACTAACTATCCTAAATATATATGCATCCAATACAGGAGCACCCAGATTCATAAAGCAAGTGCTTAGTGACCTACAAAGAGACTTAGACTCCCACACAATAATAATGGGAGACTTTAACACCCCACTGTCAACATTAGATAGATCAACGAGACAGAAAGTTAACAAGGATATCCAGGAATTGAACTCAGCTCTGCACCAAGCGGACCTAATAGACATCTACAGAACTCTCCACCCCAAATCAACAGAATATACATTCTTTTCAGCACCACACCACACCTATTCCAAAATTGAACACATACTTGGAAGTAAAGCACCCTCAGCAAATGTAAAAGAACAGAAATTATAACAAACTGTCTCTCAGACCACAGTGCAATCAAACTAGAACTCAGGATTAAGAATTCACTCAAAACCTCTCAACTACATGGAAACTGAACAACCTGCTCCTGAATGACTACTGGGTACATAACGAAATGAAGGCAGAAATAAAGATGTTCTTTGAAACCAAAGAGAACAAAGACACAACATACCAGAATCTCTGGGACATATTCAAAGCAGTGTGTAGAGGGAAATTTATAGCACTAAATGCCCACAAGAGAAAGCAGGAAAGATCTCAAATTGACACCCTAACATCACAATGAAAAGAACTAGAGAAGCAAGAGCAAACACATTCAAACTACAAACCACTGCTAAATGAAATAAAAGAGGATACAAATAAATGGAAGAACATTCCATGCTCATGGATAGGAAGAATCAATATTGTGAAAATGGCCATACTGCCCATGGCAATTTATAGATTCAATGCCATCCCCATCAAGCTACCAATGACTTTCTTCACAGAATTGGAAAAAACTATAAAGTTCATATGGAACCAAAAAAGAGCCCGCATTGCCAAGTCAATCCTAAGGCAAAAGAACAAAGCTGGAGGCATCACGCTACCTGACTTCAAACTATACTACAAGGCTACAGTAACCAAAACAGCATGGTACTGGTACCAAAACAGAGACATATACCAATGGAACAGAACAGAGCCCTCAGAAATGTTACCACACATCTACAAGTATCTGATCTTTGACAGACCTGACAAAAACAAGAAATGGGGAAAGGATTCCCTATTTAACAAATGGTGCTGGGAAAACTGGCTAGCCATATGTAGAAAACTGAAACTGGATCCCTTCCTTACACCTTATACAAAAACTAATTCAAGATGGATTAAAGACTTAAATGTTAGACCTAACACCATAAAAACCCTAGAAGAAAACCTAGGCAAAACCACTCAGGACATAGGCATGGGCAAGGACTTCATGTCTAAAACACCAAAAGCAATGGCAACAAAAGCCAAAATTGACAAATGGGATCTAATTAAACTAAAGAGCTTCTGCACAGCAAAAGAAACTACCATCAGAGTGAACAGGCAACCTACAGAATGGGAGAAAAGTTTTGCAATCTACTCATCTGACAAAGGGCTAATATCCAGAATCTACAATGGACTCAAAAAAATTTACAATAAAAAAACAAAAAACCCCATCAAAAAGTAGGCAAAGGATATGAACAGACACTTCTCAAAAGAAGACATTTATGCAGCCAAAAGACACATGAGAAAATGCTCATCATCACTGGTCATCAGAGAAATACAAATTAAAACCTCAATGAGATACCATCTCACACCAGTTAGAATGGCAATCAATAAAAAGTCAGGTGCTGGAGAGGATGTGGAGAAATAGGAAACTTTTACACTGTTGCTGGGACTGTAAACTAGTTCAACCATTGTGGAAGTCGGTGTGGCGATTCCTCAGGGATGTAGAACTAGAAATTCCATTTGACCCAGCCATCCCATTACTGGGTATATACCCAAAGTATTATAAATCATGCTGCTATAAAGACACATGCACATGTATGTTTATTGCGGCACGATTCACAATAGCAAAGACTTGGAACCAAGCCAAATGTCCAACAATGATAGACTGGATTAAGAAAATGTGGCACACATACACCATGGAATACTATGCAGCCATAAAAAATGATGAGTTCATGTCCTTTGTAGGGACATGGATGAAGCTGGAAACTATCATTCTCAGCAAACTATTGCAAGGACCAAAAACCAAACACCTCATGCTCTCACTCATAGGTGGGAATTGAACAATGAGAACACATGGACACAGGAAGGGGAATATCACACACCAGGGACTGTTGTGGGGTAGGGGGAGGGGGGAGGGATAGCATGAGGAGATATACCTAATGCTAAATGACGAGCTAATAGGTGCAGCACACCAACATGGCACATGGATACATATGTAACAAACCTGCACGTTGTGCACATGTACCCTAAAACTTCAAGTATAATTTAAAAAAAGAAAAAAAAAAGATGTGAGGTTTTTGGGTATGTGAGTCTGAATTTAGGGACAGTTTGGATTGGAGGTATGTGGTAGGCAGATTTTAGTTACTCCCCAGAGTTGTCCACATTCTAATTCCCAGAATCTGTATGTCATGTTACATGGTAAGCAGGGATTAAGGTAGCAGATGGAACTGAAGTTGCAAAACAGTTGACCTTAAAATAAAGAGATATCCTGGATTATTTAGGTGGACCCGATGTAATCAAAATGATACTTAAATGAAAAAGAGAGAGGCAGAGGACTCAGAATCAGAGATACGGCATACTCAACTAGCCAATTCTGGCTTTGAAAAGCATGAAAGCTGATTTTTGCAGTTGGTGGAAGTGCTCATGAGCCAAGGAACTGGGGCAGTCTTCTAAAATTTGGAAAAGACAAGGAAACAGATTCCTTCTGAGAGCCTCCAGAAAGGAACACAGCCCTGCCAACACCTTAGCATAGTTCAGCGAGAACAATTTCAGACTTCTGAGCTAAAAAGCTGTAAAATAATGAAACGTGTGCTGTTTTAAGCACCCCACCCCCCGCCGCCGCCAAAAAAAAAGAAATACAATCCTACTATGTTTCCTAATGTAGGGGTGCAGGTTAAGCAGATATATTGGATATGCAGCACTAATGACCAATAGCACACCTCTTTGGGACCCACTCACATCTCTAATCTCAGCAGTTACCTTCCATGTAATTTTTAACTGGGAAATTATTTTTAAATTTCCAGGGGAGGATCCACTTTCCTTAAATTTTTGGTTCCCAGGTGCTTATTCATTGCATAGTTGTGTCCATATTACCTTAAAGCCCAAGGGCTTTTGAACATATAATCTAGAAAGAGGCTTAAAATCAGTGTGCTTTCTGCTCTGTATTTCTCCCTTGTGGCAGTATGTATAGACCAGTATCTGCTTGAAAGGGAGAGAAAATGTGAGTTAACATTTCAAAAATATTGCTTACCACAATGCTACTGGATGATGATAAAATCTTGGAGTCCAGATGTTGGTGCAAATATTTCTTTCCATTTTCAATCAAATTACCTCTCAGTTTATTAAATTCAATCTCACATGAAAATTTATGAGTCTTTATTCCTTCCTAATCTTTCTGTCTCTCCAAGCTCTCTGTGCAATTTTTTGCTCCCTCCTTCCGCTAGCATTACCTCCAGAATCCAAACTCTCGACATCAGTTTAGAGGGGCGAGGAGTAGGGCCTCTGGATCCTATACATCACTGAATCAGCCTTAGCAAGTTCAGAGTGTAATTTCCCATAGAAAACAAGTATTTCTCATGTTAATACTGACAGCCTTCTTCAGAATGTATATGTATTATTAGACTAGGAAGATTTTTATCCTTTTTCTTCATCTGACCAAAAAGACCTCTCCCAGGGAGTGACAGAACAATAAACCTGCATTCTACTATTGCTGTATAAGAATACTTGGTACATCCCAGGTATCTGATAAACTACCCCACACACCAATTGCTGGTTTTATCCCTCTAACTTTTAACACCGTTCTGACTCATGAATTAAGTAACTGAAACGTGGGCACTGTCTAATATCTTAGCAGCATTGCCAAGGTCAGTAGTTTTAAATATGCCTAAGTCAGTAGTTTTTAAATATGAAGATTCATTTCAGAATAAAAATATAGTTGAAATCTACATGAAAATATGTATGCTTTTTGAGTCTCTTGATTGGGAGCTTGTACAATGGCAAATCTTACTAAGATTTCAACAATGAATTTTAGGTCAATTTTAATGTTATGAATGACTGCAGCATCCATACATATTTAGAAATGTATATGGAAGATAAATTTTTGGTTCATCAAGAAAGCTGAACATAGCTATAAATTCAATAACTATTGGACAAAACTGCAAAGTCTCCCAAGAGTCCATAGCTCACAAGTGGGAACCAATGACTTGGATTTGACAGATTTCCATGAAAAATTTTACAATAGGATACTTTTCTAATCACACAGGCAATACCCCTTCCTTTCTGTGTTACAGGATCTCATGTTTTTTCTACATGTAGATGATAGCTAATTTCAGAAGTGTTGGTGATAATTCTTATAATTTTTGAAAATCTCTTTATAACATTAGAATTTGGGCAAAAATAACAAAAATAAAATAAATAGTATAAACAAAAAGGTTGCTTTTATTATATATGGATTATTGATTTTTAAAGAATAATATGTTTTAAAATATGTTGATTTAAAGCAGACCACATGTGCATTTTCTGCATGAAGCTATGCAGTTGGGTGAGAGTTGGGTAGAGACAAGAGTAGAATCTATTGTATCAGTTCAACAATAGATCATGATTCTTTGTGACCTTGCAGCCAATTCACTGTTAACTTTTTCTTTCCTTTTAAAATTTTGCTTTGGCTGACTTCACTTCTATTCTATCAACTCCTAGGTTGGTCATTGTCTCAATAACCAATCTTCATGCTTTTATATCATTCTTTGAAAACCAATAATCTATATATAACAAAAATATTTTTGATAATATTTTATTTTTATATTCTATTTTGTAATTGACAAATAAAAATTGCATATGTTTATTATGTACAACATAAATACCATGCAATTTTCATAACTACTTTATTCTTATATGTTTCCAGTTCTTTTAACTGTTATTTGTATACATTTATGGGGTACAGTGAAATTTTGTTACATGTATGCAATGCATAGTGATCAAATCAGGATATTTAGGGTGTCCATCACTGAAGTACAATACATTTTTTGTTAACTATAGTCACCCTACTCTGCTATCAGAAATTGAATTTATTACTTTCATATAAGTTTATGTTTGTATCTTTTAACGTACTTCTCTCCACCTTTGCCCCAACCACCACTCACCGTTCCCAGTTCATGATCTAAGTTTCCACTCTCTACCTCCATGTGATCAAATTTTTTAGCTCCCACATATAAGTGAGAACATATGATATTTGTCTTTTTGTACCTGGCTTATCTCACTTAACATAATGTCCTCCAGTTACATCCATGTTGTGCAAATAACATAATTTCATTTTTTATAGCTAAATAATATTCCATTTGGTATATATGCCACATTTGCTTTATCCATTAATTCATGGATGGACATTTAGGTTGCTTTTATGTCTTTGCTACTGTGAATAGTGCTGCAATAAATGAGCAAGTTTAGGTACCCTTTTCATATATTGATTTCTTTTCCTTTGAATAGATATCCAATAGTGAGATTGCTAGATCAAATAATTCTATTTTTAGTTTTTTGAGGAATCTTCATACTGCTTTCCATAGGAGTTGTTCTAGTTTATTTTCCCACCAACCGTGTGTAAGAGTTCCTTTTTCTCCACATTCTTGCCAACATCTGTTTTGGATTTGGGGTTTTCTTGGGTTTTTTTTGTTTTGTTTTGTTTTTGTCTTTTTAAATAGTAGCTATTATAACTGAAGTAAGATGATATCTCATTATGCTTTTGACCTGTATTTCTCTGATAATTACTGATGTTGAGCATTTTTTCATATATCTGTGGTCCTTTTTATGTCCTCTTTTGAGACAGTCTATTCATGTCCTATGCCTACTTTTTAATGAGATTGCTGATTTCTCTCCTGTTGACTTGTTTAAGTTCCTTGTATATTTGTGATATTAGTCCCCTGTCAAATGAATGGTTTGCAAATATTTTCTCCCATTCAACAGGTTGTCTCTTCACTCTGTTGATTATTTCTTTTGCTACGCAGGAGCTTTTGATTTAGTTAGGTCCCATTTGTCTATTTTTGCTTTTGTTGCCTGTGCTTATGAGGTCTTAGTCGCAAATTCTTTGCCTGGACCAATACCCGGGAGAGTTTTTCTTAGGCTTCCTTCTAGTATTTTTAGGATCTTTGTTGGCTATTCAGTCTCTTTTTTGACTTCCTATGAATTTTAGAGTTTTTAAAAATTTATATTAACAAAGGTGTTGGTGTTTCCCTAGAGATTGAATTGAATCTGTAGATTGCTTTGGGCAATATGGTCATTTTAATAATATTCATTTTTGCAATACATGATCATGGGATATTTTGCCACTTTTTTTTATCATCTCCAATTTCTTTCATCTGTATTTTGTGGATTTTTAAATAGAGATCTTACACCTTCTGGGTTAAAATTTTTCCTAGGTATTGTTTCTAACTACTGTAAAGGGAATTGCCTTGTTTATTTCTCAGGTAGATTATTACTGGTATATAGAAGTGCTACTAATTATTGCATGTTGATTTTGGACCCTGCAACTTTATGGTATTTATTTATCAAACCTACGACTATTTTGGTAGAGTGTTTAATTTTTTCTAGATATACAATCATATCACCAGGCAGGGACAATCTGACTTCCTCTTTTTCAATTTGGCTATGTTTTATTACTATATTTTGCCTAATTGCTCTGGTTAGGATCTCTAGTACTATGTTGAATGGGAGTGGTGAAGATGGGTATTCTGGTCTTTTTTCTTGTTCCAGTACTTAGAGAAAAGGCTTTCAACTTTATCCCATTTAGTATGATGTTAACTATGGGTTTGTCACATTTGGCTTTGATTATTTTGAGGTGTGTTCCTTCTGTGCCAAGTTTTCTGAGAGTTTTTATCATGAAGTTTTGAATTGTATCAAATCCCATTTCTGCATCTATTGAGATAATCATATCTTTGATTCTGTGATTTGATGTAGTATGTGTATTAATTTGCATTATTTTGAACCATCCTTGCATTCCTGGGGAAAATCTCCCTTAATGATGGTGTATTATCTTCTTGATGTACTGTCGAATATGGTTAGGTAATATTTTGTTGATAAGTTTTGCATCTATGTTCAAGAATATTTTCCTGTAGTTTTTGTTGTTGTTCTTGTGTCCTTGTCTAGCATTAATCTCAGAGTGATACTGGCTTCTTAGAATGAATTAGCTAGAATTCCCTCCTTTTAAGTTCTTAGAATAGTTTCAGGAGAATAAGCATTAGTTCTTTGTACATTGGGTAGAATTTGGGTATGAATTCATCTAGTCCTGGGCTTTTCTTTGTTGGGAGACTTTATTACTGATTCCATCTTGCTACTCACCATTGCTCAGTTCATTTTCTATTTCTTCCTGATTCAATCTGGGTAGGTTGTATGTTTCCATCAATTTATCCACTTCCTCTGGGTTCTTCAGTTTGTCAATGAACAGTTGTTCCTAATAGTCTCTGCTCATCCTTATGTTTTTGTGATATCAGTTGTAATTTGTCCCTTTTTATTTCTGATTTTATTTGTTTGAGTCTTCTCTCCTTTTTTCTTGGTTAGTCTAGTTAGAATATATATATATATATATATATATAATCTTTATGAATAACTAACATTTTATTTTGTTGATTTTTTGCACTTTTTTGGTCTCTATTTCATTTTGTTCTGCTCTGATATTTATTATTTCCTTTCTTCTGCTAATTTGGAGTTTAGTTTGTTTTTGCTTTTCTACTTTCTTGAAGTATATAATTAAACTGTTAATATGAAATCTTTCTACTTTTTTGTTCCAGACATTTCTTGCTATAAACTTCCTTCTTAATACTGCTTTTGCTGTATCCTGTAGGTGTTGGTACATTATAGGTCCATTTTCATTTGTTTCAAGAATTTTTCTGATTTCCATTTGAATTTCTTCATTGACCCAATGGTCATTCAGGAGCATGTTGTTTAACTTCCATGTATTTCTATAGTCTCTCAAGTTCCTCTTGGTATTAATATCTAGTGCTATTCCACTATGGTCTGAGAAGATACTTGATATGATTTTTATTTTTAAAAATTTTTTTCAGATTTGCTTTAGGACCTAACATATGGTTGAGTCTGGAGAATGTTCCATGTGCTGATGAAAATATGTATATTCTGCAGCTGTTGAATAGAATGTTCTATAATTGTCTATTTGGTCCATTTGTTCTAATGTCCACTTTAAATTCAATGTTTCCTTGCTGGTTTTCTATGTAGATTATCGGTCTAATGCTGAAACTGTGGTGTTGAAGTACTTCACTATCATTGTATTGCAGTCTGTCTCTCTCTTTAGATTAAGTAATACTTGTTTTATGTATTTGGGTGCTCCAATTGTTAGGCACATACATATTTAGAATTATTATATTCATTTATCAGATTGATTCTTTTATCATTATACAATGGTTTTTGTTGTGTTTTTTAACTTTCTTTTGACTTAAAGTTTGTTGTATAGATACTCCTGCTTTTTTTGTTTCTGTTTGCATAGAATATCTTTTTCCATATCTTTACTTTCAGTATGTGTCTTTACTGGTAAGGTGAGTTTCTTCTAGTAAGAACATAATAATTGAATAATGTCTTTTTATCAGTTGAATCATTCTATATCTTTTAAGTAGATAATTTGATCCACTTACATACATGGTTATTACTGATATGTGAGGCTTTTTTCCTGTCATATTGTTCATTGTTTTCTGGTTATTTTATATAATCTTTGCTCTTATTGCTGTCATTATGGCTTGGTGGACTTCTGTAGTGTTATCTTTGAGTCTTTTCTCTTTCTCCTCTGAGTCAATGCTTAACCAGTGAGCTTTATACTCTAGTATTTTCAAAATGGTAAATATTGTCCTTTCACTTACAGATGTGGAACGCCCTTCAGCATTTCTTGTAGGATCAGTCTAGTGGTAACAAATTTCTTCAACATTTGCTTGTCTGTGAAAGACTTTATTTCTCTTTCATTTATAAAGAATAATTTTGCTGGATGTATTATTCTTGGCTGGCAGTTTTTTCTTTCAACACTTTGAATATTTTATCTCATTCTTGTCTGGCCTGTAAGGTATCTGCTGAGAAATCTGCTGTTATTCTGATAAGGTTTCCTTTATAGGTAACCACATGATTTTCTCTTGGTGTTTAGAATTAATTCTTTATGTTTGACTTTAGATAATCTGACTGTAATATGTCATGGAAACCATTTTTACATTGTATCTGTCTGGGGATTGCTAAACCTCCTGTATTTGGATGTCTAAGTCTCTTGCTAGACTTTGGAAATTTACATGTATTATTTTATTAAATGTGCTTTCTAATTCTTTCATTTCTCTTTAACCTCAGGGATTCCAAAAATTGAAATATTCAGTCACTTTATGTTCCAAATGTCACAAAGACTTTGATCATTTTTTAATTCCTTTGTATTTATTTTTGTTGTACTGAATTATTTCAAAAACCAGTTTTCAAGGTCTGAGTTTCTTTCTCCTGCTTTACCTAGTCTAATGTTGAAGCTTTCAAGTGTATTTTGTATTTCCCTCAATGAATTTTTTTCAGTTCCAGAATTTCTATTTGTTTCTTTTTAAAATATCTATTTGGCAAATTTCTCATTCATATACTGAATTGTCTTTCTTGTTTATTTGTAATTTTTAAGAATTCTTTTGTATCTTACTAAGCTTCTTTAAAATCAATATTTTGATTTCTTTATCTGGAATTTCAAAAATTTCTTTTTGATGAAAATATATTCCTAGAGAATAATTTGGTTTCTTTGGGATGTCATATTTACTGGCTTTTTAATGTTTCCTGCATCCTTACATTGATATCTGTGCATCTGGTGTAACAGTTGCTTCTTCCTATTTTTGAATTTACTTTCACAAGGTAGGACTTTTTCATAAAGGCATATCTATGGTGTTTGTTGGGTAGGACACTTTGGCTTTGATTCTGGGTGCATGCAGTAGTGGTATCTGTATGATTTCTTTGGCTGTAAACAGTGCTGGGGTATATGTGATTTATTTGGCACATTGGGGTGAGATTATTAACGGAAGCTGTTTGGTGAAGTTGCACGGGGGCTTGGGATGCCAGCTGAGCAAGTTTCCAGGCTCCAGTGGTGGCAGTGGTGTGCTAAGCATGCCTATATTTGTGCCAAATAGTGATTTATACTGGCACTGGGTTGGCAGTTATTGGTGGACCAATTCTTTGGCCTCCAAGTGGCTTGATCAGCTGCTAATGGCAGCAATGGTGAAATGGGTAGGTGGGTGGGTTCTGGGGCCCCTTGGAAGGTGGCATAGCATGGGTAATGGCGGTGGTGGGATGATTATCTGAGTCTTGAGCAGCATACATTGATGTTGTCAATGGCTGCAGTAGGCTGGGTGAGTTAGTCTCCAGGCCTGCTGATGACTCTTGAAGGTAGGTATCAGTTGAGGTAACAGCAAATGGGAGTTTAGGCCCAACTCCAGGCTTCTGGGAGGAGTGCTGAGGTGCCCAAGATGTTGACTGGGCTGGGCAGGCCCCAAGACGCTGGGCTATGTGCTCTGTCTTGGGGAGGTATAAAGCAGGCTTGTGCTCAGGCCTCCTAATGGTGAGAGTAGGAGGCACCACCCATGGTGGGCAGGGGTGGGGTGATTCTCAAACACAAGGCAGAGTGTTTAAATGAGCCATGCTGAGGCCTTTCCAGTGGGGAGGTTGGGGTGACTTTGCTGACTATAGGCTAGGTAAGCAGGTAGGGAAGATGTTTTTCTCTTATGCCCCAATTTGACAGGGCTTACTCCCCAACCCCAGCTGCAAAAGCCCTTGCCCAGTCCCTAACTAAGTCTCACCGGCAACTTGTGCCCTGCTAGCATTTCAGTCTCAGTCCTGGCAGTGCTTACTTCCCAGCACCAGCAGCTGCAGTTCATGCTTCACTGGTTTCTCAGCCCCAGCTGCAGGAGCACTACCAGTTTGCACTGCAGTCTCAGTAGCAACAACACATTTCCCTAATGCCCCAGACCCAGTGCTGCTGGGTCCCAGAACAGAATGCAGTCTGCCAAAAGTTAAGTTTGAAAATGGCACCTTGCAGTGGCTGCTTAGGTCTCAGAAAGTGTACAGAATCCAGCATGAGCTCCCTCTCAAGAGCAGTTTCATACCACGGTCTCCTGGCGGCTGCCTTTGTCAGCTTCAGGAGTTAGAAAGGTCAAGGGCCTCTCCCATGACCAGAATTGTATGATTCTTTGGAGGCAATATAGGCCACTAGAACTCTCTAACTTACCTTTTCCCTGCATTAGGAAGTCACTTACAGCTACCATCTGATCCTGACCAAGCAGGCTGTCTCTCTAACCTCCCTGTTCCCAGTGTTTCCTGTCACTTTTCTGCTCAATTCCAGTGCCCTCTCTTGGATATTGCATTTGAGGTGTGCTTATCTGTACACCCCTTTGGCTCTTCTAAGTGGATGAAGTGAGCATGAAATGTAACTACTCAACCATCCTAAAGCTTCTCTTTCTCTGTTTCAATAGGATATAAAACTGTTATTTTTAAAAATGAAACATTTTCATGTGGGGAAAAAAAAAGCAGACTTTTCAGAAGTAAATGAAAATCATGTGAAGTCCTACTACCCTGGGATACTTGGAGTTGACCTTTATCTGACTATTCTTTAGATATCCCTCTAGGCATAAATACTTATAGTACTGAAATATAATTTTTAAATGGCATCATATTACACATGCTCTTTTGATTTCTATTATGGTCATTTATTTGACCCATGAGGTATGTAGAGCTTCCATTTTTTCATTTCCAAAAATATTGGGTGTCTTAATCATATTTTTGTTATCAATTTCCAAGATAAATTTAATCTGGTGACAGAATTTGATCTTCATGATAGTGATTGCTTTTATATTAATTGGTTTTTTTGGGATTTTATTAAGATATAATAACAACTTTTTTATTTATTTATTTATTATTATTAAACTTTAGGTTTTAGGGTACATGTGCACATTGTGCAGGTTAGTTACATATGTATATATGTGCCATGCTGGTGCGCTGCACCCACTAACTCATCATCTAGCACTAGGTATATCTCCCAATGCTGTCCCTCCCCCCTCCCCCCACCCCACAACAGTCCCCAGAGTGTGATGTTCCCCTTCCTGTGTCCATGTGTTCTCATTGTTCAATTCCCACCTATGAGTGAGAATATGCGGTGTTTGGTTTTCTGTTCTTGCGATAGTTTACTGAGAATGATGATTTCCAATTTCATCCATGTCCCTACAAAGGACATGAACTCATCATTTTTTATGGCTGCATAGTATTCCATGGTGTATATGTGCCACATTTTCTTAATCCAGTCTATCATTGTTGGACATTTGGGTTGGTTCCAAGTCTTTGCTATTGTGAATAGTGCTGCAATAAACATATGTGTGCATGTGTCTTTATAGCAGCATGATTTATAGTCCTTTGGGTATATACCCAGTAATGGGAGGGCTGGGTCGAATGGAATTTCTAGTTCTAGATCCCTGAGGAATCGCCACACTGACTTCCACAAGGGTTGAACTAGTTTACAGTCCCACCAACAGTGTAAAAGTGTTCCTATTTCTCCACATCCTCTCCAGCACCTGTTGTTTCCTGACTTTTTAATGATTGCCATTCTAACTGGTGTGAGATGGTATCTCATTGTGGTTTTGATTTGCATTTCTCTGATGGCCAGTGATGGTGAGCATTTTTTCATGAGTTTTTTGGCTGGATAAATGTCTTCTTCTCAGAAGTGTCTGTTCATGTCCTGTGCCCACTTTTTGATGGTGTTGTTTTTTTCTTGTAAATTTTTTTGAGTTCATTGTAGATTCTGGATATTAGCCCTTTGTCAGATGAGTAGGTTGTGAAAATTTTCTCCCATTGTGTAGGTTGCCTGTTCACTCTGAAGATAGTTTCTTTTGCTGTGCAGAAGCTCTTTAGTTTAATTAGATCCCATTTGTCAGTTTTGGCTTTTGTTGCCATTGCTTTTGGTGTTTTAGAAATGAAGTCCTTGCCCATGCCTATGTCCTGAATGGTAATGCCTGGGTTTTCTAGGGTTTTTATGCTTTTACATCTAACATTTAAGTCTTTAACCCATCTTGAATTGATTTTTGTATAAGGTGTAAGGAAGGGATCCAGTTTCAGCTTTCTACATATGGCTAGCCAGTTTTCCAAGCACCATTTATTAAATAGGGAATACTTTCCCCATTGCTTGTTTTTCTCAGGTTTCTCAAAGATCAGATAGTTGTAGATATGCGGCATTAGTTCTGAGGGCTCTGTTCTGTTCCATTGATCTATATCTCTGTTTTGGTACCAGTACCATGCTGTTTTGGTTACTGTAGCCTTGTAGTATAGTTTGAAGTCAGGTAGTGTGATGCCTCCAGCTTTGTTCTTTTGGCTTAGGATTGACTTGGCGATGCGGGCTCTTTTTTGGTTCCATATGAACTTTAAAGTAGTTTTTTCCAATTCTGTGAGGAAAGTCATTGGTAGCTTGATGGGGATGGCATTGAATCTGTAAATTACATTGGGCAGTATGGCCATTTTCACGATATTGATTCTTCCTAAACTTGAGCATGGAATGTTCTTCCATTTGTTTGTATCCTCTTTTATTTCCTTGAGCAGTGGTTTGTAGTTCTCCTTGAAGAGGTCCTTCACATCCCTTGTAAGTTGGATTCCTAAGTATTTTATTCTCTTTGAAGTGATTGTGAATGGGAGTTCACTCATGATTTGGCTCTCTGTTTGTCTGTTATTGATGTATAAGAATGCTTGTGATTTTTGTACATTGATTTTGTATCCTGAGACTTTGCTGAAGTTGCTTATCAGCCTTAGGAGATTTTGGGCTGAGACAATGGGGTTTTCGATATACAATCATGTCATCTGCAAACAGGGACAATTTGACTTTCTCTTTTCCTAATTGAATACCCTTTATTTCCTTCTCCTGCCTAATTGCCCTGGCCAGCACTTCCAACACTATGTTGAATAGGAGTGGTGAGAGAGGGCATCCCTGTCTTGTGCCAGTTTTCAAAGGGAATGCTTCCAGTTTTTGCCCATTCAGTATGATATTGGCTGTGGGTTTGTCATAGATAGCTCTTATTTTGAGATACGTCCCATCAATACCTAATTTATTGAGAGTTTTTAGCATGAAGGGTTGTTGAATTTTGTCAAAGGCCTTTTCTGCATCTATTGAGATAATATGTGGTTTTTGTCTTTGGTTGTTTATATGCTGGATTACATTTATTGATTTGAGTATATTGAACCAGCCTTGCATCCCAGGGATGAAGCCCACTTGATCATGGTGGATAAGCTTTCTGATGTGCTGCCGGATTCAGTTTGCCAGTATTTTATTGAGGATTTTTGCATCAATGTTCATCAAGGATATTGGTCTAAAATGCTCTTTTTTGGTTGTGTCTCTGCCCAGCTTTGGTATCAGGATGATGCTGGCCTCATAAAATGAGTTAGAGAGGATTCCCTCTTTTCCTATTGATTGGAATAGTTTCAGAAGGAATGGTACCAGTTCCTCCTCATACCTCTGGTAGAATTTGGCTGTGAATAGGTGAGGGAGGAGCCAAGATGGCCGAATAGGAACAGCTCCGGTCTACAGCTCCCAGCGTGAGTGACACAGAAGACGGGTGATTTCTGCATTTCCATCTGAGGTACCGGGTTCATCTCACTGGGGAGTGTCAGACAGTGGGCGCAGGTCAGTGGGTGCATGCACCGTGTGCGAGCCGAAGAAGGGCGAGGCATTGCCTCACTCGGGAATTGCAAGGGGTCAGGGAGTTCCCTTTCCTAGTCAAAGAAAGGGGTGACAGATGGCGCCTGGAAAATTGGGTCACTCCCACCCGAATACTGTGCTTTTCCAACAGGCTTAAAAAACAGCGCACCAGGAGATTATATCCCACACCTGGCTCAGAGGGTCCTACGCCCATGGAGTCTTGCTGAATGCTAGCACAGCAGTCTGCCGCAAGGCGGCAGCGAGGCTGGGGGAGGGGTGCCCGCCACTGCCCAGGCTTGCTTAGGTAAACAAAGCAACCAGGAAGCTCGAACTGGGTGGAGCCCACCACAGCTCAAGGAGGCCTGCCTGCCTCTGTAGGCTCCACCTCTGGGGGCAGGGCACAGACAAACAAAAAGACAGCAGTAACCTCTGCAGACTTAAATGACCCTGTCTGATAGCTTTGAAGAGAGCAGTGGTTCTCCCAGCACACAGCTGGAGATCTGAGAACAGGCAGACTGCCTCCTCAAGTGGTTCCCTGACCCCTGACCCCTGAGCAGCCTAACTGGGAGGCACCCCCCAGCAGGGGCAGACTGACACCTCACATGGCCGGGTACTCCAACAGACCTGCAGCTGAGGGTCCTGTCTGTTAGAAGGAAAACTAACATACAGAAAGGACATCCACACCAAAATCCCATCTGTACATCACCATCATCAAAGACCAAAAGTAGATAAAAGCACAAAGGTGGGGAAAAAACAGAGCAGAAAAACTGGAAACGCTAAAAAGCAGAGTGCCTCTCCTCCTCCAAAGGAACATAGTTCCTCCCCAGCAATGGAACAATGCTGGACAGAGAATGACTTTGACAAGCTGAGAGAAGAAGGCTTCAGACGATCAAATTACTCCGAGCTACAGGAGGATATTCAAACCAAAGGCAAAGAAGTTGAAAACTTTGAAAAAAATTTAGAAGAATGTCTAACTAGAATAACCAATACAGAGGAGTGCTTAAAGGAGCTGATGGAGCTGAAAACCAAGGCTCGAGAACTACGTGAAGAATGCAGAAGCCTCAGGAGCCGATGCGATCAAATGGAAGAAAGGGTATCAGTGATGGAAGATGAAATGAATGAAATGAAGCGAGAAGGGAAGTTTAGAGAAAAATGAATAAAAAGAAACAAGCAAAGCCTCCAAGAAATATGGGACTATGTGAAAAGACCAAATTTATATCTGATTGGTGTACCTGAAAGTGATGGGGAGAATGGAAACAAGTTGGAAAACACTCTGCAGGATATTATCCAGGAGAACTTCCCCAATCTAGCAAGGCAGGCCAACATTCAGATTCAGGAAATACAGAGAACGCCACAAAGATACTCCTCGAGAAGAGCAACTCCAAGACACATAATTGTCAGATTCACTAAAGTTGAAATGAAGGAAAAAATGTTAAGGGCAGCCAGAGAGAAAGGTCGGGTTACCCTCAAAGGGATGCCCATCAGACTAACAGCGGATCTCTCAGCAGAAACTCTACAAGCCAGAAGAGAGTGGGGGCCAATATTCAACATGCTTAAAGAAAAGAATTTTCAACCCAGAATTTCATATCCAGCCAAACTAAGCTTCATAAGTGAAGGAGAAATAAAATTCTTTACAGACAAGCAAATGCTGAGAGATTTTGTCGTCACCAGGCCTGCCTTACAAGAGCTCCTGAAGGGAGCACTAAACATGGAAAGGCACAACCGGTACCAGCCGCTGCAAAATCATGCCAAAATGTAAAGACCATCGAGACTAGGAAGAGACTGCATCAACTAATGAGCAAAAGAACCAGCTAACATCGTAATGACAGGATCAAATTCACACATAACAATATTAACCTTAAATGTAAATGGACTAAATGCTCCAATTAAAATACACAGACTGGCAAATTGGATAAAGAGTCAAGACCCATCAGTGTGCTGTATTCAGGAAACCCATCTCACGTGCAGAGACACACGTGCAGAGATGGAGGAAGATCTCCCAAGCAAATGGAAAACAAAAAAAGGCAGGGGTTGCAATCCTAGTCTCTGATAAAACAGACTTTAAACCAACAAAGATCAAAAGAGACAAAGAAGGCCATTACATAATGGTAAAGGGATCAATTCAACAAGAAGAGCTAACTATCCTAAATATATATGCACCCAATACAGGAGCACCCAGATTCATAAAGCAAGTCCTGAGTGACCTACAAAGAGATTTAGACTCCCACACAATAATAATGGGAGACTTTAACACCCCACTGTCAACATTAGACAGATAAATAAGACAGAAAGTCAACAAGGATACCCAGGAATTGAACTCAGCTCTGCACCAAGCAGACCTAATAGACATCTAGAGAACTCTCCACCCCAAATCAACAGAATATACATTCTTTTCTCACCACACCACACCTATTCCAAAATTGACCACATACTTGGAAGTAAAGCTCTCCTCAGTAAATGTAAAAGGACAGAAATTACAACAAACTATCTCTCAGATCACAGTGCAATCAAGCTAGAACTCAGGATTAAGAATCTTACTCAAAACTGCTCAACTACATGGAAACTGAACAACCTGCTCCTGAATGACTACTGGGTACATAATGAAATGAAGGCAGAATAAAGATGTTCTTTGAAACCAACGAGAACCAAGACACAACATACCAGAATCTCTGGGATGCATTCAAAGCAGTGTGTAGAGGGAAATATATAGCACTAAATGCCCACAAGAGAAAGCAGGAAAGATCCAAAATTGACACACTAACATCACAATTAAAAGAACTAGAAAAGCAAGAGCAAACACATTCAAAAGCTAGCAGAAGGCAAGAAATAACTAAAATCAGAGCAGAACTGAAGGAAATAGAGACAAAAAAAACCCTTCAAAAAATTAATGAATCCAGGAGCTGGGTTTTTGAAAGGATCAACAAAATTGATAGACCACTAGCAAGATTAATAAAGAAAAAAAGAGAGAAGAATCAAATAGATGCAATAAAAAATGATAAAGGGGATATCACCACCGATCCCACGGAAATACAAACTACCATCAGAGAATACTTCAAACACCTCTATGCAAATAAACTAGAAAATCTAGAAGAAATGGATAAATTCCTCGACCCATACACTCCCCCAGGACAAAACCAGGAAGAAGTTGAATCTCTGAATAGACCAATAACAGGAGCTGAAATTGTGGCAATAATCAACAGCTTTTATATTAATTGTTGAGGCTAGCCTAGTATATGACAAATTTTATTACATTTTATAGACATGCTTGAAAGGAATGTTGGTGTATATTCATTGTGTCAGGAGAAATCTGTAAATATCTTCCACTGTGATTTAAGATTTGTCTCTCCCCTGGTAGTTCTGGCCATTTTTGCTTTATGGTGTTTCAGGCTCTTCTAGTAGATACAAGCTTAAAATGTTTATATCTTCCTAAAAAAAGTAATTATTTTATCATTTCATAACTTTCTTTAAACTATATATTTTGTCTATTATTATAACTATGTAATTTTTCCTTTAATTAGTTTTTATCTAATACTAAATTTCCATTATTTTATTCTAAACCTTTATTTTAATTGTGTTTTAAATATGGCTCTGATAAATGGCACAAATTTACATTTTTATCAAACTTAACAATTTCTGTTCTATTTATCTGGTGACTTTAGCCCATTTACATTTATTATAAGTCTATTTCAATACTTTACTACCATCTTTGCTTTCTATCAAACTTGATTTATCAATGCTTTTTTCTAATTTTATTTCTCATGTTAACATTTTGGGATGTTGACTTTTTTATTTCACATTAAAAACTCTTGCACATGTTTAACATTATTGGCCCTTTTGTACTTATGTGTACCTTTTCATAAAATTTGAGTTCATGACCTTTTATGAAGTCCATTTTATGAATCTCTTTTTTATGATCATAATTTTTTTCTGTTTCACTTCAGCAATATCTTTGTGTTTCAAGGATGTTAAAATATTATCTTCAGAAGATTTCATTTTGCCTTTTGCATTTAGATCCACTGTTCATCTGAAATTAATATTTATGTATTTGTGAAGCAGGAGGTGAGCTTTATTATTATTATTATTACATTGTTTTGGTTATTTATTTACCTCAATATTATTTATGAAAAATATCTCTATTCACCATCTGGCAGGCCCAACATTTTTTCGGAAATGAAAAGGTCTTATATGCCTAGCATGTAGACTCTCCATTCATTCCATTGGTTACTTTTTCTGTCCATACACCATGCATTCGTTAAAACAACAATTCTATATTTAGTTCACAATTTTGTGCATCAAAAATTGGGGCGAACTCTAGTGGAAGTTATTCTGGTCTTGAATGGGTTGTCAGCCAGCTGCTAGTCAGCTAGGAAGCTCTTATGGGGTTTGCCTGCCTATTGATTGGAGCAATAGGAGAAAGAGAGCCTTGTCTTTCTTATCATCTAGAAAGATAGCCTTGGTTTTGTACACAATATTAGCAATAATTCAAGACAGTGAGTAGATATGTGCAAGTGCTCTTAAGCCTAGGCTAAGAACTAACACAATGTATCTTCTGCCACATTCTATTCACAAACTTAACTCAGATTCAAAATGTAGACAGAAAGATGTCAATCTTGATGGGAAGTGTCTCCAGGTGAAATTACAAAAGGTAATGGATACAGGAAATGGCATAAATAAAGCCTTTTTTGCAAATAATCAGTAAATAAATTTTGCAAGTAACCAGACTCTCTCGATATAATTATTCACATTCTTACCATATTAAAAATATGCTGAGCCCAACTTAATACCTTCTAAAAGTTCCATTCAATCATAGTAGTATATGTGAAGCCTGGGTCTTATGATTTACCTCATGTCTAAATGCAGATTTTGGAATTTAGCTTCTCTTAATCCGGGATCTATAAACTAAAAAGAAAAGAATGAATATCTGACCCCCTACACACCCAAAGAATAAAGTGAATACAGCCTTTATCTGGTTTTGAGAATGTTCTAGATCCCGGAGTCCAATTCATTCACTGTCAGAATGTTTTTCTGGTCAAAATTTATGCAACAGTACCAAAAATGAAATAAGCAGAGTTACATAAAACTCTATTAGTTGTTTTTATAGTACTTTTGTTTACATCTAAATTATTCCCAGCTGTATTGTTTGTCACTATGTGAGCTGACAGAATTCAGTGTATTTGATAAGTCCTGATCATTTCTCTTAGAAGTGCAATGGATTATAAACTAGAGAGATAACTGATTCCCAGCTACCATTTGCTGTGAGGTCCCCAACACAGACATGTCTTTTTAAGACTACCAAAGTTCACGAGAGAAGATACAGAAAAAAGTTTCTGGTACTAAGCTAGGGATTGAAAATAAAAACTTTAAAGATTGATACGGGCCCTAAACTTTTGGAGAGTAATGGTGTTTATAAAGGCTCTGTTAGACTTCTAAAACTCTTTTTTTTAACACGAATATTTGTTTTAAGATGAAAGAAGAGATATAGCACAATAGCTCCATGGCACAGTGGTTATGTTTAACAGAGACGCTGCTGTTTGATGTTAGTTGTGGGTTTATTGATCCTTTTCAGCTACAGCAGTTGGTCTCTAAGAATTTAGAGTGATAAGAGATCAGTTATTTTCCATTTACCCAATCAAGTCCTGTTCATCTTTTTCTTTTATTGCTTTTCTTTTATTGTTTCCCAACACAATATATTTTCTGGCAATAAGAGTGATATTCTGTTGGATAAAGAGGATGAAATGAAGAACTAATTTATCTTCAATAATTATTGGCAAGCAATTGGGTAACAGAATCAATAACTTCTGATAAATTTTTGGTGTCTCAACCTAGAATTTATTCTCTTGAAAAGCTTAAATCCAGGAGACATTTGCTGAAACCTAGCACCACAAAACTGTAGAGTAGAAAAAACAAGTCATTCCTCTGTAACAGTCATTCATAACAATATATCTCTTGAAATTAAAAAGTAAGTCTCTGGTTTCAGGATTACAAGGAGCTTGGCTAATGGAAATGGCACATCCTAGAGTTATATGAAAAATCAATAATCTTGGAACAATAACCATCAAAATGATTGTTGATTAAAAAACAAATAGGCATTAACAAGATGGCTGACTAGAGTTATCTGTACTTGTTCCCCCCATGCACACACATAAAGGGACTCAAACAATAAATGAACAGCTATAATTTTACTGGAGGAACTGGGAAAGTATACTGGAGAGCACCAAGAAAGCAGTAAAATCCCTGTTGTGTATGGAAGCCAGGGTAGCAGCACAGAGGGGGGCAGTGAGACATAGTGCCTTCTACAGCACTGTCTCCCCTGTCAGGATTGGCTCAGAGTCAGGTGGAAATTCTTATGGGGAAAAGGTAAAATAAGACCCCAGTAGTTGCCACTGATGCCACAGGAACTAGCAGTCCTTGATACAGGAAAGTCCCTAAGTCCTCAAAGACCCTGGATCCAGTTTGGCTAGTTACCAGAAGTTTGTGCAGCTGCATTGCCTCAGAGTAACAGCCCATGGTGACCCCCACTCCCCACTTTTTGCAATCTAAGTTGCTACTGCCTGGAACCATCTTGAAACCAAAATCACTGCTAGAGTGCATCTTACCCTGAGTACAAGTAGCCATTGACTGTCTTCATGCTTAGGCCCCACTGTCATTCTACCACACTCATGTGGATGATTGCAGCACCAAGATCTTGGCTGCCTGGAACCTAGACCCAACAGAACAAGCAAGGCCCCAGTTTCTAAACCCATGTGGCACAACACTCTCTTCCAATAACAGGTTGACTTAAACAGTGGGGAAGCTTCCTTACAGCCAACTGTCCAGCTAGGCCCACATGTGCCTACACTGCCCAGCCAGCCAGCCCACCAGCACACCTGCATCCATGCCTGGCCCAGTGGTGTCTGCCAGCAGCCCTGCATCCCTGAAGAGCCAGCCACACAGCCTGCTGGCTTACTTCTCCCATGAACAACCAGAGTGACAACAAGCCCAGTAGAGACACTCCACTCTGACCTCCAGAAATCCTATTGTACAACTTATTGGTTTGCCATGACTGCATGTACTATGTCTGACAAACAGCTCAGTGCAACTGCTCCCAGCAAAATCATGTCACCACCATCAAAAACTTCTGTAGCCTAGGTCACTGAGGCAATTGCTCACATTGCTGACAAGGACTACAGCTAAAGAAACTTAATGGGGATTCAGTTAAGCTGCTAAGTTCATTCTAAAACAAAGCCAACTCACCATACCCAACTGACATCCTGGGACCTATCTACAGGAAAAAGTCTCTCTTTACAAGAACTACTCCATAAAATTGGAAAAACCAACTGTCCTGCTAGATGATCAGACATTAATATAGAAACACAATGAAAAGAAAAATCTAGGAAATGTAACACCCTCAATGGAATACAATAAGTCTCCAGTAATAGACCATGAAGAAAAACTATTTATAAAATTTCTAAAACAGAATTCAATGTAATAATCTTAAGGAAACTGAGCAAGGTATAAGAGAATGTAGAGAAACAGTTCAATAAACTCAGGAAAGCAACTGATAACCTGAATAAGAAACTCAAAGAGATAGATATCATTAAATAAATCTTGAAGAATTCAATGAATGAAATAAAAAATACAACTGACAGCTTAAACAACAGACAAGACCAAGAAGGAGAAAGAATTTCTTAAACTGAAGACACATCCTTTGAAATAACTCAGTAAGAAAGGAAAAAATAATGAAGAACAAAAAGTGACTGAAGAAAGTCTATGGGACTTTGAGACACCATTAAGCAAGCAAAAATGGCCATATACTGTCTCAAGTTTCAGTCAATGATTTAAATACATATACAACAGTGGTCCCATAAGATTATAATACCATAGTTTTTAATGCATATTTTCTGTGTTTAGATATGTTTAGATACACAAATACTTAACATTGTGTTGCAACTGCCTACAGTATTCAGTTTAGTAATAAGCTGTACCAGTTTGTAGGCTAGGAGCAATAGGCTATACCATATTTCCTAGGTATGTAGTAGCCTGTATCATCTGGGTCTGTGTAAGTACACTCTATGGTGTGTTCCCAACCAAAAAAATTTAATGACACGTTTCTCCAATAATGTTCCTATCATTAGGTGATGTGTGACTGTGATTGTTTATAGGAGTGTCAGAGGGAGAAGAGATGGGGAAAGGAACAGAAAATTTATTTAACAAAATAATAGCTAATAATGTCTCACGTCTTGGGAGAATTGTGGACATCCAAATCCAGGAAGCTCAAAAGTTCCCAACTTTATTTAAATCAAAAAGATCCTCTCTAAGTAACATTATAGGCAAACTGTCAAAAGTCAAAAGCAAAGAGAGAGAATTCTAAATGCTGCCAGAAAAAAGCATCAAGTCACATGTAAGATAAATCCCACTGGCCTATCAGCTGATTTCTCAGCAGAAATCCTCTGGTCCAGGAGAGAATAGAATGATAGATTCAAAGTGCTGAAAGAAAATGAACTGCCAATCAAGAATATTATCTCTGGTAAAGCTATCCTTAAGAAAACTGGAACTGGAAGGAGAAATAAAGACTTTCCCAGACAAGCAATAGCTGAGGGAATTTATCACCATTAGGCCAGCTTTACAAGAAATGCTTACGAAAGTGCTCCCACTGGAAATGACATGAAAATTACTATGATAAAAACCCATAAAACTATAAAACTCATATGTAGAGGTAAATTAATAATCAAATTCAGAATACCCAAGTGCTGTAATGGTGCTATATAATAAATCTTTCAATCCTCTAGTATGAAGGTTTAAAGTAAAAATGGCCAAAAACACAAAGCTATAATTATGATTATTACACAATACACTAAAAGATAAGTCAAGGAAACAATGAATTGGATGTTTGAGAGGAAGTGTAGAGAATTGTTATGAGATCAAAAAAGGGTTGATTCCAGGGGGCTGAACAGTGATGGCCTGCAGGCCTCACTTCCATGACACCTTGTAAGTTAAGACCCACTGACCTAGGATTTCAGCCACCCACTGCCGGTGTTCTCAGGCCAGCACCAACACCAACACCACTCTTCCCTGAGTTGAATCTCCTAGAGGGAGGGACAGGTCACCATCTTTGCCATTTCCTGGTCTTTTCTGCTGCTGCCTTTGAGATCCAGACAGTCCAAGGTGACCAGAGACTGAGAGTGGATCCCCAGCACAGTGAAGCAGCCCTGTAGAGAAGCAGCCAGTGTGTTTTTTTTGCATGGGTCCCTGATCCCATTTCTCCTAACTGGGTGGGATCTTCTGAGCAGGGACTTCAGCCTCCCCCACCAGCATTCTCAGACTGGCAGTGGCTCTGTACCTCCCTAAGACAGAGCTCCCAGAGGAAGGGGTGAGCCACCATTATTGCTGTTTTTCAGCCTTTGCTCTTGCTCCCTCCAAGTTCTGGAAAGTCCAAGGGGATGAGGGGCTGGTGTGGACCCTCCTGCACCATGCAGCTTCTTCATGGAAAATTGGTTAGACTGTCCTCCATACAGTTCCTAGACTTCATTTCTCACTGGACAGGGCCACTCTACCTGGGACTCCAGCACAACCACCCTGGCCCTGCCTGAACACCTCAATCAAAAGAAGCTCAACATTTCTCTGCAGAGGAAATCACAGAGTCAACCCACAGCCCCTTCACCATTGCAGCTGCAGTGTTACTGCCTTAACTGCCCTCAGGCTGGGGAAGGGAAAAAAAGCTGAGTCACTATGCTGGCATGTTCAGCACACAGCAGCCACCAAACTGAGAGGAGTCCCATCCTGCTACACTGGAAACCCCCAACCCCCACTTTTCATCAGGCAGGGCCCCCAGCACAGAACAACAGAACAGCCACTTCACTCACAGCTGAGCACACTCACTGGTAGTGGCTCTAAGTTCCCCTGGGGAGAGGATCTCAGAGGTAACTGGCAACCCCTCTGCCACTGTCACAACAGCACTTCTGCCCCTGATACCCTTGGTCTGGGGAAGAAACAAAAAGCCTGAGGGCTACACTCAAGCTTATAGCATGCCACTGTCACCATATGGAGTGGAGACGAATCTCTCCTCCCTGTCAGCCCTCAACCCCCTGCTCCCCTAAAAGTGAAGCCCCCAGCTCAGACCAGCAGTTCAGCCACCCCACACCTTGGCTGAACACTCCCAGTAGTAACAGTTCCACGTTTCTTGGAATTGGAGTTCCCAGGGACAGCTGAAAGCCCCTCTACCACTGACCTTGCAGTAATACTGCCCCTACTGCCCTAAAACTGGGGAAGACCAAAGACTCTAAGTGCCCTATCCACACCTCAAGCAAGCTGTAGTTATGCTAAGTAGAGGAGAACAGCCTGTCTCTCACAGGTCACACCCATCTCCCCTGCTTGTCCCTAGGCAGGGCTTCCCTAGCTTAGGACCACAGTTCAACCCCCTCATTGCAGCCCAATTGCACTGATTGACTACAGCTCTGAATCTCTCTGGAGTGGAGCCCCAGGAGAAAAGTGAAAAACCAACAGCCACAACCACTGCTAAGTTCCCTTCCTCTGCTGCCTCCAAGTTGGAGAGAGAGCACAAACCCTGAGATTGCCCAGAGCATCAGTGTGGAGACAGGGAGTGCCAAACCATGAACTACAGCCAGCACTGAAGTGGAAGAGAAGCCCACACTTTCAGAGCATTGAGAAGGAGCACTGCTACAACTGAGAGCAAATGTAGAGAAACTGCATCACTAAGAACCTACCTACTGATCATTACACTTAAGTTCAACCTAATGGATCTCACCCTAATATTTAAACACCTAAAATACTTTGCTAACACACCCTCATGTGAAGTCAAGGACAAGAAGCTAGCTATAAACAAAAACCCTGCACGAAGCCTCAGCCCTCTGAAAACCTCCAGAAAATAATTCTGACTGTACTCAAGCTATACCACAGTTAAAGGAACAGCCACATGCACAAATGGAAATTAGCACGTGCAAGAACTCCAGCAACTCAAATGGCCAGAGCACCTTCTGTTCTCCAAATAACCACACTTGTTCTCCAGCAAGGTTTCTTAACCAGGCTTTGATGGCTGAAATGACAGAAAACAATATATGAATAGGAAAGAATATCATCGAAATTCAGGAGAATGTCTAAACTCAATCCAAGAAATCTAAGAATTACAATAAAATGATACAGGAGCTGATGAAATAGCTGGTATTGAAAGGAGATAACTGACCTAATAGAGCTGAAAAAAAGACTACACAAAAATTTCATAATGCAATTGCAAATATTAACAGCAGAATAGACCAAACTGAAAAAGAATCTTAGATCTTGAAGATGGGCTCCCTGAAATAAGACAGTCAGACAAAAAAAAAAAAAAAAAAAAGAAAAGAAAAGAAAAAGAACAAACAAAACTTCTGAGAAAAATGAGATTATGTAAAGAGGCCAAATCTATGAGCCACTGGCATCCCTGAAAGAGATGAGGAGAAATCAAGCAACTCGTAAAACATATTTCAGGATATTATCCATGAAAACTTTCCCAAACTTGCTAGAAAGACCTACAGTCAAATTCAGAAAATGTAGACAACCCCTGCAAGGTACTACACAAGATCATCTCCAGGAAACATTATCATCAGATTTTCCAAGATCGAAATGAAAGGAAAAATGTTAAATGTAGCTAGAAAGAAAGAGCAGGTCATAAAGAGAACTCCATCAGGTTAACAGAAGGCCTTTCAGTAGAAACCTTACAAGCCAGAAGAGATTAGAGGCCTATATTCAATATTCTTAAAGAAAAAAAATCTGACTAAGAATTTTATATCCAGCCAAACTAAGCTCATAAGTGAAAGATAAATAAGATCCTTTTCAGACAACAAAATACTAAGAATTCATTACTACCAGACTGCCTTATAAGAGCATCTGAAAGCCACACTAAATGTGGAAAGGATAGACTATTACCACCTGAAACAAAAACACACTTAGGTACACAGATCAGTGACATTATAAAGCAACCACATAAACACGTCTCCATAATAACCAACTAAAAACACAATGACAGTATTAAATTCCCACATATCAATACTAACCTTGAATATAAATGGGCAAAGTGTCCCCATTAAAAGACATAGAGTGGAAAACAGGATATAGAAGCAAGATTCAATGGTATGCTGTCTTCAAGAAACATCTCACATGCAATAAAATACATAGGCTCGAGGAGGTTCCAAGATGGGTGAATAGGAAGAGTTTCAGTCTACAGCTCCCAGTGTGAACGACGCAGAAGATGGGGGATTTCTGCATTTCCAACTGAGCTACCAGGTTCATCTCACTGGGGCTTCTCAGACAGTGGATGCAGCCCAGAGAGCATGAGCCGAAGCAGGGTGGGGCATTGCCTTCTGCAGGAAGCACAAGTGGTCAGAGAATTCCCTTTCCTAACCAAGGGAAGCTGTGACAGATGGTACCTGGAAAATCAGGACACTCCCACCCCAATACTGTATTTTTCCAATGGTCTTAGCAATTGGCATACCAGGAGATTATATCCCACGCCTGGCTCAGAGGGTCCCACGCCCACAGAGCCTCACTCACTGCTAGCACAGAAGTCTGAGATCGAACTGCAAGGGAGCAGTGAGGCTGGGGGAGGGGCGTCCACCATTGCTGAGGCTTGAGTAGGTAAACAAAGCGGCCAGGAAGCTTGAACTGGGTGGAGCCCACCGCAGCTCAAAGAGGCCTGCCTGCCTCTGTAGACTCCACCTCTGGGGACAGGGCATAGCTAAACAAAAGGCAGCAGAAATTTCTGCAAACTTAAATGTCCCTGTCTGACAGCTTTGAAGAGAGTAGTGCTTCTCCCAGCACGGAGCTGAAGATCTCAGAATAAACAGACTGCCTCCTCAAGTGGGTCCCTGATGCCTGAGTAGCCTAACCGGCAGGCACCTCCCAGTAGGGGCCGACTGACACCTCATACGGCCGGGTACTCCTTTGAGACAAAGCTTCCAGGGGAAGGATCAGGCAGCAACATTTGCCGTTCTGCACTATATGCTGTTCTGCAGCCTCTGCTGGTGATACCCAGGCAAACAGGGTCTGTAGTGGACCTTTAGCAACCTCCAAAAGACCTGCAACTGAGAGACCTGACTTTTAGAAGGAAAACTAACAAACAGAAAGGACATCCACAACAAAACCCCATCATACATCACCATCATCGAAGACCAAAGGTAGATAAAACCACAAAGATGGGGAGAAATCAGAGCAGAAAAGTGGAAAATTCTAAAAATCAGAGTGCCTCTTCTCCTCCAGAGGAATGCAGCTCCTCATCAGCAAGTAATCAAAGCTAGGTGGAGAATGACTGATGAGTTGAGAGAAAAAGGCTTCAGATGATCGGTAATAGCAAACTTCTCTGAGCTAAAGGAGGATGTTCGAACCTACCACAAAAAGTTAAAAAACTTGAAAAAAGATTAGATGAATGACTAACTAGAATAAACAGTGGAGAGAAGACATTAAATGACCTGATGGAGCTGAAAACCATGGGACAAGAACTACGTGACACATGCACAAGCTTCAGTAGCCAATTCAATCAAGTGGAAGAAAGGGTAGCAGTGACTGAAGATCAAATGAGTGAAATGAAGCAAGAAGAGAAGTTTACAGAAAAAAGAGTAAAAAGAAATGAATGAAGCCTCCAAGAAATATGGGACTATGTGAAAAGACCAAATCTACATCTGATTGGTGTACCTGAAAGTGACGGGGAGAATGGAACCAAGTTGGAAAACACTCTGCAGGATATTATCCAGGAGAACTTCCCCAATCTAGCAAGGCAGGCCAACATTCAGATTCAGGAAATACAGAGAATGCCACAAAGATATTCCTCGAGAACAGCAACTCCAAGACACATAATTGTCAGATTCACCAAACTTGAAATGAAGAAAAAAATGTTAAGGGCAGCCAGAGAGAAAGGTCAGGTTACCCACAAAGGGAAGCCCATCAGACTAACAGCTGATATCTCAGCAGAAACTCTATAAGGCAGAAGACAGTGGGAGCCAATATACAACAATCTTAAAGAAAAGAATTTTCAACCCAGAATTTCATATCCAGCCAAACTAAACTTCATAAGTGAAGGAGAAATAAAATCCTTTACAGACAAGCAAATGCTGAGAGATTTTGTCACCACCAGGCCTGCCTTACAAGAGCTCCTGAAGGAAGCACTAAACATGGAAAGGAAAAACCAGTACCAGCCACTGCAACAACATGCCAAGTTGTAAAGACCATCGAGGCTAGGAAGAATCTGCATCAACTAACGAGCAAAATAACCAGCTAACCTCATAATGACAGGATCAAATTCACACGTAACAATATTAACCTTAAATGTAAATGGACTAAATACTCCAATTAAAAGACACGGACTGGCAAATTGGATAAAGAGTCAAGATCCATCAGTGTGCTGTATTCAGAAGACCCATCTCACGAGCAGAGACACACATAGTCTCAAAATAAACAGATGGAGGAAGATCTACCAAGCAAATGGAAAACAAAAAAAAAAGGCAGGGGTGGCAATCCTAGTCTCTGATAAAACAGACTTTAAACCAACAAAGATCAAAAGAGACAAAGAAGGCCATTACATAATGGTAAAGGGATCAATTCAACAAGAACAGCTAACTATCCTAAATATATATGCACCCAATACAGGAGCACCCAGATTCATAAAGCAAGTCCTTAGAGACCTACAAAAAGACTTAGACTCCCACATAATAATAATAGGAGGCTTTAACACCCCACTGTCAACATTAGACAGATCAACAAGACAGAAAGTTAACAAGGATATCCAGGAATTGAACTCAGCTCTGCACCAAGCAGACCTAATAGACATCTACAGAAGAATATACATTCTTCTCAGCACCACATCACAATTACTCCAAAATGGACCACATACTTGGAAGTAAAGCACCCTCAGCAAATGTAAAAGAACAGAAATTATAACAGTCTCTCAGACCACAGTGCAATCAAACTAGAACTCAGGATTAAGAAACTCACTCAAAACTGCTCAACTACATGGAAACTGAACAACCTGCTCCTGAATGACTACTGGGTACATAACGAAATGAAGGCAGAAATAAAGATGTTCTTTGAAACCAAAGAGAACAAAGACACAACATACCAGAATCTCTGGGACACATTCAAATAAGTGTGTAGAGGGAAATTTATAGCACTAAATGCCCACAAGAGAAAGCAGGAAAGATCTCAAATTGACACCCTAACATCACAATTAAAAGAACTAGAGAAGCAAGAGCAAACATATTCAAACTACAAACCACTGCTCAATGAAATAAAAGAGGATACAAACAAATGGAAGAACATTCCATGCTCATGGATAGGCAGAATCAATACTGTGAAAACGGCCATACTGCCCATGGTAATTTATAGATTCAATGCCATCCACATCAAGCTACCAATGACTTTCTTCACAGAATTGGAAAAAACTACTTTAAAGTTCATATGGAACCAAAAAAGATCCCGCATTGCCAAGTCAATCCTAAGGCAAAAGAACAAAGCTGGAGGCATCACGCTACCTGACTTCAAAGTATACTACAAGCCTACAGTAACCAAAACAGCATGATACTGGTACCAAAACAGAGATATAGACCAATGGAACAGAACAGAGCCCTCAGAAATAATACCACACATCTACAGCTATCTGGTCTTTCACAAACCTGACAAAAACAAGCAATGGGGAAAGGATTCCCTATTTAACAAATGGTGCTGGGAAAACTGGCTAGCCATATGTAGAAAGCTGAAGCTAGATTCCTTCCTTATACCTTTTACAAAAACTAATTCAAGATGGATTAAAGACTTAAATGTTAGACCTAAAACCATAAAAACCCTAGAAGAAAACCTAGGCAATGCCATTCAGGACATAGGCATGGGCAAGGACTTGATGTCTAAAACACCAAAAGCAATGGCAACAAAAGCCAAAATTGACAAATGGGATCTAATTAAACTAAAGAGCTTCTGCACAGCAAAAGAAACTACCATCAGAGTGAACAGGCAACCTACAGAATGGAAGAAAAGTTTTGCAACCTACTCATCTGACAAAGGGCTAATATCCAGAATCTACAATGGACTCAAACAAACTTACAAGAAAAAAACAAACAACCCCATCAAAAAGTGGGCAAAGGATATGAACAGACACTTCTCAAAAGAAGACATTTATGCACCCAAAAGACACATGAAAAAATGCTCATCATCACTGGCCATCAGAGAAATGCAAATCAAAACCACAATGAGATACCATCTCACACCAGTTAGAATGGCAATCATTAAAAAGTCAGGAAACAACAGGTGCTGGAGAGGATGTGGAGAAATAGGAAGACTTTTACACTGTTGGTGGGACTGTAAAAGTTCAACCATTGTGGAAGTCAGTGTGGCGATTCCACAGGGATCCAGAACTAGAAATACCATTTCACCCAGCCATCCCATTACTGGGTATATATCCAAAGGATTATAAATCATGCTGCTATAAAGACACACGCACACGTATGTTTATTGCGGCACTATTCACAATAGCAAAGACTTGGAACCAACCCAAATGTCTATCAATGATAGACTAGATTAAGAAAATGTGGCACATATACACCATGGAATACTATGCAGCCATAAGAAAGGATGAGTTCATGACCTTTGTAGGGACATGGATGAAGCTGAAAACCATCATTCTCAGTAAACTATCACAAGGACAAAAAACCATACACTGCATGTTCTCACTCATAGGTGGGAACTGAACAATGAAAACACTTGGACACTGGAAGGGGAACATCACACACCGGGGCCTGTTGTGGGGTGGGGGAAGGGGGAAGGGATTGCATTAGGATATATACCTAATGTAAATGATGAGTTAATGGGTGCAGCACACCAACATGGCACATGTATACATATGTAACAAACCTACCCACTGTGCACATGTACCCTAGAACTTAAAGTATAATAAAATAAAATAAAATAAAATAAAACACATAGTCTCAAAATAAAGGGATGGATAAAACCTAACAAGCAAATGGAAATTAGAAAAACAGCAGAGGCTATAATCCTAATTTCAGACAAAACAAACTGTAAACCAATAAAGACAAAAACAATAAGGAGCTTTACATAATGGTAAAGGGTTCAATTCAACAAGACCTAACTATCCTAAATATATACACACCCAACACAGGAGCACCCAGATTCATAAAGCAAGTTCTTAGATATCTATGAAGAGACTTAGATAACGACACAATAATAGCGAGAGACTTCAACACCCCACTGACAGTATTAGACAGATCATCAAGCCAGAAATTAATAAAGATACTCAGGACCTGCACTCAGCACTTAACCAAATGAATGTAATAGACATCTACAGAACTCTCCAATCAAAAACAATAGATATACATTCTTCTCATCTGCACGTCACATATCTAAAATTGTCCACACAATTGGACATAAAACAATCCTCAGCAAGTTTTTTTTTAAAGAGAAATTATACCAACCACACTGTCAGAAAACATCACACCAGAAACAGAAATCAAGACCAAAAAAAAATACTCAAAACCACACTATTGAATGGTAATTAAACAACCTGCTCCTGAATGACTTTTGGGTAAATAATAAAATTGAGGTAGAAATCAAGAAGTTATCTGAAACTAATCAACACAAAGGACTTAGAACATAGCTAAGGCAGTGTTAAGAGGAAAATTTATAGCACTAAATACCCACATGAAAAAGCTAGAAAGATCTCAAATTAACAACCTAACATCGTAGCTAGAAGAACTAGCAAATCAGGAGCAAATAAACCTCAAAGCTTAGAAGAAGAAATAAGCAAAATCAGAGCTGAACTGAAGGAGACAGAGACACACAAAAAAAAGTTCAAAAGACCAACAAATGCAGGAGCTGTTTGTTTGGAAAAAAAAAAATAAGTAGGTAGACTACTAGCTAGATTAATAAAGAAAAGAGAGAAGATCCAAATAAACACAATTAAAAATGACAAAAGGGATATTGCCACTGACCCCACAGAAATACAAATAATCATCAAAGACTACTATGAACACCATATGCATACAAACTAGAAAATCTAGAAGAAACAAATAAACTCCTGGACACATACACTCTCCCAAGACTGAACCAGGGAGAAACTGAATTCCTAAGCAGACCAATAACAAGTTCCCAAATTGAATCTTCAATAAAACGCCCACCAAAAAAAAAAAAAAAAAAAAAAAAGTCCAGAAACAGATAGATTTAAGGCTGAATTCTCCCAGATGTACAAAGAAGAGCTGGTAGCATTCCTATTGAAACTATTGCAAAAAATTGAGGAGGAAAATCTCCTCCTTAACTCAGTCTTTAAGGCCAGTATCATCTTGATGCCAAAACCAGGCAGACACACACACACACACACAGACACACACACACACACACACACAAAAAATTCAGGCCAATATCCTTGATGAACATTAATGCAAAAATACGCAACAAAATACTAGCAAACCAAATGCAGCAGCATATCCAAAAGCTAATCCACCGTGATCAACCCTTGGATTCCAAGTTTGTTCAACAAATGTAAATCAGTAAATGTGATTCATCACATAAACAGAATTAAAAACAAAAACTACAAGCTTGCCTCAATAGATGCAGAAAAAGCTTCTGATAAAATTCAATATCCCCTCATGTTAAAAACCCTCAATAAACTAGATGTTGAAGGACCAAACATCAAAATAGTAAGAGCCATCTATGGAAAACCCATGGCCAACATCATACTAAATAGGTAAAAGCTGTAAGCATTCTCCATGAAAACTAACACAAGACAATGATACCTTCTCTCACTATTCGTGTTCAACACAGTACCGGAATTCCTGGCCAGAGCCATCAGCTAAGAGAAAGAAATAAAAGGCATCAGTCCATAAACAGGAAGTCAAACTCTCCCAGTTTGTAGAAAATATGATTCTGTATATAGAAAACCCCACAGTCTCTGCCCAGAAACTCCTTGAGCTGTAAACTTCAGAAAGGTTTCAGGATACAAAATCAGTATACAAAAAATCAGTAACATTCCTAAACAAACAATAGTCAAACCAAGGGCCAAATAAAGAATGCAATCCCATTCATAATTACCACAAAAAGAATAAAATACCTAGGAATACAGCTAACCAGGGAGGTGAAAGATCTCTGCAACAAGAATTACAAAACACTGCTCAAAGAAAACAGAGATGACAAAAAAAATCATGCCCATGAATAGGAAGAATCAATATCATTAAAATGGCCATACTGCCCAGAACCACATACAGATTTAGCGTTATTCTTATCAAACTGCCAATGACATTCTTCACAAAATTAGAAAAAACTATTTTAAAATCCGTATGGAACCAAAATAGGAGCCCAAATAACCATAGCAATCCTAAACAAAAAGAATGAACCTGGAAGCATCATGTTACCTGACTTCAACTCTACTACAGGGATACAGCAACCAAAAAGGCATTGTACTGGTACCAAAACACACAGGTAGACCAACGGAACAGAATAGAGAGGCCAGAAATAATGCCAAACACCCACAATCATCTAATCTTCCATAAAGCTGACAAAAATAAGGAACGGGGAAAGGACACCCTATTCAATAAATGGTGCTGGGATAAGTGGCTACTCATATGCAGAAGACTGAAACTGGACCCCTATCTTACACCACGTACCAAGTCAACTCAAGATAGATTGAAGACTTAACTGTAAAACTTAAAGGTATAAAAATCCTGGAAAATAATCTAGGAAATACCATTCTGGACGTAGAAGTTGGCAAGGATTTCATTATAAACATGCCAAAAGTAAATGTAACAAAAACAAAAATTAACTAACGAGATCTAATTAAAGAGCTTCATCACAGCAAAAGAAACTATCAACAGAGTAAACAGACAACCTATAGAATGGGAGAAAATATTTGCAAACTCTGTATCTGACAAAGGTCTAATTCAGAATCTGCAAGGAACTTAAATAAATTTACAAGCAAAAAAACAATCAATCCCATTAAAAAGTGGGCAAAGGACATGAACGGACACTTTTCAAAAGAAAATGCAGCCAATGAGCATATGAAAAAATGCTTGACATCACTAATAAGTAGAGAAATGCAAATCAAAACCACAATGAGACACCATAGGCCTGGTGGGCCTATTCGGATTTTGAAGCCAACACATTCCTAATTTGGGCGTGTTACTCCTGCCCATTTACTGAATGACCTGAAATGTTGCCAGTTTTGAGTGGGGTCCAGAACAGGAGATACCATCTCATACCAGTCAGAATGGCTATTATTAAAAAGTAAAAAAATAACAGATGCTGGTGAGGTTGCGGAGAAAAAAAGAATGCTCATACACTGCTGGTGGGAGTGTAAATTAGTTCAGCCATTGTGGAAAGCAGTGTGGTGATTCCTCAAAGAACTTAAAACAGAATTACCATTTGACCCAGTAATCCCATTATTGGGTATATATCCAAAGGAATATAAATTATTCTACCACATATATTGTACCTATCATATGTGGGTACCATATTCTACCACTTGCAGACACATGCACATGTATATTCATCAAAGCACTATTCACAATAGCGAAAACAAGAAACCAACCTAAATGCCCATCACTGGTTAAAAAAAAAAATGGTGGTACATATACACCAAGGAATACTATAGGAAATATTGTACTTCCCTATGTACAGCCATAAAAAAGAATGAGGTATTGTCCTTTCCTGCAACATAGATGGAGCTGGAGGCCATTCTCCTAATTAAACTAACACAGGAACAGAAAACCAAATACTGCATGTTCTTACTCATAAGTGGGAGCTGAACAATGAGAACATGTGGACACTAGGAGGGGAACAACAGACACTGGGGACTCTTTGAAGTGGGAGGATAGGAGGAGGGAGAGAATCGGAAAAAATACCTATAAGGTACTATATTTATTACCTGGATGATGAAATTATCTGTACAAACCCCAGTGACATATGTATTCTATTAGTTCTGTCCCACTAGAGAACCCTAATACAGATTTTGATACCAGGTTCTAGAGGTTCTAGAGGAACAGAATATTAAGGATGGAGTTCTTCCATTGGTTTTGGGGTTTCTGGAGTTGGCTGCTTAATATGATTAGACTGAAAAATGCTAAGAAATCTACTTCTAAGAGTATGGAGAACACTGATAGTCCTTCATCGGAACTGTTTAGAAAGTAAAACAAAATAAATGCATCTGACACTCTTGATTCACTGCTTATGACAGACAAAGAGTTTAGTGACACTATACAGAATACCTTTGACTATATGTGGAGAACCAAGGAACATAATGAAGCTGGTTGGTTGCTCCTAAGTTCACTGGACAAAGTGATGGAAAAAACGATGAACTCAGGAATTCTAACACCCAGCTTCAGAAGCAGATACTGAGCTTCAACTCTTCTAAGATTGCCCTGAGTCAGTGTCTTGTCTCCCGTAGAGAAATAACTGAAACTGTGGAACAACAGACACAAGTTCTTATCATGCAAGTGGCTGCCTTACAACGAAAGGTGGATGTGCAGCCTCACCAGGTGTCTACTGTTAAAGTGAGGGCATTGATTGAAAAAGAATAGGACCCTGCAACTTAAAATGGGGATGTGTGGGAGGACCCTGATGAAGCTGGGGACACTGAGCTTGTAAACTCTGATGAAACTTTCTTGCCAGAAGAAACAGCTTCCCCATCCCCAGTAGTGGCAAAATTCCCTCCAGACCCATGCTGCCATCAGCCTTTCCACCTTTGTCTGAGGAGATAAACCCTGCACTGCCTGAGGTCGAACAGTGATGGTCTTCCCTGAGGCAGCTGCTGGGCAAGATAATTTCTATTCTCCTCAGGAGCCACCCCCAACATTCTTGTTTGTTTCTAGACCTATAATTAGACTTAAGTCCCAGCGGGCCCCTAGAGGTGAGGTTCAATGTGTGACCCATGAGGAGGTGAGCTACACTTGAAAAGAACTGCTTGAGTTTTCTAATTTATATAAACAGAAATCTGGAGAACAGGTATGGGAATGGATATTAAGGGTGTGGGATAATGGTAGAAGGAACATAAAGTTGGATCAGGCTGAATTTATTGATTTGGGCCCACTAAGTAGGGATTCTGCATTTAATGTTGCAGGTCAGAGAGTTAAAAAAGGTTCTAATAGTTTATTTTCTTGGTTAGCTGAAATATGGATTAAAAGATGGCCCACTGTGAGTGAGCTGGAAATACCTGATCTTTCTTAGTTAAATGTAGAGGAAAGGATCCAAAGGCTTGGGGAGATTGGGATGGTAGAGTGGATTAGTCACTTTAGACTTACTCAGCTCAGCTGGGAGGATACAGAAGATATACCCTTGACCAATGCCTTTCAGAATAGATTTGTGAGGGCAGCACCTGCATCTTTGAAGAGCCCTGTAGTTGCTCTTCTCTGTATGTCAGATCTAAGAGTGGTGACTACAGTCACTCAACTACAAAATTTAAATAATGAGAATAATTGAGTCCCGAGGTGGCAGGACAAAGTGGCAGCACTCAAATGTCAAAGGCAAGGTGGGCCATAGCTACTGTAATGGACAGCAGAGGCAAATCAGCAATCAGAATAGTCTGACTCGTGTAGAGCTCTGTCACTGGCTAATTAATGGTGGTGTGCCTAGAAGTGAAATTGTTAGGAAGCCTACTGCATTCCTACTTAATTTATGTAACCAGAAAACTTCCAAGTCAAATGGACAAAAGATGAATTTGAATAATAAAAACAGAGACTCACAGCCCCTCAATCAATTTCCAGACTTTAGCCAGTTTACAGACCCAGAACCCCTTGAATAAAGAGGAGACTGGGTCCCCTTAAGGAAGGACCCCACTACACTACTAACAATTTATGCTGTTAATCTTTCTCCCATCCATGCCCAAGGAGACCTCCAGCCTTTTACCAGGGTAACTTTGCACTGGGGAAAAAATGATCAGACATTTCAGGGACTACTGGACACTGGCTCTGCTGACGTTGATTCAAGGGGATCCAATGGGTCACTGTGGTCTTCCATTTAAAGTAGGGGCTCATGGAAGTCAGGTAATTAATGGAGTTTTAGCTGAAAAACGTCTGACTTACAGTGTGTCCAGTGGGTCCCCAGACTTATCCTGTGGCCATTTCCCCACTACCAGAATGTATAATTGGCAGACACATACTTAGTAGCTGGCAGAAGCCCCTCATTGGCTCCCTGACCATTAGAGTGAGAGATATTATGGTGGGAAAGGTCAAATGGAAGCCATTAAAGCTGCCTCTACCTAGAAAAATCAAAAACAATATTGGATCCCTGGAGCAACTGCAGAGATTAGTGCCACCATTGAGGACTTGAAAGATGCAGGGATGGTGATTCCCACCACTTCCCCATTCAACTCTACTATTTGGCCTGTGCAGAAGACAGATGGATCATAGAGAATGACAGTGGATTATCATAAGCTTAACCAAATGGTGACTCCAATTGCAGCTGCTGTACCAGATGTGGTTTCATTGCTTAAGCAAATTAACATATCTAGTACCTGGTATGGAGCCATTGACTTGGCAAATGCATTTTTCTCCATTCCTGTCCATAAGGCCCACCAGAAACAATTTGCCTTAAGTTGGTAAGGCCAGATATATACCTTTACTCTCCTACCTCAGGGGTGTATCAACTCTCCAGCTCTGTGTCATAATCTTATTCAGAGAGACCTTGATCACTTTTCACTTCTGCAAGATATCATGCTGGTCCATTACATTGATGACATTATGCTGATTAGATCCAGTGAGCAAGAAGTAGCAAACACACTGGACTTATTGGCAAGACATTTGTGTGCCAGAGGATGGGAAATAAATTTGACTAAATTCAGGAATGTTCTATCTCAGTGAAATTTATAGGGGTCCAATTGGGTGGGGCCTGTCAATATACTCCTTCTAAGGTGAAGGATAAGTTGCTGCATTTGGCCCCTCCTAAAACCAAGAAAGAGGCACAACATCTAGTGGGCCTATTTGGATTTTGGAGGCAATACCTTTCTCATTTGGTTGTGTTACTCTAGCCCACTTATCGAGTGACCCAAAAGGCTGCCAGTTTGGCGTGGGGTCCAGAACAGAAGGCTCTGTAACAGGTCTGGGCTGCTGTGCCAGCTTCTCTGCCCTTTGGGCCATATGACCCAGCAGATGCAATGGTGCTTGAGGTGTCAGTGGAAGATAGGGATGCTGTTTGGAGCCTCTGGCAGGCCCCCATAGGTGAATCAGGGTGGAGGCCTCTAGGATTTTGGAGCAAGCCCTGCCATCTTCTGCAAATAGCTACTCTCCTTTTGAGATATAGCTCTTGGCCCATTACTGGGCTTTGGTGGCAACTGAACATTTTGACTATGGGTCATCAAGTCACCACGTGACCTGAACTGCCTATCATGAACTGGGTGCTTTCTGATCCATCTAGCCATAAAGTGGGTCATGCCCAGCAGCATTTCATAATCAAATGGAAGTGGTATATATGTGATAGGGCTCAAGAAGGTCCTGAAGGCACAAGTAAGTTACACGAGGAAGTGGCTCAAATGCCCCATCTTCACTTCTTCCACCCTGCCTTCTTTCCTCCAGCCTGCACCGATGCCTTCATGGGGAGTTCCCTATGATCAGCTGACAGAGGAAGAGAAGACTAGGGCCTGGTTCATAGATGGTTCTGCAGGATATACAATCACCACCTGAAATTGGTGAGCTACAGGAGTACAGCCCCTTTAGAGGACATCCCTGAAGGACAGCGGTGAAGGGAAATCTTCCCAGTAGGCAGAACTTTGAGCAGTGCATTTGGTTGTGCACTTTGCATGGCAGGAGAAATGGCCAGATGTGTGATTTTATACTGATTCATCAGCTGTAGCCAATGGTTTGGCTGGATGGTCAGGGAAGAAACATAATTGGAAATCGGTGACAAATAAATTTGGGGAAGAGATATGTGGATGAACTTCTCTGAGTGATCAAAAACTGTGAAGATACTTGTTTCCCATATGAGTGCTCACCAACAGGTGACCTCAGCAGAGGAGGATTTTAATAATCAAGTGGATAGGATGACCTATCCACTCTGTGGACACTACTCAGCCTCTTTCCCCAGCCACCCGTCATTGCCCAATGTGTCCATGAACAAAGCAGCCATGATGGTTACACATGGGCTCAGCAACTGGGAATTCCACCACCAAGGCTGACCTCGATATGGCCACTGCTGAGTGCCCAATTTTCCAGCAGCAGACACCAACAATGAGCCTTTGATATGGCACCATTCTTTGGGGTGATAAGCCAGCTATGTGGTGGTAGGTTGATTATATTGGACCTCTTCCATCCTGGATAGGGAAGAGGTTTGTCCTCACTGGAATAGACACTTATTCCAAATTTGGGTTTGCCTATCCTGCATGCAATGCTTCTGCCAACACTGCCATCTGTGGACTCACGGAATGCCTTATCCACCATCAGGGTATGCCACACAGCATTGCCTCTGACCATGACACTCACTTGACGGCTAAAGAAATGCAGCAGTGGGCTCATTCTCACGGAATTCACTTGTCTTACCATGTTCCCCATCATCCTGAAGCTGCTGGATTTATAGAATGGTGGAATGGACTTTTGAAGTTATAATTACAACAACAACTAGGTGACAATACTTTGCAGGGCTGGGGCAAAGTTCTCCAGAAGGCTGTGTATTCAGTCCTAAAAGGGATAATAATTTAATAGGAAACAAAGACATATGAAGATACATTTACAAAATAATGTTATCTGCAGTGATAGAGATAACACAAGAATCTAGGATGGGACATTTGGAGAGAAAAAAAGGAGATATACTATAAGAAGTGAGGCCTGATTTGAATTTTAAATTATGACTCAGAGTAAGTCCAACAAAAATATGAAGTGGTGTTATTTCACCCAGGGAAAAGGAGAGAATCATAAGCAGTTCCTCCTTTTGGAAGAATAAAGTGTGAGTCAGAAAGTAGGATATGAGGACAAGAGGAAAGGGCTAGATCATGGGTTTTTTTAAGCAACATCAAAGAGCTTAGGAAACACTGAAAGGTTTTAAGAATGGAAGTGACATAGTCAGTTTTCTACTACGGATAGATAATGTTGCCATCATGAAAAATGGTTTGGAGACCATACTCCTGGATACCAGTGACAGAACTCTGCCATAGTCCAGATGAGAGACACCAAAGACATAAACTAGGACAAAGATAACATAACCAATAGAGAAGAAATAAATGGTCAAATATTTAGGTAATAAAAACAGCAAGACTTGGGGAAGTAATGGCTCTTAATGGTGAAAAGAAGAGTCTAGGATACTTCTTGCATTTTGAGTTTGGTTGGCTGGATGGCCAATGATACAACCAGATAAGAAATACATGTCAATATTGTCAATATTGCAGGCTAGGTAGATACAAGAATACCTCCTTCAACGTCCCATCAATTCTTCATACACTTACCCTTTAAACACAGAAATTCTAGTTAGCTGTATTTTAATTTTTTAAAAAAATCTCCAGGAGCCAGATAGTCAGTCATGAACTTTGAAGTAAGTCTGAGGGGAGAAAGTAAAAGAAAATGTAGAGGAGGAAAGGATCTGGATAAAATATTCCTATATTAAATGCTGGGGTATTAATATCTACGTAGGGTCAGAGTTTGTAGGGGGTCTGTCTGCGTATTGTAGGAAACCAGATCTAGTCTTGCGTAAAGCTAGAAACAGGGATAATCACCGCCATGTCCCTGAACTTGGACCTAACCAGGACCTGGACCTTCTGCCAGTTACACTAGAAACTTCTAAATTATTCTTTGTAAATTTTGTTACTTCTGAATTGCTCCAAAAAGATGGTGGAAGAGCCCATCTATATTTTAGAGGTAAAACTGTTAAGTTTAATTTGAAACATACTTAGTTTGTGGAGTGGTCCAGACATCTAAATGTCCCAAGTTTCCCGCAAGTTTATTTTACCTAGGGAAAATTGAAGACAATAAAAGTAGCCTAATGATAATACTTTGGGAGTCATCAAGGAAAGGGCTGGAGTTAGATAATATAACGACAAAAGAATACGTAGAAAAGGAGCATTGGGCAAAGGTCAGAAGCCTGGGGTTCAACAACACTTACCAAATAAGGGAAAGCATACATTGTCACAGTAGAAAATGTTCAGTGGAATTGGCAATTAGACAGTAACTAATAATTTCTGATAGTAATTTCCAAAGTGGAGGAAGCTGAAAGCCAATCACAGGGATTAGGGAGTGAAAAACAAATGGAGGACTAGAATATAGTTAATATTATAGAAAAAGAAGAATAAGAATAGAGTAAGATACATTTACACAACATGGGGAGCTGCAAAGCTAAACAGTGTCAAGTGGTAGATACGGTGTCAAGGTAGGGTAGTTTGAGAATGAAAGACACTAGAGTTTCTTAATAAGTGAGAAAAATGAGCCAGTGAAAATAAATCAATGATGTATATAAGAGAAATGCTAACAAATTGAACCAGGTTTGTAAGGATGAAGGAGGAGGTGAATTTAAGGAAACAGATGAAGAAATGAGCTGTGATAATGAGAGACCTCTTATTTTTAAGAATTGGAGGAAAATCTGTCAAATGATTATAAGCACAGATAAGCCTCCTACGGGGACAAAAGGTTATTCGAAAGGGAGAGTATAAGGAGCCCCTGAAGCAATCAAGGATATTTGAAATGTATCAACCCCAAAAGAATGCTTTGCATGAGAAAAGTCTATTTATTTGAGCAAATAGTGACATCATCTCAGCCATGCTATATCCAGTATATCAAGAAAATGTTAGTATTTAAAAACATTCACAAAATATGTGTAAGTCTCATGGGTAAAATTAACTTTACCAGTAAAAAAAGTCTGCATAGGAATGCAAAGTATTATTTTCTAAGTATATCATTCCCAAAGGGACTGACTTTCACAGAAAATAAAGAGTTGGACCATGGTGAATCATGGACCCTGAATCTTACAAGATTGGTCTTACAAAATAATATCCTTTCTCCAGTTAAATGTTATGTTAGATAATGGAAGTGCTGTTTATGTCAAGAAGCATTGTTTTTGCATGTTGGTGGGTATATGAACATATGGAAGAAAATAAGGGATGGAATAAAGTCCTGTCTGTCTTTCTTCATTTCTGTTTCTTACTGTGGAAATTACAGCAAAAAGATGCCAGCTACAATCTCAGCCATTGCTGCAGAAATGATTTCTCTTTTAACTCTTAGAAGACCTAACTGCACTATTTCTCTGTATTGAACTTCCTTTTTCTTCAGCTCAGATACATAGATACAGCCCATTATTTAGACTTGTCCTGTGATCCATTCTATAGAGAAGGGGAGGCTTCCTTGTTTGCCCACGGTTAAGCGTCTCATCCATTAATGCAGAAGACATATATGTAAAACTACACACAATAAAGGACAATGCAAACAGATTATAATGATCATTTCTTTGTATTGGCGAATAGCATTTTTAGTTATTAAAAACATAAGATCCTTCACCCCCCTTTACCTATTGTGTGACTGTTTGACACATAGCATCAGTAAATGAGGCAGTTTACTGACATGATTACAATTTTAAGTCTATCAATTATACTGCTGTTTTCTTTACTCAAGTGAATTGTTTATGACAGGAAAAAGTGTTAGCAGTGAATGTAAAACAAACATGTTGGTAGGTTAAATATTTGTTCTTCGGTGAAACTCTCTATTATTATGGTGGTCTAAGAAAAATCAACAATTTAGTTGGGGATTTGGGGAGATTATCTTAACTTAATAAGAATGATATATTGCTGTTCAAGTCACACACTTAGTCCCAGTCTATATGGCTGGGGTTTTCTAGAGCACAATTTCATACCACTTTCTGTACCACCACACACCCCAGAGCAGGAATTAATTCATTCTGGACACAGAAACAGTTTTCTACAACTCGCTATTTTGAAGTGATCAAGTATTAAGTAGGTTTCCTGTCCAAGAGTTAACGCCTCTTCGTGCCCCCTGCCATGGAGTGCTGTGAGTCTGAGATATGGTACCCTGACCAAAAGGGATTATGTGAACAGACATTTTGCAGAAATAATGACTTATGAGTGCCTGCCTCATTTCCCCTTGCCTGGCGATACCTTCATAAAGACCATTTAGAAAGGATTCAGCCGTTTGCAAGATACAGAGTTTGAGTTCTGAAACAACCACAGATGAGTACATGTCACTTTTTCTTCTCTGAAACATTTCTAATCACAATTTTGTTACTGCAGCCTCTATGCTGAATGAGATAAACCTATCTCAAAGTTTAAAAATAGCGTCTTCTGAGCTACTTCTCTGTCTTGTGAGGTTCCCACAGGAAAGCTATTGAATGATTTGCAGCTTATCACAACCAGTATTGTCATAGATAGGGGGATTGTTTTTTAACCCTGGAAGAACCCAGATTGACAGTGTTTGTGGCTAGGGCCTTTGATTTAGGATTATACTCCTGGTAAGACAGCTACTAAAGTGGCAGTGAGTCTGCCGGCCTCTGCCTTCCACGAAGCATTGGAAAGTAAATTTCTCAATTTGAGCTGAGAAAAGCAGTGTATGGATTCAACTCTGGCCATCATCCTGTAGGCCACAGAGTTTTTCTAACAGCAACAAATTAGGTACAACCAACATCTCTGCCTCCTGAGTAGCAATGCCTCCAATGGTTTGACTGAAAATGAGCAGGAAGTTACTAGTTCTTTAATGCTTCCTAAATTTCACCATTTATAAAACTGAAGCATTCTATTATTCTCTTTCTGAGTCTGTTATTTATGTGTCATTTCTAGAAAATATGGGAGTATAAAAAAAGGGGAAAAGGACTTTGTTTCTTTCCCTGTCCCAATTATCAAGTTGTCTTGCTATCGTTACTGAAACAAACAAATGCAATATTTATATCCATTATTTTCAGTTTATTCCTTTAAGAAAACTTTAGTAATTTATTCTATCACAATTCTTGAGGCTAAAAGTCCAAAATCAAGATGTCAGTGGGGCCATGCTCCCTCTGACACTCTGGGTTGAATCCTTCTTGCCTCTTCCTAGCTTCTGGTGGTGGCTAGCAGTCCTTGGCTTGCAGCTGCATCACTCCAATCTCTGCCTGCATCATCACTTGGAGTTCTTCCTCGGTGTCTTCATATGATCTTCCTATGAGGACACCAGTAACATTACACTAAGGGCCCACCCTACTCCAGTGTGACCTCGTCTTAATTAATTACATCTACAACAACCCTTTTTCCAAAGAAGCTCACATTCTGAGGTCCTTGGGGTTAAGAATTCAACATATTTTGGGTGAAACACAATTCAACCCATAACAGGGAGATAAGGCAAATGTGAAAATTTGTATAAATGTGCAAATGTGAGAGAAGTCAGTGTTCCTCCAGAGCCCTCCCTTCGCATTCCCTGTGTTTTCCTTAGAGGCTGCACACTTTTGCATTTCCACCAGTAGTGTGCAAGAGTTCCAATTTCTCCACATCCTCACCAATACTTGTTATCTTTGGAGATTTTTTTAAAAATAATATTTATCCTGACAGGTGTGATGGGATATCTCATTGTGGTTTTACTTTTCGTTTCCTTGATAACTGGTAATGTTGAGCAAATTTTCATACGCCTGTTTGCCATTTGTATGTCTTCTTTGGAAATATGTCTATTCAAGTCTAGTCCATTTTTTTAAACAGATTATTAGCTTTTTTTTTTTGCCATTGACTTGTAGGATTTCCTTATGCATATTCAAGAGAAACTCATTATCAGATATATGGATTGTAAATATTTTCTCCCATTTTATGGCTGTCTTTTCGCTCTGTTAATTATTTCCTTTGCTGTGCAGAAACTTTATTTTTATGGTCAATTTCACATTTATATTTTTAATTTTAATTTTAATTTTTTTGTTTTGTTTTGTTTTTTGAGATGGAGTCTCGCTCTGTCACCAGGCTGGAGTGCAGTGGTGCAATCTCAGGCTCATTGCAACCTCTGCCTCCTGGGTTCAAGTGATTCTCCTGCCTCGGCCTTCCAAGTAGCTGGGACTACAGGTGCCCACCACTACACCCGGCTAATTTTCTGTATTTTTAGTTTCACCATGTTGGCCAGGATGGTCTCAATCTCTTGACCTCATGATCCACCCACTCTGCCTCCTAAAGTGCTGGGATTACAGGCGTGAGCCACCGCACCGGGCCTAGTTTTAATTTTTGTAATTGTAAATGGACAAATTATAGTTGTATACATAATTATATGTAGAAAATACACTTGTATATATAATATATAGTTATTGTATATATAATAGTCGTAACTATATAATAATGTATAACTAGTTATACATACATAATCTCTATACACATATATAAATCTATATATATACACACACATATATAATTTTATATATGTTACAAAGTAACGTTATACAGAAACTTTATTTTTGATATAGTTCCACTTACTTGTGTTTGTTTTTGTTGCCCATACTTTTGGTGTCATGTCCAAGAAATCATTGCTAAGATAATGTCACTAAGCTTGTTTCCTTTTTTTAAGGAGTTTTACAGTTCCAGATCTTACATTTAAGTCTCTTATGCACTTTGAGTTGATTTTTATGTATAGGTAAACATAAGAATCCAATTTCATTATTTTGCATGTGCTATCCAGTTTTGTCAACATCATTTATTGAAGAGCCCAGCCTTTTCCCATTGTGTATTTTTGGCAACATTTTCAAAGACCATTTGACCATATACGTGTGGATTTCTTTCTAGACCTTGTATTCTGTTCCACTAGTCTATAAATTTGTCTTTGTGCCAGAATCATACTGTCTTACTTTATCTGTGTAGTATATTTTGAAATAAAAAGAAATGTAATGCTTCCAGCTTAATTCTTTTTTTTCTCAAGTCTGACTTGTCTTTTCATGTTTTGTGGTTTCATATGGATTGTAGAATTGTTTTCCATTGGGATTTTGATAGAGATTGCATTGAATCTGTAGAGGGCCTTAGGTAGTATGGATATTTAACAATAATGAGTCCACCAATCCTGAGCACATAGTCTTTTCATTTGTCTTTATTTCAGCAATGTGTTCTAGTTTTCAGTATACAAGTCTTTCAAACCCTTAGTTCAGTTTATTCCTAAGTGTAGTCTTTTGGTGCTATTGTAAATGGATAATTTTTTCTAATTTCCTTTTTAGATTGTTCATTGTTAGTATATAAAATGAAAATGACTTTATTATGTTGATTTTCTATCCTGCTATCTTACTGACTTAGTTCATTGCTTCTAACAGCTTTTTGGTGAAATCCTAAAGGTTTTCTATACATAAGATTATGTCATATGCTAACAGAGACAATTTTATTTCTTAAATACTATTTTTAATTGCCTGACTGCATTGGCCAGGACTACTAATACTATGTTAAATTGAAGTGGCAAAAGGGCATTTTTGCCTTGTTCCTGCTCTTATAAGTAAAAGTTTTCATTTTTCACCATTTAGTATGGTATTAGCTGTCAGTTTTAATATATGCATTTATTATTTTGAGGTAATTTCCTTCTCTACCAAATTTGTTGAGTTTTTAACCATGAAATGGTGCTGAATTTTTCCAAATTTTTAAACTGCATCTACAGAGACAATCATGTGATTTTTACTCTGTATTCTGTTAATGTGGTATAATGCAGTTGAGTTTAATATGTTGAACAATACTTGAATTGTAGATAAGTCACTTTTGTCATGGAATACAATCCTTTCAATGTCCTGTTGAATTCACTTTGTTAATATTTTGTTGAGAATTTTTGCATCTGTGATTATCAGCAATATTGGCCTGTGGTTTTCTTGTGTTGTCTTTGGCTGACTTTGGTATTAGGGTAGTGCTGGCCTTATAAAATGTGTTTGAAAGTGTGTCCTTCTTTACATTTTTGGAAGAGTTTGAGAAGAATTGACATTAATTCTTCTTTAAATGTTTGGTAGAATTCACCAGTGAAATCATCTGATCCTTGACTTTTTTTTACTGGGAGTTTTCTGATTACTGATTCACTCCTCATACTAGTCATATGTCTGTTCTGCCTTTCTATTTCTTCATAATTTAGTCTTGGCAGGTTGTATATTTTTAGAAATTTATCAATTTTTCCTAGATTATCCAGTTTGTTGGTATATAATTCTTTATAGAAGTCTCTTATGACTGTTTTTATTTCTCTAGTATCAGTGTTAATGTTTCCTTGATCATTACTAATTTTATTTATTTATATCTGTCTCTCTTTTTTTTTAAATATAGCTAAGGGTTTGTCAATTTTGCATATCTTTTCAAAAAACTAACTCTTGCTTTTATTAACTTTTTCTATTGTTTTCTATTTTTTACTTTATTTATTTATGTCCCAATTTTTATTTTCTTGATTCTACTAAACTTGGGCTTACTTTGTTCTTTTTCTACTTTCTTGTATGTAAAAGTAGGTTGTTTATTTAACATTTTTTCTTTTGTAATATAGGTATTTATTGCAATAAACTTCATCTTAATACTCTGTTTACCATATCACAAAAGGCTTGGTATATTGTGCTTTCATTTTTGTTTGTCTCAAAGTATTATCTAATTTATCTTTTCACCTCTTTTTTGACCTAGCAGTTGTTCAAGAATATGTTCTTTATGGGTACATGTCTACCTATTTGTGAATTTTCCATTTTTCCTTCTGCTGTTAATTTCCAGTTTCACTCAATTATGGTTAGTAAAAACAAAAACATGGTATGATTTCAATCTTCTCATTAAACTGTCACATTTGCCCTGAAACTATAATATATACAACACATCAATAATAAATAAATAAACTTCAAGACTTGTTTTATGGGAGGAGGTGGAGCAAGATGGCTGTTTAGACGCTTCCACCTCACAGGAAAACAAAACTGAAAAACTATCCACACAAAAATGTATCTTCATGAGAAACAAAAATCAGGTGACTGATCACAGTACCTGGTTGTAACTTCATATTACAGAAGCAGACACTGGAAAGGGTAGAAAAGACAGTCCTGAATCGGCAATGCCACCCCTTCTGATTCCCGTAGCTATGGCTGTGTGGTGTGGAGAGAGAATCTGTGGACTCAGGGGAGGAAGAGTGCAGTGATTGTGGGACGTTGCAATTGGAGCTCAATGCTGCCCTGTCACAGCAGAAAGCAATGCCAGACAGAATTCAGCTGGCATCCACAGAGGGAGCATTTAGACCAGCCCTAGGAAAAGGGAATTGCCCTTCCCAGATGTCAGAACCCAAGTTCTGGCAAGCCTTTCCACTGCAAGCTAAAGTGTTCTGGGGTTCTGTATAAACTTGACAGGCAGTCTAAGCCACAAAGACTGCAACTCCTACGCAAACGCTGGTGCTGTGCTGGGCTTGAAGCCAGTGGACACGGAGAGCATGCATCCTAGTGAGACACCAGCTGGGGGTGCCAAGAGAGTGCTTGTACCACCTTTCCCCCAACCCAGGCAGTACAGCTTGCAGCTACTGGAGGCACTCCTTCTTTAAGCTTGAGGAGAGAAGAGGGAAGAATAAAGAAGACATTGTCTTCCAACTTGGATACCAGCTCAGCCGCAGTAGGATAGGGCAACAGGCAGAATCCTGAGACCCCCATTTTAGGACCTAGCTCTTTTTCCGGGCCAGAAGGAAACCCACTGTCTTGAAAGGAAGGAACCAGTCCTGGCAGGATTCATCACCTGCAGATTAAGAGCCTTGGGCCCTGAATAGTCAACACTGGTAGTCAAGTAGTACTCACATGGGCCTTGGAAGAGACTGAGAGACAGGCTAGCTACAGGTGTGATCCAGCACATTTACAGATGTGCTGGCAATGAGAAGAGACTCCTTCAGCCTGAGAAAAGGAGAGGGAAGAGTAAAGGGAACTTTGTCTTGCAGCATAGGCATCAGACTGGCCACAGTACAGATTACCAAAGTGGGTTCTTAAGGTCCCCAGTTCCAGGCCTTGGCTCTTGGATGGCATTTCTAGACCTACACTGGGCCATAGGGAAGCCTGCTACCCTAAACAGAGAGTCTGGCCTGAGAACATTCACCATAAGCTAACTGAAAAGCCCTTGGGCCTTGAATGAAAACTGGCAGTAGCCAGGCCCCACATGCCATGGGAGTGGAGGGGTCGTGGCCATGAAGAGAGACTCCTCTGATTGTGAAAACTTGGCAGGAAGAGTAGAAAGGACTTTGTCTTGTGGCTTGGGTGACTCTTCGACTGCTGTAGATTAGAGCACCAGGTAGATTTCTAAGATTTCTGACTCCAAGGCCTGGCTCTCAGACAGGATGCTTGGACCTGACTGGGGCCAAGAGGAACTCACTGGCCTGAAGGCAAGGACACAAGCATGGCTGGCTTTACCATCTGCTAATTGTAGAGTCCCAGGTCCTTGAATAAACATATGCAATAGCCAGGCAGTGGTTACCCTGAGCCTTGTGAGACACTCAAGGCTGTGTTGGTTTGAAGTCTGATCCAGCACAGTTCCAGGGGTGGTGGCCATAGGGGGATTGCATCACCACTTCCCCAAGTTCAGGCAGCTCAGAACAGACAGACAGACTCCAATTGTTTGGGAGAAATTAAGGGAAGAGAACAAGAGTCTGTGTCCAGTAATCCAGAGAATTCTTAAACATCTTATCCAAGATCATCAAGGGAGTACCTCTACAAGTTTGCTAAAACCACAGCATTACTGGGCTTGGGGTGCCCCCTAATACAGACACTGCTGTAGTGAAAAAAAATTAGATCACAACACCCAAGTCCCTTCAAACACCTGGAAAGCCTTCCCAAGAAAGATGACTACAAATAAGCTGAGACTGTAAAGGCTACAATGCCCAGATACTGACAAACATTCACAAGCATCAAGATCATCTAGGAAAACATGACCTTACAAAACAAACTAAATAAACCATCAATGACCAATTCTAGAGTAACAGAAAAATGTGAACATTGAGACAGATAATTCAAATAGCTTATCTTGAGGAAACTCAACAAAACTCAAGATAACACAGACAAGAAATTCCGATTCTTATCAGATAAATTTAGCAAAGAGATTGAAATAATTAACAAGACTCAAACAGAAATTCTAGAGTTGAAAAATGCAATTGACATCCTAAAGAATACATCAGAGTCTATTAAAAGCATAATTAATCAAGCAGAAGAAAGAATTAATAAGATTGAAGACAGGCTATTTTTGAAAATATGCAATTAAAGAAGATAAAAAGAATAAGAGCATGAAACATGCCTACAGGATCTAGAAAATAGCTTCAAAAGGACAAATCTAAGAGTTATTGTCCCTAAAGAGGAGGTCAAGAAATAGAGGTAGAAAGGTTATTCAAAGGAATAATAACAGAGAACTTCCAAACCAAAAGAAAGATACCAACATTCAAGTACCATAAGTTTATAGAACACAAAGCAGATTTAATTCAAACAGGCTACCTCAAGACATTTAATAATCAAACTTCCAAAAGCCAAGGATAAAGAAATGATCTCAAAATCAGCAAGAGAAAAAAAGAACAAATAACATAAAATGGAGCTCCAATATGGCTGGCAACAGACTTCTCAATGGAAATGTTACAGGCCAGAAGGCAATAACATGACATATTGAAAGTGCTAAGTGAAGAAAACTTTTATCCCAGAATAGTATATCCAGTGAAAACATCCTTCACACATGAAGGAGACATAAAGACTTTCTGATACAAACAAAAGCTAAGGGATTTCATCAAAACCAGACCTATCCAACAGGAAATACTAAAGTGAGTTCTTCAGTCTGAAAGTAAAGGAACTTAATGAGCAAGGTGAAATCGCCTGAAGGTAAAAAACTCAATGATAATAGTCAGTCCACAGAAAAACACAGAATATTATACTACTGTAATAATTATGGTATGTAAACTACTCATATCTTGAGTAGATGAACTGATAAAAAATTATAACTGCAACAAATTTTCAAGACATAGAGGGTACAATAAGATATAAATAGAAACAACAAAAAGTTAATGAGCAGGGGAGAAGAAGTTAAAGTGTAGGCTTTTATTAGTTTTTAATTGTCGGATAATTAATTTATTATGCAATCAGTATAAAATAATGTCATCAGTTTAAAATAGTGTGTTATAAGATACTATTTGCAAACCTCATGGTAATCTTAAAAATCATACAACAGATTCAAGAAAAAATTTAAAGCAATAAATTAAAATATACCACCAGAGAAAATCATATTTACTGAAAGGATGCCAGAAGAAAGGAAAGAGGAAGAGAACACCACAAAACAACCAGAAAACAAATAATGAAATGGCAGGAGTAAGCCCTTACTTATCAATAATAACACTGAAAGTAAATGGACTAAACTCTTCAGTCAGGACATATGATGGCTGAATGGATAAATAAATTAATAAATAAAATCCCAATGATCTGTTTCCTACAAGAAACACATTTCACCTGTACACACATAGACTAAAACAAAGAGATGGAAAAAGATATTCCATGCAAATGGAACCAAAAAAAGCAGAAGTAGCCTGATTCATATTAGACAAAATAGATTTCCAGACCAAAAAATATGAAAAGAGCCAAGGAACATCATTCTATAATGATAAAGCAGTTCATTCAGCAGGAGAATATAGCCACTGTAAATATGTATGCACCCAACACTGGAGCACCTACATATGTAAAGCAAATATTATTAGGGCTAAAGAGAGAGATAGACCCCAACACAATAATAACTGGAGGCTTGAACACCCCACTTTCAGCATTAGACACATCATTCAGACAGAAAATCAACAATGAAACATTGGACTTCATCTACACTATAAAACAAATTGATCTAATGGATATTTCAGAACATTTTATCTAATGGCTGCAGAATACACATTCTTCTCCTCAGCACATGGAACATTCTCAAGGATAGACCATATGTTAGGCCACACAAAAAAATCAAAATTTGAAACTATATCCAGGATTTTCTCTGGCCACAGTGGAATAAAACTAGAAATCAATAACAAGAGGAATTTGGGAAACTATACAGACACATCAAAATTTAAAAATATACCCCTAAGGCTGGGCGTGGTGGCTCACGCCTGTAATCCCAGCACTTTGGGAGGCCGAGGCGAGTGGATCACGAGGTCAGGAGATCCAGACCATCCTGGCTAACACGGTGAAACCCCGTCTCTACTAAAAATACAAAAAAATTAGCAGGGTGTGGTGGCTGGCACCTGTAGTCCCAGCTACTCGGGAGGCTGAGGCAGGAGAATGGCATGAACCTGGGAGGCAGAGCTTGCAGTTAGCCAAGATCACGCCACTGCACTCCAGCCTGGGTGACAGAACAAGACTCTGTCTCAAAAAAAAAAAAAAAAGTGCCCCTAAATGACCAGTGGGTCAATGAAGAAATTAGAAGGAAATTGAATAATTTCTCAAAGCAAATGATAATGGAAACACAATATACCAAAATGTATGAGATATGGTGAAAGTAATACTAAGGGTAGTTTATAGCTATAAGCACCTACATCAAAAAGGTAGAAAAACTCAAATAAACAATCCAACAATGCATCTCAAAGAAGTAGAAAATCAAGAGTAAACCAAAACCAAAATTAGTAGAAGAAAAGAAATCATAAACATCAGGACAGAAATAAATACAATTTAAATGAATACAATACAAAAGATAAATAAAATAAAAAATATGATGTTTTGAAAAGATAAACAAAATAGACCAAATTTTAGCCAGATTTACTATTGAAAAAAGGGAGAATACCCAAATGAATAAAATCAGAGATAAAAAAGGAGACATTGCAACAGATACTACAGCATTTCAAAGAATCATTAGAAGCTACTATGAGCAACTCTGCCAATAAATTGGAAAACCTAGAAGAAATGAATAAATTACTAGATATGTACAAACTACCAGGATTGAACCATGAAGAAACCCAAAACTTGAACAGAACAATAAGAAGTAATAAGATTGAAGCCATAATAAAAAGTCTTCCAGCATTTCAAGAATAATACCAATCCTACTCAAGCTATTCTGAAACATAGACAAGGAAGAGGAATACTACCAAACTCATTCTACAAGGCCAATATTACCCAGACACCAGAAGGGGACAAACACACATCAGAAACAGAAAACTATAGGCAATATTCCTGATGAACATTGATGGAAAAATCCTCAACAAAATACTGGCAATGGAATTCAACAATACATTAAAAGATCATTCATCATGACCAAATGGGATCACTGGCATGAAAGAATGGTTCAATATATGCAAAACAATCAGGGCAATCAATACATCATATAAACAGAATAAAGGAAAAAAAAACATATGATTCTTTTAAGTGATGCTGAAAAGCATTTGATAAAATTCAACATCCACTTATGATAAAAACCCACAAAAACACTGAGCATAGAAGAAACATAACACAATAAAAGTCATATATACTATAGACCCATAGCTAGTATCATACCGAATGGGAAAAAAACTGAAAGTTTTTCTTCCTAGATCTTGAATATGACAAGTATGCCCACTTTCACCACTGTTATTCAACATAGTACTGAAAGTCCTAGCTAGAGCAATCAGATGTGATTCAGAAATAAAGTATATTCAAATTGAAAAGAAATAAGTCAAATTATTCTTGTTTGTGGATTATATAATCTCATATTTGGAAAAACCTAAAGCATCCACCAAAAATCTGTTAGAACTGATGAACAAACTCAGTAAACTTCTAGGATATGAAATCAACATACAAAAATCAGTAGCATTTCTCTGTGCCAGCAGTTAACAATCTGAAAAATAAACAAAAAAGTAATCCCATTTAAAATAAAATAAATAAAACATCTAGGAATTAACTTAACCAAAGAAGTAAAAGGTCTTTACATAAAAACCTTAAAATATTGATGAGAGAAATTAAAGGGAGCACACACAAAAAAGGAAAGATATTTTATGTTTATAGACTGGTAGAATCAATATCATTAAGTAGTCTATACTACCCAAAGCAATCTATGGATTCAGTGCAAACCCTTTGAAAATACCAATGACATTCCTCACAGAAATAGACCAAAAAATCCTAAAATTTATATGGAACTACATAAGACCCAGAATAGCCAAAGCTATCCTAAGCAAAAAAGAACAAAACTGGTGGCCATTACCTGACTTTAAATTATACTACAGAGCTGTAGTAATCAAAACAGCATGTTACTGGCATAAAAACCGACACGTAGACCAATGGAACAGAATAAAGACCCAGAAACAAATCCATACATCTATAGTGAACTCATTTTCAACAAAGTTGCCAAGAATATACATTGAGGAAAGGACAATCTCTCAATAAATGGTACTTGTAAGGTGGCTATCCATATGCAGAAGAATGAAACTAGACCCTATGTATCTTGCCATATAAAAAATCAAATAAAAATGAGTAAAGATTAAAGATAAGACCTCAACCTATGAAACTACTAAAAGAAAACATTGTGGAATGTCCCCAGAAGGTTGAACTGGGCAATGATTTCTTGAGTAATGCCCAAAAAGTACAGACAGTCCAACCAAAAATGGACAACTGGGATCACATCAAGTCAAAAAGCTTCTGCACAGCAAAGGAAACAATCAATGAAGAGACAACCCATAGAATGGGAGAAAATATTTGCAAATTATGCATCTGACAAATGATTAATAACCAGAATACATAAGTAGCTCAAACTCAAAAGAAAAATATCTAATAATCTGAGTTTAAAATGGGCAAAAGATATGAATAGACATTTCTCAAAAGACGACATACAAATGGCAATCAGGTGTATGAAAATGTGATCAATATCACTGATCATCAGAGAAATGCAAATCAAAACTACAGTGAGATGTCATCTCACCCCAGTTAAAATTGCTTTTATCTGCTTAAGGAGATTTTGGGTTGAGACGATGAGGATTTCTAAATATACAATCATATCATCTGCAAAGAGAGACAATTTGACTTCCTGTCTTCCTATTTGAATGCCATTTATTTCTTTCTCTTGCCTGATTGCCCTGGCCAGAAATTCCAATACTACATTGAATAAGAGTGGTAAGAGAGGGCATCCTTGTCTTGTGCTGGTTTTCAAAGGGAACACTTCCAGCTTTTGACCATTCAGTATGATATTGGCTGTGGGTTTGTCATAAATATCTCTTATTATTTTGAGATATATTCCATTAATATCTAGTTTATTGAGAGTTTTTAGCATGAAGTGCTGTTGAATATTATCGAAGGCCTTTTCTTCATCTATTGAGATAATCATGTGGTTTTTGTCATTGGTTCTGTTTATGTAATGGATTACGTTGATTGATTTGTGTATGTTGAACCAGCCTTGCATCCCAGGGATGAAGACGATTTCATCGTGGTGGATCAGCTTTTTGATGTGCTGCTGTATTCAATTTGCCAGTATTTTATTGAGGATTTTTGCATCGATATTCATCAGGGATATTGGCCTGAAATTTTCTCTTTTTGTTGTCTTTTTTGTTGTTGTTGTGTCTCTGCCAGCTTATGGTATCAAGATGATGAGTAAGGCAGGAGTCCCTTCCTTACTGTTCCCCTATTCCATTGTTTGGAATAGTTTCAGAAGGAATGGCACCAGCTCCTCTTTGTACCTCTGGTAGAATTTGGCGGTGAATCCATCTAGTCCTAGGCCTTTTTTGGTTGGTAGCCTTTTAATTACTGCTCCAATTTCAGAACTTCTTATTGGTCTATTCAGGGATTCAAATTCTTCCTGGTTTAGTCCTGGGAGGATGTATGTGTCCAGGAATTTACCCATTTTTTCTAAATTTTCTAGTTTATTTGCATAGAGGTGTTTATAGTATTCTCTGATGGTATTTCTGTGGGATCAGTTGTGAAATCCCCTAATCAATGTGCAAAAATTACAAACATTCCTATACACGAATAATAGACACACAAAGAGCCAAATCATGAGTGAACTCCCATTCACGATTGCTACAAAGAGAATAAAGTACCTAGAAATACAACTTACAAGGGATGGGAAGGACCTCTTCAAGGAGAACGACAAATCACTGATCAAGGAAATAAGAAGGGCACAACAAATGAAAAAACACTCCATGCTCAAAGACAGGGGAAACAATATCGTGAAAATGGGCATACTGCCCAAAGTAATTTATTCATTCAATGCTATCTCCATCAAGCTATCATTGACTTTCCTCACAGAATTAGAAAAAAAATTACTTTAAATTTCATATGGAACCAAAAAAGAGCTCGTATAGCCAAGACAATCCTAAGCAAAAAGAACAAAGCTGGTGACATCACGCATGCTACCTGACTTCAAACTCTACTACAAGTCTATAGTAACCAAAACAACATGGTACTGGTACCAAAACAGATATATAGAGCAGTAGAACCGAAAAGAGGCCTCAGAAATAATACCACACAACTACAGTCATCTGATCTTTGAGAAACCTGACAAAAATAAGCAAGGGGAAAAGGATTCCCTGTTTAATAAATGGTGTTGGGAAAACTGGCTTGCCATATGCAGAAAACTGAAACTGGACCCTTTCCCTACACCTTATACAAAAATTAACTTAAGATGGATTAAAGACTTAAATGTAAGACCTAAAACCATAAATATCCTAGAAGAAAACTTAGGCAATACCATTCACGACATAGGCATGGGCAAAGACTTCATGACTAAAACATCAAAAACAATTGCAACAAAAGCCAGAATTGACAGAAGGGCTCTAATTCACCTAAAGAGCTTCTGCACAGCAAAAGAAACTATCATCAGAGTGAACAGGCAACCTGCAGAATGGGAAAAAATTTTTGCAATCTATCCATCTGACAAAGGGCTAATATCCAGAATATAAAAGGAACTTTAAAAAATTTACAAGAAAAAAACAAACAACCTCATCAAAAAGTGTATGAAGGATATGACCAGACACTTCTCAAAAGAAGACATTTATGTAGCCAGAAAACATGAAAAAAAGCTCATCATCACTGGTCATTAGAGAAATGCAAATCAAAACCACAATGAGATACTATCTTATGCCAGTTGGAATGACTATCATTAAAAAGCTAGGAAACCACAGATGCTGGAGAGGATGTAGAGAAATAGGAATGCTTTTACACTGTTGGTGGCAGTGAAAATTAGTTCACCCATTGTGGAAGACAGTGTGGCAATTCCACAAGGATCCAGAAATACCACTTGACCCCAGCAATCTCATTACTGGGTATATACCCAAAAGATTATAAGCCATTCTACCATAAAGACAAATGCACATGTATGTTTATTGCGGCACTATTCACAATAGCAAAGACTTGGAACCAACCCAAATGCTCATCAATGATAGACTGGATAAAGAAAATGTGGCACATATACACCATGGAATACTATGCAGCCATAAAAAAGAATGAGTTCATGTCCTTTGTAGGGACATGGATGAAACTGGAAATCATCATTCTCAGTAAACTATCGCAAGGACAAAAAACCAAACACTGCATGTTCTCACTCATAGATGGAACTGAACAATGAGAACACATGGACACAGGAAGGGGAACATCACACCCTGGGGACTGTTGTGGGGTGGGGGGGAGGGGGGAGGGATAGCATTAGGAGATATACCTAATGCTAAATGGCAAGTTAATGGGTGCAGTACACCAGCATGGCACATGTATACATATGTAACTAACCTGCACATTGTGCACATGTACCCTAAAACTTAAAGTATAATAATAATTAAAAAAAAAAAAAAGAAAATGCAATCAGGAAACGAGCCACTTTAAGGAATTACTCCTTACAATAATAAAACTTGTCCCTAACAAATAACACAGTCCATGAAAGTTGACTTGGTGGAAGATTCTGGATTTCAATCAGGATTTCTGATGAAATGCTACACAATGTTTGCCAGAATACAATTTCAGAGACATTGAAAGGGAGACTCCAAAAATATTTTGATTTGCTTCATTTGGGGCTTTCTAAACATTTACTGTTTAATATCTTTCAGATTAATGATTCAAATGCTATTTATTTCTGACAACTTATGTTAGGTTTATACTTGCCATTTATAAACATTCAACAAAAGTAAAAAAAAAAAAAATTGTTTTGTGACTTAACATGTGATCTATCCAGGCGAGAGTTCTGTGTGCTCTTGATAAAATGTTTATTCTGCTGCTGTTGGATAAGATGTTTTGTGTATATTTGTAAGGTCCATTTGGTCTATAGTGTTGTTCAAGCTCTCTGCTTCTTTATTGATATTTCTGTCTGGATGTTTTATCCTGTATTGCAACTGGGGTATTAAAGATTCCTACTATTATTTAATATTATATTTGTATTTCTCCCTTTGGTTCTATTATATTATTTTTAAGAATTCACACATTTTTCTTGTATTGTCCTTATTTGCATGTTGTGACAGTGTTTGACATAAAGTCTATTTTATCTAAGTATAGGCACCCTTACTCTCTTTCGGTTACCATTTGTATGAAATATCTTCTATTCTTTCACTTTCAGCCTATATGTGTCCTTAAATCTGAAGTAATTTTCTTAAAAATAGCATATAATTGTGTTTTTCAAATCCATTCAATTGAAGATTTTAATCCATTTACATTTTAAGTATGTATTAATAAGGCATAATTTCTTATTGCCATTTTGTTGTTTTCTGTTATTCTTGCAGTTCATTTTTTTTTCTCTTGCTATCTTCCTCTGTCTTTCATTCATTTTTCCCATTCATATGCTTTCACTTTTGTGTAACTTCTATAGGAATTTTTGAGTGTGGTTACTTTAGGGCTTACATAAAATATCTTATAGTTATAATAAGTCTATTTTAAGTTGATAACAACTTAAATTCAATTACATTTTAACACTCTATACTTTAACCTCTTATAAACATACAAGCTTTGCTATTGTCCCAATTTACATCTATGCATATTGTGTACTTTTTAACATATTTTCAGTTATAGCTGGTTTTGTCCAATAATTTTTAGAATTAAAAGTAATTTATATAATTTACACACAATTATAATAATATAATGGTCTGCATTTGCCTGTATGTTTAACTTTACTAATAAGTTTTATATTTTATTACACTATTACATTGCTGTTTAGTGTCCTTTTATTTTAACCTGAAGAACTCCCTTTAAAATTTCTTGTAAGGCAGGTCTAGTGGTGATTAAATCCCTCAATTTTTATTTTTCTGGGAAAATCTTTATCTCTTCTTCATTTTTAAAGGACAGTTTTGCTGGGTATGGTGTTCATGGATAACACTGATTTTTTTCTCAGTTCTTTGAATATATCATTCCATTCCCTTCTGGCTTGCAATATTTCTGCTGAAAAATTAGTTGCTAATTTAATAGAGTTTACCTTGTATGTGGAAAGTTGCTTTTCTCTTGCTGCTTTCAAAATTCTCTCTTTGACTTTTGGCAATTTGAATATAATGTGTCTCAGTGTAGATTCTTTCAGTTTGTTTTATTTGGTGTGACTTGGGCTTCTTGGATTTCATTGTCCATTTCCATTCCCAGATTTTGGAAGTTTTTAGCCATTATTTCTTTGAATAAGCTTTCTATTCATTTTTCTTTCTCTTCTAGTTTCTGGGACTTCCATAGTGTGTATATTGATCATCTTCATGGAGTCCCATATATCCATTAAGGTTTCTCTTCTTTTTTAATTCTTTTTTATTTCTTCTCCTTACTGAGTCACTTCCAATGACCTGTCTTTGGATTTACTGATCCTTTCTTTTGCTTGATCTAGTCTGGTTTTGAACCCCTCTAGTAAACTTTCAGTTCAATTATTGTGTTCTTCAGCTCCGTGATTTCTGTTTGGCAATTTTTACCATTTTATCCCTTTGTTGAGATTCTCACTTTGTTTATGTATTGTCTCATGACTTGACTGAACATCTTTGTGACAGCTACTTTGAATTCTGTATCAGGCAAAGTTTACGTTTCATTAGGGTTTGTTTCTGAAGATTTATATTGTTCCTTTATCTGGAACATGTTCACCTGGTTATTCATTTTCCTTGATGCTGTGTTGATATTTCTGCATTAGAACAGTCACAACTTAGACTCGTTCAGAAGACCCTATCAATCAGTACAGCCAGAGATTCTGGGTCCTCTACCAATTCTTTCCCTCCCTAGAGAGAAGCAGGTTGCTGTATTTTTGTTCTGCTCACTTTGTGCTGAGCCATAGGAGGGGAGAAATTGTTTCTATCAGCTCAAAGTACTGCATTCATTCTCTCCTAGGTAGCTGAACTGGACTGGACCCATCAGAGCTCCAAGACTGGCAAGACAGATGTCAATTCTGTGGGGAGCCTCAGAGGAGTTGGGATGTTGGACACATGAGCCAATCTGATCTTTGGCTGGAGAAGAAACTGGGAGCTAAAGATCTCTTCCTGATTACATGGTGCTGTGGAGGAGGTAGTGATTTTGGTGAGAAGGTATTCTGAATCTCTCTATCAGCTCTGTGCATCTGGTTTCACTTTTTCCAAGAATATAGGAGCCTTTCAATTTGTTTCTGTGTTTCTCACAAAGGGAATTTGTTCATAATGCTGAATCACTGCATTTTGGAGACCAATTAGGTCTCACTGTTTATTCTTTTTACCACTCACTGGAACAAGAAAATTGCTAATTGCATAATATATTCTAACCAGGAATGACATGAAACAGAATTTTTAAGAGAGTGATGGAATATTTCATCAGAATCATTGAGCTTCTGGTGAGGTAATTATTTTATTTTTAATAATTTTAGTAATTTAAGAACAGCCTGGCTGCTAACAGCATTCAGACTAATTGGGATATCAACTTTTACTAGAAGAAAATAACGTGCTTGAAACTTTTTTAACTCATGAAACAATTAATTAAGAAATATTCTTACTTCAAAAAAATTCAGAAAAGGGATATTCTTCTACTGATCAAACTATGACTTATCAGAGCCTGAGGATGTTTCCAATAGAGCTTCTAGTCCTAGCTTATCAAGGGTATACCTTACATGCTGCTGGTTATGATGTGCTATTTCTTCAGGTGTCTTGGATAGGGTACCTTCTCCATTCTCCTCTTCACCCCACTAGTTTAAAAACAAAAAGAAAGAAAACAGACAAAAAATGTTTTTCTCACCCACTGGGCCAATAATTGTATTTTTCTTTATAAGAAAAAAAGGTTTTATTTCCCAATTGAAAGAATACCTAATCCAATATTGTTGCAAGGTAGACCCTATCTCTTTACCTGAGAAGTGATTTTAATATCCAGCTGGCCACCTAGCATAAGAGTAACCATTTTGAAAGAATGGATGTGATAGTGTGGAAAAAATAAGAAATAAATAGAAAGTTAAGAAGCATTTAAGAGAGATTTTGGACATCCCACAAAGTAACCCAGGATCTGACCTCTAAGGGGTCAATTCACGAAGTAAAGTACAGCAACAATGGCCTCATATTTGTTCACAACTTCTTGTACTAATGGCCTTTTACAGTGAATGGCCTTTGCCACCCCTTCCATCAAGAGGTGCAATCTTTATCTCTAACTTTTTTTTTTTTTTTCTTTAGAACTAGAAATTCCATTTGACCCAGCCATCCCATTACTGGGTATCTCTAACTTTTAAATCTGATCTTGGTTTTATGTCTTACTTTACTCAATGGGACATTAGCCAACATGCCAGAAGCAAAGTCTTCAAAAGTGTGCATTGGGGCTTACCCTCTCCTACTTGCTTCTGGAACTTCTACTGTCACCAAATAATGAGGATCTACCTTGAGAGAACACAGCTTCCCCAGCTGAGTTTTCAAACATATGAGTCCACCATATCCTCAGCTCAGCTATCACAACCTAGAACATCCAGCCAACCTACAGAATCATGATAAATGATAAATACATATTGTTTTAAATGTCTGAGTTCTACTTTAACATAACAAAAGCTGCTACTATCCGGATGTAAAATTTACTAAGAAACCATTAGTGAGTTCCTAACAGAGAAATTACAAAAATTAATTGGAGAAGGAGGGATTTCCAAGAAAACATTCTTTCATAATAGTAAGTCTCAAATCTAACATGTTGGCTGGAATTTAAAAGAAGTTTTTAAAGGTAATTTAGAGACTCATAGAAAATCAATCTCTCTGTAGGACTAAAAATATCTCAGCTTTGAACACTTTTTTCATTCTTATGAGACTTGAAAGCATAACCATTGATCTAGCAAGAGCAATTTGCTAATAATTAGGCTTGTGAGGGAGGCTTAGGATTGTTACCTACAGGGTGGGTAACAGGCCCTTTAATTCACAGAAGCCACTGCCCTAACAAGAAGAAAAAAGATGTAGAAGAATCAGCAACCGCAATGGTTCTGTTCACTAAAATCCAAATGATATTGAACTCTGCCACAGAAAAATAACTTTCAAGCCCAAATTTGCCCTATTCTATACTTGATGCCATCTGCAAAGAAGAAATAAACTTCAGGTCTATTTACCCATTCCCAAGACATTCTGCAATACTTTTATATTCCTTTCACAAGGCAATTATTATTATTATTATTATTTTCCCTTTCAGGAATATGAATATGCACTCTCCGATTAGACTTGAAGCTCCATGAGGGCAGGGTCTGTGTTTACTTCACTTTTTTATCTCCCACAGCACAAGGCCCAGGGAAGGTGCTCAATCATTCTTTGTAACATAAATGAGTGGAAGAGGGCAGGCTTTATGTAGTGCAGGGACTAATGTCCAACTGACTGTCCCCATGGCCTGAACAGAGAGCTTGGCCAATAAATGGCCTCTCTTTTGTATAAAATAAGGTTTACATTATGAAAAGTCACATAATTCATAAAATCTGTCATTTTTTTTCATGAGGGTAGCTAAACTTTCACCAGAAATCATGACACATCTCTGACATGTTTTCCTTTGAGTGATTTTCCTATATTATTTGTTATTTGAACCGCTTCTCTTGTTTGAGATGTCAGAAAGCCTGAGCAGGAGAGAGACTATGATCATCTCTGGGGAAAAAATTCTCTTCCCCAGAGAGCGTCTGCCAAACAAATTACATCTCAAGGTGAATTTTTTTTTTTTTTTGAAATGCAAACTGATTAAAAATAGTATTGTTTTGTGTTCAGTTGGTTAATTTAGTAAGACTATTTTTACTGTTTCAGTTGCTTATACCCCCAAAAAGAACAAAAAACTACCCTTTCCCTGATAAAATATTTATCATTTTATATCTTAAAAGAAAGAATCAAATCAATTCTATTTTGAAAGGCACATTAAAAATGTAAGCACAAAGCACAGTGCACATTTCACAGAAGATTGGAACTGCTAAAAATTTTTTTTTTCATCTACGAGAAGAAATCAAATGAAGCCCATTTGCCTCTGGGGTTTTAAACATCATTACAATTTATCTTAATAATGAAGTTAAAATTAACTGAAAGAAGACAAAATGGAAAGAAAAACCCTCACATTGCTAACATGGGTTATTCATGGGAAAATAGATAAAAGTAATATCCTTTGGGCATATTTAAGAAAAAAATCAAAATAATCAAAACATAGGTGACCCATGATTGAAGCAACATCTCACTCAGTCATTTCATGTTTATTGAAGCATAAACTATTCCATAACACACATACTTTATATCCATATAGAAACATATATTTGGATACACACACACACACAATAAAAAATAAATGCAACCACCAAGAGAGCTTTAAAATTATATTTGAAAATATCACAAACAAAATGATCTGCTTACCATGTACTTCTGTTTCTGTCATCACATATAACTAACAGCAAGAGCTTAGTTCTGCTCCACATAAGATTCTCAAATTGTCTTTGTGGAATCTTCCTGGTGAGGAATGAAAAGACTGATGAAAAGGTCAAAGGGGGCACCTCCACTCCACAGGGGCCTCAAAATGCCTCCTTGAGCATTCTTGCTTAGACTTTCCTTCCCCTCTGAGAGAAAGAACAAAACAGGCAGAATGCTCCTTGATAAAGGACAGGGGATTTTTTTTAACCAATTAAATCCTTTTCAGAAAACTAAAGCTGTCACATTGGAGATATAATGATGGTAACAATAATGAACAGCGGAGCCAAATTACACAATAGACGATGTCATGTGTGCTTGTTTATCAGGTGGGAACACCTCTTAGTCATGCACATGCCTCTATGATAAAGTTTAGAAGAATTCAATAACCTGTCTTCAAACCAGGACATTATTTTGGTTTTGATTTTTTTTAAAAAAAACCTGCACATTTCTAGAAGAGGTATTCTAAGCTCCAAATTACAGGACTGAAAATGTTGGTTCTTTTTATTTTTATTTTTGGAGAGTGGGAGAGATAACTGATGTACTATCTTAAATTTTCTTCAGTGTTTTTGAGACACCAAATGTGACTGTCCATTCCTAACAGAGCGGGATCATTTTTTCTCTCTTTCTCTCCCTCTCTCTCTCTCTCTCTTCATCTACAACCATCACCCCAATCATTCAGTTTCCATCATTTCTTTCATCCATTAATTCTGGTTCCCTTAAATATTTGACATTTAAAATTTATACTATGTGCAGAATGATAATGAGGTATCAAAAAGCCACAACTAGCACATTGCCTGTGTTCCAAGACTAGCTAATCGGTAACTTGGTCATGTGGTTAATTTTAAGTATGGTTTGAGGAAACACTCAAAAAGCTACATCAGCCTGCATAGATTGCTAATATATGCACAGAAGTCTTCTTCACAAAACATATAGTCACATAATAAAACTAGAGATGACAGAGAAAATTAACATTTTGGGGACTTGATATTTAAGGAAAGATTTAAATGATGTAATACCTTTCCATTGAAAAGAAAGAATCATAATGAATGAGCAGTACAGAATAGAATATGTGATGAAAAGTTTTGGAATCATAGAGTTCCAGTATGTACACACAATAAATTGTGTGTCATCCTCAAGTTTAGAACAAATATGAAAGCATTTCATATCACATAGTTAAAACCTTATGGAACACAATAGATTTGTTATATTCACATATAAGAAACAGCTGAGCATAATGATTAGGTGCATAGGCTCTGAAATCACAGTGCTTGGATTCTAGTATCAGTTTTCTTCTTGCAAGCTGTGTGAACTTGCACAAATTTATAATACTTCTTGACATCAGTTTCATTTGTAAAATGGAGAGAATTCTACGAGTTAGGATTCAATAGGAGAGAGGAATTACATAATAACTTGAATGAGAAAATGTTAAAATAAAGAATTGACTGTACAAGGGGGTTAAAGTACAGAGGCATTGGCTAATAAAAATCACAAGAACTCTAAAGAATATAGGAATTGTAGGTATAGGGAAGGCCTTAGGGCTGATATTGAGCAGCCCTAACTGTATCAGTATTGTAACTGATACAAAGTAACAGTTGTCCCAGGCCGACATCCATACCTTATTAGAGAGGGAGGACACATCCATGGTTCACCAGATGGCAGACAAGTTGCTGTGGTTGGTTTGTGGAACTTGCTAAAAAGCTACCCTCTGCAACTTACCAGAAACCTACTATCTAGAGTTTCAGAGAAAGCTGTTTACTAGGAGGTGCTCACTGAAGACGCTCCACTGTAAAACTGCACAAGAGGAGAGCCAGTGGCCCCAGGTGCTGGAGAAACTGAACACGCTTCAAGAGCCTGCCTAGAGTACACTGGAATCAGGAAGGAAAACCCTTCCTCCTGCAATGCTTTTCCAATGCCCTTTATTGACAAATATTAACATCATGTCAGCTGATAAAGAAAATATATTTAAAGGGCCCCAGTTTTACAGAGCAGAAATGAAGGCTGGAGAATTTGAAGGTCTCAGAATTTGGAGCTGAGAGGTATGAATTGATAACAGGGAGATAAATAATGATAGAATTGTTGGTAGCATTATAAGCATAACAGCTCCTGTAGAGCCCTTAGCACAGATTCTGTGACACAGTAAGTGTATCTTTCATTCACTCAACAAATATTTAAGGACTCACTAGATTCCAGGTACTGTGTTAAGTACCAGGCATGCATCAGTGAAGAAAATTGGCATAGTTCCTGTCTCAGAGAAGAATAATATGAGCTGTTAAACTGTAGCTTTTAAAATAGTTTAGATAAATAGCAGATCCATAATGTCTGTTAAGACAGTGTGTGTGTGTGTGTGTGTGTGTGTGTGTCTGCCTATGTGTGTGTGTACATAGTGGTCTGATGCAATACCATATTTATTCTTTTCATGAGTTTTTCTTGTATCTGAATCCATAGAATTTGAAGGTATACATGGAAGATGTGTGGAACAGAGTGTATTAGTGTAATACTGAATATGATTCTCATCATAGCTTGAGGTTACTACTGCCATTAAGTTCTACCTATCTGGAACACTGAAAAAGAATAGCCAAGTAGAGAATGGGTGAGCAGAGCAGTAGACCTATCTTAAGATAACATCATGAAAATTCTGCACAGCTTAAGAGATGTGGATTCTTCATCATTATTCATGCTGTTCTCTTAAGGTACTGATCTATTAAGGGTTAGAGTAAAAAATGTAAAGGAGTAATTATAAACACCACCAGGGTTATATGTTTAAAGTCACTAAAAAAATTTAGTGCTCAGCTATAGGTCCTAACAAAAGGACCCAGGGATCCCTTTTGTTAGCGTCAGATGGCATAGAATAAGAAAACTGCATCTGCAAATTGTAACTAGAAGATTAGCTATACTTTAAAATGGCACTGTAGTAGGCATCCACCAACAAATTTTTGAGGTTCTGTTATGAGGTAGACACTGTATTAAGTGTTGAAGATTAAATACTGAGCAAAAAATGCAATGTTCTTGGGTTGTGGTGGTGAGAAATGCAATTAATAAAATGATCATGCTAATGATTATAAGGAATACCATCTCAAAGGAGTAGACAAAACACAAACATGAACCAGAGTGCATCAGGGAAGGAGTCCCTGAAAAAGCGATACTGTAACCAATGAAGGAGTAGCCATTAATGAGGCAGAGATGAGAAGTGGGAGTAAGAAGAGAGGAAGACACCAAAGGGGGTGAGGGTGAGAGAAGCATGATAACAGGCCCTAAGTAGAAGCCCTTAGGACATGGACAAGGAACCTATGAAAGACTCCAAAATGAGAGGGACAGACTTCTATGATGGCAGGAGAGAAATTGGCAGGGTAAAATCACACAAAGAGTTGTAGGCTGAGCAGATGAACTGGTCATTATCTAAACAGAAATAGGACAAAGAAAAGCCATTGGTAGATTTTAAGTGTCTAAGTGTGGAGAATAGGATTGGGTGACACAATCAGATTTTTATTTTATAAGATATAATAACTTTGGATGCAGGATGAAGAATGGAGTGGGAAAATCCCAGAGTTGATGCACAGATTTCAACGGAAAAGAGCATCACAGGAAGGAGTCACCAGCCATGTCACATGCTGGGAGGTGACCAGCCATGTCACATGCTGGGAGATGAAGACTAAATAATGTCTATTGAATTTTATACGGTTGACTTAAATTAGAACTGTTCTGGTGGAATGTCAAGAAAAAAATGAAGATTAAAGTGGATTACAGAGTGAGTTGAAAGTAAGGAAATAGAGAAAGTGGGTACTGATAACTCTTTTAAGAACTCAGGTTAAATATTTCACTTGAAAATACCCATCACCCTGCTTACAGAAATCATTCCCTGGTAACTGATTCACTCTGGAAAGATAATCTTTCATCAGTGAATGGCTGGCAGATTTGAAAAATGAGACAAAGATTTTTAATTTCCATCTTCTCAAATTGACTCTAATTTATTTCCAGTATTTTTTATTAAACTCTGAGACAACAGTCCTGAAGATCATCTCACCTCCATGAATGAAATAAATCAAGACTGTAAGCGCCTTGGAGATAGGAACTATATCTTCACATACTTTATGCTGAATAAATCCTTGTTGAACTGTTGAAGAATACAAAAGCTGATGCAAAACTACAAAATTGTGTTATAAAATCTTCAGTTTAAAAGGGCCTTCAAATCCATCCAGTAAATTATTACTCTGTCCCAGCAACGAATGTATGATCTAAAAGAAAGTGCGCAAAGTTTTAGCAATAACTAATAACGTCATAAAGATCTCAGTACTTGGAATGTTCTCACATAACCCATAAGTGTCCTTATTAACAGGGAGCTTCTCCTCTCCTCAAATATTAACATTCCCTCCTCATTCTTTGCTGTTGATGCCTTTTCATTTATTTGGGAAAAAAAATGACCAAAGAAAACAACTCCCTTTTCCAATATCACATCTAGGAACCAAGAGTGATCTGTCTCCATCAATTCTGTTTACCTCCTATTTGAATTGTGGACCTGTCCATCCTCCTTTCCAAGGCCAATTCTTGCAACTGTGCCTGTAGTCTCATTCCCTCTCATACACAAGGAATGCATCTTTTCTCCCTCCTGCATGATTATTCTCCCTTTCTTTACAAAAGCATTTCTAATCACATACAAACACGACATAACATTTCCTATTTCTAAAAAATTTTCCCTTGACTCTCTCACACTTTTTGTTACCTACTCCCTTTTCTAATAAGAATTCCTGAAAGAATTGCAGATGCATACTTTTTTAACTTCCTTAGCTCCAATTTTCTCTTTAACATTTTGATCCTACCCTACATCAAAATTGCTTTTTTCATAGTCACAATGAATGCATCTTGCCAAATCCAGTGCCCACTTCTATCTCAATTATTCTGATCTTCTAAACACAATAATATTTGACATAGTGGCCCCATTTTTCTTCTTGAAAAACTTTCTTTGCTTGGCTTCAAGAATATCATGCTCATATGGAATTTTCCTATTCACTGAACATCTCTGAAGATTCCCCTTTCTCTTTATGTTGAAGTACTCATGGCTTAATCCTAAAATGTTTATATCCTAGCAAAAAAATCTCACCCAAAGCAATAACTTTAAATGTTCTGTATGTGCTGAAGACCTATGCATATTTATCACCAGCACTTCCTTCTCTGAGTTGCAGATTCATTTATATAATTACCTACTTTATGTTTAAATAACTGTTAGGAAGTTCAAAAGGACAATTCTTGACTTCTCACACCTGCACCACAAATCTGCTTCTCTCCATGTCTTCTTTATTTCAAGAACTGCCACTATCTACCCTCTACCATTTGCTCAAACCAAAATTTGAGAGAAATCTTTCTCTTTTCTTATTATCCCATACAGACTCCATCAGCAACTCCTCTTGACTATCTTCAAAATATATCCTGAGCACAACAATTTCTCACCACCTCTACTTTCATTTCTCCTGTCCCAGAAGCCATTATTTTCTACCTATATTGTTTTAATAGTTAGTTGACTGGACTTCAAGGTTCTATTTTTCCTTCCACATTCTATTGTCCATATGAAGACCAGCACGATCATTTTAAGAATAGCTCATGCTCCATGGCAGAGAAGAGTTAGTTGTTTAACAATCATCTTTTCTTATTTTCAAAACTAGAATCAATTTTGCAATTTCTCTTGCAGTTAGATGTGGTATTACTGCTCAGTTTTAGCCAATGAAATATGAGAAAAAGTAATATTTGCTACTGCCAAGTCTAAATCCCCAAACCCTTCTATTAATATGTATGATTCCCCATGTTCTTTCCCTTTCTGCTAACTTGATGCTGCAAGCATGCAACTTGCCTCCAGATGGAAGGCTGTGTCACTGAATCACTCTCTGAAGGAGAGTTTTCCACTGGTCAAGAATAGATGTTCTAAATTTTACACAAATGAAAAATAATATTGTACTGCCATTGGTGCCATAGTATATTTTGGGTTTGTTACTGACGGTAGCTAGAATTACCCTAATTAGTACATTCTCAAATACAAAATACTCCAGTGGCTTTCCATTATATTTAGAATACATTTAAACCTCTTTCTTTCCATGACCTTTGGGGCTCTAATGGCCTGTGCCTTTCACAATTCTGTGTGTTTATTTCCTCCTCATTCATTTCTCACCATTCACACTAGGCTCTTGCTATTTCTACAATACTCCAAATGAATTCCCATGCCATGAACTTCGTGTTTGTTTGTATTACTCCATTCTTATACTTCTATAAAGAGGTTTAATTGGCTTAGTTCTGCAGGGCTGGGGAGGCCTCAGGAAACTTATAATCATGGCAGAAGGGAAAGCGAACATTTTCTTATTCACATGGCAGCTGGAAGGAGAAGTGCCAAGAAAAGGGGGAAAAGCCCCTTAAAAAACCATCAGATCTCATGAGAACTCACTCACTATCATGAGAACAGCATGAAGGAACCACCCCCATGATTAAATTATCTCCCACTGGGTCACTCCCAAGACACATGGAGATTATGGGAACTACGCTGCAAGATGAGATTTGGTTAAGGACACAGCCAAACCATATCATTGCTATTCTCCCAGCCTGGAATGCCCTACTCCCACATATTCATGTCTGCTCAAATATCAAATTCTCAGAGAATCTTACCTTATATCTCATCAAAAGTGACATTTCTATATGTAGCATTGTACCTATCTTGCCTTCACAGCTCTTAGATATACCTGTAACTATGTCAATTATTTGTTCGCTTACTACCTTAGTATCTACACCTTTCACTAGAATGTTAGTTCCAGAAGCAACCTGTATCTAACAGGTAGAAAGCAACTACATTGAAGAGACAGCACGTCTGTGATTACATTATATGAGACTGTGACTTCTATCTTGCTAGCAGAATCTCTCTGTTAAATTTCTTGGCTTACACACTTTGATGAAGCTAGCTGCCACATTGCAAGGAACTGTGAGCAGCTGTGAGCCAATAGCTAGGAACTGAGACTTTCAATATGGCAACCCATAAGGAACTGACTTCTGCCATGTGACCTTGGAAATATATTCTTCCCTAGTCCAACCTTCTGATGAGACCTCAGCCCCAGAAGATATTTTAAGCTACTGAGTTTGTGGTAATTTGTTATACAAAAAGAGATAACTAATTCAACCCTTGTAGTTCAATTGATCTTTGTACAATAAAAGAAAATAAATGAAATTTTTTTTTTCCTGGTAAAACCAAATAGGATAACAGAAAACTAAAAAAAAGTGCTACTTGCTTGGATGCCTGATGCCATAAAATATAATCTGATATCTACTTACAGTGTCTTCCAGCTTAGTTTTCAGATTTGGTAAAAAATGAATAAAAGTAAATTCTTCTTATCATCTTTACAGTCATCCTGAATGCAGAGTGTGGTACCATGGAAACATGAATAGTGCAATATTTTCCCTTCTCCCAGACAGTAGAAACATCAAGGAACATGGCATTAATGCTCTCTTTCTGAGACACTGTCATTTCTTGGATGACTGGCTCTACCTCTTCCACTTTAAGAATAATATAAGGAAAAAATTGAAAGTCCAAGTTATTTTGTTCTTGTTCCTTCTTTCCTTACAAGGTTAAAAAGAAAACTTTAGAGAAAAACATATCATGGAAAACTTAGCTTTTGTCACATGTATATTGATGGGGCTTGGCCTGGTTGTGCACTTACAAAATATTTGGTTCCACTAAATAACATTGGGAGCTATAATAATGACACCCTTGATGCAATATGTTGTATTACTTCTATGTTAGAATATATGTCCCAAAAATTAAAATAAATCTCTGCTCTAGAAACAGAAAATGATGTAAAAAATTTACTTAAATGGAAAAGTAGTGACAAATTTTCACTTTGAAGTAAATGTGTGACATTAGCTGACAACAGGAAAGCCAGCTCTGATTCTCACTGCACTAGTGGTGTGGTTGAACACAAAGCCTCTTAAGCATTTAGCTAGATGACTAGGGCAGAAGACGGTACCCAGCCTCTAAATACCTATATCTGTGAGAATGCATTGAAACCACTAAAATTATCATTGAAGAATTGAGATTAGTATCAAATTTGGAGAATGGGGATTTTTTTTTCTTGGAAGAGGGATTAGGCTAGATAAATAGATAAGTTTTGGCTCAAATGGCCCAGTGACTGAGTGTTAGATAGTAAGAATAATCTCTGATAATATGGATAGGGATTATCAAAATAGCTGTATCTGCAACAAAACTTGGAGGTCTCATTTCTAGCAATCAAGTATCCACTGAAGATTCTAAATCATTTTTCATTTTACTGTCATTAACAAGAACAAAGTCTGAAACCTGTGTCTTCAAGTGAACCATTAGACAGCTACTTAGGTTTAGAAAACAAAATAATGCCTCAGCATAATGCAAAAGTAATACCAGCACTTGGGTCCTTAGAGGAAAAAAAAAAGTACTATTGCAAGAAAAAAATGTAAATCACCTAACTGGGTAACTTTTTTTTTAGTTGTGTGGCAGAATTCATGGACTTGCCAATAGATACAATAGACTTGCCAATGTATTAGACGGAAAATGTTGAACTTTCTGCTCAAAAAATAAAAGACTGTGAACATCAGTCCCTATTCAATCCTACGAAAATGAAAGAAAGAAAAGTTAGGAATTAAGGTATATCTGAATCCATCCTATCTGCAGGGTGAAAAGCAAGGACAGAAAGAATATTTCATCAATAACCACATCACTTCCTCTCAGAGCCAATTATGACTTTGAATCACATTCAGAAAGGAAGACACAAAGTTACCTTTAGCAAATACCTATTTTAATTGCTTAATAGTGAATACTTCTTTTGGAGCTAATTGGCTTATTTTTCTAAGAGGTACAAAATCTCTCTCCTCAGTAGAATGTTGAGATGAACAATGTTATTTCTTTAGAAGAAAGATTTGGAATATTGTAATTTTTGACATCAGATTATTTTTATCAAAAGATAATGTAAAATTGAACTTATTTTGCCAATTAAATTATTCTGTGGAGGTTTTGAAAGAACCAAACTCTTAACTAAGAAATTAATCCACAGCTGTAATCTGTGTCTTCACATAGAAAAAAAAAAAAGCCTTTTATAACCTTATTTCTGCAAACTCATATAGAGAACTGAGAAGCTAGGGCTGAGCTTGTCTTATCATCCAGTCTCAGTTGCCCTTCCAAAAAATATATGCACACATTGATATCTCTTATAAAAGAGGCTGATGTCTCTTAACTACTCCATGGTATATCAAAGTAGAAATGATGGGAATCGGTTACCTGGTACGGTGGAGTATTTTATTACTGAAAATGTTTAGAATTGATGACACATAGTAATCGGGAGTTAAAACCCCACTTTTAGTAAGTGTTACTATTTTAAATTCTTCTCAGACAATGCACACTCTATTATCTGCATCTGGGAAAACCACTCCACTATCACCATCTTGGTATATCACTTGGTTTAACTATATGACACTTATTATCATATTGAATTATTACAGCTGAAGAAAGTGAGTTCAGAGGTTAAGTAATTTACCTGTAGTTACTCAAATAGTTAAACAAGTTACTTATTCAACTAGTAATTGGTAGAACCAGGATTAAAACCAATTAATACCAATAGCTTCCTAATACCAAGAGCTTCCTAATGCCAAAGCCATTATAATAACCACAAGTTATACTGCTCGAATGAAGACTGAGTTTCCCAACTATCACCTCCTTCTTAATTCCTTAAATGTCACATTCCCAGTATGGGAGTGCTCATGCCAATAAAAAGGCTAAGAGAAATGATGTCTGAACCCCAACTTTCCTGTGAGGAGGAAATTTTTTCTTATAATATGTAGGAATACTGCTGTGGGAAAGAGTTGCATGTATGGGAGAAGGAAGTGAACTCGCCTCGCCTCCTCTGCTAAGGACAGAATAGAGAGGGGATTGTGAGTATATACAAATACTGCATGTGTCAGTAATCCTACCACCCTACATGAAGGATAAAATTTCCTTAATTTGAAGAGGCATATACTTCTCATCAACTAAATATCTCAGACTCAGTTTATTATTTCTTCAAGTCAGCAAAATGTAGTAGGGAGTAAAATATAAGATGAAGGTACATAGAGGATTTTCTACACCACTTATTGTCTATTGATTTCAAAATTAAGCTCTAAACATTTTCATACTACAACAAGAATGAGATTAAACCAGATTTTGAGAACAATACTTGTGAATACTTGTATAATTGCTTTGTCAGGCTAGAAACTAACCTGACTACTCCCAAGTGGACAGTCTACCTAAAAGGGAATGGATGTTCTCACAGCCGAAAATTCCAAGAGGGATGTGTGAAACAAAGACAGGGCTAAAGAGAACCTTGCTTCTCTCTCGGGGAATGGGATTAATTTTGCTTGGACTCTTGGATGTGGAAGTGCCTGGTGCATTTATGGTTACGGTTGTTGAGCTCCCCTAGTCACATAGAAGCAGGCAGAAATGAGATGAGAAATTAGCTCTCAGAGGTCCATAGGACAGGCTTGGGCCTCAGTCTCTGAGCTTGTAAATATTACTACATTTGTGTTTCCTTAAAGGTTACCAGCTGCACTCTGCTACATGGGAATTTAATAAGTGTCAAGCTCTTGATCAGGATAAAGGTATAGGGAAAAGCAGAGCCCCATCTTCTGAGACCAAAATTATAGGAACAGAAACACATGTAGAGAACAGCTTAGCCCAATAGAGTCATGACATTAAGGGCAGCTGCAGTAGCAGAGGCAGCATGATAAGGCTGGACTGGAATAAGGTGAGGGCTCTGTTCACAAGGAAGGTAACCTGAATACTTTTAGAAATATCTAAGACATTTGAGGAGGATGATAATTGACAGGTAGAAAAGGATTCACACCTTTGTAGTTAGAATATTTCAATGGACAATGGTGAATTCAATTTCAAATTTTCTGTAGTGAAAAATCTTATCCTGCTTGTTTGTCTCAACTGGTAAGATGATTAAGTATCTCTACCCTCCTGAGTCTTCTGGTCTAGGGCAAAGACTTCCTAACTATGTAATTAAAATGTCATAATACTGCACAGGAGAAGACCATGGGCTGTGAGGTCAAATAGTTCTAAATTCAAATCTCAGCCCTGACCTGGTCATAATTGGTCAATTAGTTTTTGATGAAGATGCCAAGGGGATTAAATGAAGACAATGTAGTCTATTCAACAGTGTTGGAACAACTGGACAGTCATATGATAAAAATGAGCCTTGACTCTTACTTTTTGCCATATAGAGAGATTAACTTAAAATGGATTCTAGGCTCATATATAAAAGCTAAAACGATAACACTTCTCAAAGAAAACATAGGACAAAAATCTTTTGACCTTCAGTTAAACAAAATTGCTTAGCATGAATCATAAAAGAAAAAAATGATAAATTGAACATAATGAAAATTCTGGCCAGGCACGGTGGCTCACGCCTGTAATCCCAGCACTTTGGGAGGCCGAGGCGGGCAGATCACGAGGTCAGGAGATCGAGACCATCCTGGCTAACGTGGTGAAACCCTATCTCTAGAAAAAAAAAAAAAAATTAGCCGGGATTGGTGGCAGGCGCCTGTAGTCCCAGCTACTTGGGAGGCTGAGGCAGGAGAATGGCGTGAACCCAGGAGGCGGAGCTTGCAGTGAGCCAAGATGCACCACTGCACTCCAGCCCGGGTGAAAGAGCGAGACTCCATCTCAAAAAAAAAAAGAAAAGAAAAGAAAATTCTGCCCTTCGAATAATGCTGTTAAGAAAATGAAAATATAAACTATAATGAGGGAGAAATATTTATGAAATACCATATACAATTGATAGAAGTCTTGTATCTAAGCTATACAAAGAAGTCTTAAACTCAAAAGAAGAAAAAAACCCAAATGAATAACAGACAAAAGCTTTGAACAGAAATTTGAGGAAAGAACTGAAAATAAGATCATTGAAAGATGATTAGCACCATTAAGCATTAGGGAAATGCAAATGAAAACCACAATGAGATCCCACTGAAAAGGTTAAAAATAAAAAAGATTGACAATACCAAGTGCTCAGAAGGATTTGAAGCAGGTGAAAATTTCATAAAAGGCTGGTGGGAATGCCAAATGGTAGAGCCAGTTTGAAAACAGTTTGCCAGTTCCTTAAAAATGTACGGATACACTTACCAAATGATTTAGCAGTGCCACTCATAAGTATTTACCCTAAGTAAATAAAAACTTATGTCCTTCTGTTCATGCAAAGACCTGTGTGTAAATCATATGAGTTTCTTTCAGCCCCCAAATGAAAATAATTCAAATATCTATCCATTGGTAAATGGATAATCAAAATCCATAGAATAGATTACCACTCTATAATAAAAATGAATGAACTACTGATACACTAATTAATCTCAAAATTATTATTCTAAGTGAAAGAAGCCTGATGCAAAAGGCATACTGATGATTCCGTTTATGTGACATTTGAAAAAAAGGCAAAACTCTGGGGACAAAAAATAGTTTAGTCATTGCCAAGAACTACGGATGGAGAAGGAGATACACGACGAAGGGGCAGGGGAGTGTATATGTATATATATATATATATATATATGTATAATAATTTTCTATAAAAAATATATTTCTATATTATATATATATATATTTTTTGAGACGGAGTCTTGCTCTGTCACCCAGGCTGGAATGCAATGGCATGATCTCAGCTCACTGCAACCTACACCTCCAGGTTCAAGCGATTCTCCTGCCTTACCCTCCTGAGTAGCTGGGATTATAGGTGTGAGCCACCGCGCCCAGCCCAGGAGGGTATATTTTTGGAGTAACAGAAATGTTTCATATCTTGATTGCAGTAGTTATTACACAATTGTATATGTTTGTCAAAATTATTATCAAACTGTATACTTATAATGGGTATTTTTATTATATGTAAATTATACCTCAATAAATACTTCTTTTATGAAAAAGCAAAATCGAAAGAAAAAATATTCCATTTCTGCAGTTTACAATCTTGTGCAAATTATTTAACTTCGCTGAGCTCCATCTCCTCATCTGTAAAGTCTTTGCATTCTGTAGTGTGTTCATCTTTATTGCTGTGTAGTAATCCATTGTGTGTATATATAATACCTTTTATATATCCATTTTATTTTTGTTTTCAGTTTTTGACTATTACAAGTAGTGTTGCTATGACATTATTGTGAATGTCTTTGACATACAAATATTTGATAACATGAATATGACTACCACGAGGTAAATATTACTCCTGAGCTCTCATTTCCATATGACTGGTGAACTCAGATAATATATCACACAGCTAATTAGGCCAAGGTACGGACCACTGAAATTCCCTTTGGTAGCTTGTGTTATTATTACTGTTTTGAGATTTGGATACATTCTTCATATCTTCCATTAAATTTCCATCATGTTGCTTAAGCAGAGCCCTATTCCCCACCCCGACCCCTAGAACCTTCCCATCTGATACATGGCTTTGATGTACACATTTCTGATCTTGAGTCCCCATTAAGACATTCACCAAATCTTGGAACTCAGCTGCTATTTGGATTCCCATTGGCCTACACCATAGCTACAGAAGTTTTCCCTTCAAAAACTGGGGACCTATACAACCCCTTTGGAAAGATGTTTGTCAATATCTATAAAAAAGGAACATAAACATGATCCAATAATCCCACTCTTTGCTGTATACTCAACAGAAATGTGTACATATATTCATGAAAAGATATTCACAGTAATGTTCATAGCAACACTATTTGTCGTATCCAAAAACTGGAAACAACCCAAATGGAATGAATATAAAAGGTGTTATATACACATAATGGTTTATTGCACAGCGATATGAACAAACTACACTGTGCAATAATGTGGATAAATATCACAACTATAACAAAAAAGGTAGACACAAAAGAGTACATATTATATGACTTCATTTCTATAATATATAAATACAGGGAAAGCTACTATGTGATGCTAGAAGTCACGAAAGTGGTTACCCTGACGGGAAGGGGTAAATAATGACTAGAAGGGGCTAGAGGGGTCTTCCTGGAGTCTTGGTAATATTGTTTCTTGATATAGGTCTTTTGTTCAGTTTATGAAACTCATGGGACAATAAATTTATGAATTGTGTGCTTTTCTGAATGTTACCATAAAATGGTACTTCAATTTTAAAAGCATATGTAAAAACCATAAAATATTTACATTAATAAATTCATGGTTAAAAAGCATATGTAAAAACAATAAAATATTTAAAATATTTACATTACCAAATAAATTCATGGTTCATACAACCTCCCTCTGCCTCACTCCATTCCTTTAGCCACAGAGTGTGAGATCATATTCTCTCCCCAAACTTATCAATCTGATTTAAATAAAGCAACCTTATAAAGCAAGTCCTCTCCATTCACCAAAATTCATGACTGACACAGATGCCAGTGGACCATGGCTGTCATGGTTGCCAACATTCAATCAAACCTAGTTTTGAAAGAGGTTAGAAGTCAAACACATGAATTAAAATGAGTCCAATATATTTCCAGTGTATACAAATAATTTTTTAACGAAAAGGATCAGAACCAGAAATACGCTTCTAATGCCTACCTAGAGTTTACTTTCTCTTAATTGGGAATCGTTGTATCTTAAATTTCCAGAAGTTTTTAAATAGTTTTTTGTTTCTTTCCCCATGAATTAACAAAACTAATTTAAGGGTAATTTGGACTCTAGCATCCATGTTTTGTTTTTTGTTTTGTGTTTTATTTGTTTTGTGATTGTTTTGTTTTGTGTTTAACTCTAGCATCCATGTTTTGTTTTTTGTTTTGTTTTGTATGCTTGAGATTTACAAACTGATGTTATGAGATACAAAAGGTTTTTAGAGGGAAGCAAATTAATATATATATAATTTCATATCGTTACTTTTTTCTATGACAAGAGCTTCTAAAAATCTTAACAAAAATCCTGAATACAATACAATTTTATTAACTATAGTCCTCATATTATATGTAAGCTCTCTAGACCTATTTATCATATCATACATATCTGCTACTTTGGCTCCCTTGACCTACATCTTCTCGTTTTCTCTCTTCAAATCCCACCACCCCTAGTAACCACTGTTAATTTTCTGTCTTTGTATATTTGACTTTTGTTTTTATATCCCACATATAAGTGAGATCATGCATTATTTTTCTTTCCGGGTCTGGCTAATTTCATTTAGCATAATGTCCTCAAGTTCAATCTATGTTGTGACAAATGGTAGGATCTCCTTTTTTTAAGGCAAAATAATATATACATGATATTTATATACCACATATAATCTCACATTTTCTTTATCCATTTGTCTATTGATGGACATTTTTTATCAGTTGTTTCCATACCTTGGCTTTTGTGAATGACAAATGCAACAAACCTGGGAATGCAAGTATTTTTATAAGGCTTGGTGATTTAATTTCCTTTGTGTATATACTCAGAAGAGGGATTGCTGGATCATATGACAGTTCTATTTTTAATTTCTTTAGTAACCTCTATAGTGTCTTCTATAATGACTGTGCCAAATTACATTTCTACCAACAGTGTACTAGGGTTCCCTTTTCTCCACACCCTCACCAACATTTGTTATCTCTTGTCCTTTTGGTAATAGCAATAGAAGCCATGTTTTTAAGGCCTAAAAAATAAAAGAAGCATATAACATTTCTCTGTGAATTTATCAGTTTCATTCATTAGCAACATGCTCACTGAGTTTAATAATATCAAGTAATAACATGGCCCATTAACGAGGATTTTAGTTTTTCAGAATAACACACATAGCTATATTTGCATCAACCTTTTGGGCAAAACTCATAAAATGGTATAACACTGCCTTGTTGCCAGATTCAACCCATTTCCCAGCAAACCTGATAGTCGAAGACTCTGAAGACACTTTAAATTTAGATTTGTTAAAAAATAGATTTGGACACTATTTGATATATCAACACTCCAAAGAGAATTCTAAATATACTTTTGAATCTATCACTTCCCATTCTAGTCTCAGTGATGATTCCCACTTATATTATAAAGAACATTAGCACAAAAATGTAACCAGACCCCTAAGGCTAAAGACTGTCTACATTTGTTTTCAAAGAGGCTTTGACATCTCCAGTTACATACACATTGGATACACCGCTGCCCTCTGCCCAGAGGAAATACATTTCCAGACTTGATTCCTACAGATGACACATACAGATTTTGCTTCACCTCCAGTCTGATCTTTATTTTGAATTCCCTTGCATTAATTAGCTTGAGGCATTTTTAGGAAAACTAACAAAGAGCACACTTCCTTTTCTTTCTTCTTTTCCTTCTCTTCTTTCCCCAAACAATTATTGAGTACTTCCTATATTTCAGACATAGGTAATACAAAGACCACTAAGGCACTGACCTATACTACTATAAAATTCCTACCAAGCTACCAATTTTAGACAATTTGAGTTTCCTTAGCATCTTGGAATCTGACTCTGAGTTAGTTTCTGATGAATAACCTGCACTTCTTTAAAAACCCAGCTTTGCTACAGACCTTTGCCTATTACAGACTACAGCTGAAACAAAGGGCAAGGATTCCTCCACTATGTTCTTTATTAGTCCCAACACCTCCTTGACCGCCCCCTTCTCATTCACTCCACCCACTGACTTTCATGGCCCAGTTGGTAAGGTGATTTTACTAGGAATCCCAAACGACTGGAAACAGCCTGCATCTTCCCAGAATCCCCAGAGCAATTTTTGTGCTGAGATTTTCTGATGACCGTATTTCACAGATGAGGACCGGGGATTAGATGCAAGGCACAGAAAGCCAGCACTGACCCAGGGAGAACCTCAAACCATCTGAGCCCTACTTTGGTGCTTTTCTACTTTGTTCTAGAATATTTATGGGGATTTGTCATTGTAAAGATATAGTGATGAGGGAAACAGCCTTTAATCTCTTAGTAACTATAAAATCATAAATAAATATGCTATAACTATCCCACCTTATTTTTCCCCCAATCAATTTTCAACTTGATTTCATTTCAGGATCACCACTGAGAGTCATTTTATATGCAGACAAAGTCCTTTATTGCATAATTTATTGCTTCTCAGTCTCTCAAAGAGCTTACTAGTCCTGGATCAGAATTTCCATTGTGCTAACACTAAGGGCTACATTTTTTTCTGGTTAGGTAGCTGGGAATTAGTACTAATAATATGAGAATTGTGACATATCGTTACATCCTTCCAGTAGATTGATACCTACCTTAAGGAAAAAGCAGTAGTGCTTTTATTAAAATTTGAGGTGTTCTACCTAAGCTCAGGTTATATCTGCTTATTTCATAAGACACAAAAACAAGGTATCTTTCTGCAGAAAGTGAGACAGTTATTTTAAAAATAAAACTATATCTGCTTCTATTGTTTGGTATTTCAAGTAAAAGTAATGTTTTAAGTCCAATTATTTGCATAATTGACCAAAGAACTATTTACTGTAAGATGTGTGTGTGTGATCCTATGAAAACAAAAAAAGTACACATTATAATTTTTAATTATTCAATACATGGTACTTAAAAGTCTACCAAAAGTGAATCCACTTAAAAATAAACCAAATGCGCATAGAAAATAATGAGGGAAAGTGTGTTTAAGATTTTATCTTGAAAAAGGAAACTAAAAATTTTGAAATTTAGGTCATTTTATCTAACTATTAGTAAAATACAAATTATAATTGCAACTAGGCTGTAGAACACAAGCAGGCAAACTGTAGCCTGTGGGCTAAATTTGCATGGCCTAGAAGCTAAGAATATGTTTCAGATTTTCAAAGGATTATTAAAAATATATATATATGGCAGAGATTATATATGGCCCACAAGATATCATTCCATCATTCCTTTTATTTTTTTATTATACATTTTTATTGTTTCTATATCTTTTTCCTTAAAAACTTTATTTTTATGTACTTAGAGGATATTGTGCTTTATGTAATCTTCTGGAACTTCTTTCACTTAATATTATATTGCTAACACTTATCCAGATTGTTGTGTGTTGATGAAGTTTATTTTTTAAGCCACTGTATCATCATTCTATGGTGTAAACATGCCACTATTTATCTACTCTCCCATTGATGGGCATTTTTCCAGATTTTGCAATTGTTGAGAGATTGCTCACAACATTCCTACACATGCTTTTATACATGTAACAAATTTAATCTTAGTCATATACTTAAGAATGGAATTGTACCCAGGTCCATAGATTATATCAATTTTTCCTTTAGGAGATAACATTAGACTATTTTTCCAAAGTAGTATCCCATTTACACTCCCACCAGCAATATGAAAGATTCTTTGGATCTACATGTCTTCAACAGTTGAAATTGTCAGACTTGCCAATTTTTGGCAAACAAGTGATATCTATGTGGTTTAAAATTGAACTGTCTTAATCACTATTGATATTGAAAATCTCTTCCTATATGCATGGGACATATAAGTTTCATTTTCTGTGAGATGACAGTTTATGACACTGGCTCATTTTTCAGTTTATGTTTTGCTTACTGATTTCTAAAAGTTCAGTATATATTATTGATACAAATCTCTTATTGTGTGAATTGTAAATATCTCCTCCCATTTTGTAAATTGTTTCTTTCTAAGGTTACTTTTGATTAATTACTCATAATTTTAACATAGGCATTTAAATTTTTTTCTATACTCAATAATTTTCTTCTAAGAAATCTTTCCCTACTTAAATATCTAAAAAATAGTTACTTTATTTTCTATAAAGAGTTTTCAAATTTTGTTTTTGAAATCCGAGTCATTTATTTTCTAGTAAGAGTTCAATTTTGTCTTGACTTGTAAGTTAGTTTAGGGATCCAGTTTTATCTTTTACCATATGGATAACCATTTTTCCACCTGCATGATATGACATGCCACCCCTATCATATATCACTTGTGTCATACCTGGATCTTTTTCTGAGCTCTATATTCTATTCTGCTTGTCAATTCATTCTTGGTTGTATTAAAGCCACACTGCCCTAATTACTATAGCTTCATAATAAGCTTTGCAGGCAAATCTCTGCTTCTTATTCCTTTTTAGAAGTGCTCTGTATATTCTTGGCTAATTTCACTTTCATATGTATTTTAGAATTATTTTACCAACTCTATTTGGATTTTGATTAAAATCAAAATAAATCTATTTCTTAATTTGGAAGACTCGACATCTTGCCAATATTAAGTTCTCCAATCCATTGATTGGTGTGAAATATTTCCTCATTTATTTATGTCCTCTATTAAATCTCTTAACAACATTTAAAATATTTCCCTGTGGAGATCTTACACATCTTTTATTTTATTCCTAGGTACTTGATACTACTCTACAATATTGTAAATTATAATTTCTCTTCAATTTTCAGTGCTAAACTTTTTCTTTCTTTTTAAATTGTGTTTTCTAATTATTGGCTAGGTAGAAATGCAACTGACTTTTGGATACATCAATCTCCAAATTTTGCTGAACTCTTTTTTCTAATTATTTTAGAAGCTTTTGGGTTTTCTTTGTTTAAAAAATCTAAATTATGAGTTTTGTTCCTTTTCTATTCTTATTTATCTAATCTATTTTTATTTTCTTCTGATGCTATCTAGGAACTCCAAGGCAATGTTCAATAAAAGTGGTAAAGTGGACATGCTTATCTCATTACTAATTTTAAAGGGAATGCTTCTAGTTTGCTCTAAAATTTTTAATATTTTTATTACATTTAGAACTTTTTCTTCTCTTCATAATAGGAATTTCATCATGATTTGGTTTTGAGTGTATTGTAACAGACTTTTTCTTCATCTATTGAAATGAACTTTTGAGATTTCTACTTTAAACTTTCAATGTGATAAATGACATTTATGGATTTTCTAACATTAAACTTGTCACACATATATGAAATCAACCCATATTGATCATGGTATATTATCTATTTTATACATTTCTGAATTAGATTCAAGAATAATATTATAGTTTTATTCTTGAGTGAAACAGGCCTTCGTAATAGGCCTATTTCCAGTAGTTTCCTTTTCAGGCATTCTTCTTTTATAACATAATAAGAGCTATAAATATAGCAAAGAACAGCTTTTGCTACCCCAAATTTTAATTTACATGGTTTTCATTATACTTCAGGTCTATGTCATTATGAATTTCCATTTTTAAAATTTTCCTTAATCTGTATTTTATTTAGTGGCACAGTACTAAGTTTGCATTTGTGGAGGCACCACCAATTCACCTTTGTGTCATTAATTTCCAGCTTAATTGCTAAATGATCATAGAGATCACAGTTTCTATAGTACGCATGATGGTTAATATTGAGTGTCAACTTGATTGGATTGAAGCATGCAAAGTATTGTTCTCAGGTGTGTTTGTGAGGGTGTTACCAGAGATTAACATTAGGGTCAGTTGACTAGGAAAGGCAAACCCACCCTCAATCTGGATAGGTACAATCTAATCCGCTGCCAGCGAGGCTAGAATAAAAGCAGGCAGAAGAACATGGAAGGACTAGACTGGCTAAACCTTCTGGACTTCATCTTTCTCCTGTGCTGGATGCTGCCTGCCCTCAAACATCAGACTCCAAGTTCTTCAGCTTTTGGATTCCTGGACTTACACCAGTGATTTGCCAGGGGCTCTCAGGCCTTCCAACACAGGCTGAAGGCTCCCATATCAGCTTCCCTACTTTTGAGGTTTTGGAACTCAGGCTCCTGGCTTTCTGGCTTCTCAGCTTGCTGACAGCCTATTGTGGGACTTCACCTTGTAATCTTCTGAGTCAATTCTTCTAATAAACTCCCCTTTATATATACATTTATCCTATTAGTTCTGTCCCTCTACAGAACCCTGACTAATACAGTACCGATTCTTTGAAATTTATTGATTTTTTTTCCTAATACATGACTAATTATTAAAAATGTTTCCTATACACGTGAGAAAAATATGTAGTGTTTAAGTTTGGATTCAGAACTCTATGTAGCTATCCATTTGGGTCAAGCTATTTAACACTGACTTTTTTACCCTAAAATGTAAAATTTTCTGCTCTAATCTTTATTATTTCTTTTCTTCTACTAATTTTGAGTTTGGTTTGCTTTTACTTCTCCAGTTTTTTAAGATACATCATTATGTTGTTTATTCGAAGTTTTTCTTTTTTGATATAGGCACTTATAGCTATAAATTTCTCTTAGTACTATTTTCACTATATCCCATAGATTTGAGTATGTTGTGCTTCTATCACCATTTGTTTCAAAAAATTTTTCAATTTTCTTCTTAATTTCTTTAATGACACCGCTGGTCAGTCAGAAGCGTATTGTTTAATTCCCATGTCTTTGTATCATTTCCAAAATCCCTCTTGTTATTTTTTTCAAGTTTTATTTTATAGTGGCCAAAGAAGATGATGGATATTATTTCAGTTTTTTGAATATTTTGAGACTTGTTGTGTGACCTAACATATGGCCTATCCTTGAGAATGGTCTATATGCTGAGGAGGAAAATGCGTATTCTGCAGCTATTGGATAAAATGTGCTGTAAATATATTTTAGATCCACTTGTCCAATAGTGAAGATTAAGTCTGATGTTTCTTTGTTGACTTTCTGTCTGGAAGATTTGTCCAATGCAGAAAGTGGGATGTTGAAGTCTCCAATATTATTATATTGAAGTCTTTCTCTCTCTTTAGCTCTAATAATATTTGCTTTAATATCTGGGTGCCTCAATATTGGGTGCATATATCTTTACAATTGTTATGTCTTCTGAATTGACCACTTTATCATTATATAATTACCTTCTTTGTCTCTTCTTAGAGTTTTTGTCCTGAAATCTATTTTGTCTCATATAAATAGAGCTACTCCTGCTCTCTTTTAGTTTCCATTGGCATAGAATATCTTTTTTCATCCCTTTATTTTCAGTCTATGTGTATCCTCATAGGTGAAGCATGTTTCTTACAGACAACAGATCACTGAGTCTTGTTTTTTCATCATTCAGCCACTCTGTCTAGGATTGGAAAGGTTAGTCCATTTACATTCAGAGTTGTTATTGATATGTAAGGACGTGCTCCTGCCATTTTGTCATTTACTTTCTGGTTGTCTTGCAGTCTTCTCTCCCTTCTTTTCTTCCTTCCTGTCTTCCTTTTAATGAAGGTGATTTTCTCTGGTGGTATGATTTAATTTCTTGCTTTTTATATTTTGTGTATCTGTTGTATGATTTTTGATTTGAAGTTAACATGAGGCTTACAAATATTATTTTATAACCTTTTTAAACTAATGACCCCTTAACACTGTTTTCATTAAAAAAAAACACACATAGAATGATACACATAGAAACACACACACAAAGAAAACTAATAGAAAATCAGCACTTTAACTTCATCCCTCCACTTTTTGACTTTTGGTTGTTTCTTTTTATGTCTTACTGTACAGTCTGTCTTGAAAAGTTGTTGTAGCTATTATTTTTGAATGGCTTATCATTTAGTCTTTCTACTTAAGTCAAAATAATTTTACACACCACAATTACAATGTTACACTATTTTGTGTTTTTCTGTTTGCTTACTATTACCAGTTTTATATCTTCAGTTAATTACTTCTTGTTCATTACCATCCTTTTACTTCAGATTAAAGAACTCCCTTTAGTATTTCTTGTAAGACAGGTCTGGTATTGATGAAATCCCTCAACTTCTATTTGTCTGGGAAGGTCTTTATTTTTCCTCCACACTTAAAGGATATTTTTTACCAAATATACTATTCTAGGGTTAAAGTTTTTTATTATTTTTTTTTCTTTCAGTACTTTAACTATCTCATGCCACTTTCTTCTGCCCTGTAAGCTTTCCACTAAGAAGTCTCTGCCTGTCGTATTGGACCTCCATTTTATGTAATTTGTTTATTTTCTCTTGTTGCTTTTAGGATATTTCCTTTATCTTGGACCTTTGGAAGTTTGATTATTAGCTGCCTTGAGGTAGTCTTCTTTGAGTTAAATCTGCCTGGTAGTCGATACTTTCTTGTACTTGAATGTTGATATTGTTCTCTAGGTGTGGGAAGTTCTCTGATATTATCCCTTTGAATAAACTTTCTACCCCTATCTCTTTCTATACCTCCTCTTTAAGAACAATAACTCCTTTTGAGATTATCTTCTAGATCGTGTAGGTATACTTCATTCTCTTTTATTCATTTTTCTTTAGTGTCCTCTGACTGTGCATTTTCAAATAGCCTGTCTTCAAGCTCACAAATTCTTTCTTCTGCTTGAGCAATTCTGCTATCAAGAGACTCTAATGCATTCTTCAGCATGTCAATTACATTTTTCAACTCTCACATTTCTGCTTGATGCTGTTTATTTAAAATCTCACTATTAAACTTATGTGATAAAATCCTGAATTCTCTCCTTGTGTTATTTTTAATTTTCTTTGAGTTCCCTTAAAACAACTATTTTTAATTCTCTGTCTGAAAGGTCATATATCTCTATTTCTCCAAGATTGGTTCCTAGTGTCTTATTTAGTTCATTAGGTGAAGCCATGTTTTCTTGGATGGTGTTGATGCTTGTGGATGTTCTTCGGTGTCTGGCCATTGAAGAGTTAGGTATTTGTCATAGTCTTCATAGTCTGGGCTTATTTGTGCATGTCCTTCTTGGGAAGCCTTTCCAGGTATTAGAAGAGAGTTGGGCCCCATCCCCATAATGCTTGTCTTTTACAGACTCATACAGGTACTGCCTTGGTGGTCTAAGATAAGATCTGAAAGAATTTTGGGATTACCAGACAGTCTCTTGTTCTTTTCCCTTACTTTCTCCCAAGCATACCAAGTTTCTCTCTCTCTGCTGAGCTGCCTGGAACTAGGGGTGTGGTAATTCAAGCACCCCTGTGGTCACTACCGCTAGCATGGCACTGGGTCAGACCTGAAGCCAGCACATCACTGGGCCTTGCCCAAGGCTCTTCTGTTCACAGAAGCAAGTTCCCTAGGCCCCAGGAATCACCAGAGCTGCTGTCTGGGAGCTAGGAATTGGAGTCAAAATCCTTAGCAGTTCACCTGATGTTCTATTCTAATGCTGGTGAGCTGGTGCTAAAACCACAATACAAAGTCCTTCTCATTCTTCCCTCCCACTTTCCACAGCCACATGGGCTTTTCACTGTTTTACCTCCATCAGTACATGGGGTGTTCTGCCAGGCCACCACTGATGTTCACTTAAAGCCTAAGGGCTCCTCCATCAGCTTGTGGTGAATGCTGCCAAGCCTGGGACTCAGGATTCAGGGAAGCGGGCTCCCCTGTGGCCCAGGGAAGGCCCAGAAATTCTGTCTAGAAACCTAGGCCTGGACTCAGGGACACTAAGAGCCTACTTGTTGCTGTCACCTGCTGTGAGCAAGCTGATACCTATACTGCAAGATAAAGTCCCCTTTATTTTTCCCTCTGCTTTTCTTAAACAGAAGGAGTCTCACCATAGCCACCACAGCTGGGAATGTGCTGGGTGTCCCCTGAATCAAACACACGTCAGAGCCCAAGATCCATGATCCATGGCATACACCCTGAGTATTCCTGGTGGGTTATTTGGGCACAAAGGTGCCTTTTTTTTTTTTTGATGGAGTTTCACTCTTGTTGCCCAGGTTGGAGTGCAATGGCACAATCTTGGCTTACTGCAACCTCTGTCTTCTGGGTTCAAGTGATTCTCCTGTCTGAGCCTCCCAAGTAGCTGGGATTACAGGCATGCACCACCAAGCCTGGCTAATTTTGTATTTTTAATAAAGATGGGGTTTCTCCATGTTGGTCAGGCTGGTCTCAAACTCCCGACCTCAGGTAATCCACCCATCTCAGCCTCCCAAAGTGCTGGGATTATAGGTATGAGCCACTGCGCCCAGCCCCAAAGTCTCTTTAGTCAGCAAGTGGTGAATCCTGCCAAGACTTGGTCCTTCCCTTCAAGGCAGTGAGTTTCCTTTTGGCCCAGGGTATATCTAGAAATGTTACCTGAGAGCTAGAGCCTGAAACAGGGTTCTTACAACTCTGCCCAGATCCCTATCCTACCATGGCTGAGCTGGTATCCAAAATCCTCTTTACTCGTCACTCTCCTCTCCTTACGCAGAAGGAAGGAATTACTTTTGTTCCAGTGAGCTGTACTGCCTGGGGTGGGGGGAGGCATGGCACCTTCCTTTAGCCACCCCTGCTGGTGGCTCTAGGTCATGTACCATCTTAGTTCACTGGCTCTAAGCCCAGCCTAGCACTAGGGTGCCTAGGAATTGCAGTCCTTTTGTCCTAGATTGCCTTTCAAGTTTACCTATGACCCCAGAGCATGCCAGCCTGCAGTAGCAAGGCTTGCTGAGAAATTGCAGTTCCAACCACTGTGTTGGGTGATTCCCCTCTGGCTAGGGCTGGTCCAAATGCTCCCTCTGTGCATGGGCACTTGCTGAGCCCAGCACGGCTTTATTCTTCACTGTAACAGTGCAGCACCAAGTTCAATGTAAAGTCCCCCAGTCACTGTGCTCTCCCTTCCCAAAGTACACAGATTCTCTCTCTGGCCACAGGATCTCTGCCAAGTAATGAGGGAGAGGTAATGTCAGCACTTCAAGATTGTCTCTCCTGCCCTCATCAAAGCCTCTTTCAGTGATATGAAGTTAAAACCAGGTACTGTGATTGTTCACCTCATTTTTGGTTCTTATGATGGTGCTTTTTTGAGGGCAGATAGTTGTTAAAATTTGGTGTTTCAGTAGGAGAGACGAACAGTGTAGGCTTCTATTCTGCCATCTTGTTCCATCTCTCAAATTATAATATCTTCAAGAACTTTATCTCATTAACTTTATGCATCCTGTGTTGCTGCTAAAAATACATCAATCTGGTTTTCACTGTTTTTTTTTTTTTGTGGTCTACTTTTTTTCTAAATTTTAAGACTTGCTGTTTGTCTTTGATATTCTAAAATATTAATGTCATGGAAATTTTGCTTTGGGTAATGGTAGACCAGTTCATTCCACTCATTTCCTCCCACTGAATATAATTAGAAGACCTAAACAACAAAACAATCTGTTGGAAGTCATCAAAAATCTGAAGAATTGCTTGGACCACAACTGAGGGAGGAAAGGTTCTCAGGGATGTGAACCTGGCATTTAATGTGACTCTTCCTCTGGGAGCATTTGTTAATTCTGGAGGTGGCTGCTAAGACTGCTTTTGATAGGTTCTAAGTATTAGAAGTAAGAACACAGACCGCAGCCCATGGCCCATCAAGGGCAGTGGTGGGACTCTCTCATTTGAGAATGGAATAACAAGGAATTGCCATTTAAGAGAAACGATGACACCTAAGTAGAAGGACCTCATCGGAAAAATAAGTCAGAAGGAAATATCTAATGTGAATCATAAAGGAACAATAGGATGAAAAAAAAACAAGATAATGTAAGAGATATAAAGCATACAGTGACTCTATTCTAACATGCATTTAATTGGAGTATTAGGATGAGAGAAGAAAGAGAATGGGTAATTTGAAGATATAATGACTGAAACTGTTCAAAACTTAAAGAGATATAAAGCAACAGTTTCAAGAGATCCTATGAACACAGAGCAGAATAAATTCAAAGAAATCCACACTTAGACACAAACATCATAACAAAACTACTGCAAAGGAAAAAGAATGAGAAAGCTTTTTAAAGCAAATAAAGAATAAAAGGCAAATGATCTGAAAAGAAGTAGCAATAAAAATAATAAATGCTGGTGACAATGTGGAGGAAAGGGAACTCTTATACACTGTTAGTGGGAATGTAAACTAGTACAGACATTACGAAAAACCGTATGAAGTTCCTCAAAAAACTACAACTAGAACTACCACGTGATCCACAAATCCCACTACTAGGCATTTGTCCAAGGAAAACGAAATCAGTATATCAAAGAGATATCTGCACCCGCATGTTTATTGCAGCACTATTCATAATAGCCAAGATATAGAATCCTCCTAGATGTCTAAGAACAGATGAATGGATAAAGAAAATGTGATATATATACACACAATGGAATACTATTCAGTCATTATTTCATTAAAATAATGAAATCCTGCAATTCATATCAACATGGATGGAACTGGAAGATACTATGTTAAGTGAAAGCCAGGAACAAAAAGTTTACCACTGCATGTTTTCACTGACATGTAAAAGCTAAAGAAAAAGTTGATTCCTATAGAGGTAAAAAGGAGAACAAATTATACTAGAGGATGGGAAGGGTAGAGGGAAGTGGGGGATAAGGAAAGATTTGTTAAAGAACACAAAATTACAGCTAGATAGGAGGAATAAGTTCTAGAGTTCTATTGCACTGTTGGATGACTATAGTTTACAGTAATATATAGTTTCAAAGAGCTAAACGGGATATTGAAGGTTCCCAACACAAAGAAATGATAAAAGTTTGAGATGATGGATAATTCTACATGATATGTATCACAACATCACTATGTATCTCACAAATATGTATAATTATTATGTGTCAATTTAATTTTTTTAATTGACAATTAACTCCTCAACAGAAACCCAGGAAGCCAGAAGACAGTGGAAGAAAATCTTCAACCTACTGAAAGAAGAAAGCTCTCAGCCTAGAGCTCTATACCTAGTAAAAACATTGAGGAAAAAGGTAAAATAAATACTTGTTCAAGCAAGCAGAACCTAAGACAATTTTTTGCAAAACATTTCACTGACACAAAAACTAAAGTGTTATTCAGGCAAAATAAAGTTGATTCCAGATGGAAGGTCAGAGAATAAAAAAGGGGAAAAAACAAGAAAAATCAGAAATATGTAGGTGTATCTAAATGAACATTGAATTTATAAAACAACAAGAATAATGCTTTGAGCTTAAAATAGAGAAAATTAAATATATGATTCAATGAACTATAAGTTAAATTTTAAATAAATTTTTAAGTGTTTCAAGACCCTTATATTATTTTAGAAGAGTGAAAGTACTATTAACTTTAAACACTAATCTCTACGGTAAACAATAAAAAAATAAAATAGTATATATTTCTACTTTAATAAAAAGAAAATAATGGAGTTATAAAAACGCAAACAAGGCAAGAAAGAAGAGAAATGGGAATACGAAACAAGTAGGGCAAATACATGCACTTTAAAAAATGGTAGTTTTCAACTCAAATATACCAGCAATTATATTACATATAAATGAACTAAATGCTTCAATTATAAGAAAAATATGATCAGACTGGATAAAGAAAAACACAATCCTGTGATATTACAAAAAACATCTAAAACATATACAGAAAATTTAAAAAGAGAAAATGACTCTACGAATACTAACCAAAAGAAAAATTGATATAGCTAGATCAATATTAGGTAAAACAGACTATTGTTAGAAAGTGTCATTAGGGATACAGAGGAGTATTTCAAAATGATAAATTCAATTCCCCCAGAAGATATTTGTGTGTACCTAAAATCATGCCCTCAAAATATGCAAAGCAAGACTCTACAGAGCTAATAAAACATGATCTAAATAATTATCTAAATAAATAGATGGATTAGAATACTCGGTAAATTAAAGCTGCTTTTTTTTTTTCAAACTAATTTAAAGAATCAGTGCAATCATAATCAAAATCCCAACAACTATTTTGTGGCACATCACAAGTAGATTTTAAATTTTAGTGGAAATGCAACCATCATCTGTAAATAGTGGGTTTTGCTTTTATTTTTTCCAACCTCATCTTTTATTTATATATTCCTGCCTTAATCTACTGGCTTTAATGTGCAAAATAATATTGAATAAAATGAGCTATACTGGGCCTCCTTGTTTTGACCCTGATCTCAGAGGAATCCATACCATTAAAGTAGCTGCTTTATTTAATAGTAGTAGCTAAATTTAAAAATTACTTAAAAAAATTTTTTTGAGACAGGCCTCTCTCTGTCACGTAGGCTGGAGAGCAATGGTGCAATTATAGCTCACTGCAGCCTCAACTTCCTGGGGTCAAGTGATTCTCCTACCTCAGCCTCCCAAGTAGCTGGGACTACAGGCATATGCCACCACATCCAGTTAAGAGTGTGTGTGTGTGTGTGTGTGTGTGTGTAGGCAGCATCTCACTAGGTTGCCTAGGCTGGTCTCAAACTTCTGGGCTCAACTGGTACTTCTGCCTCAGGCTCTCAAAGTTCTGGGATTACAGGCAAGTTGCTGCATTTTTGAAATTATATTTTATCAGTTAAGAGCATTCTCTAGTTATTGTTTTCTATATTTGTTTATAATAAATACACAATATATTTTTTACAAAAGTCTTTTCTGTATTTGTTGAGATTATATATGAGTCTTTATTCTGTTACTATGGTGAATTACATTGATTGACTTTCATATATTATACCAAACTTACATTCCTAAAACAAAAGCAACTTAGTCATGACATGTTATCATTTTTATGTATTTCTAGATTTTATTTGATAGCATTTTGTTTAAAAGATTTGAACCTATGTTTATGAGTTAGATTGATCTGTAATCCTTCCTTTTAATGTCCCTATCAGGTATTGATATCAACACTCCTGGCATTATAAACTGAGTTGGGAAGTATTTCTCCCCCTTTTTTTTTTTTTTAGTCTTGGAAACATGTAATTTGTTTCTATGTTTTTGAGAATGGTGTTGTTTCTTAATTATATAGTAGAAAAAAAAAGTATGTTGAAGTCTCCACCCATGAACATAATAATTTTGTCAAGTTTGCATTGTAGTTCTGTCAATGTTTGCTTTGTGCAGCATACACATTTGGAATTATTATCTCTCTCTGATGAAATGATTATTATCACTACAAAGTATCCCAGCTTGCTTTGAATAATGTTTCTCGTCTGCATCTGATATTAATCTAGCAAGGTCAGCTTTCTTGTTAACATTTGCATTGTTATATCTCCCTACCCTTTTTACCTTCAGACTTCTGAAATCTTACATCTTGGGTCATCACTTGTAAGAAGCATACAGTTGTTGTATTTTAGTCATGTCTCATAATATTTGTTTTTAAGTGGTATCCTACAGTTCATTCACATTTAACATTATAACATGTATTTGTGATTACATCTACATCTTATTACTTTTCATTTGTCTTGCTTATACTTTATTCCTTTTTCTCTCCCTTTTTGCCTAATTTTGGACTAATTACCATTTACCTTTAACTCAGTAATTCTACACTCTCTTTTCTTATTAACTTTCAGTCCATTAAGAGTTTATTTTGGGTAGGCATCTGGGATCCCCTTCTTTTTGTGGGTCCCCTTTCTTTTCTCTTTCACTCCCATTCTATTTTTTTATTTCAATAGATTTTGGAGTACAAGTGGTTTTTTGTTAGATGAATGAATTATATGGCAATGAATTCTGAGATTTTAGTGCACCATCATCCAAGTAGTATACATTGTACCTAATGTGTGTTTTTTTATCCCTAGCCCTCCTCTCCTATTACTCTCTGAGTCTCTAAAGCCCATTATATTATATTACCCTGTATGCCTTTGCATACTCATAGCTTAGCTCCCACTTGTAAGTGAGAACATGGTTTTTGGTTTTCCATTCCTGTGTTACTTCACTTAGAATATTGTCTTCCAGCTCTATCCAAGTTGCTGAGAAAGACATTATTTCCTTCCACTTTATGGCTGTGTACACTCTTTTTCTATTCTTTTAGTGATTTCACTAGATGAAAACAAGCCCTTTGTACTTACTAAGTCTAAGTTTTCCTGCTACTCTTACCATTTCCCAGACAACTCAGGAACATTTGAACACTAACTCATATCTTCTCCTCTTGACTTACAAGCTATTCTTATTATGTACTTCAATTCCATACCTACTCATAATGAGAGCTTACTTTAATTTTATTGATTTACACAGAAAAATTCACTGGATCACTCTCACATATACTTGTTCTTACCTCTTCATTCTTCCTCATGTCTATGAATTTTCATCCGAAATCAAGGTTTTTTTAATGCCTGAAGAATGTGCTGTATCAGAGGCTGATTCGCTGTGAATATATTAAAACTTATGTTCCATAAAATTGTTCTGATGGGGACCCCTTTTCCAGTGTGCTTACATGATTAAATACTTTTGTAAAATTTGAAAAATAAGATATTTCAGCTGAAATGAGTTTAAGACCACTTTCCTTTGCACTAGGGTTTCTTCTTCATCAGACTTCCCTTCATAACAAATAATACTTGATTGGGCATAAGCTAGGGGAGGTAGAGTTGCACACACATTTGGCTTGGGTTTGGAATACATTTTAAAATTTATTGTCACCTCTGTGTGTAGCTAAATAGTTTCTAGCTATTTTTTGGATACTCCTACCCTTTGTTGTGCTGACTCACCTGGCATCAGGACACAAAGATGGAAGGCTGAGGTAGTTAATAAATATGCTGTGCTTTTGTTTGTGTGAAAAAAACAGATACATGTATCCTATGGTGTTCAGCATTGGGAATATGTGGTTGTGGAAGAAGAGGAAGAGGAATAAGAAGAAGAAGGAGGAGAAGGAGGAGGAGAAGGAGGAGGAGGAGGAGGAGGAGGAGGAGGAAAGGAGGAAAGAAAGAAAGGAAAGGAAAGGAAAGGAAGGAAGAAAGGAAAGGAAGGAAGGAAGGAAGGAAAAGGAAAGGAAAAGAAAGGAAAGGAAAGGAAGAAAGAAAGAAAGAAAGAAAGAAAGAAAGAAAGAAAGAAAGAAAGAAAGAAAGAAAGAAAGAAAGAAAGAGAGAGAGAAAGAAAGAAAAAGAAAGAAAGAAAAGAAAGAAAGAAAGAAAAGAAAGAAAGAAAGGAAGGAAGGAAGGAAGGAAGGAAGGAAGGAAAGGGAGAAGGAAGAAAGAAAAGGAAAGTGAAATGTGCAAAGGCATTAGCTAGTATGTGGGGAATTCTTTGATTCATCAGACATTTAAGATCATAAATTAGGTTCTAAATTATGCTTAATAAAAGTAGAAGTTTTCCCTTATCAAGAATATACAGAAAAGCATTATAAATCTACAATACACACATTTTTCTTTTTGATGAGAATTGTGTGAAATAAAATGTATCAGAATTCCTGTGTTTGTTAACTACAAACTTTCAGTAGTGCCACAAATATCAAATTTATATGTGGGTGATGCTTTATGCATCCCAATAGGAAGGATCATATTTGGGAGTATTTGATGCCTATTTTCCTGATATTATCTGATAATAAAAGTCTAAACAAAGCAGTGGGCAAAACTGGCTAAACACAGCAAAACATAAGAACTTAAAATAATTATAGATGTGTTTAGTATTTAATTAAATATATAATTTGTCTCATTTTGGGGATATTTGTGGTATTTTTAGCTTTTTGAAAGCAATTTTGTTAATTTTTCATTCAAACAAATCTTCACTTTTTTTAAACCTAACTTTGCAGTCCTAACTTGAATTTTTTTCTATTAAAGAGGGACTGGAAGTTAACAAATGCTAAGTTCCACATATCCTAAACCAAAACCTTCCTTTTAATTGCTTATTCTGTGTTAATAAATACTCTGCGCTTTATACTCTGCGCTTTATACTCTGTGCTGTTGTTTGGCTAAAAATGTCTTTAATTCTTTGGCATTTTTTTAAAGTTGTGCTGGATTTTGAATCCTAGATTTTGAATTATTTTAACCCCTTAAAGATATTATTCTTCTTCTGGTTTCCCTTTTTCTGTTGAAGTCTGCTGACATTCTGATTGTTGCTTCTTTTTAGATAAACTCTCTTTATTCTGGCTGCTTTTTCTTTAGTTTTAGCAGTTTTACTGTGATATGTCTTGAATCTGTAACGTAGAGTCTTTCAATTCCTTATGGAAAATCCCATTATTATTGCTTCTGCCCCTACTCACTGTCTTCTCCTTCTGGAACCCCAACAAGTGTAAACTTATATTAGAACTACTTTATACATCACTTTATTCATTATTCTCTGTGTTTTCCTTCTTTTGTTGCTGCATGCTTTGCTCTGGAGATTTCCTTTTGAAATGACTTGCAATTTGTTATTCTTCATTCAGCTTTGTATAATATATTTTAATACATCCATTAATCCACTACTTGTATTGTTTTCATTCTCTTTCAAAACTCTCATTTTTAAATTATTTCCTTGAACACTTAAGCAGAGTTATTTTAAAGTCTGTATTTTATTGCTTCTTGACTTGTATCAGCTATGATTCTGGGACTATTGTATGTCATTCTTCTTGGGTTTTGACCATGTCTTCTTTTTCTCTAGCATATTTGGACATTTTCTGTTGAATGCAAGACATTTTAGTCTGACAAAGGCCTAATATCCAGAATCTACAAAGAACTCAAACAAATTTACAAGAAAAAAACAAACAATTGCATCAACAAGTGTGCCAAGGATATGAACAGACACTTCTCAAAAGAAGACATTTATGCAGCCATAAGACACATGAAAAAATGCTCACCATCACTGGCCATCAGAGAAATGCAAATCAAAACCACAATGAGATACCATCTCACACCAGTTAGAATGGTGATCATTAAAAAGTCAGAAAACAACAGGTGCTGGAGAGGATGTGGAGAAATAGGAACACTTTTCCACTGTTGGTGGGACTGTAAACTAGTTCGTCCACTGTGGAAGACAGTGTGGCGATTCCTCAAGGATCTAGAACTAGAAATACCATTTGACCCAGCCATCCCATTACTGGGCATATACCCAAAGTATTATAAATCATGCTGCTATAAAGACACATGCACACGTATGTTTATTGTGGCACTATGCACAATAGCAAAGACTTGGAACCAACCCAAATGTCCATCAATGATAGACTGGATTAAGAAAATGTGGCACATATACACCACGGAATATATGCAGCCATAAAAAAGGATGAATTCATGTTCTTTTTATGGACATGGATGAAGCTGGAAACCATCATTCTCAGCAAACTATCGCAAGGACAAAAAACCAAACACCGCATGTTCTCACTCATAGGTGGGAAGTGAACAATGAGAACACTTGGACACAGGAAGGGGAACATCACACACCGGGGCCTGTTGTGGGGTAGGGGGAGTGGGGAGGGATAGCATTAGGAGATACACCTAACGTAAATGACGAGTTAATGGGTGCAGCACACCAACATGGCACATGTATACATATGTTACTAACCTGCACGTTGTGCACATGTACCCTAGAACTTAAAGTATAATAAATATATATATATATATATAAAGAAAAAAATAAAAAAATAAATATGCTAGGGATAGATTCAAGTATATGGTTATTTTATTTTCTTCCATGAATAATTTATTTTTTTCCCTGGCAAGAGGTTAAGGGCACTAGCAAATCAAGATAACCTTCATTCTTTCAGGGAATATGAGGATTTCAAACAGTGCTTTACCTCTGAGAGGAGAGAACTGTTTCCAGTTCACTCTTACCCTAAAAGGACAAACTTTTAAAGTCTCAGAGTTGATAAAGGCCTCACCCTCTTAGAAGGTTTTAAAGTTCAATTTAATAACCTAAATTTCATGAGTCTGTCAGAAATTCTGCTTAAAGAAAAAGAAATAAGAGGAATATCTATAGAAAAGAAAGACATGAAGAATATCTCTATTCAAGAACTGCAACGTTAGCTTCATAGCAAATCCCAAGGAATCTACCAAAAAAATCCTTTAAAACTACTGAGTTTAATGATTTCACAAGATAAAAAGTCAGCACACAAAATCAATTATATATACTAGCAATTTACAATTTGAAAATTAAAAACAAAAAAATTCATAGTTGCAACAAAAATTAAACATTATAAATCTAACAAAATATGTACAGGAATTCAAAACTGAAATCTTTTTAAAATGCAAATAAAAGTCAATCTAAATAAATGGAGAGAAATACTGTAATCTTGGATTAGAAAATTCAACATAGACTTAATGGAATATAAATCAAAATTTTAAAACATCATTTTATAGATATAAACAAGCTGATTCTAAAATGTATGTGGAAGGGCAAAGGAAATAAAATAGCTAAAACAATTTTGAAAAAGGAAAAGTATTGCAGGAAGGGAATTTAACATTTTCCAAAAATACCATTATTATGACAATGTGGTATTAGTGAAGGATAGCATATGAATCAATGGAACAGAAAAGAAAGTCTAGAAATACATTCACACAAAAATGGCCATTTGATTTTTTTACAAAGATGTAAAAAAAAAATCAATAGCTAGAGTATAGTCTTTTTAAAAATTGGTATGGAGCAATTGGATATCAATGTGCAATAAAAAATGAACTTTGACTTAAATTTCTCATCTTGTATAAAAACTCAAAATGAATTATAGATGTAAATATGAAACATCAAATAACAGAACTTTTAGAAGAAAACATAGGAAACATATTCATGACTTAGGGTTCTGTGAAGAGCCCATAGACATTACAACAGGAGCATGACACATAAAGGAAAACAATTAAAAACTAGATTTTATCAAAATTAGAAATTTTGCTCTGTGAAAGTTACTGTTAAGAAAATAAAAAGACAAACTAAAAATTGAGAGAAAAACATTTGCAAATCACATACAAGACAAAGGACTAGTATCTAAACTATATAAATAACTCTTCTTCCCTGTCCTGAGGTAGAATGTGTAAAGGAGGAAGACTAGGAGTCACACTATTTGGCCTCCTTCCTCATGGAAAAAAAAAAAAAAAATAGAAATTGAGAAGGAGTATTCACTACTAACATTCACCAGTTTTTTGTTCTCTTAACTATTGAACTTAATCATTAAGTCTGTGGTCACTAGGGCTGAGAATTTCCCTTTAAGGGGAAATGAGAAATCTATCAGAGAAGGGTCTTATTCCCACCTTCACAAAACCACTCTCCTAAGATTGGCCACTGCTCTTTTATGTATTATGTATTATCCTGGGACAACTTGCAGACACTTTAGATTTTACTCCAGCATATTCTGAAGTTTCTCAGAAATAAGTATTAATTAAATCAATCCCACTCTGTACCCAAAGCTGAAAACCAAACTCATCCTCTTTTTTATATTGGTTCCCAAGTTACATCCAGCAACGTTACCCAAAATAGCACATCATAGATCCTGCAATCAGATTAAATGACAACATGAAAATACTCCAATAATGAAATGCCAATGTAGAGATGCACCAGAATTGAATATAAACCCCTTTCTATTATCAAATTCCCAGAGAGAAGAGATCAGAGATTAAATTTCCTTGCAAGTTGAAGTCCAAAAACATTCAATTCCAAAGTAATTGTACTTCAAAATTTAATTTTCTTGCTCTTGAGAGTTAAAAGCACAAAGTCCGAGGAACTTCCTCCCAATTTTTCATTCTGCTCAGTCTTAACCAGAGAAGTTCCCAATGCTTGGATGTAATTTGACTTGGCCTCTTTCCTACTTAAGTCTGGTTTCTTTCCAGAGCCTTAGAACTTGAATTAGTTCAATATTAAGTTTCTCATGTTCTTCAAATGTAAATGATCCAAAAAGTTAATAATATAATCAGTATTTCCATATCTTTGGCCTGACACCCCAAAGAATTTATAAAATAAACAAATTTACATGCTCTTTAGTAGTTATTCCAGAAAAGATTACGCACACAAAACAGTGCTTAGTATTCCAGTCCAGCCATACAGATAATCAAAGTTATCTGAATAAAGATGGGTAGATGGAGAAGGATGTCAATCACTTGTGAATATAAACTCAATTGAGAAAAATATTGCATCAAGAAGATAATATTGTCACTGAGCTTTTACCACATCTGGAGGAGACGAGGGAATCTATCTATACATATTGCCGTATCTCCAAAAGAATGGCTTTTGAAATATACTTGCATTCAACAAGATTAAAAATTTTCAATGGTGGCTCGAGTTCCACACATTTGGTAAAGCCCAAACACCTTTATCATAGCACAGGATGGAAAACTCAAACTAACAGGGACTCTCCAAGGAGCACCAGGGTTCCAGAAACACAGTGCTTGTGTTAGGCTAGATTCCTTTAACCAAGAGACAATTAAGACAGTGGGAGATACAAAGGAATTTACATAAAGGCATATAAGAAGTTTCCCAGCATGTGAGCTAAGAAAGGTCTTATTTAAAATGCAAACTAAATTTCATATTTTTTTTAAACTTTAAGTTCTAGGGTACATGTGCACAACGTGGAGGTTTGTTACACAGATACACATGTGCCATGTTGGTTTGCTGCACCCATCGACTCGTAATTTACATTAGGTATTTCTCCTAATGCTATCCCTCCCCCAGCCCGCCACCCCCTGACTGGCCCCTGTGTGTGATGTTCCCCGCCCTGTGTCCATGTGTTCTCACTATTCACAATAACAAAGACTTAGAACCAACCCAAATGTCCATCAATGATAGACTGGATTAAGAAAATGTGGCACATATATACCACAAAATATTAAGCAGCCATAAAAAAAGGATGAGTTCAAGTCCTATGCAGGGAAATGGATGAAGCTGGAAACCATCATTCATTTCTATTTTTTATCATATTCTTTTAAACTACACAACCTTTTCTAACCTTCTCCCCAAACCAACTTCTCCAAGATGAAACTCCTTGTGGGACAAGTTGATTTGCTCTGTATTAATGTTTACTTTGTTTGAATGAGTCTTGTTTTCATTCTAGTATCCTTAACATAGGGAAGGGACCTGTAATGAGGCAACTAGGAGGGAAGGTCTGTACAGTTCAGTCCTAGTAATTTCTAATGCTCTAATACAATTGACCGAACTCCATCTGTGTTCTTGGTTGCCCACATTTGTGGTCACAAAAGCACACATTCTGCAGTCTGCAGTCTCACCTTCTGTGACTGCTGTGCTTTTACACACTGTCCTGGAACTTATAAATGTTCTTTTGGATTCACTAGCTTACTATCGTTTATTTTTCCTAATAAAATTTAATAGAGGGAGTGGGGCCAAGATGGCCAACTAGAAGCAGCAGCAGTCAGAGGTTCCCACTGAGAAGAAACCAAACTGTGCAAATAATGTAATGGCATCCAAGGTATCCAGGTTCTATCATCAGGACTGACTAGGTGATTGGCATACCCATGGAGAGCAAGGAAAAGCAGCATGGTGCGTTGGCTCACCTGAGAGCCACATGGGGCAAGGGGATCCCCCACCTCCAGCCAACGAAGGTGGTGAGTGAGCATGCTACCTGTCCTGGGAAACCACACTTTTTCCATGGATCTGTGCAACCCACAGATCAGAAGATCCCACTCATGGACCCGTGCCACCAGGGCCTTGGGTCCCAACCACAGGAGCCACACAGATTCTCAACACCCACTCCGCTGGAATCAGCCTAAGACTACCGAGTTCCCCAGGGAGGAGCGGCCACCACCACTGGGGCTGCCTGCTGTCTAAGCCATCTCAGCTCCCTAGGGGAAGAACGGCAGCCATCACTGCGGCTCCCAGGGGCCTAAGACACTGAACTCCTGGGAAAAGGGTGGCAGCCATCACTGCAGCTGCCACTTGCCTAAGACAACTGAGCTCCCTAAGAGAGGGCGGCCATTGTCACTGCAGCCACCTGATGCCTAAAAAAACTGAGCTCCCCAGGAGAGGGACAGCAGCCATTACTGTGCTCCTAGCTGCCTAAGACAGTGAATTCCGGGAGGCTAACGGGGCGCTGGGGAGCAGGCGGCAGCATTACTGTAGCTTCAAGCCAACAATTCTTCCCCTGCTGGTGCTGGGGAGACTGGATGGCTTGGTCCCAAGAGGTGCAGCACACTGGCTGTGGCAGATCAAGGCCAAACTGCCTCTTTAGGCCAGACCCTGAGCCATTTCTCTTCACTGGGCAGGGCCTCTCTGCAGGAACTCCAGCAACTACAGCCAGAGGTTTAGAGACAAAACTCTGATCTCCCTGGGCCTGAGCCACAGGGGGAGAGGTTTCCATGGCCTCCATGGACCAGCAGAGTTAGTCTTTACCCTTGATAGCTCTGACGAATCCAGGCAGCTCAGATGAGTGTGTTTCCCCCCAGTGCAGAACACTCCCTCCACCAAGGAACAGCCAAAGTGCTTCATTAAACGGATCCTGAATCCTGTGCCCCACAACAGGGTGAGACCCCCAAACAGGGGTCACCAGACACTTTATACAGGAGCATTCCTACTGGCATCAGGTCAGTGCCCCTTGAGCCAGAGATCCCAGAGGAAGAAGCAGGCACCCATCTTTGCTGTTCTCCAGCCCCCTTGGGTGACATCTCCAGGTGAGGGAGGGACCCAGATGAACAGAGCCTGAATTAAACCCCCAGAAAACCGCAGCAGCCCTACAGAAGAGAGACTTGACTATTGAAAGAAAAACAAACAGCAACAGAAACAGCATCAACAAAACAGTCCCCATAAAATCCTCATCCAAAGGTCAGCAACCTGAAAGATCAAAATTAAACCAACTCATGAAGATGAGAAAGAATCAATGAAAAAAAAAACTGAAAACTCAAAAGGTCAGAGTGCCTCTTTGCCTCCAAATGATCACAACACCTCTCCAGCAAGGGCACAGAAATGGACAGAGGATGAGACAGACGAACTGACAGAAGTAGGCTCCAGAAGGTGGGTAATAACAAACTTCACTGAGGTGAAGGAGCATGTTCTAACCCAACGCAAAGAGAAGCTAAGAACCATGATAAAAGGTTACAGGAGCTGCTAACTAGAATAACCAGTTTAAAGAGGAACATAAATAAACTGATGGAGCTGAAAAACACAGCACAAGAACTTCGTGATGCAAACATAAGTATCAATAGCTGAATTGATCAAGCAGAAGAAAGAATATTAGAGCTTGAAGACTACCTTGCTGAAATAAGAAAGGCAGACAGGATTAGAGAAAAAAGAATGAAAAGGAGTGAACAAAACCTCCAAGAACTATGGAACTATGCAAAAGACTGAACCTATGACTGACTGGAATACCTAAAAGGGACACGGAGAATGGAACCAAGTTGGAAAACACACTTCAGGATATCATCCAGGAGAACTTTCCCAACCTAGCAAGACAGGCTAACATTCAAATTCAGGAAATACAGAGAATCCCAGTAAGACACTCCACAAGAAGATCAACCCCAAGACACATACTCACCAGATTCTCCAAAGTCAAAATGAAGGAAAAAATGTTAAGGACATACAGAGAGAAAAGCCAGGTCACCTACAAAAGCAAGCCCATCAGAATAACAAGGGACCTCTCAGCAGAAACCCTATAAGCCAGAAGACAGTGGGGACCAATATTCAAGATTCTTAAGAAAAAGGATTTTCAACACAGAATTTTATATCCAGCCAAACTAAGCTTCATAAGTGAAGGAGAAATAACATCCTTTTCAGACAAGCAAATGCTGAGGGAATTCATCACCACCAGGCTTGCCTTGCAAGAGGTCCTGAGGGAAGCACTAAATATGGAAAGGTAAAACTGGTACCAGCCACTGCAAAAACACACTGAAGTACAAAGACCCATGACATTATAAAGAAACTGCATCAACTAGTGAGCAAAACAACCAGCTAGAATCATAATGACAGGATCAAATTCACACATAACAATATTAACCTTAAATTTAAATGGGATAAATGCCCTAGCGGGGAAAAAAAAAAACAGACTGGCAAATTGGATAAAATGTCAAGACCCATCAGTGGGCTGTATTCAAAAGACCCATCTCAAGTGCACACACACACACGTAGGCTCAAAATAAAGGGATGAAGGGAAATTTACCCAGCAAATGGAAAGAAGAAAAAAGCAAGGACTGCAATCCTAGTTTCTGACAAAACAGACTTTAAATTTAAAAAGATCAAAAAAAAAGAAGGGCATTACATAATGGTAAAGGGATCAATTCAGCAAGAAGAGCTAACTATCCTATATATATATGCATTCAATACAGGAGCACCTAGATTCATAAAACAAGTTCTTAGAGACCTACCAAGAGATTTAGACTCCAAATCAGTAATAGTGGGAGACTTTAACACCCCCACTGACAATATTAGACAGATCTACCACACAGAAAATTAACAAGGATATTCAGGACTTGAACTCAGCTCTGGATCAAGTGGACCTGATAGGTGTCTACAGAACTCTTGACCCCAAAACAACAGAATATACATTTTTCTCAGTGCCACATGGCACTTACTCTAAAACTGATCACATAATTGGAAGTAAAACACTCCTCAGCAAATGCAAAAGAACTGAAATCAATTTCTGGGCAAGATGGCTGAATAGGAACATCTCCAGTCTGCAGCTCCCAGTGAGACCAATGCAGAAGGTGGGTGATTTCAGCATTTTCAACTGAGGTACACACTTCATCTCATTGGGACTGGTTAGACAGTGGGCGCAGTTCATGGAGGGTGAGCGGAAGCAGGGAGGAGCATTGGCTCACCTGGGAAGTGCAAGGGGCTGGGGAACTCCCTCCCCCCAATCAAGGGAGGCCATGAGGGACCATGCCATGACGGACCATGCTATCTGGCCCAGGTACTACACTTTTCCCATGATCTTTGCAACCCACAGACCAGGTGATTCCTTTGGATGACTAAGCCACAAGGGCCCTGGCTTTCAAGCACAAAACTGGGCAGCCATTTGGGCAGACACCGAGCTAGCTGAAGGAGTTTATTTTCATACCCCAGTGGTGCCTGGAACACCAGCAAGACAGAACTGTTCACACCCCTAGAAAGGAGGCTAAATCCAGGGAGTCAAGTGGTCTTGCTCAGTGGATCCCATGGAGCCCAGCAAGCTAAGATCCACTGGCTTGAAATTCTCGCTCCCAGCACAGCAGTCTGAAGTCGACCTGGGATGCTCAAGCTTGGTGGGAGGAGAGACATCTGCCATTATTGAGGCGTGAGTAAGCAGTTTTCCCCTCACAGTGTAAACAAAGCCACTGGGAAGATCTGACTGTGCGGAGCCCACTGCAACACAGCAAACTCGCTGTAGCCAGACTGCCTCTCTAGATTCCTCCTGTCTTGGCAGGGCACCTATGAAAGAAAGGCAGCAGCCCCAGTCAGGGGCTTATAGATAAAATTCCCATCTCCCTGGGACAGAGTAGCTGGGGGAAGGGCCAGCTGTGGGCTCAGCTTCAGCAGAATTAGATGCTCCTGCTTTCGAGCTCTGAAGAGAGCAGCAGATCTCCCAGTACAGCACTCGAGCTCTACTAAGAGACAGACTGCCTTTTCAAATGAGTCCATGAACCCCGGGCCTCCTGATGGGGAGACACCTCCCAGAAGGGCTCGACAGACACCTAATACAAGACAGGTCTGGCTGGCATCTGGCGGATGTCCCTCTGGTACAAAGCTTCCAGAGGAAGGAGCAGGCAGCAATCTTTGCTGTTCTGCAGCTTCTGCTGGTGATACCCAGGCAAACAGGGTCTGGAGTGGAGCTCCAGCCAACTCCAGCAGACCTGCAGAACAGGGGCCTGTAAGAAGAAAAACTAACAAACAGAAAGTAATAGCATCAACATCAACAAAAAGTACGATCACGCAAAAACTCCACCCAAAGGTCACCAACAGCAAAGACCTCTTCTCCTCCAAAGGATCACAATTCCTCACCAGCAAGGGAAAAATCTGGATGGAGAATGAGTTTGACGGATTGACAGAAGTGGGCTTCAGAAGGTGGGTAATAACAAACTCCTCAGAGCTAAAGGAGCATATATTAACTCAATGCAAGGAAGCTGAGGACCTTGATAAAAGGTTAGACAAATAGCTAACTAGAATAATCAGTTTAGAGAAGTACATAAATGACCTGATGGAGTTGAAAAACACAGCACAAGAACCTCATGAAGCATACACAAGTATCAATAGCTGAATTGATCAAGAGGAAGAAAGGATATCAGAGATTGAAGATCAACTTAATGAAATAAAGTGTGAAGACAAATTAGAGAAAAAAGAATGAAAAGGAATGAAGAAAGCCTTCAAGAAATATGGGACTATGTGAAAAAACCACCTATGTTTGATTGGTATACCTGAAAGTGACAGGGATAATGGAACAAAGGCACTTCAGGATATTATCCAGGAGAACTTCCCCAACCTAACAAGACAGGCCAACATTCAAATTCAGAAAATACAGAGACCACCACAAAGATACTCCTTGAGAAGGGCAACCCCAAGACAAAATCGTCAGATTCATCTAGGTTGAAATGAAGAAAAAAATGTTAAGGGAAGCCAGAGAAAAATAATAGGTTACCCATAAAGGGAAGCCCATCAGACTAGCAGTGGATCTCTCTGCAGAAACTCTACAAGCCAGAAGAGAGTGAGAGCCAATATTCAACATTCTTACAAAAAAGAATTTTCAACCCAGAATTTCATATCCACCCAAACTAGGCTTCATAAGTGAAGGAGAAATAAAATCCTTTACAGAAAAGCAAATGCTGAGGGATTTTGTCACCACCAGGCCCGGCTTACAAGAGCTTCTGAAGGGAGTACTAAATATGGAGAAAACAAAAGGTACAAACCACTGAAAAAACAAACCAAAACGTAAAGACCATCGACACTATGAAGAAACTGCATCAACTAAAGGGCAAAATAACCAGCTAGCGTCATAACGACAGAATCAAATTCACATGTAACAGTATCAACCTTAAATATAAATGGGCTAAATGCCCCAATTAAAAGGCAAAGACTGGCATATTGGATAAAGAGTCAAAACCCATCAATGTGCTGCATTCAGGAGACCCATCTCACATGCAAAGACACACAGGCTCAAAATAAAAGGATGGAAGAAGATTTACCGAGCAAAAAGCAAATGAAAAGCAGAAAAACACAGGGGTTGCAATCCTAGTCTCTGACTAAACAGACTTTTATCAGCTCTGGACCAGGTGGACCTAATAGACATCTACAGAACTCTCCAACCCAAATCAACAGAACATACATTCTTCTCAGCAGTACACTGCACTTATTTGAAAATTGACCACATAATTGGAAGTAAAACACTCCTCAGCAAATGCAAAAGAATGGAAGTCATAACAAACAGTCTCTCAGACTACAGTGCAATCAAATTAGAACTCAGGATTAAGAAACTCACTCAAAATGGCACAACTACATGAAAACTGAACAAACCTGCTCCTGAATGACTACTGGGGAAATAACAAAACTAAGGCAGAAATAAATAAATTCTTTGAAACCAATGAGAACAAAGACACTATGTACCAAAATCACTGGGACACACCTAAAGAAGTGTTTAGAGGGAAATTTATAGCACTAAATACCCACAGGAGAAAACAGGAAAAATCTAAAATCAATACCCTAACATGACAATTGAAAGAACTAGAGAAGCAAGAGCAAATAAATTCAAAAGCTAGCAGAAGACAAGAAATAACTAAGATCAGAGCAGAACTGAAGGAGATAGAGACATGAAAAACCCTTCAAAAAATCAATGAATCCAGGAGATGGCTTTTTGAAAAGATTAACAAAATAGATCCCTAGCCAGGCTAATAAAAGAAAAAAGAGATGAATCAAATAGACACAATAAAAATGATAAAGAGTACATCACCACTGATCCCACAGATATACAAACTACCATCAGAGCTACTATAAACATCTCTACAAAAATAAACTAGAAAATCTAGAAGAAATGAATAAATTCCTGGACACATACACCCTCCCAAGACTAAACCGGGAAGAAGTTGAATCCCGGAATAGACCAATAACAAATTCTGAAATTGAGGCAGTAATTAATAGCCTACCAACCAAAAAAAGTCCAGGACCAGACGGATTCACAGCCAAATTCTATCAGAGGAGTTGGTACCATTCCTTCTAAAATTATTCCAAGCAACAGAAAAAGAAAGACTCCTCCCTAACTCTTTTTATGAGGCCAGCATCATCCTGATACCAAAACCTGGCAGAGACACAACAATAACACAAAATATGTCAGGCCAATATTTCTGATGAATATCAATGTGATTGTATATATAGAAAACCCCATCATCTCAGCCCAAAAACTCTTAAAGCTGATAAGCAACATCAGCAAAGTCTCAGGATACAAAATCAATGTGCAAAAATCAAAAGCATTCCTATACATGAATAATAGAGAGCCAAATCATGAGTGAACTCCTATTCACAATTGCTACAAAGACAATAAAATAGCTAGGAATACAACTTACATGGGATGTGAAGGACCTCTTCAAAGACAACTACAAAGCACTGCTCAAGGAAATGAGAGAGGGCACAAACAAATGGAAAAACATTCCATGATCATGGATAGAAGGAAACAATATCATGAAAATGGCCATATTGCCCAAAGTAATTTATAGAATCAATGCTACTCCCATCAAGCTATCATTGACTTTCCTCACAGAATTAGAAAAAAAAGCTACTTTAAATTTCATATGGAACCAAAAAGGTCTCACATAGCCAAGACAATCCTAAGAAAAAAGAACAAAGCTGGAGGCATCACACTACCTGGCTTCAAACTATACTACAAGGCTACAGTAACCAAAACAGCTTGGTACTGGTACCAAAACAGACACATAGACCAATGGAACAGAACAGACACCTCAGAAATAACACCACACATCTACAACCATCTGATCTTTGACAAACATGACAAAAACAAGCACTGGGGAAAGGATTCCCTATTCAATTAATGGTGCTGGAAAAACTGGCTAGCCATATGCAGAAAACTGAAACTGGACCCCTTCCGTACAAAAATTAACTTCCTTACAAAAAAACTGAAACTGGACCCCTTCCTTATACAAAAATTAACTCAAGATGGATTAAAAATTTAAATGTAAGACCTAAAACCATAAAAACTCCAGAAGAAAACCTAGGCAATACCTTTCAGGACAAAGGCACAGGCAAAGACTTCATGACTAAAACACCAAAAACAATGGCAACAAAAGCCAAAATTGACAAATGGGATCTAATTAAACTAAAGAGCTTCTGTACAGCAAAAGAAACTATCATCAGAGTGAACAGACAACCTACAGAATAGGAGAGAATTTTTGCAATCTATTCATCTGACAAAGGGCTAATACCCAGATTGTACAAGGAACTTAAACAAATTTACAACAACAACAACAACAACAACAAATCATCAAAAAGTGGGCAAAAGATATAAATAGACACCTCTCAAAAGAAGACATTTATGCGGCCAACAAACATATGAAGAAAAGCTCATGATCACTCATTAGAGAAATGCAAATAAAAACCACAACGAGATAACATCTCACACCAGTTAGAATGGCGATCATTAAATGTCAGGAAACAACAGATGCTGGAGAGGATGTGGAGAAATAGGAATGCTTTTACACTGCTGGTGGGAGTGTAAATCAGTTCAACCATTGTGCAAGACAATGTGGTGATTCCTCAAGGATCTAGAAGTAGAAATACCAATTGACCTAGCAATCCCATTACTGGGTACATACCCGAAGGAATATAAATCATTCTATCATAAAGATGCATGTATGTTTATTGCAGCACTATTCATAATAGCAAAGACTTGGAGCCAACCCAAATGCCCATCAATAATAGACTGGATAGAGAAAATGTGGCACATATAAATGATGGAATACTATGCAGCCATAAAAAAGAATGAGTTCATATCACTTGCAGGGACATGGATGAACCTGGGAATCATCATTCTCAGCAAGGTAACACAGGAACAGAAAACCAAACACTGAATGTTCTCACCCATAAGTAGGAGTTGAACAATGAAAACATATGGGCACAGTGAGGGGAACATCACACCTGGGGGCCTGTCAGGGGGTGGCGGCAAGGGGAGGAATAGCATTAGGAGAAATACCTAATGTAGATGACGGGTTTATGGGTGAAGCAAACCACCATGGCACATGTATACTATATAACAAACCTGCACGTTCTGCACATGTATCCCAGAACTTAAGCATAATTAAAAAAAAAAAAAGATTTCTCCATGAAGAGGTCCTTCACATCCCTTGTAAGGTGTATTCCTAGGTGTTTTATTCTCCTTGTACCAATTGCAAGTGGGAGTTCATTCATGATTTGGCTGTCTATTATTGGCATATAGGAATGGTTGAGATTGTTGCACATTGATTTTTGTATCCTGAGACTGCTGAAGTTGCTTATCAGCTTAAGGAGATTTTGGGCTGAGATGATGGGGTTTTCTAAATACACAATAATGTCATTTGCAAACAGAGACAACTTGACTTCCTCTCTTCCTATCTGAATACACTTTATTTCTTCCTCTTGCCTGATTACCCTGGCCAGAACTTCCAATACTATGTTGAATAGGAGTGGTGACAGAGGGCACCCTTGACTTGTGCTGGTTTTCATAGGGAATGCTTCCAGCTTTTCCCCATTCAGTATGATATTGGCTGTGGGCTTGTCATAAATAGCTCTTATTATTTTAAGATATGTTCTATCAAAACCTAGTTTACTGAGTGTTTTTATCATGAAAGAGTGTTGAATTTTATTGAAGGTCTTTTCTGCATGTATTGAGATAATCATGTGGTTTCTGTCATTGGTTCTGTTCATGTGATGGATTAAGTTTATTGACTTGTGTATGTTGAACCAGCCTTGCATCCCAGGGATGAAGTCAACTTGATCATGGTGGATAAGCTTTTTGATGTGCTGCTGGATTCTGTTTGCCAGTATTTTATGGAGGATTTAAACCACTGCTCAAGGAAATAAGAGAGGACACAAATAAATGAAAAAAAACATTCCATGCTCATGGATAGGAAGAATCAATATCGTGAAAATGATCATACTGCCCAAAGTAATTCATACATTCAATGGTATCCCCATCAAGATACCACTGACTTTCTTGACAGAATTAGAAAACATTATTTTAAATTACTTTTAATTTCATATGGAGCCAATAAAGAACCCATATAGCCAAGACCATCCTAAGCAAAAAGAACAAAGCTGGAGGCATCATGCTACCTGATGTCCAACTATACTACAAGGCTACAGTAACCAAAACAGCATGGTTCTGGTACCAAAATAGATGGACCAATGGAACAGAACAGAGGCCTCAGAAATAACACCACACATCTACAACTATCTGATCTTTGACAAACCTGACAAAAACAAGCAATGGGGAAACATTCCCTATTTAATAAACAGTGTTGGGAAAACTGATGAGCCATATGCAGAAAACTGAAACTGGATCCCTTCCTTACACCTTATATAAAACTTAACTCAAGATGGATTAAAGATTTAAATGTGAGACCTAAAACCCTAGAAGAAAACCTAGGCAATACCTTTCAGGACATAGGCATGGGCAAAGACTTTATGACTAAAATCACATGATTATCTCAATAGATGAAGAAAAGGCCTTTGATAAAATTCAACCACCCTTCATGCTAAAATCATTCAACAAACTAGGTATGGATGGAATATATTTCAAAATAATAAGAGTTATTTATGAAAAACCAAAACCCAATATCATACTGAATGGGGAACAGCAGGAAGCATTCCCTTTGAAAACTGGCACAAGACAAGGATGCCCTCTCCCACCACTCCTATTCCACATAGTATTGGAAGTTCTGGCCAGGGCAATCAGGCAAGAGGAAGAAATAAAGTGTATTCAAATAGGAAGAGAGGAAGTCAAATTATCTCTGTTGGCAGATGACATGATTGTATATTTAGAAAACCCCATCATCTCAGCCCAAAAACTCCTTAACCTGATAAGCAACTTCAGCAAACTCTCAGGACACAAAATTACGTGCAAAAATCAAAAGCATTCCTACACACCAGTAACAGACAAACAGAGAGACAAATCATGAGCAAACTCCCATTCACAATTGCTACAAAGAGAATAAAAACCTAACAATACAACTTACAAGGAATGTGAAGGACCTCTTCAAGGAGAACTACAAACCACTGTTCAAGGAAATAAGAGAGGACACAAACTAATGAAAAAACATTCCATGCTTATGAATAAGAAGAATCAATATCATGAAAATGGCCATACTGCTCAAAGTAATTTATAGATTTAATGCTATCCCCATCAAGCTAACATTTACATTCTTCATAGAATTAGAAAAAAAAACTGCTTTAAATTTCATATGGAAGCAAAAAAGAGCTCGTATAGCCAAGACAATCCTAAGAAAAAAGAACAAAGCTGAAGGCATCACGCTACCTGACTTCAAATTATACTACAAGTCTACAGTAACCAAAACATCATGGTTCTGATATCAAAACAGACACATAGACCAATGGAACAGAACAGAGGCCTCAGAAATAATATCACACATCTACAACTATCTGATCTTTGACAAACCTGACAAAAACAAGCACTGGAGAAAGGATTCCCTATTTAATAAATGGTGTTGGGAAAACCGGCTAGCCATTCACAGAAAACTGAAACTGGATCCCCTCCTTACACCTTATACAAAAATTAACACACGATGGACTAAAGATTTAAAGGTAAGACCTAAGACGATAAAAACCCTAGAAGAAAACCTAGGCAATACCATTCAGGACACAGGCATGGGCAGACTTCATGACTAAAGCACCAAAAGCAATTGCAACAAAAGCCAAAATTGACAAATGGGATCTAATTAAACTAAAGAGCTTCTGCACAGCAAAAGAAACTATCATCAGAGTGAACAAGCAACCAACAAAATGAGGGAGAATTTTTGCAATCTATTCATCTGACAAAGAGCTAATATCCCGAATCTACAAGGAACTTTAACAAATTTACAAAGATAAAACAACCCCATCAAAAAGTGGGCAAAGGATATGAACAGACACCTCTCAAAAGAAGACATTAATGCAGCCAACAAACACATGAAGAAAAGCTCATCATCACTGGTCATTAGAGAAATGCAAATCAAAACCACAATGAGATACCATCTCACACCAGTTAATATGGCGATCATTAAAAAGTCAGGAAACAGCAGATGCTGGAGAGAATGTGGAGAAACAGGAATGCTTTTACACTGTTGGTGGGAGTGTAAATTAGTTCAACCATTGTGCAGGACAGTGTGGCAATTCCCCAGGGATCTGGAACTAGAAGTACCATTTGACCCAGCAATCCCATTGCTGGGTATATACCCAAAGGATTATAAATCATTCTACTATAAAGACATATGCACACATATGTTTATTGCAGCACTATTCACAATAGCAAAGACTTGGAGCCAGCCCAAATGCCCATCAATGATAGATTAGATAAAGAAAATGTGGCACATAAGCACCATGAAATACAAGGCAGCCATAAAAAAGAATGAGTTCATGTCCTTTGCAGAGATATGGATGAAGCTGGAAGCCATCATTCTCAGCAAACTAACACAGGAACAGAAAACGAAACATGGCATGTTCTCACCCATAAGCAGGAGCTAAACAATTAGAACATATGGGCACAGGGAGGGGAATATCACACACTGGGGCCTGTCAGGGGCTGGGGGGCAAGGGGAGGGATAGCATTAGGAGAAATACCTAATGTAGATGATGAGTTGATGGGTGCAGCAAACTACCACGGCACATGCATCCCTATGTAACAAACTGCAGGTTCTGCACATGTATCCCAGAACTTAAAGTGTATAAAAAATAAATAAATAAAATTTTAAAAGAACTGAAATCATAACTGTCTCTCAGACCACAATGCAATCAAATTAGAATTTAAGATTAAGAAACTCACTCAAAACCACACAACTACATGAAAATTGAATAACCTGCTCCCAAATTACTCCAAAATAATAAAGTTGAGGCAAAAATCAAGTAGCTCTTTGAAACCAATGAGAACAAAGAGACAACATACCAGAATCTCTGAGACACAGGTAAAGCAGTGCTAAGAGGGAACTGTATAGCACTAAATGCCCACATTAAAAAGCTAGAAAGATCTCAAATCAACACCCTAACAACACAACACAAATAACTAGAGAAGCAAGAGAAAACAAATCCAAAAGCTGGCAGAAGACAAAGAATAATTAAGATTGGAGTAGAAGTGAAGGACATAGAGACATAAAAATTCCTTCAAAAAAATCAGTGAATCCAAGAGTTGGTTTTTTGAAAAAATTAACAAAATAGATAGACTGCTAGCTAGACTAATAGAGAAGAAGAGAAGGATGATTCAAACAGACACAATAAAAAATGATAAAGGGGATATCACCGCACAGAAATGCAAACAACCATCAGAGAATACTATAAACACCTCTATGCAAATGAACTAGAAAATAATAAAAAATAAATGGATAAATTCATGGACACATAAACCCTCCCAAGACTAAACCAGGAAGAAGTTGAATCCTTGAATAGACCAATAACAAGTTCTGAAATTGAGGCAGTAATAAATAGCCTACCAATAAAAAAAAAAAAAAAAAAGAAAGCCCAGGACCAGATGGATTTACAGCTGAATTTTACCAGAGGTATAAAGAGGAGATGGTACCATTCCTTCTGAAACTATTCCAAACAACTGAAGAAAAGGGACTTCTCCCTTACTCATTTTGTAAGGCCAGCATCATCCTAATACCAAAACTTGGCAGAGACACAACAAAAAAAGAAAACTTCAGTTCAATATCCCTGATGAACATCAAGGTAAAACTCCTCAATAAAATTCTGGCAAACTGAATCCAGTAGCACATTGAAAAGCTTATCCATCATACTCAAGTTGGCTTCACCCCTGGGATGCAATGCTGGTTCAACAAATGCAAATCAATAAACATAATTCGTCACAAAAACAGAACTAATGACAAAAACCACATGATTATCTCAATACACACAGAAAAGGCCTTCAATAAAATTTAACATCTCTATGTTAAAAACTCTCAATAAACTACATATTGATGGATCATATCTCAAAATAACAAGAGCCATTTATGACAAACTCACAGCCAATATCATACCAAATGGGCAAAAGCTGGAAGCATTCCCTTTTAAAACTGCCACAAGAGAAGGATGCCCTCTCTCAACACTCCTATTCAACATAGTATTGAAAATTCTGGCCAGGGAAGCCAGGCAAGAGAAAAAAATAAAGGGTATGCATATAGGAAGAGAGGATGTCAAATTGTCTCTGTTTGCAGATGACATGATCCTGTATCTAGAAAGCCCCATCATCTCGGCCCAAAAGCTCCTTAAGCTGATAAGCAACTTCAGCAAAGTCTCAGGATACAAAATCAATGTGCAAGAATCAAAAGTATTTCTATACACCAACAATAGACAAGCAGAGAGACAAATCATGAATGATCTCCCGTTCACAATTGCTAAAAAGAGAATAAAATACCTAAGAATAGTGGTAAAAATGGATGTGAGGGACTTCTGAAAGGAGAATTACAAGCCACTGCTCAAAGAAATCAGAGAGGACATAAATAAATGGAGAAACATTCCATTTTCATGGATAGAAAGAATCAATATCATGAAAATGACCATACTGCCTGAAGTAATTTATAGATTCCATACTACTCCCATCAAACTATGATTGGCATTCTTCACTGAATTAAAGAAAAAGCTACTGTAAAATTCATATGGAACTAAAAAGAGCCCGTATAGCCAAGAAAATCCTAAGCAAAAAGAACAAAGCTGGAGGCATTATGCTACCTGTCTTCAAACTATACTATAAGGCTACAGTGACCAAAACAGCATGATACTGGTACCAAAACAGACACTTAGACCAATAGAACAGAATAGAGATCTCAGAAATAAGACCACAAATCTATAACCATCTGATCTTTGACAAACCTGACAAAAACAAGCAATGGGGAAAAGTTCCCTATTTAATAAATGGTGCTGGGAAAACTGGTTAGCCATATGCAGAAAACTGAAACCAGGCCCTTTTCTTACACCTTATACAAAAATTAACACAAGATAGAATAAAGATTTAAATGTATAACCCCCAAGTCATAAAAACCCTAGAAGAAAATCCAGACAATACCATTCAGGACATAGGCATGGGCAAAGATTTTATGATGAAATCACCAAAAGCAACTGCAACAAAAGCAAAAATTGACAATTGGGATCTAATTAAACTAAAAAGCTTCTGCACAACAAAAGAAACTATCATTAGACTGAACAGGCGACCTATAGAATGGGAGAAAATTTTTTCAATCTACCCATCTGACAAAGGTCTAATATCCAGAATTTACAAGGAATTTCAACAAATTTACAAGAAAAAAAAAACACCCCATCAAAAAGTGGCAAAGTACACGAACAGACACTTCTCAAAAGAAGATATTTATGTGGCCAATAAACATATGAAAAAAAGCTTAACATCACTGATATTAGAGAATTGCAAATCAAAACCACAATGAGTTACCACCTCATGCCAGTCAGAATGGCATTTATTAAAAACTGAAGAAGCAACAGATGCTGGCAAAGCTGTGAAGAAATAGAAACACTTTTACAGTTTTTACACTGTTGGTGGGAGTGTAAATTAGTTCAACCATTGTGGAAGACGGTGTGGTGATTCCTCAAGGATCTAGAACCAGAAATACCACTGGACCCAGCAATCCCATTATTGGCTACATAACTGAAGGAATACAAATCATTCTAATACAAAGACACATGCATATATGTTTATTGCAGCACTGTTCACAATAGCAAAGACTTGAAATCAACCCAAATGCCCATCAATGATAGACTGGATAAAGAAAATGTGGTACATATACACCATGGAATACTATGCAGCCATAAAAAGGAATGAGATCATGTCCTTTGCAGGGACATGGATGAAGCTGGAAACCATCATTCTCAGCAAATTAACAATGGGACACAAAACCAAACACTCCATGTTCTCACTCATAAGTGGAAGCTGAACAATGATAACATATGGACACAGGGAGGGGAACAACACACACTGGAGCCTATTGGGGATGTGGGGGTAGAGATAGCATCAGGATAAATGCATGTGAGGCTTAATACCTAAGTGATAAGTTGATAGGTGCAGCAAAGCACCATGGCATATGTTTACCTATGTAACAAACCTGCATGTTCTGCACATGTATCCTGGAAATTAAAATAAAATTTTTGAAAAAGGTATTTACTTTATATTATATTAGTTTTTTATTCTGATCAAAACCGTCAACTATTACCAAGTAAAAAGAAATAAGGGTTAAAAATTTTGAAAGAAGCATCCATTTTTAGTAAAGATATGCCTGACTTTCAATTTTTAGTAAAAATAGGAATGACTTTTCAGTTTTAAAAATTTTCACATTTTTTTCTAAGAAAAAATAAATGGAAGATGGAGCAAGATGGTGGAATAGAGGGCTCCATCAATCATCACCCCTACAAGGACATCAGTTTAACAACTATCCATACAAGAAAAGCACCTTCGTAAGAACCAAAAATCAGATTAGCATTCACAGCACCTGGTTTTAACTTTATGTCACTGAAAGAGGCACTGAAGAGGCAGAAAAACAGTCTTGAATTGCTGGCTCCACCCCTCCCCATGCTCTGGCTGTGACAACATGGTGTGGAGACAGTTTCTGTGTGCTGCAGAGAGGGAGAGCCAGCAATTTTGAGACATTGAACTTAGTGCTGCTATGCTATAGCAGAAAGAAAAACTAGACCAAACTCAGCTGATATCTGCCCACAAAGGGAGAATTTAAACCAGCCCAAGCCAGAGGGAAGATGCTGCCAATACCAGTGGTGGGAACTTGAGTTCTCACAAGCCTCACCATTGTGGTGGTCTAAAGTGCTCTGGGGTATTAAATAAATGTGAAACACAGTCTAGACCACAAGGAATGCAACTCCTAGGTGAATCTTAATGCTTAACTGGGCCCAGAGCCAGAGGACCGGAGGGCACAGAAACTACTGAGACCCAGCTGAGGTGGCTAATGGAGTGGTGGCATCAGTCGTCCTCTATCCCCAGGATGCACAGCTTATGGCTCCAAAGGAGACTCCTTCCTTTCCTTTGAGAGAGTAGAGAAAGAGTAGAGAGATCTCTGTCTTGAATCTTGGATACCAGCTGTACTAGTCCATTCTCACACTGCTATAAAGAACTCCCCAAGACTGAGTAATTTGTAAAGGAAAGAGGTTTAATTGGCTCACAGTTCTGCAGGGCTGAGGAGGCCTCAGGAAACTTACAATCATGGCAGAAGGGGAAGCAAATTGTCCTTTTTCATATGGCGGCAGGAAGGAGAAGTGCCAAGCAAAGTGGGGGGATAGCCCCTTATAAAACCATCAGATCTTGTCAGAACTCACTCACTACCATGAGAGCAGCATGGGGGTGACTGTCCCCATGATTAAATTACCTCCCACTATATCACTCCCATGACATGTAAGGATTACGGGAACTACAATTCAAAATGAGATTTGGATGAGGACACAGAGTCAAACCATTTCACCAGCTCAGCCACAGCAGTGTAGGACACTGGTCAGAGTTGTGAGCCCCCTTTTCCTGGCCCTAGCTCCCAGAAGACATTTCTAGACACACCCTGAGACAGAAGGAAAGCAGCTTCCTTGAAAGGAAGGACCCGGTCCTGGCAGGCTTCATCACTTGCTAACTGAAGAGGCCTTGGGCCTTGAGTAAGAGCTGTGATACCCAGGTACTATCTCAAGGGCCTTGGATGAGACTCTGAGATTTTCTGGCTTCAAGTGAGACTGAGCAGATCCCCAGCTGTGGTAGATATGAGGTGAGACTTCTGCTTGAGAAAAGTGGAGGGAAAAGTAAACGGAACTTTGTCTAGCACCTTAGGTGCCAGCCACAGGGGAGGTAGAGCACCAAGTGGTGAAAATATACTTCAAACATGAAGGAGAAATGAAGACCCCCCCCTAACAAACAAAAGCTGAGAGATTTCATCAACAGAAGACCTGTCCCACAAGAAATGCTAAAGGGAGGTTTTCAATCTGATAGACAAGGATGTTAATGAACAAGAAGAAATCATCTGAAGGTAAATAACTCACTGGTAATAGTAAGCATACAGAGAAACACAGAATATTTTAAAACTGTACCTGTGGTGTGTTAACTGTTCTTATCTTAAGTAGAAAAACTAAACAATGAACACAATAAAAATGATAACTATAACAACATTTCAAGACATAGACAGTACAATGAGATAGAAATAGAAACAACAAAAAGTTAAAAAGAGAAGGGACAAAATTAAGGTGTAGAGTTTGAATTAATTTTAATTCAATTAATTTAATTCTTTTTGCTTGTTTGTTTATGCAAACAGTGTTAAGATGTTATCAGCTTAAAATAATGCATTATAAGATAGTATTTGCAAGCCTCATGGTAACCTCAAACCAAAATCATACAACAGATATACAAAAAATAAAAAGCAAGAAACTAAATTGTATCTCCAAAGAAAATTACTTTTGCTAAAAGGAAGACAAAAAGTAAAGAAAGAAAAAAGAGAAGACCACAAAACACCCAGAAAACAAAATGGAAAGAGTAACTCCTTATTTATCAATAACAACATTGTATATAAATGAACTAAACTCTCCAATTAAAAGACAAACAAGACCCACTGTTCTGATGCCTACACATAGACTGAGAATAAAAGATTGGGAAAAGAGCAAACGTAGCTATATGTATATCAGACAAAATTGATTTCAAGGCAAAAGTTATAAGAAAATACAAAGAACATTAGTAATGATAAATGAGACACTTCAGCAAGAGGATATAACAATTTTAAATATATATGCATCCAGCACTATAGAACACAGATAAATAAAGCAAACATTTTAGGACTAAAGAGAGAGATAGACTCCAATACAATAATAGTGATACAATAACACCACACTTTCAGCATTGGGCAGATCTTCCAGATGGAAAATCAACAAAGAAACATTGGACTTAATCTTCACTATAGACTAAATGGACATAATAAATATTTCAGAACATTTCATCCAGTGACTGCAGAATACACTTTCTCTTCCCCAGCACATGAATTATTCTCAAAGATAAGCCCTATGTTAGGTCACAAAACAACTTTTAAAATAGTAAAAATAACGAAATAATATTAAGCATCTTATCTGGCCACAATGGAATAAAACTAGAAAATCATAATGAGAGGAATTTTGGAACCTATCCAAAGGTAGAAATTAAACAATATACTTCTGACAGACCAGTAGGTCAATGAAAAAATTAAGTAGGAAATTCAAATATTTATTGCAACAAATAATAAAGGAAACACAACATACCAAAATCTATGGGATAAAGGAAAAGCAGTGGTAACAGAGAAGTTTATACTTACAAGTGCCTATGTTGAAAGAGAAAAAAAAATCAAATAAAAAGCTTGACAATGAATCTTGAAGAACTAGAAAAGCAAAAGCAAAGCAAACCCAAAATTAGTAGAAGAAAATAAATAATATCAGAGCAGTAATAAATGAATTTCAAATGAATAAAACAATACAAAAGATCAATGAAACAAAAAGTTGGTTCTTGAAAATTTAAATAAAATTGACAAACCTTTAGCCAGACTAAGAAAAAAAAGAGAGAAGATCCAGACAAATAAAGTCAAAAATGAAACAGGAGACATTAAAACTGATACTGCAGAAATTCAAAGGCTCGTTAGTAGCTACTATGAGAAACTATATGCCAAAATATTGGAAAATCTAGAACAAACTGGCAAATTCCTGTATACATACAACCAACCAAGATTGAATCAAGAAGAAATTAAAAAGCTAAACAGATTAATAATGAGTAACATAATTGAAGCTGTAAAAAACGTCTCCCAGTAAAGAAAAGCCCAGGACCCAGTGGCTTCACTGTTGAATTCTATCAGACATTTAAAGAACTAATGCCAATCCTACTCAAGTTATTCCAAAAAATAAAAGAGGTGAGAATACTTCCAAACTCATCTTTTGAGACCAGTACTATCCTAATACCAAAAGCAGACAAAGATACATAAAAAAGAAAACTACAGGTTAATATATCTAATGAATATTGATGCAAAAATCCTCAACAAAATACTAGCAACAATACATTAAAAAGATCATTCATCCATGGCCAAGTGGGATTTATCCCAGGGATGCAAGGATAATTCAACAAATGCAAATCAATCAGTGTGATACATCATATCAAGAGAATGAAGAACTAAAATGATATAATCATTTCAATTGATGCTGAAAAAGCATTTGATAAAATTCAACATCCGTTCATGATTAAAAACCCTCAAAAAAATGGGTATAGAACAAACATACCTCAACATAATAAAGGCCATATGTGACAGACCCACAGTCTCATGTGATTGGGAAAAATCTGAATGGCTTTTCTGTAAGATCTGGAACATGACTAGGATACCCACTTTCACCACTGTTATTTAACATTGTACTGGAAATCCTAGCTACAACAATCAGAAAAAAGGAAGAAATAAAGGGTATCCAAATTGGAATGGGAGAAGCCAAATTATGCTTGTTTGCAGGTGATACCATCGTATATTTGGTAAAACCTAAAGACTTCACCAAAAAGACCTATTAGAACGGATAAACAAATTCAGTAATCTTGCAGGATACAAAATCAACATACAAAACTCAGTAGCATCACTATATGACAGCAGTAAACCATCTGAAAAAGAAATTAAAAAGTAATCCCCCTTACAATAGCCACAAAAAAAAAATAGCTAGGAATTAACTTAACCAAAGAAGTGAAAGATCTTGACAATGAAAACTGTAAAACACTGATGAAAGAAATTGAAGAGGACACCAAAAAAGTGGAAAGATATTCCATGATCATGGATTGAAAGAATAAAATAGTGTTAAAACGTTCATACTACCAAAAGCAATATACAGAGTCAATGCAATTCCTATTAAAATACCAATGCCATTTTTCCAAGAAAAAAAAGCTACCCTAAAATTTATATGGAATCACAAAATACCCAGAACAGCCAAAGCTATCCTAAACAAAAGAACAAAACTGGAGGAATTACATTACCTGACTTTGAATTATACTACAGAGCAATAATAATCAAAACAGCATGGTACTGGCATGAAAACAGACACATCGACCAATGGAACAGAATAAAGAACCCAGAAGCAAATCCACACACCCACAGTGAACTCATTTTCAACAAAGATGCCAAGAAAATACATGGGGGAAAACAGAGTCCCTTCAATAAATGGTGCTGGGAAATCTGGAAATCCATATGCAGAAGAATGAAACTAGAGCCCTGTCTCTCACCACATACAAAAATCAAACAAAAGTGGATAGAAGACTTAAATCTAAGACCTCAAGCTATGAAACTTCTATAAGAAAACATTAGGGAAAGTCTCCAGGACATTTGGAAACTTCTTGAGTAATAACTCACAAGCACAGGCAACCAAAGCAAAAATGGACAAGTGTGATCACACCAGGTTAAAAAGCTCCTACACCGTAATGGAAACAATCAACAAAGCGAAGAGATCACCCACAGAATGGAAAAAAAATTTGCAAGCTACGTATCTGAGAGGGCTTAATAACCAGCATATAAGAGGAGCTCAAACAACTTTAGTTTTTAATCTAATAATCGGATTTCCAAATGGGAAAAAGATTACAATAGACATTTCTCAAAAGAAGATACCCAAATGGCAAACAGGCACATGAAAATGTGCTCAATATCCTTGATCATCAAAGAAATGCAAATCAAAACTACAATGGCATATCATCTCACCCCAGTTAAAACGGCTTTTATCCAAAAGTCAAGCAATAAAATATGCTGGTGAGGATGTAGAGAAAAGGGAATTCTCGTACACTGTTGCTGGGAATGTAAATTAGTACAACCATTATGGAAAACACTTTGGAAGTTTCTCAAAAAACTAAAAATAGAGATACCATATGATCCAGCAATTTCATTGCTGAGTATATACCAAAAATAAAGCAAATCAAGATATCTAAGAGGTTCTCTGCACTCTCATGTTTGTTGCAGCACTATTCACAATAGTCAAGATTTGGAAGCAACGGAAGTGTTCATTAACAGATGAATAGATAAAGGAAATGTGGTACTTACACACAATGGAGTACTATTCAGTCATAAAAAATGAGATCCAGTCATTGGCAAGAACATAGACGGAATAGAAGGTCACTATGTTAAGTGAAATAAGCCAGGCACAGAAAGACAAGCTTTGTGTGTTCTCACTTATTTGTGGTACCTAAAAACCAAAACAACTGAATTCATGGACGTAGAGAGTAGAAAGATAGTTATCATAAGCTGGCAAAGATAGTGGGGGCTTGGGGAGGTAGGTGGGGATGGTTAATGGATTAAAAAAAGTTCGAAAAATAAATAAGACCTAGTATACTGATAGCACAACAGGGTGACTATGGTTAATAATAATTATTTAACATTAAATTTTAAATTAACTGAAATAGTATAAATGAATTGTTTGTAATACAAAGGATAAATGCTTGAGGGGATAGATACCCTGTTTTTCATAATGTGATTATTACGCTTGCATACATGTATGGAAAAATCTTATGTAACTGATCAATATGCACCTGAAAAAATTAAACAAGTTTTTTTAAAATCAATTACCAATTTTTGTTATGAAATTGCATCCATACCTGTGTCAAGATGTAGTAGGCTAGTTAAAGGTGAGAAAATGGGTAACAAAGTGAGATGATGGGTGTGTCAATTTGTTCTACTATAGTAACCTTATTAGTATGTATGTATCTCATAATGTTGTGTACCTTCAACATATAAAATAAAATTTATTTTTTTAGGAAACCCATAGAATGTTGTGGTAAATATTGTGACCTGTTTTTTAAGTCCCACCATGTTTTATTATTATAATGCAAGTTTTATCAAAATAGAATTCTGGATACCCTAATAATAAAAACATATGTTGGTTTTGTCTATCTCTTTACAGAGATCTTTGGCATATGTAAAGTTATCTTATGACATACAGCAACTCCATGAGCTAGTGTATTATTGTTCCCATTTTATACATGAGAACAATTATAAAATGTTTATGCTCAGGGGTAGATTTTCCCCACTCCAAATAGTTAATATATAATGAATTTATATTTAAAAACAAGCCTGACTCTTATGACTCTTAGTTATTCGCTTTTTCTTATACACTCATGGAGATAATTTTAAAGAATCATCATTATCAGTGTATTATTCAGAAAATGTGTTAAAAAATACTCTATAGGAAATTGCCCTAAAACAGAGTTTCTCAACCTTAACAGGAATGACATTCATGTCAGGTAATTATTTATTGTGGGGCCTGTCCTCTTCGTGGTAAGATATTTAGCAGCATTCCAGGTTTCTACCCACTAGATGCCAGTAGAATTCCTACAATAAACAGAATATTAGCTACCTAAATATATCCACATCCTAACTCACAGAATCTAGAAATATGTTACCTTACATGGCAAAATGGGCTTTGAAGATGTTATTCTGTTAAGGATCTTGAGATGGAGAGGTTATTCTGAATTATCCAGGTAAACCAATGTAATCACAAAGGTCCTTACAAGAGGGAAGCAAAATGGCCAAAGTCAAAGAGAGGAGATGTGACAATGGAAAGAAAAATCAGAGTAATATACTTCGATGATCGTGGAAGGGGCTGCAAGCCAAGGAAATGTAGACTGCCTTTAGAAGCTGAAAAAGTCAAGGAAATTGATTCTCCCCTAGAGCCTCCAGAAGGAATGCAGCTCTACCAACACATTGATGTTAGCCTCTAAAATTCATTTCAGACATCTAACCTCTATAACTGTAAGAGAATAAGTTTTAGTTGCTTTAAGCCACTATGGTGGTGATAATTTTTTCACAGAAACAATAAGAAACTAACACAACTCTGCCCAGATGCAATAACCAAAAATATCTCCAGATGCTGCCAAATGTGCCCTGGGGGGACAAAACCTACCCCTCATCCTTTGTTAAAAACCATTACCCTAAAACAAGAATTTTGTTTATTTTCATAGTCACAGGTCTACAAAATGAATGTACTTCCACTGATACAGCTGGGCTTAGCTAACAAGCTCTATTTGAGGCTGATGGTTGGCTGAACTTTAGCTCCAGGTTGAGAATTCAGCTCATGTCTGCTCGACACGTGTTTTGTTTTGGGGCTTGAGCTAAAGAAACAGGAGCTAAAGATGCAAGAGTACAAGAACACGTATTTCTCATGGAGGACCAATGGGGTGCAAGGAGCAAGCCAAACTATACAAGCACACTTAAAACTTCTAGCATAATATCCACTCACATTCCAGAGACGAACACCAGTCATATGACTAAACCAATCCCAGGCAGAGAAGTATCCTCTGCTCAAGGAGCCAGAATTCAATTAAAGGAACAACCACTAGAAGTTGTATATGATTATTATTATACAGTCATGCATCGCTTAGCCACGGGGATATGTTGTGAGATATGTGTCATTAGGTGATTTTATCATTGTGCAAACATCAGAGTGAACTTACACAAACCTATATGGTATAGCCTACTACACACCTAGGCTATAGGGTATAGCCTATTGCTCCTAGGATATAAACATGTACAGCAGTTACTGGACTAAATACTGTAGGCAATTGTAACACAATGGTATTTGTCTATCTAAATATAGAGAAGGGACAGTAAAAATGTGAAATTACAATCTTATGGGACCACCATCATATATGTGGTCACTTGTTGATTGAAATGTTATGCAGCATGTGAATGTATATATTAATATAGGTGCATCCTAATAAATAAATTAAAATGTGATATAGAGATATGACCTTATATACTTCTGGCAGTCAGGAAAGGAAGATATATATCAAGAATGTGAAGCAAGAACAATTTGCAGCTTGTGAGACTGAGCTGGAATCTACAGTGATGGACTAGAAGCCACATTGGTCTTTACAGATTCTAAGACGTTAACTTTTATAATAGGGGTGTCTTTTAGGAGAGTTTTGTGTCCTTTTTCATAGAGATGAACATGTACCTAGCCAAGAGGTTGGAGAAGCAAACACAAAATGCCCAATAGGGGCTGTAAGGGCAGTGTGCTATTCTTCTGCCCCACACCAACTGGGTGAGCTAGCAGATAAGCATGAATGCAGTGCCTCAAGCCCTAGGCTCATGTCCTCATGCAATGGAATATGGCCTCTCCACTGCTGCCTGCCAAATCTCGCACAAAACATCTCTTGTGGTCCACACCATCTCTAAACTACACACAAAGAGGGTTCTGGGAAATGTAGTTCTATTTTAGCCAAACTGAGACAAAAATCTACTTTGACATCTATATACACTTACCATCCAAATACATCTTTTAACTTACTTTCTCTTCCAAATAAAAACAATTGCAAAATCATGTCTCCTTCTAACTAATGGAACCATATCTCATACAGCCAAAAGCAGACTTTTTCCCCATAAAAGAATATAAAATTCCTTTTTGTCTTTAGGTAATATATACTCCTCTTTTAGCTGAGTCACATATCTGCTTTGATACTCTGAAACTTAAATACTGAGAAATCCAGTTTAACAATTGTGATAGGTGGACTAGTACCTGCCACACATACATCCTTAATGTGTTCACATCCTAATCCCTGGAACCTGTGAATGTTGTTTTATGACAAAAGAGACTTTGCAAGTGTAATTAAATAGCAGATCTTGAAATGAGGAGGCTATTCAACATTATCTGGATGTGTTCAATGTAATCACAAGAGTCCTTATAAGAGGAACAGAGGAGGAGACAGAGGCAGAGAAGGAGGTGATGAGATACCGGAGCAGAGATTGGAATGATGGGCTCTGAAGATGAAGGAAAGGGCCACAAACATAGGAATACAGGTGACCACTAAAAGCTGGAGAAAGCAAAGAGACAGATTCTCTCCTCAGAGCCTCCAGATGGAACCTGTCCTGCCAACACCTTGATTTTAGCCCACTGAGACTGATTTTGGACTTCTGATCTCCAAAACTACATGAGAATAAATTTGGGTTTAATCACTAAATTTGTAGTGATTCATTACAGCAGCAATAGGACACATACAACTAATATTAATATATCATATGTTGTATGGTAAGAAAATTGGAAAGGAGAGAAAATTATGATATATATAAAACAAATAATATTAAATAATATTATAATAACAGCAACTCATTGTGTGGTCATGCTACATATTTATAATTACCTTCCTCTACCTATTCTATATTTCTTGGCCTCAACAAACACCTTTGTCTGATGAGAGGCCTGAACATTCATTTCGAAAAGGTCTATGCCATTAGAAGTCCTCCCTATATTGGCCTATTTAGTTCTGTACTGACTTAAATCACAGGACATGGAAATGCTTAGAGGTGTCCTAGGTAAACCTGCCACGTCCCGGATATACTCCTCCTTACTCCATAGTGGAGTAGCAACAAAATTTCCTCTACCTGGTCGGTATCACATATCTGAACCAGTACCAGAAATCTATCTTTGCTTGTAGATTTATTGACATAAAGAACTCAACGTTTCCAGGTGAGATTTTCAACTTCCAGTTTATGGAACCATTGCTGTATCTCCTGCCAGAAGCATTTCTTCATTGTTAACTAAAACTCCTAGACCAGCAAATCCTAGGGATGGAGAGATGGAAAATGAAAATTTCACTAGTGGAACATTAGGGTTAATAGAGGAGCCACTCCCATTTCCAGCCCTTGATCCCCAGACCCATGAATATGGCTATTGAAGAAACAGCACAGAAGTTTAACTGATTTAGAGCATATACAGCATCCTGGAGGACATTTCTCCAGACCCTCAAGGTACTGCCAACCAGTTTATGCTTAACTGAGCCTTCAAAAAATGGTTCCACAGTTCCATCAGGCCAGCTGCTTCAGGGTGATTACATACCTGATCAGACTAGTGAGTTTCACTAACATGAGCCCACTGGCACCCTTCATTTGCTGTAAAATGAGTTCCCTTGTCAGAAGCAAAATCTGGTAGAATACCATGTATGGGGAATACATCCTGAGATAACTCTCAATGAATGACACCCTTATATAATCTCTCCACAAGTGTGTGTGACATGTGACTTGATTCTAACCAATAGAATATGGCAAAGGTAATGGGATGTCACTTTCATGATCATATTTTATTATAGAAGTTTCCATCTTAACAGGCTGGAGGGAGAGATTCTCCTGCTGGCCTTGCAAAAGTAAGCAGCCATATTTGGAACTGCCTATGGAGAGGACCACATGGCCAGGAACTGCAGGTGGCTTCTAGGATCTGAAGGTGGTCTCCAAATAACAGCCAATAAAAATCTGTATGAGGTTGGAAGCCAATTCTTCCCTATCCAAGCCTCTAGAACACAAGCTAACAACACTGTGATTGCAACCTTTTTGAAATAGCATATAAATAATGCACACGCTTTTGACTCACAGAAATTGTGAGATAATAACTGTATGTTGTTTTAAGTTGATAACTAGGTGATCATTTGTTATGCATCATTGAAGATTTATATAGTATGACAGCGAACAGGACATGCCTTAAGGCTACGAATTGTGGTTTTGGTAGGGAAAGCAAATGCCTGCATCAGTCTAATCACATCTCCCATTAGCATAGAAGCCCCCTGAGGGTGGTGACTATGCCTTTTACATTCTCCACAGTGCCTAGTGCAACTTATTCCTCCTAATATGTGTTCAAAAATTATTTTTTATTGTTAGACTACTTCAAGAATTAATTCACATCATTGCAGAAAACTGACATTCATCTGCAGTGTGAAAATCACAATGCCAATCACAAATATTTGTATTCCTACTAAAAGTGAACATGAAATGGAAAGAGTCTTCCTCACTCCCATCCCTTTTCTTCTTTTTGAAACATAGCTTTCCTTTTTGCATTAGAACCAAGACTACATATTTAGTTTTCTGATACTATTAATTCCTAAGGCATTGTAATGGAAGCTACACTAGTCCTGGAAGGAATTTAAAAGGATAAAGTAAACCACTCTTATTTCTAAATAAGACTGTAATTAAGTCTGCCTAGAAAAGTGAGTACATATATTCTCTTAAGAATGTACTTTAGGAACAACTGGTAGGATGGAAAGGTAGAAAAGGAAAACTCAATCTTTGGTCCCTGGTTGACTGCCTCCCACTCCAACAGTTTCTGTCCTTGCAATGATCATTTCTGTGGTGCCTTTTGGCATTCTGGAGGAGAATGTAAATGTTTTGTCCTGATATTTCTGGTTCTTTTCCTCCGAATTTAGAAAGAATGGAATTTCTTTGTATTATTTAAAATAGTTCCCTGGACCACCACATTTGTCTTCTAATTGGTATCAACTATTATGTAGCAGCAATTTTTCATCTGGGATAAAGTCACCTCATAGAATAGCCATTTAGGTAAAACAAAAATATTAGAGAATGTAAGGACTCTAGGGCTTTAGAAAGCCTTCTAATTCATTCCTCTGACTTCCAATATGAACACACAATCCATCACTGGAGAGACTTCCATGTTTCAAGATTTTAGAAAAAAAAATCCAATTTCCCTAATTTCTCACTTCACTGGGCTATGTACTATAAATCACCACGAACTCTTTCTGGAGGGAGGTGATGGTAATGGTGTGGTTTAGTTTGGTTAATTTTTTTTGTTCCTTTACAATGAAGTTAAAATTATTACCTAATTATCCTTCAGTATTTTCTAGCTTACTTCCTTGATACTTGCTCAGACACTATACCTGTCTACTCTTTAATTATTTGGTTAGTGACTTTTGATTGGTCTCTATACTGTCCTCAATCCTCTTGGGTACTACCAGAATAGTGTAGATGACTCTAGTAAATAAATATATAAGTATGGGTGAATTTACCACTGCACTTTTCTCATTTTCAGAATTTCAGCTTCACACTTCTATTGCTTGTATACAACCACAAACATGTATACACCACAAACTTGTGGAACTCTGGTCAAGTTTCAAACTGGATTCAAATGTTATTACCATAAATGATGTAATTCTTCCCTCTTCTGTGTTCTTATTGCTCTTTATACTTATGTCCATTAGATTAGAAATGTTTTCTTCTTTAGACACATGCATTTCTTATACATATTAAAATATAAACAGTCAAGAATAGGAACTAGAATACCCGTCTAGAGTAAATTCTCAATAAATGTGGAAAAGCAAAGGAAAAGAGGAAAAAGGAAAATTAGTTCAGATTTGGAGGAGGGCACAAAGATTATAAAATTCAACCATATTTTACAAATGAGGAAAGTAAAACAATAAGAAATTAAGTGAGCCAAAGCCTTACACCTATTGAGAGGCTGTTTTGGACATTCATGAATTTGGGGGAACCAAGCACCTTGCAACCTCATTAGTTTGCCAAGAGCTCTCTGACTTTTGACCCTTGACCATCCAAGACTTTTGTTTGAACTCTTAGAGGAAGAGAAGCTGTTCTACCAGCCAGCCTTGAGCCTGGAAGGACAGGAGCTTTTGGCAGCCATTATACCACCACGTGGAGCCTGAGAATAACAAAGCTGAGAGGTGAATAGAGGCTGAGTGCATTATGGCTTCTTATATCCCCAGATCAAGACAATCTGTAGAACAAACATGTTTACTTTGTTTTTTTTTTAAAAAGCTTGACCTCAGTTTTCTGACTTGGTCCTAACTAAAAATCATGCAGCGTTTGAACTAAGTATAGGTCTTGTAACTCTCAACCTGTATTCTTTTCATCTTGGTACCGCCTGTCTCTGTCTCCTCTTTGCTGATAGTGCTTTCCTTTTCCTTTATCAATTTAAAAACAAACCTCCTTTACTTATTTTACAAAGAAGTAGGAAGCTTCCATGTTTTAATGACAACTTTGGTATCTTTGCATGGCCCTGCATCTGATGAATGGAAGGATTACCTCACCGTCTCTACGTGATTACATTCCGATTTATCTACCTGCCCAAACATACTTGCTACTTAAAAAATAAAAGCACAAAGATTCAATATTCCCAGAGCCTTCAGTCTCATTCCAAATGTGTTCCAGTTTCCATTTATTCAGTTTTGAAAACCAGAACCCTAGGGAGTCCTGAGGTCTGGTACATACATATGTAAGACCTTATCAATGCAGAGTCAGAAATTCTGTGCATTCAGAAAGCCCTAAGTCAGAGGTGGTTCCTAGATCACTGTAGGATTGATTTCTTCAGGCTGTTCAGGTGACTTTTGTGACCTTACCATTGTAGCAGAAAGGGTCATAATTGCTCAAAAACTGATCGGGTGGCTGTGTGGAAACACAATTCAAACTTCTGTCCTCCCTGGCTAGGTTGGTAACAGCTAAATGAAACCCAAGGGAAATCTCACATCCAGAAAACAGCAATGCACTCTGACCTGCAGTTGATATTTCAAACATAAAATACAATTAAATCTGCTAAAGATCTCTGCTTAGCCTGGGAGAAGCTTGCAACCATGGAAGAAGAGAGATGTGCAAATCAGTTTACATTGTGGCAACTTAAGATTCAAAAATATTGTACACTTTAAGGTATATGTATCAGAATATTCATTCCAACACTGTAGTGGCAAATGAATCAAAACTGGCTAAATTCGTATTGGAGGAGCTGGTTAAAAAAATTACAATATCTGCCTCAGTGAACTTATTACAACTATTAAAATGAAGAAGATTGGTCTCTATGTCCTAATATAAAATTACCTCTCAGACAACTTCTTCAGTGACTAGCACAAGGGGCAGGATAATGTGTGTAGAATGCAACTATGTATGTTAAATGAAGGAAGAAAGGGCCATGTGAATCTGTGCATACACACACACATACAGACACACATACACACACATACACACACACACACACACACACGCATACTTTGATATGCAAAGAATATCTCTGAAAAGATTCACAAGAACTAACATCAGAGGTTGCCTCAGGGAAGGGGAACCAGAGTACCGGGATAAAGCTAGGAGGGAGAATAACGTTTCCAGTGTATTTTCTTTTGCACCATTTGAATTTGTGTTGCATGCCTCCACATTGCCTAATAAAAATAAAACACAATATTCCAAAGCCAGACTTTGATTTAGAGTTTAAAAATGAAAACATTAAGATTTCATATTTCTTTTTTCCTTTAAGGCAAAAGCAGGACCTTTCCACCTTTGTTACTTGCTTTTGAACAAATAGGCTGTATTATTTTTAGACTTTCTCCCTGGAGCCAAAAGCTCACAGGATTAAAGCAACCAGGGAAATATAGAGAAGTAGGAGCCCAAGTTCTATGTTCTAAATATTTTTCAGTAATGAAGAAACTAGCTTTTTCCCTAATGCTGCTGTTTATACCAGTAGGAGTATGCACTAAGGTAATTTCTTCTTCTTTCTTGCTGGATTAAAGAATGTGCTTAATTCTCTCTCTCTCTCTCTCTCTCTCTCTCCCCCTCTCCCAGAGAAGTTTCTGTTGTTCTTTCCCTCAAAGTGGACACACATCTGAACACAGCTCTAGTGCATTTCTGCTGGAAGAAGCAAGAAGCTATTAATGGTGGCACTTGAGGCCGCTATGCAAGTCCATTACCCCAGAAATAGATTAAACCGAGTTTCCAGAAATGCCTTCCTCTAGCATTACATTCTTACCTAAAAGAACGTGGGCCCTATTTAGCAGGAGATAGATGTTCTTATCTCATTTCACTGACAAACTAAAGTGAAGTAAATAAAGGCAAATAAAAAGGCCACCTCCTGAGAATTTGCTTTGCGTCTTTTATTTCAAATCACATATTTGGGATGGGGTTATTTTCTTTCTCTTCCTCCCTCCAACTTCCAACTGCCACCTGCTCTGAGGTTCTTTTTTTTTTTTTTTTTTTTTTTTGTGAGACAGAGTGTCGCTGTCTCCTGGGCTGGAGTGCAGTGGTGCAATCTCGGCTCACTGCAAGCTCTGCCTCCCGGGTTCACACCACACCATTTTCCTGCCTCAGCCTCCCGAGTAGCTGGGACTACAGGCGCCCACCACCACACTTGGCTAATGTATTTTTAGTAGAGACAGGGTTTCATCCGTGTTTCACCAGGATGGTCTCGATCTCCTGACCTCGTGATCCGCCCGCCTCGGCCTCCCAAAGGGCTGGGATTACAGGTGTGAGCCACCGCACCCAGCCTGCTCTGAGGTTCTTAATGGCACTGCTTAGGACTATGGCTTTGAAATATCTAGCATGAGTTTACTCTCTGACACGGTGGAACCAGAGCAGAACAGTAAAGAGAAAGATTTAGCCTAAGCCTTTGTTACCTGGAAGCAGTTTGCATAAACTCCAGATACTCATTCCCACAGCTGTTCCTTAGGCACAGAACTGAACCAGTGTCCAGTTCTAAACAGGCTCTAACTGGTAACAAAAGTGTATAAGTAGAAACCCATTTGTTTTGCTTTCTCTTTCCCTATTGTCTTCTACTACTTTGGTGTTCCAAAGGGCGAAAGATAAAGTTCAATTGTGCCCTAGTTACTACTTAAAAGAGGGGCTTAGACGGGGCTAAATATAGTTCAAGCTGAACCTCGCCTCATTCCCAAAAGACACACAGTGCTCAGAAAGTTCATTTCCAATAGTAGTGTGAGAGATTCCTTCCATTTAATATATGGGGAAGAAAACCATGAAATAAGACCAGAAGCTATATTTGTCAAGTTTAATAAGAAGGCTACAGCAGGGCAGTCCCCTGCAGACTCTGTTCTGTCTTACACAACACCTCAGGCATCAGATGTGAGAAGAGACATCCTGTCACATACGATGAATATCAGGATTTGAGACTGAGGGGGTAGTAAGATTTCCTTGTCTTCAGATCACTTGTTCTCAAACCTGGCCGCACATAACATTTTTTTTTTACACCTGAGACTTCCCCTAGAAATTGTGATTGGGTGGTGTTGAGGTGCAGTCCAGGCATCTTCATCTCTAAAGGATTCTGCTATGGAACTAGACTGAGCACTGCAGCTGCTGCTAGTGAGGATACTTGTGGGTTGGGACTAGCTTGGTGTCATCTCCCTGGTTAAAAGGACTGGTCAGACAAACCTGGATAATTTATCATCCTCTGCACCATATAGCACTTTACTCACTGCAATACACTCTCTCATCACAGCCCTACAGGACAGGCAAGAAACTCTATTTATCTCCATTTTACAGATGAGAAAACTGAAGATCCAACAGACTTGCCAAAGGTGAGATGCACATTAATTCAGAGGAAGCTCTGGAACTCCAAATAAAGCCTCTACAGTCACTATAGTTTTCACTACGGCACTACAGGTTCCTCCGGGCTTAAAGTCCAAGATGAGCAGTTTTGGTGCTAGCAACTATTTTGCTTCCTAGAACTAAAGGAAAAAGAAGCATGAAACCCAGGATACACCTAAGGAGTATAATCCCTTAATTTTAGAGATGAGGAGATTGAAGCACAGTGACTTGCCCAAGATCACACAGCTAGCTAGTGAGAAGAAAAGTAAACAACAGTGGGACCGTTATCGGAAAGGGGTCCCAATTCAGACCCCAGGAAAGGGTTCTTGGATCTCACATAAGAAAGAATTCAGGGCGAGTCCCTAGAGTAAAGTGAAAGCAAGTTTATTAAGAAAGCAGAGGAATAAAAGAATGGCTACTCCATGGTCAGAGCAGCCCCAAGAGCTGCTGGTTGCCCATTTTTATGATTATTTATTGATGATAATGTTAAATAAGGGGTGGATAATTCATGCCTCCCTTTTTTGGACCATATAATGTAACTTCCTCACATTGCCATGGCATCTGTAAACTCATGATGCTGGTGGGAGTGTAGCAGTGAGGATGACCAGAGTTCACTCTCGTGGCCATCTGGGTTTTGGTGGGTATTAGCCGACTTCTTTATTGCAATCTGTTTTATCAGCAAGGTCTTTATGACCTGTATTTTGCGCCGACCTCCTATCTCATCCTGTGACTTGGAATGCCTTAACCATCTGGGAATGCAGCCCAGTAGGTCTCAGCCTCATTTTACCCAGCTTCTATCCAAGTTGGAGTTGCTGTGGTTCAACATCTCTTACAGGATCATAGTTAATATAGACCAAAAGCAGAGCAATATGTAGGGGAACTGTATACCTCTTTCTTGGGGTTTCCATAGAAGGCAAAGTGATTACTGTACAAAGAGCTGCTGCGTATTTGGAAGAATGCCCACTGCATTGAGAAATGGACCACGGGGAGGAGTAGCCATACAAATCACTGAGGTCACCTTGCATGGTCTTTGTGAGTGTGCCAGCTAGTCTGTGCCTATTTTTATAAGTGTGTGTGTGTGTGTGTGTGTGTGTGTGTGTGTGTGTGTGTGTGTGTTGGTTGCTGAGAGAATGCTCAAGCAAGCAGGAGCCTGTGTACATTTGGCAAAGATAGAGAACAAAAAATAAATTCCCTGGAAAGCATTAGCATAATTATATAGCCAGCCTGTTTCTTACCTGGAGGTAAATGCAGGCTGCACAATCACTGTCAATTTTGACCATCATTCATGATATAGAAATATGCAGGGGAGAGGTCCCCCCTCTCTCATTCTATCTAATTTCTCTAAACCTTTAGCATAGCTAGAGATTAACCCAACTCCTATAAAACAGAAACAAACTTCAAATCCATGTCAGAGCCTGCCGGAGAGAATGATTTACAAACTGCCAACAGAACATTGGTGTAAACAAGATAATGCACATTAATTCCCAGCAAGTCAATTAGCATTCAGTTATTCTGAACAGAGCCTGACCTTGATGCTTGAGGATCTGAACAGAATGCAACCTGTAGCTTAAAGGAAAATGTCACCTCTTCCACTCAAACTGGCAAGTCTATAGGGTTAAAAGGTTCAAGAAGCACTTCCTCATAAAGACGCACAGAGACAAAAAATCGTCTCAACATAACTCTTGTATTTCAGAACTGGTATCTTTTTTTACTTTGAACCTACAAACACTTTGATGACTCTCACCTTTGATCTAAATTTCTAAAGGATCTAAGTGTTATGCCACATTCCAGAGGCATTTTTACTTCAAGATGTCTGAGGATTTAAAAGATTTCAAAATGAACAATTGCACACTTTTCTGCATATTTCTTCAATTACTAATTCAAAACAGAGGCTTTATTTGTAATTGCCATGCTCATTACCATTCTATCTACTTTCTGGAAATCCTTCTCCTTGTACATGGGGAAATGTTCAACCAGAGCCTCTCATGTTGTTTTACCACACCAGAGTGGTGAGTTAGGCACCCCAAGAAGTGTGAAACCCATGAGAGTCCCCTGGAGCAAAGCTTTTCAAATTTGAATGTACACATGAAGCACATGCAAAGGAAGCCTCTGATTGAGTAGGCCTGGAGTGGAACCCAAGATCCTGTATTTCTTATAAACTCCCAGGTGATCCTGATCCCACAGTGTTTCAAGGACAGCACTGTGTAGTCCTGCACCAGACTGCTCATCTAAGAAGCTTCTTCTATGGAACAAGTAGTTTTTTAAGAAAAAGTTCTTCTACCATCTGAAGACTGCTAATGTAACAGGAGTCTAACTTTTTCTGATTCAGGCACCCTTGACTTCCAGGTTTAGAAAAATTCCTCCAACACTAATCCTAATCGCAATGCCTAGGGGCCTGTATTTCCAGACAGGTATTCTGGAATTTTTTGTTTCTTCATTGTTTTGCAGCGTTCATAGTTGTTTGCGCTAGGTTAATTTCATAGAGAAAAACAAAATTCCCATGACATTAACAAGTTTTGCTTTTGTTGTTTATCAATTGATTTTTTAAAAAAACACTGAGGTAGAGATAATAATGAGACATCCAAGTGTAAGGGGGTCCCCGGGAAAATCCCAACTGGCCTGCACACCGGGGTGGAGCCACAGAAGCTCGCACCGTTTGCAGCAGGAAGGAATCTGGCCCCTCCTCTTCCTGCGTGGTACCTGGGATTCAATCTGCGAGGCCGGAAGCGCACTACCAGAACTCTGGCTTCGCAGAGGGTCCTTGTTTCTCTTTTGTTCCCTTTTTGCCCAATAAAGCCCATTTATTCTCACCCTTCAAAGTGTCTACGAGCCTAATCTCTCATGGCTGTGTAACAAGAAACCGGCTCTTAGCTGAACTAAGGAGAGAGTCCTTCAACAATAATAAAACCCCCCTCACAGGTTTCAGGAACAATTGGCTGGGCACCGGGCACAGGCAAATGTAGGTTCTTCATTATGTATACACAGTCAGATGCTGGAGATAAATCCGATTGTTTGGGTACAAAAAACAAAAATCCTTCATGGGGTCCTTCTCTAGTGTACTCAACAGGCATTCTCCAAGCAACAGTTTACCTGATCCCAGTTTATTCTTCCCTAAAACACACACACAGACACACACAAACACCCCACATTTCCTAAGCAATTTCCCTAGGATCATTTAGAAAGCCCTGGTATCCCATCTGTCCATATCATCTATTCTTCATCTCTTCCCAGTGTTCCAAGCCAATAATAATATAACAATAACAACAGTAACAATAACCACTGTTTCAATCTTTACCCTCATCACAATGTTTTAGATAGGTCCCAGTTTTTTTTCTCATTTTATGGATGAGGACTGAAGCATAGAAAGGATAAGCAATTGGCTGAAGGTCACACACCTAATAGGCAGGGGTACAAACACAGACAGCCTGCACCAGAATCCATGATCTTAACTTCTACATGCTACTCTTCCATACCCTTTTAATTACTTTACCAAAAAAAGAGAGAAAAGCCTTTTTATCCTCTTTATCTTTTATAGCTGATGGCTCGTTAAAACCAGAGCCAAAATAATTAGCAACCAAATAAATTAGTTTCCTTTCCAAGAGAGTGTTTTCAAACACTCCCCTGAGGTGAGGGAAAATATTTGCATCTGTCCCTGTTGGTGGGGTGTGTGCAGTGAAGTGCATTCCCCTAGAATGGGTTGGATGCTGGTAAGGAAGCAAATAAGAAGAAAAACAAAACTGTTTCCACAGTAAAATATGTTGGCTCTTCTTACCCCCTTACATTTGAATGAGTTCTGTTTTCTCTTTGGGAGTTCAGTTCTCACTGCCTCGGGAAACTTTCTTCATTACACCACCCCCAGTCAGTTCACATCTTCTGAATAACTGTGGCCAGTATTATTAGAATCTGTCTGCATGCCACTTCACTCTCTGCATGCCATTTTACTCTATGTATGATGTTTCTCTTTGTTTCACATATGTTATGCTAGTCTCATTCACTTGATTCTAAGCATTTTGGTTTAAACGCTTATTTTTAGAATACTGTATAATAATTTTGACCCTTTACAGACACTTGAGTAATGGAGATGCACATGCTTTATTGGACAAACATTTCCACAATCCTTTCCTAACTCAGCTTTGCATTGCTATTGTGATTACATTAGATGGTCAGTGCATCAATCTAGCTGTGTAAGCAAAGACTAGGTCTCAGGCTGTCTTCTATGCAGGCTTGATACTTGTATCATGACAGTTACCCATGACACCTCAAAGACCAGCTAATCATCTCATACCAATGTGTGATGATCACAAGTGTACTGAGCAAGAAATGTAGTCTAGATGAGAGCAAATTTAGGAACCATCTAAATTTGAGAATTTAGTCTTGAGAAAAACTCGGAGTTCAGGCTCCACAGATAAAGGTTCAGCAGAGTCATTTTTGTAGATGAAGGGCAGTATTTATTTTTAAAGTTTTGATTTAGGAGCTGAGGAAATTCTGCCCATTTTCTTGTCTGAGAGCCAATAGAAGAAATCGCAAGAAAAGCTATGCTAAATCTCATCTTTTCTAGGTTAGCAATTCACTCCCAGGTCCCCTGAGTTGAATGAAGCCTCAGGTATTTAAAAGACAAAGTAAATTGTATTTGCATGATGGTCTAGGCTGAAAAGGTACTGACAAAGATCTTCATAGGACCCATTTTTGGACATCTTAAAGAAAAACAAGGTCTAGGATAATGTTTAGAATATGTCTGGTGAAGCTAACCTAATTTCTCAGACAAAAAGACACATCCTGAGATAATATATCTTGACTTTACTGAGACTTTGATGCCAGTATGGTATACTCATCAATAAAATGGGAAAATGGAGCCTGAATTATGCAACCACTGGTTGGACAAACAGAAACCTGAAAAGAACTCCAAATTGTTATCAGTAGGTCAGTATCAACCTGGGAGAGCCACTAACTAATGAATTTATATTGATATTGGTAACATACTATTGGATATAGTGTTTTGTCATTTACTCAAATATGGACATCAGAGTATTATTTGGCTTTCCCACACACAGAGTCATGGGAACAAATTGTTGTTCATTCCAAGCAAGTCACTTCTCTCCACCACTCATAAGAGCTTCCCTAGAGAGGTTTAAAATTGAATACCTTACTATCAGTTGAGAAAAGTAGGTTATATAAGATTTTAAAATGAAAACAAGTTGATAGGTTTGGCTGCTTTTTGCAATTTTTCCTCTTTGACTTCCAGTTTTTATGAAACACCAATAAAATCCATTACCATATTAATATTTATGTCTAAACTCTTAGTGCTTATACAAAGACCAGGCTAAGAAATAAACTATGAAGCAGGCCATACATCACCCTGGGAAACAAGAATCCCCTGACACTTACACTTCCAGAAGTCTAGGTGTGAAGAGTACAAGTAATCGCAGCATCACTGCAGAAATGCTGTTTGGTTACAAGGGAGCCTGAGCCACGAAAGTCAAGAGCCTTTTGGAGTCTATGGTCTGTTGAAATACAGTTAGATTGACACATTCTCCTCACTGACCGCTGCTGTCACATCTCTCTCCCACACCTTTCTTCCCTCTCTTCACTATGACTTCTAGTCTAAGTTGCTCTCAGTGATCCCAGGTCATCTCTCTGGTTCTGGTTTTAACTTGCATCCCTCTCCAGATTGATCCCTGAAGATAATATTTTTAATACTGACCTCACTATAATCTCAGAAGTCCCTGCTTCCCCTTCCCTAGTTGTAGTGAGGATCAAACAAGTTCATTTACGTGGAAACAATTTTAAAATGTTAAAGTGCTGTATTGACATTGTTTTTATTTTTACTATTTTTTCTGGCACTCATAATAGTATCTCTCATATGGTAGGTACTCATTAAACATGTGTCAAATAAACAAATAATTAAAGGAAATACATCCCATTTTACACATCAAAGACCAATCTTCCTGAAGTTCAGTAACTGGAAGGAAAAGTAAAAGTGACTTCAATTAAGTGACTTGTATACGACAAGTATTATATTAAGAATGTTTAAATAGATTATTTGATGTAATAATCAAAACAACTCCCCAAGACAGCTAATATTAGCATCGCTGCTTTACATATAAAGAGACTGAGGCAGAGTCAAAAGCCCAAGGGCAATCAGAGAGCAAGTGGCAGAGCCAGGATTGAAACCCAGGGAGTCTGACTCCATAGTTAGCACTTTCAGCCACTAGGTCACTATGTTATCCTTCACTTGGTTAAAAATAATAATAATAATAAAGGTTAAAAAAAATGAAGGATTCCTTCTGTTTATAAAACAAAGCCCAATCTTAAGAGCCTTCCCAATCTTAATAGTCTTCTATGTAATTCCTTCCAGCATATGATCCTAATTCATAATTTCAAAAATTTTTCTCTTACTTTTCCATACTCTAAAATGGTTAGTTTTCCCCTTGGTTGCACATTAGACTTATCTGAAGAAGTTTTAAAAATCCTGATGCCCTGGTTGTCCCTCAGAAGAATTTCACTCAAATCTCTCACAGGTGGGGGCCTGGAAGTAATATTTAAAAAATAATAAACACTTCATGTAACTTCAGTACAGCTGAGTTTGAGAATATCTGCTCTAACCTCTTATAGCCAGATTGACTACATGTAATTTTCTTCCTCCAGACTTCGTTCATGTTATTCACCACTATTTAAAGTATCTCATTCCCATCCTACCCATCCCTCTAGGAAAAGCTCAAATGCATCCTTTCCCATAAAACCTGTAATATGTGAACAATGGCTATAACCTCTTCATCCTTTCATTCTTTGAAATTCTGTATCTTTGTTTTGATATCCATCACTCTCTTAAATTAGCTGATGGTCAGATTTAAGTAGGTCAAATTTCCTCCATTGTACGGTAACTTTGTAAAACGAGTATCTGTGCATATACCTTTCTACCTCTCATTTGTCCTTCTGTTTGTCCTATTAACTGACTTCATTTTCTCACTGTGAGAAACTACCATGAGCAACTCCAGAATCACCTGTGAAAAGAGAAACAGACTATTTTCCACATGCTGCAGTTAGAAAAATCAAAGAGAAGGATGCTGATGGCTCTGCTCAGATAATATGTTTATCTCAGGAAAAAAATCACTGGGACTTAAGGAATTTAATACTTGAGGCCTGGTCTGGATCAGATGTCCATGCCTGTGGCTGAGAAAGCAGGCATCACCATCAGAAGAAAGGGTGAAATATATGCTATGCAGACAGAAACATGTGTCTAACTTTGCTGAAGGCAAATCAAAGCTTTGATGGAATTTGCCTCCATTTCTGCCATTTCCAGCTCATCATCTCTTTATGTACTCACTTATGCTATCTCTCTTCTCTTCTCTTCTACTCCACTCTGTAAAAGATATGTATGTACTCCTTGCTTAAGCAATCTTTTTCTCTTTTTCATCTACAGTTTTTCAACATACGCCCACTACTCTGCCTAAAATTATGCTTATATTTTTCCCATTTATGTAATACTTTGCATTAATACTGCTCTTCCCTTAAACATCATTTCTTTGCCTTTACCTCAAACTTTTGAAAGTACAGCATGCTTACCACCATCTAGTCTCCTTGTTACTTAGGCTAGCTAATTGCTATAATATTTGATTCAAAACTAATGGTTCAAGCATAATAGAAGTTTACTTCCTAGGGGGAGGAGCCAAGATGGCCGAATACGAACAGCTCTGGTCTACAGCTCCCAGCACAAGCGACGCAGAAGACGGGTGATTTCTGCATTTCCATCTGAGGTACCGTGTTCATCTCACTAGGGAGTGCCAGACAGTGGGCGCAGGTCAGTGGGTGAGTGCACCGTGCGCCAGCCAAAGCAGGGGCGAGGCATTGCCTCACTCGGGAAGCGCAAGGGGTCAGGGAGTTCCCTTTCCAGGGGTGACAGACGGCACCTGGAAAATCGGGCCACTCACACCTGAATACTGTGCTTTTCCGACGGGCTTAGGAAACGGTGCCCCAGGAGAGTATAGCCCGCACCTGGCTCAGAGGGTCCTACGCCCACGGAGTCTCGCTGATTGCTAGCACAGCAGTCTGAGATCAAACAGCAAGTCGGCAGCGAGGCTGGGGGAGGGGCGCCCGCCATTGCCCAGGCTCACTTAGGTAAACAAAGCAGCCTGGAAGCTTGAACTGGGTGGAGCCCACCACAGCTCAAGGAGGCCTGCCTGCCTCTGTAGGCTCCACCTCTGGGGGCAGGGCACAGACAAACAAAAAGACAGCAGTAACCTCTACAGACTTAAATGTCCCTGTCTGACAGCTTTGAGGAGAGCAGTGGTTCTCCCAGCACTCAGCTGGAGATCTGAGAACGGGCTGACTGCCTCCTCAAGTGGGTCCCTGACCCCTGACCCCTGAGCAGCCTAACTGGGAGGCACCCCCCAGCAGGGGCAGACTGACACCTCACACGGCCGGCCAGGTACTCCAACAGACCTGCAGCTGAGGGTCCTGTCTGTTAGAAGGAAAACTAACAGAAAGGACATCCACACCAAAAACCCATCTGTACATCACCATCATCAAAGACCAAAAGTAGATAAAACCACGAAGATGGGGAAAAAACAGAGCAGAAAAACTGGAAACTCTAAAAAGCAGAGTACCTCTCCTCCTCCAAAGGAACGCAGTTCCTCACCAGCAACGGAACAAAGCTGGACGGAGAATGACTTTGACGAGCTGAGAGAAGAAGGCTTCAGACGATCAAATTACTCCGAGTTACGGGAGGATATTCAAACCAAAGGCAAAGAAGTTGAAAACTTTGAAAAAAATTTAGAAGAATGTATAACTAGAATAACCAATACAGAGAAGTGCTTAAAGGAGCTGATGGAGCTGAAAACCAAGGCTGAGAACTACGTGAAGAATGCAGAAGCCTCAGGAGCTGATGCGATCAAATGGAAGAAAGGGTATCAGCCCTGGAAGGTGAAATGAATGAAATGAAGCGAGAAGGGAAGTTTAGAGAAAAAAGAATAAAAAGAAACGAGCAAAGCCTCCAAGAAATGTGGGACTATGTGAAAAGACCAAATCTACGTCTGATTGGTGTACCTGAAAGTGACGGGGAGAATGGAAACAAGATGGAAAACACTCTGCAGGATATTATCCAGGAGAACTTCCCCAATCTAGCAAGGCAGGCCAACATTCAGATTCAGGAAATACAGAGAACGCCACAAAGATACTCCTTGAGGAGAGCAACTCCAAGACACATAATTGTCAGATTCACCAAAGTTGAAATGAAGGAAAAAATGTTAAGGGCAGCCAGAGAGAAAGGTCGGGTTACCATCAAAGGGAAGCCCATCAGACTAACAGCAGATCTCTCGGCAGAAACCCTACAAGCCAGAAGAGAGTGGGGGCCAATATTCAACATTCTTAAAGAAAAGAATTTTCAACCCAGAATTTCATATCCTGCCAAACTAAGCTTCATAAGTGAAGGAGAAATAAAATACTTTACAGACAAGCAAATGCTGAGAGATTTTGTCACCACCAGGCCTGCCCTAAAAGAGCTCCTGAAGGAAGTGCTAAACATGGAAAGGCACAACCGGTACCAGCCACTGCAAAATCATACCGAAATGTAAAGACCATCGCAACTAGGAAGAGACTGCATCAACTAATGAGCAAAATAACCAGCTAACATCGTAATGACAGGATCAGATTCACACATAACAATATTAACTTTAAATGTAAATGGACTAAATGCTCCAATTAAAAGACACAGACTGGAAAATTGGATAAAGACTCAAGACCCATCAGTGTGCTGTATTCAGGAAACCCATCTCACGTGCAGAGACACACATAGGCTCAGAATAAAAGGATGGAGGAAGATCTACCAAGCAAATGGAAAACAAAAAAAAGGAAGGGGTTGCAATCCTAGTCTCTGATAAAACAGACTTTAAACCAACAAAGATCAAAAGAGACAAAGAAGGCCATTACATAATGGTAAAGGGATTAATTCAACAAGAAGAGCTAACTATCCTAAATATATATGCACCAAATACAGGAGCACCCAGATTCATAAAGCAAGTCCTGAGTGACCTACAAAGAGACTTAGACTCCCACACATTAATAATGGGAGACTTTAACACCCCACTGTCAACATTAGACAGATCAACGAGACAGAAAGTCAACAAGGATACCCAGGAATTGAACTCAGCTCTGCACCAAGCAGACCTAATAGACATCTACAGAACTCTCCACCCCAAATCAAAAGAATATACATTCTTCTCAGCACCACACCACACCTATTCCAAAATTGACCATATACTTGGAAGTAAAGCTCTCCTCAATAAATGTAAAAGAACAGAAATTATAACAAACTATCTCTCAGATCACAGTGCAATCAAGCTAGAACTCAGGATTAAGAATCTCACTCAAAACCACTCAACTACATGGAAACTGAACAACCTGCTCCTGAATGACTACTGGGTACATCACGAAATGAAGGCAGAAATAAAGATGTTCTTTGAAACCAACGAGAACCAAGACACAACATACCAGAATCTCTGGGATGCATTCAAAGCAGTGTGTAGAGGGAAATTTATAGCACTAAATGCCCACAAGAGAAAGCAGGAAAGATCCAAAATTGACACCCTAACATCACAATTAAAAGAATTAGAAAAGCAAGAGCAAACACATTCAAAAGCTAGCAGAAGGCAAGAAATAACTAAAATCAGAGCAGAACTGAAGGAAATAGAGACACAAAAAACCCTTCAAAAAATAAATGAATCCAGGAGCTGGTTTTTTGAAAGGATCAACAAAATTGATAGACTGCTAGCAAGATTAATAAAGAAAAAAAGAGAGAAGAATCAAATAGATGCAATAAAAAATGATAAAGGGGATATCACCACTGATCCCACAGAAATACAAACTACCATCAGAGAATATTACAAACACCTTTACGCAAATAAACTAGAAAATCTAGAAGAAATGGATAAATTCCTCAACACATACACCCTCCCAAGACTAAACCAGGAAGAAGTTGAATCTCTGAATAGACCAATAACAGGAGCTGAAATTGTGGCAATAATCAATAGCTTACTAACCAAAAAAAGTCCAGGACCAGATGGGTTCACAGCCGAATTCTACCAGAGGTACAAGGAGGAGCTGGTACCATTCCTTCTGAAACTATTCCAATCAATAGAAAAAGAGGGAATCCTCCCTAACTCATTTTATGAGGCCAGCATCATCCTGATACCAAAGCCTGGCAGAGACACAACCAAAAAAGACAATTTTAGACCAATATCCTTGATGAACATTGATGCAAAAATCCTCAATAAAATACTGGCAAACAGAATCCAGCAGCACATCAAAAAGCTTATCCACCATGATCAAGTGGGCTTCATCCCTGGGATGCAAGGCTGGTTCAATATACGCAAATCAGTAAATGTAATCCAGCATATAAACAGAACCAAAGACAAAAACCACATGATTATCTCAATAGATGCAGAAAAGGCCTTTGACAAAATTCAACAACCCTTCATGCTAAAAACTCTCAATAAATTAGATATTGATGGGACATATCTCAAAATAATAAGAGCTATTTATGACAAACCCACAGCCAATATCATACTGAATGGGCAAAAACTGGAAGCATTCCCTTTGAAAACTGGCACAAGACAGGGATGCCCTCTCTCACCACTTCTATTCAACATAGTGTTGGAAGTTCTGGCCAGGGCAATTAGGCAAGAGAAGGAAATCAAGGGTATTCAATTAGGAAAAGAGGAAGTCAAATTGTCCCTGTTTGCAGATGACATGATAGTATATCTAGAAAACCCCATTGTCTCAGCCCAAAATCTCCTTAAGCTGATAAGCAACTTCAGCAAAGTCTCAGGATACAAAATCAATGTACAAAAATCACAAGCATTCTTATACATCAATAACAGACAAACAGAGAGCCAAATCATGAGTGAACTCCCATTCACAATTGCTTCAAAGAGAATAAAATACCTAGGAATCCAACTTACAAGGGATGTGAAGGACCTCTTCAAGGAGAACTACAAACCACTGCTCAAGGAAATAAAAGAGGATACAAACAAATGGAAGAACATTCCATGCTCATGGGTAGGAAGAATCAATATCATGAAAATGGCCATCCTTCCCAATGTAATTTACAGATTCAATGCCATCCCCATCAAGTTACCAATGACTTTCTTCACAGAATTGGAAAAAACTACTTTAAAGTTCATATGGAACCAAAAAAGAGCCCGCATCACCAAGTCAATCCTAAGCCAAAAGAACAAAACTGGAAGCATCACGCTACCTGACTTCAAACTATACTACAAGGCTACAGTAACCAAAACAGCATGGTACTGGTACCAAAACAGAGATATAGATCAATGGAACAGAACAGAGCCCTCAGAAATAATGCCACATATCTACAACTATCTGATCTTTGACAAACCTGAGAAAAACAAGAAATGGGGAAAGGATTCCCTATTTAATAAATGGTGCTGGGAAAACTGGCTAGCCATATGTAGAAAGCTGAAACTGGATCCCTTCCTTACACCTTATACAAAAATTAATTCAAGATGGATTAAAGACTTACATGTTAGACCTAAAACCATAAAAACCCTAGAAGAAAACCTAGGCATTACCATTCAGGACATAGGCATGGTCAAGGACTTCATGTCTAAAACACCAAAAGGAATGGCAACAAAAGCTAAAATTGACAAATGGGATCTAATTAAACTAAAGAGCTTCTGCACAGCAAAGGAAACTACCATCAGAGTGAACAGGCAACCTACAAAATGGGAGAAAATTTTCGCAACCTACTCATCTGACAAAGGGCTAATATCCAAAATCTACAATGAACTCCAACAAATTTACAAGAAAAAAACAAACAACCCTATCAAAAAGTGGGCGAAGGACATGAACAGACACTTCTCAAAAGAAGACATTTATGCAGCCAAAAAACACATGAAAAAATGCTCACCATCACTGGCCATCAGAGAAATGCAAATCAAAACCACAATGAGATACCATCTCACACCAGTTAGAATTGCAATCATTAAAAAGTCAGGAAACAACAGGAGCTGGAGAGGATGTGGAGAAATAGGAACACTTTTACACTGTTGGTGGGACTGTAAACTAGTTCAACCCTTGTGGAAGTCAGTGTGGCGATTCCTCAGGGATCTAGAACTAGAAATTCCATTTGACCCAGCCATCCCATTACTGGGTATATACCCAAAGGACTATAAATCATGCTGCTATAAAGACACATGCACACGTATGTTTATTGCGGCATTACTCACAATAGCAAAGACTTGGAACCAACCCAAATGTCCAACAATGATAGACTGGATTAAGAAAATGTGGCACATATACACCATGGAATACTATGCAGCCATAAAAAATGATGAGTTCATGTCCTTTGTAGGGACATGGATGAAATTGGAAATCATCATTCTCAGTAAACTATCACAAGAACAAAAAACCAAACACCGCATATTCTCACTCATAGGTGGGAATTGAACAATGAGAACACATGGACACAGGAAGGGGAACATCACACTTCAGGGACTGTTGTGGGGTGGGGGGAGGTGGGAGGGATAGCATTGGGAGATATACCTAATGCTAGATGACGAGTTGGTGGGTGCAGCGCACCAGCATGGCACATGTATACATATGTAACTTACCTGCACGTGGCGCACATGTACCATAGAGCCTAAAGTATAATAGTAATAATAATAATAATAATTAAAAAAAGAAGAAAAAAAAAAAAGAAGTTTACTTCCTGCTTCAACAATAGTACTGAGCAGGTAAATAGGTCAACGTGGCATGCTTTCTACAAACAGTCATTCAGGGACTCAGGCTATATAAGTCAAAATAAAGTAGATTATGCTCTGGTAACAAATAGCTCCAAAATCTTACTGGCTTAAAACTACAATAGCTTGTTTCTTATTTAATCTGGAGCAGGACAGTTATGCTATTACAGTCACTCAGGGACTTAGGTGAATGGAAATACCACCCTATTATGACAACACAATGCCCACAAAAAGCTGCAGGAAAAAAAAAAAAGATCATGGAGAAATGTGCAATGACTTTTAAACGTTTTCACTCAGAAAAGATATATGTGACTTTTATGAATATTTCTTTGGCCAAAAGAAAATCACATTCTCAGACCTAACTTCAGGAGTCCTAGTAGAATTTAGCTGTCACAGAGAAGAGGAAGAAGAGCACTAAGAAAACCCCATTCCCAAGGCTAGGTACACAAGACACGTCAAAGCCTGAGGCTAGACCAAGACAACTGAGAACACCCACTGAACCCCATCATCAGGCAAGCAAGCACCAAGCAACAAACAAAGGCAATCCACCCCTGTGGAAGGCAAGAGCACAGAAAGAGACATCCCTGTAGTATAGGCAGGCAGGAAAATCTGAAAGCCAAAACTGGAGCAGGAACATGGAGGAAAGAGCCCCAACATCCAACTCCATATTCTATTTTTTTTTTAAGACAATCTTGCTCTGTCGCCCAGGCTGGAGTGCAGTAGTATGATCTCGGCTCACTGCAACCTCCACCTCCCAGGTTCCAGAGATTGTCGTGCCTCAGCCTCCCAAGCAGCTGCAGTTATAGGCCTGCAACACCATGACCGGCTAATGTTTTGTATTTTTAGTAAAGATGGGGTTTCACTGTATTGGCCAGGCTGGTCTTGAACTCCTGAGCTCAGGTGATCTGCCCATCTTGGCCTCCCAAGGAGTTGGGATTACAGGTGTGAGCCACTGCACTCAGCTGCAACCCCATGGTCTAAGCACAAGGGGAATTTGAAGCTGGTTATCACACAAGGTAACTATAGCAACAACTAAATTCACACGCAGTTCAACTTCTAACTACATTGCCTCAACCCCACATGCTAGTCGTCTACTAGTAAATAATGCATGCCAATTTCTAAACATAAGTACCCAGACTCTAGCTGGAACTATACAAAAGATTCCAATCAAAATGTAAGAAATGCAAAACATACTTATTTGAATGGATTCATCAGCTGATTCAACACAGCCAAGGAAATAATCATAGAACTTGACAATAGGTCACTAGAAATTACCCAAAGTAAAAGACAAAAAAGAAAAGAAAGAACAGAACATACAGAAACCAGAAAAATATCAAAATATGGCCTGACATACACGAAATTAGATTCACAGTAGGATAAGAGAGAAAGACAGCTGGGCAGAAGTGATAATAGCTCAGAGTTTCCCTAAATTAATATTAATAAAAGACACCAAACCACATATCCAAGAAACTTAGAGAGCCTACAACAGAAAAACATCAAAAGAAACACACCTAGGAAAATCATATTAAACCAAATATAAAGAAAAAAACTTGAAGGCAAAGGAAAAAAACACATTGCATACAGAGGAATAAAAATGAAAATTACATCAGAAACTATGTCAGCTAGAAGACAATGGAACGACATTCTTAATATGAAAGAAAAAAATTATATACTGAGAGAAAAAAAAATTTCAACCCCAGAAATCTATACTAAGCAAAATTATCTTTCAAAAAAAACCTTGATATTTTGATGAGCACCTGTGATATCTACCACACAGACTAATGGAAACTCTGTCATTTTTGAGATGTGACTTCCAAAATTATTCCTGGGGTTTTCTGTCTTCCAACCCCTCATAAAGTAATAAATGTGAAGTGGAGCATCCATGGGATGTTAGGATGCACGAGACCTGAGAGCAGTATATATTACTTTTGTTCACGTTTTGTCTGTTTACCTCATTGACTGCTCTCAGTGGTAACACCTAACTACATGGGAAACTGCGAACATTAATCCAACTGTGTGCCCAAATGTAAGACAATAGTATAGATTTTGCCTGTCTGTCAGCATTATCTGCCACAAGCCCTAACTACCGTTCAGATGCCTCCAGTCACTTCTCTCCATCAGATTCAATAGTCTTTTTTCAGCTGTTATCTTGCATAATCTCTCAGAAACACTGCATATTTTCAAGCAAGTCTTACCCTTTCATCTCCTTGTTTGGTTCCTGTGAACCCCTTTGGCATGCATCCTACCTCTCTGATGATAACTCTCTCTTTACTCTCTTCATTCTCATTCTCTTTTGCTGTGTTTTCAGCTCTTCTCTCACCTCTAAAAGTAGGACATCTTCAAGGTCTGTTTTTAGACCTACTGTCTCCATTTCTACCTTTTCTCCCTTCATAATTTCATTCCTTTCTTTGTAGATGATTCTGACATGTCATTCCAGCCCTAAATACATAAAGCACCAAACCTACTCCTGGAGGAGATTATGTGGATATAAACAAGATATTATTCTTATTATATGCATAACCTCTCCAACCACTTCCTGTTCTCCAGACACTACAATCTTCTTTCACTTCTCTGAAGACACCACAGACTTCTTGCTGCAAGACCTTTAAACATACTGTTCCTCTGCATGGAATATTCTTCTTCATCTTCCCCTGCCCACACTAGTTAACTCCTCCCACATCTCAGCTCAAAAGCTATGTTTCCAGGGAAGCTTCGTGGTAACAGAGCAGTTCAGATCCCCTCCTCATACTCTTAGAGCATCATGAAACTTTTCTTCTGAACTTATAAGTGTTGTAATATTCTTTCATGTATTTAGTGATTTTTTATTTATACAAAATTTATTATATATCCTCAAAGCTATAATTTTAATTGATTTCTATACTTTTGTTAATAATACCATTGTTTCCTCAAGCATACAAGCTCAAAAACTTGAAGTCATATTTAACAGCCATCTGTCATCAGGCCTTAATCAAGTAACCAATTGATACAGTTTAGATGTTTGTACCCTCCAAGTCTCATGTTGAATTGTGATCAGTTTTGGAGGTGGGGCCTAGTGGGAGGGGTTTGGGTCATGGAGGTAGATCCCTGATGAATGGCTTGGTGCCTGCCTCACAGTAATGACTAAGTGCTTGCTGTATTAGCTCACCTAAGAGCTGGTTGTTTAAAGAGACTGGTACCTCCTTCCTTCCCTCTTGCTCCCTTCTTGCCATGTGACATACCTGCACCCCTTCACCTTCCACCATAATTGTAAGCTTCCCGAAGCCTTCACCAGAAGTTGATTTTGTTGCCATGCTTCTTGTACAGTCTGCAGAACCATGAGCCAAAATAAACCTCTTTTTCATATAAATTACCCAGCCCCAGGTATTTCTTTATAGCAACACGAAACAGATTAACACACTAACCAAACAAACAAAATTTAGTAACCCCCTTCCCAGTCTCTTTAACATCAGTCTCTCCATCTTGGATTACTACCATAAGCATATTTTAAGCCTCTAGTACTTTTGTTCTAAAGTATTGTTGTATTTTCTAATTGGTCTCCTTGCCTCCAAAGTTTTCTGTTTACAGACAAACCATCTTCAGGCACACTGTCTTCATTTCTCTCCTCAAAGACTCAAAATAAGTACTTACTGTCTATCAAATAAGCCCACTCTTTGTATACCTTGACCCTAAGACATGACTCTAGAGCTATCCCTTTTTGCACTCTAAATCTTACTATGGAACTACTTAAACTCTTCTTCATGTTATAGCCATTTCTGCATTTAACTTAGTTCTGTCACCGGGCTATAAGCTTTATGATAATGTGGATGTTTTTGAAATCCATCTTCTTCCTCCTTATCAGCAAAGAGCCTGTAGCACAGCAAAGGGTACAATCAACAAAATGAAGAGACAACCTACAGAATGAGAGAAAATATTTGCAAACTACCCATCTGTCAAGGGATTAATAATGAGAATATATGAGAAAAATCTAATAATCCAAACAAAAGATAGGCAAAAGACTTGAATAGACATTTCTCAAAAAAGACATACAAATGGCAAACAGGCATATAAAAAGGTATGTAATATCACTGATCATCAGACAAATGCAAAACTACAATGAGATATTTATTCAATAAATGTTTATTGCACATTTACTTTGTGCCTGTACTATGGTATGGATATACAATGTTGAGCAAAACAAACATGATACCTGCCCTCATGGACTTACAGGAAAAGTAAATAGAAAAATCACTAAATACATGAAAGAATGTTACAACATTTTAAGTTCGGAAGAAAAGGTTCATGATGCTCTAAGAGTATGAGAAGGGGATCCGAACTGCCCTGTTAGCACAAAGCTTCCCTGGAAACATAGCTTTTGAGCTGAGATGTGGGAGGAGTTAACTAGTGTGGGCAGGGGAAGATGAAGAAGAATATTCCATGCAGAAGAACAGTATGTTTAAAGGTCTTGCAGCAAGAAGTCTGTGGTGTCTTCAGAGAAGTGAAAGAAGATTGTAGTGTCTGGAGAACAGGAAGTGGTTGGAGAGGTTGGTAGGATTCAGACCACAACAGCCTTGTTGGCTGTGTTAAGAACTATGTTCTTTATCCGTAGAAAAATGAGAGCACCTTGAAAGATTTTAAGCAGGGATGACATGGAGCAGAATTGCAGTTTGCGAGGAAAACAAGGCTGGAGTGTGGAAAAAGAGTTTAAGGACAAGCAAGGGCAGAAGTAGGAGACCAACTGGGAGGCTATGACAGAGTGCAGTGAAGAAGAGATGAGAACTTGGATCACCAAAGCAGCCATGAGATAAAAAGAAGAGGCTGACATGGACAGATATATTTATAAGAATCAGTACATGATTACTGGATGGTATTAGCTTTAGTTTAATGCAAAATTGCCATTAGACATTATTTGAAGCACATCTATCCTTGGTTCACAATTCTTGGAGAAACATAGCCCTGACAGCTGAGTCATCAATTGCAGTTCACCTTTTTAGGCAAATGGTGTGATTATATGTAAATTGATTATGAACATACCTTGCCCATTTTGTTATTAAAAATATTTCATTCTTCTAAATTCAAGATAATGGAGGGAAAAAAGTATTTTCTCCCTCAAGCATAAAACCAAAGTCTCATTTAAATAGGGATTTATGACCTTTCTTTCCCCACTCGAAAGGAATAACTTTTAAAAATTTGATTTTAGTTGATTAAAAATGTCACAGCCATAAGATTCTCAAACGAGTTTCTCTTTGAGAAAAAATAAAATAAAGCCAAATAAATGATTTACTGAACAGATGTAAAATGTATTTTACAACCCTTTCTTTCACCCAATGTCAACACACTGTCGATTTCAGGGGCAGATTAGTCCTCAAAGGTGCCGTAGAGAAGCAGCATTTATAATGCTCTCACTAGGTCTTTGATACCTAAAGGAGTTTGAAAATGAGAATGTACTGCACTTTGAAAAGCAGAGGCAGAGCACTTAAAGCCACTTTTTCAATAGTACCCAGAGGTTTTGGAAATTAACCAGCTCCAAAAATACATTATGTGCCCTCTGAAGGAAAATTAAAACACAAATCAAAATTGTTGTGGGAAACATTAGTGCCCTCCAGCAGCTGAGGAGTTGCACATACACACTGTGCTCACAGCCCCTGCAGGCCGAAGGCCAGTAACTCAGAAAGGACATTTCCACACAAGCCAGCATACAACAGAAAGGGCAGAGGGTCAACTCCCTATAGAGGTATCAACATCTCCTCCCTTCAAGCCCTTCTCCCTATAGTAACTCCCTCTCTCCTTGCCCACAAAGAGAGGTTTAGAGATCTTTCTGTTTGAGCTCTGGAAGCTCACATCAGTTCTTCCTTTCCCTCCAGCTTCCTCACATGGAGCTTTGTTGAAATGGGCAGCTGTGTTAGTTACCAGGCTGCCAGCCATATGCCAAAGATTATGTTGGGAGCAAATATGATTAGGGTGAAACATAGATTAAGAAAACACACAAATGTCTGTAAATAATTTTAATTTTTTATATTTAATTATTTAATAATTTTAATTCCAGAGCTGACCAAAGAAATAACTCAGTGTAGACTCATCTTTGGAATGCATCCTGCTAATAAAAAACATAATTATTGTGTAATACGTGTTGCAATAAATCTTCATCAAAGTATAATTCTGATATAAGTAACTTCTGATAATCTTCTCCATCCCTTGCAATCACAATTATACATTTTTATCCTAAAGTTCAATATTTATTCCTTCATCTATTCAGCTAATATATATCAGAGCCATACTATGTACAAGGCACTTTGCAGGATTCTGTGAGAAAATTCAGGATTAATAAAACCAAAACTCTTACTCAAGGGGCTTACTCTTGTAGAGGCTAAATCCCTTGGCTTCAGTCAGTTAAACTGACTTTAAACATCAGGTCTGGTTAATTAATCTTTCTGAGGTCTGGTTTACCTGTCTATAAAATGGAGATGATGATAATAACATTTATCATTCAGGGCAGGTTTGAGGAAGAAGAGACTGAGAGCCACATAGGGCCACACAGAGAACACAAAAGTGAGATCAGTCAGCCTCCAGAGTGAAGAGTTGTCTGGAAATGTGGACCAAACTAAGCATGGCCTTGGATGCCTGGCTAAGGAATGTAGAATTTACTTAATACGCAAGGGGCAACCCTAAATGTACTTTTGTGCAGGTGTAGGGACATAGATAAATCTATACTTCAAAAGAATAACTTCACATACAATGTGATAGAGAACCTGGGAGAAAACTAGAAGTGTAGAAGCCATTTAAAGAATGACTGCAAAAGTACAGGCCAGAAAACAATGAATACCCACAGTGAAGTCATGAAAAAAAATTAGACAAATCTAAATGAGGGAACATTCTACAAAATAATCAGCCCCTATTCCTGGAAAGTGTCAAGGTCACAAAAGACAAGGAAACACTGAGAAAGTGTCACAGATTGCTGAGAGTTAAGGATTAATGACAGCTAAATGCAATGTGAGATTCTGGATTGGATATTGCAACAGATAAAGAACATTACTGGGAAAATTAGTAAAATTCAAACAAAGACTATAGTTTCCTTAATAATATTGTAACGATATTAATTTTCATAAATGTTTCACAGTTAGGCAAGATGTCAACATTAGGAAAGCTGAGTGAAGAGTATTTAAGAATTATCTGCACTGTATTATTTTTGTAACTTTTCTCTAAGTCTAAAATTATTTCAAAATAAAAAGTTTTTTTAAAAAAATCCACGCAAGAGAAGATGAGGACCTGAACCAGAGTAGTAGCTCTGAGAAATAATGGGGTTAAGAGGAAGCAGAATTGATAAGGGTTGGAAAGTGACTGGGGTTTGTAGAGTGAGAGGAGTCAATGAGAATCTGGCCAAAGCCTCAGTAACTAAGCAATTTGCAGAGTTTTAACTTGAAGAAGTTAAGGGAAGGAGTAGATATTAGAGGAGGAGTAGTGAGTTCTATCTTGCACATGTTGAGTTGTAGATGCTAATAGAGTATTCCAGTAGTGATGCACAGGAACTGGATATGAAAGACAGGAAAAAAATGGGGTTAGATTTAAAGTCTTGGGAGTCATCCAAAACAGGTGACATTGGAGCTATAGAGTGAATACATTTACCAAAGGAAAAGAAAAAAAGGATGAAAACAGACACAGGGAATATTCACATTTAGGAGGAAGGTGAAAAAGGGGCAACCACCTTATAACTCCATTTCTTTCATTAAGAGAAAGCTCATTTTTAAAAATGTAACAGATTCGGAGTAAATTGAGGCTCCTAAAAACAGCAGTTTTTGCCACCATAATAGAAATATTAATGATGGAAATTAAAAACAAAAAAAGGAGAAAGAAAAGGAGGGTCATTTGTGTAAAATTTTAAATAAATAGAAAAATTTTAAGAACTGCCTTATGGAATCGATTCAGTTTTAGATTTGAAGTTTCAGTGACATGTAAACAAATTTTAACTGTGCTTTTTACCATTAACCCCAAACATTAAAGCACCTCCCAAAACATCCTAGTTCTTATAGAACTCCACTATTTACTTAGAAGAATGGAAAAATGCAAGATGAAATAAGAATGGATGGTCTGATTCTTACGCATTTTGGGAAAATCTGCCTAAAATTAAATTTTCCTAGAGAAGAGTGCCTCACATACTCTTGAAACATATATGCCCATATTTAGGCCTCATGAATTATAAGTTCACACTCTGATGAACCTCTTTTGGAAAAAAAAATGATCTTATGGTCTAAGTTTTTCAAGCTTCCTGATGTTACTGGAGTTATCTATCTATAATTTTTTTCCTTATTAGCGTTGCTCCTCTCCCAATTCTAAGGGTTCTGCTATGTTTCCACAGCCCATATATTTTGGGCCTCCATGGAGTTAATTAGAACTGTTCCTTGGGATTTGAAATGGTAACTGAGGAAGTTATTCAGACTCTGTGCAATTAAAGCTGGAAACTGTCAGTAGCCGTATTCTCTGCAAGTCTGTTTAATAACCTAAAAGAGCTCAGGTATCATTTGATTATCTAGTTCAGTTGTTGCTAGAGCTTGGAAATACCACTACGCTTTTCAGCTCCACAAATGAGCACATTATTTAGCCCCCAAAAGACTCCTTTTTTTGCCCAAGGTAGTCAGAATTAGATTTCTGTTCATTGCAACTATAAGAGTCAAGATTAATATTTCTAAGGATTCTATCTATTTGAAAGGCCTCTGCTTTGGGTTATTCTTTTTTAGTCATTTCTAAAGTATCCTTGCATCCTAGGTTAGGATTTGTTGAACTTGAACTCTTAAAGGCAGAGGTTTGCATTTTTTCTTTCTCTCCTCTTTCTTTCCTTCTTTCCTTTCTTCCTTCCTCCTTTTCTTTCCTGGCTGGTATTGGGGCCAGTTAGGGAACCTGATATCTAACCATATATCAGAATTTTGGGCCATATGAAAAGGTCTATCTTCAACATGACTCAGCATTTAGGATTTGTTTTTTCAGGAAAAAAAAAATCATTTTCTTTTCAATACAAAGAAATAAATACAATTTGTGTTGCACAAGAAAAAGGAGTTTTGGAGCCAACCAAAACTAGATGTGGCTCTCTCCTCTACCACACACTAACTTTGTGGTCTTGAATAAATTGCTTAATCTTTTCTGGAAATATCAGAAAAGCTAACATTGAACAGCTCCAATGCACAAGACATTGTGCTAAGCATTTCACAGGCTACCTCTGCAAGGTAGCTACTGTCATCCCCATTTTATAGAGGAGAAAGCTGAGGTTTAGAAAAGTTAAGTCACTTGCCAAAGGGCTGCACAGCAGAGTCCAAAACCAATACTTTATCACCAAATAATATTATATGATAATACCTACCTCACAATAACATAAAGATTGGCCAGGCATGTTGGCTCACACCTGTAATCTCAGCAGTTTTGGAGGCTGAGGTGGGTGGATCACCTGAGGTCAGGAGTTTGAGACCAAGCCTGGTCAAATGGCGAAACCCCATCTCTACTAAAAATATAAAAATTAACCAGGTGTTGTGGTCCACTCCTATAGTCCCAGCTACCCGGGAGGCTGAGACAGGAGAATCACTTGAACCTGAAAGGCGGAGGTCACATCAAGCAGAGATGGCGCCATTGCAGTCCAGCCTGGGTGACAGAGTGAGACTCCATCTCAAAAAAAAAAAAAAAAAGATTACTGTAAATATTAAGACATATTATGGGTATGAGACACAGCACCTATATCTTAATCTTTATAATATTCTTGTGAGATATTATGTAATAATTATGATTTATTCCCAATAACTAAATCTATTCTTTTCTCTTTTTTCTTTTTGTATGTCCACCTCCAAGCTATGAAATCCAAATATTGATATTTTGAAAAGAAGAGATGCATGCAACAGAATTAGGAGCCATTTGGGCAGGGTGTTTTGTTTTAATATTTACATTTCCATCAAGAAGTAACAGTCTAACCCTTTTATAGACAATAGTCACCCAATAAAGATGGATAAAACAGCAAGGCTTCTGGAAAACTCCTATACCACCCATGAGTTAGGAACTAATTTTCTTTTCAGAAAGGACACAAGAGGAAGAAAAGGGAGGTGGAAGAGGCACACCAGGCTGCTCACGAAATTTATTTCCAGCTTCCCCTGAGCTATCTCCACACTGCTTCCTATCTTCACTCTGTGTGCCCTTGGGTTTGTCACCTCATCCCCTTGTACATGGGAGCCCAGGAAAAACATGGCTTGCATTGGAAACAAACATCTTTCCACAGCCAACCCAGTGGAGGAAAAGAAATAAACTGTATATGCTCATGTAATCAGGACTTTGTCCCTTTCATGACATTAATTAGATGACAGAATTATTCTGTTGTCCACTGTAGGCCAAACTGTTTCTTCTTCCATCCTACCTTGCAGGAATTTTTTTCCTTTGGTCTTGTGCCTGGAATAAGTAAAAATTAAAACCCTTCTTTCCAGCACTCAATATCAAATGCTTTCTCCCTATGCTCAGATCTCTGCTTGAACATTTCACCTGTTGCTTGATTTCAAACACTAAAGCTATCTATATTTCTCTTTCTAAAGAAATAAGAGTGGAAAATGTAATTATAGGGTCTGTCACAGCATCTGCAGTATATTAGCTCACTGTAAATGTCACGTAAGTGCCTTTACATTTCAGTGGTGACCACAAAGATGGTGGAATAGATTCAGGGCAAAAAGATCCCTTATTCTTCTGGCCTTTTAAAAAGAAAATAACTTGTTTTGAAGAGGTTACTTTTCATTAAAATAATTCATCTATTTTTCAACTATTCTGTGTCAAATGAGCACTGTAATTTAACAATAATATTTTTGGCTAATCTGCTATGGATTTGTACAAACTAGTTAAATAAAAATTAATTGCAGAAATTACTTATATAGTACTATCACTTATTCTGAGACCAATTCTAATGAAAGGCTGGAATGCAAATTAAGATTTCTTTATCATCACATTACCCATAGGTGTGCTTACATGTGGATGTCTACATCAGACAACATATTTAGTTCCTGAGGTAGCAAAAGCAGACTAAAATACCATACTAGGTCTAGGGCATATTATCTAATTTTCATGAGACGCAGTTTCTTCATTTGTAAAATTGGGATAATAATGTCTTCCCAATTTGATATCAAGATTAGAGGTCATGAATATAATGTATCTAGAGGCATTTAGTATTCATTGAATGTTAACTCTTGTTATATGGCGTGTGTTTGTTGGTACTACCTAGACACACATACAATCACACACACATAAACATGCCTACATGCACAAAAATGAAATTATCTAAAGGGCATACTGAGATACTCAAAGGTGGAATTATTGACTCTACCAAATCTCAGAAAATTATTTAGTCATTCAAGACATGCTACAGCGACACCACCTTCTGCAAACAGCAAACTTCTTAGAAGGTAGTGGGAAAATTCAATGTGACTTCGATGACTGTGGATTGATGACTTAGGAAAAGAATAGCAGCAGAGACACTTGCCAACTTTATTCTACTTATCTCCAGTCAGAACTAATAGTGCTATTCATTTTGAGTGACCCTAAATAGTTCTTTGCACTTGGATAATGCTTGAGCACTTGGATAATGTTTGGGAACAAATGGGCAAACAAATCAACAACGGGCCTCACCTTTGTCAGATCCTATCAGTTTCAGCTGGCACTGCCTTTCTATCACAGGCCTTCAAGAGAATATGTGACCCAACAGGCAGATAACTAATTTGAGAGTCACAGCAGTTAACTGCACTTTTTCAGTATCTTGCTCAAATTTGCCCCCAGAAGCATGCCATGGGTTATGTGATGAGTTTTCAAGTCAAACAGACTTAAATTGGAAGCCCAGGTGGACATCTCATGGACTGAGTAACTTTAGACAAGTTGTACAACCTTCTGAATGTGTTTCCTCATCTGGAATATTTTCTACCACAAAAACCTGTTTTTACAAGTTTGTGTTCATGTATGTAAATTACCTACTAGAGGGCCTGGCAAGCCATAGTTGGTAGCAGTTCATTTCCTATAAAGTACTGTTAGCATTTCCATTCAACCTATGATGCTATGTTAGATGAATGCCAAATCTAGAAACACTTTCATCTAACAGAACAAAGCCATGAAAAGGAGAATGTTCTCAACAATGAACACTGACTGCTCATTAGTCAAAAATTGTGTTCACACAGCTTTTGAAAACTCATGATTTTTGAATGCACTAAAGCTGTCTTTAAAACAGCAGATAAAATACTGAGCAAATCTTAAATTTAGACCTCACAAACGAGGACTTTCTACATATCTTCTTTGTTTACCTTATATTCACACACATCTAATAATTTCAAACAAGGTAGATTGCAATTAAGACATAGATTTTTTCTTAGCATCACTTTTTGTATCTTTAAAATGGGGATAGTGCAAATCTAATACGTTAGTTGTGACACTAAATAATGTCAATAAAAGTGCTAAGTAAAATTTAGAGTATTTTATGAGTTGTGAGCTCTTTGTACTACTAAGTCAAAAACAATTATTCTTTGTAATAGCAGTACCCAACTCAGAAACGTGGTAACTGTCTTTCTAAATTACATTGATTATTTATATTGCAAAATTTAAAACACATGATATTTTAAGTAGCACAAAGAAATTACATCTATAAATATCCCTAAAATGGTAAAATGTAGCAAAATACTTTATAGAAAGTCAAAGTAAGGTTGTACAATGAACAAAAATAGCCAGATTTTTTTTTTTTTTAAAGTTAACTAGTAGGTGATGGCGAATCAAATTCTTTTGTTTTGCAACATTTAAGTGTGCAATGTGTTGAGCAATCACTTGTACAAAGCCCCAGATGCCCGATGAAATGTGCTAACAAGATTCTCTCTGCTCTGCTGGAGTTAGAAACTCTTGCACAACTGTTTGGTTTATTCCCTCGGCTCTAAAGTTTGTCAACTTTTGGTTTCCAGGTATAATCTATGTCTAAAATCTGCCAGTTTTACCATAATCAAACACATTCCCATATCTATTCAAAGTACCAGGAGCAATAATTATAAAAGGTTTATTCCTAATAATAATATAAAAATTATAATTATAATAATTATAAAAGATTTATTCATTTCATTGCAAATGCAATGAAAGATATGGGTCTTCTCTATATATACAGACACACACATATACACAATCTTACCTGATACTTCAGGATTTGGCCATCCACATGATATAATTTAAGCACTCTTGATACAGAAGAAGCAGGTGTGTGTGGTTGTGAATTCAGAAAGGGCAAATAGTGAGTTCTATTTGTATAATATTCATCTTCTATATCATATGACGAGCACAGTGGTCGGACAAGAGTAGATTTTCGGTAAATGTTGAATCAATGAAAGAATAATTGAAAACTAAAGTATAAAGAATAAGTGGAAGACAACTGAGAAGCCCTGATTCTCTATTACATAGAGAAATAACCAAATCCTCCCTTAAAAAACTCTCACTCAATATAAAATAGGTAATCTGTGAAGCTCTACTGATACTCTGTTAGCACTGCCGGCTTACTCTAGGGGCCAGGAAGAGTTAACATAGTTTCACATAGTGACTGATTTATAGCAAAGAAAGAAATTGTGCCTGGAATCTGTGAGTCTTTAGAGAGCACAGCTTTTACTTGGTTGAGCTGAGTGATGTGTCAATCCTTGACTCATTCACAAGTAACATTCTTATTTACTAGGCAATGACATCACAGCTGTTTTCTGCAAACCACAGAGGACTGAATGTGTCTTCCTGCCGACTATGGCTATCTGACAGCCTCTAGAATGTGTGCAGAGAAAGGCATTCACTAACTTACCATCCTCTCTTTTGGGCAGGAACATTATCTGAGACAATATTTTAACCATGTAGATTGTGACACCTACCTAATTGTTTGTGTCTGTTAATAGAAACCAGCCCAGAAATCTGTGTCAGCATTACCTATTCCCCTGACACCACTGGTATTCCAAGGAAACCCTAAATCTCCAGAGAAGATGTAGACATGTTCTTGTTTACAAAGTTCTACTGTGCACAGCTGTGAATGTGAGGAGACCATACAAGACATTCATGTCTCTGGAAAGTAGAAGAGAAAGTAAAGTTTCTCCAGACACTGGCCACCATGCAAGCTTCTTTTATTCTTTACCTTTTACCTCATTTCTAACACAAAAAAGCATCATATATTTTAACTTACCCAATTCCTTTGGCTATCAGAAATCACAAGCAAACCAAGCAACAGCAACAGATGCAAATAAGAAGGTAATTTGTCATGATTATCTGAATTGTAGGTATCAGTCTGGTGCAAGAGTAGCCATAGTCCTTTCATACCTCCACAAATGCTTTGGGAAGGATGTCCAAAATTTGAGCAGATATAAACCATGCGTTGACAATTTTTGTAATCAAACATTAACACCATGAATCACCTCTCTCTCTTCAGTGATTCTTCATATATATATATATATATATATATGGAAATACTCAGAAATACTTATATAAGTATTTATATATATATATATTTATATATATATTTGGAAATACTCAGAGTAATTTAGTTTTCTCCAGGGATTAATATCTACCCACCTGATGATTAATATCCAATATGACTGGAAATGTTTCGCTCTTCCTGTCTCTGTGTCCTCTAGTCTCCATCACCACTCTCACTTGCCTAACTTCAAAACGGCACCAGGCTAAAAAAATGAAGAAGTCAAAGGATTGGACCACTTTTTTTAGCAAGCATCATTTTCCCTTTCATTGAAGATGAAATTTAACAGGTGAGAATGAAAACTGAGAAGAATGAGAAATTCCTTTATTTAGAATTCTGTAGAAACATAACAGCACTAGGCAGCTGCTTTGAGGAGACATAGCAAGCTTATTTATTGTAAGTAAGAAGCAGCACAGAGAAGATTGGGAAAAAAATAACAAAACCTGTGTACTCTTCCAGCCTCTTAGATTATTATGGTTTTAATATAATAATATGCTCTTTCCTTCGTTATGTTCGCACACACATTCTTGTGTGGAATAAATGATGTCACTAAATTAAATTGCATCTGGTAGCCCAGTTCACAGGGTCCAAAGGGTTAATTTTGTTCTCTTTCGAAAACAGGAAGGTCTGATTTAGAGTTCAATAACTAAATGATTTGAACTGTATTAGATATCACATCATTACTCCAACAATGACAGTTTTGAAGTTTCCTAGGCTTAGATATCACCAACAGCAGGCAGGGACATGCTGAAAATTAGCTTGGATTAGATTTTGGCTAAAAGCATATGTCCTCAGGGGACTCTCTCAGGTTTGTCAGCCTTTAGTCACTAGTGTCCTTGACATAGTACATGGGCTATATAACCTTGGCCAGGCCTTCAGTCTATCTATGAAGGTAGAAAGGGATTCTGTCAATAAATCTCACTACACAAATACCTGAAGATGCCCCAACAGATCGCTGAAGAGCAAGTTCTGAATTTTAAAGATGTGCTTCCTTACCCTATAATTACAGAGCTGATGGTTAAGTCACAGAACGCTCCTGGGGAGCAACAAGGAACTTAAATAAGAAGATACGCTTCTTGTTACAAAACAATGTTGACTGCAGCTGTGTAATATAAACTTTCAAGATAAAAAAGACATTTTATGAAAGCACAGACTCCTGGCTTCACATTCAGCGTGTCCAGAGAAACAAATTTAAAAGCTATTAGACCACTCAAAGTAGAGAAATCAAACCATTCAGAAAAGACCTATCTGACTTTTCACACAGCTAGTGATAAACATGTATTTTTAAATGAATCTTTTTTGCTGGATGTATACCACGTGCCAGATGCCGTACTAAGCATTAAGCATATAGAAATAAAAAGCAAAGTCCAGACCTCAAGAAATTCAGTGTATACTTAGAAAATGAATAAATGAAAAATTACAACAAAACATTTATCGAATTTGCCCAAAATTCTGAAAAGTCATCTCCAGTAACTGACCATGTAAATTGTATTATATCCATAAAGAGAGGATTCATAGAGGATGTATTGACCTAAATGATTTATGGAAAAGCCATGATCATGAGGATAATGAATTCACAAGCCTTCTGATACCACAGAAGTCAAAGAATAGAAAATATCCTAAGAAAAATATTAGTTTCTAAACATATTCCTGTTGCTATTTTAAAATTTTGGCTAAGTCTCTTAATATTTCTGGTTCTTGGTTTCTTCAGCCCTTAAAACGGTCTAAAATATCTCTAAAGTTTATTATAGTACTAAAATGATGTCATATGTGTTAAATGTGGAATATCATAAAATACCTCACATCTTAAACTTTTACCATACATAGTCTAATCTTTTTGATGATTCAGAAGGGCAGTTATCATTATAATGTCAACATACGGATAAATGAGAGTAAATGCTCACAGAGCTTTTGACTGGTTTTTTGTTTTTGTTTTTTTTGTCACTGTATTGTTACAGTAAGCAATTTTATCAGTCAGGGTCCTAACCAGAAACAGATTTTACACATTCACATTCGGATACGCCAGGGAAGGTCAAAATTAAAGAAGGTCAAATCTGTAAGTCAGTATTGAAGACCCACAGAAGACAGCACAATAACAAGGAGGAATGATTACTAGAACCCAGAAGAACAGAGTTGTGTAAAAGAGGCTACCCTCAGTCAAGGGACACAGACAGCCTAGAACAATCCTATGGGGACTCCCCATGGCCAAATCCAATTGGAATGCACAGACTATTGATTTAATCACATAGGTCAGCCTTCTAGGGTGAAGAGCAGGATGGAGAATGGTAAAGAGGATCTGGAGTGCTATCAGAAGGTATCTAGTATGCCCCCACTCTCTTTCCCTTTAGTATATACTATTGCCTTTATCCAGATGAAGAATTTGTGTCCCTAATACAGAGGCTATATTATGTCTCACCAGTTAACAGTTTAGAACAGGATGACGTCAATTTGATCATCTCCCACTGAAGCCTAAAACATTGGTCACATTTGTGTCCACCATATGAGGAAGAAGAGGGAAGGTGGAGGAGAAAAATCATAAAACATAACTGCTGGGGTACCTGCTTCTGCAGTTAATAGTGATACATTAGTTGAAAATCTTCTGCCACCCTATTCTATGTTCCTATCATCTCTCCCCAAGACTTCAGCTAGAGAAAGCACTTTACCTGATAGAGTATTCCAAACTTTTATTTCTACAATATCTAAGACTTTCATGGCCTTATGTCTATTGGGTTGTTGCAGTTTTCCATTGACCAGAACTATTGAGTACAGACTATTGACTATATAACTAAAAACTTCCCCCATTAAATCCCTTGAGTTCCTTTGTACTTTTTGCTCCCATTGAGTAGCAGAAATCATATTTCTTCCTGGTAACTGGAATAAGACACCTCAGATACAAAAGTGACCCTCTTCTCTGCCACAAGGAACCCAAAATGGCTAGAGTGTTCAGTACATCAGAACAATGACTGCTTAATGGGAAAATTATTCATTCTTTTTACTCTAGGTCCTTCCAAACCACCGAACCCAAAATTGCAGAGATGTAGAACAAATGTTTCCCAAGTAGAGTGTTAAATATAATCATGACTTTGGCTCACCTTTTTGATCCAGGAGCTATGTATTCGGGCTAAGAAAGAAATTAGCTAAGACGGCTGTTTGCTTATGGTATCAACCACATTTTATCAGACAGCAACCCAGCTTCACAAGATATTTCCTACCAGAAACATAACTGAGCTTTCAGCAGGCCATTTCACCCTTGATCAAGCCAAGTGCTTCTCAGCAATGAGGCACATGACAAGACCATGGGTGTGTGCCTGTGTTTCTGCACTTACTTTGTGGTAAAATGTGCCCCCTGACTACAGGTGATATTATGTAGTATATTGTGACAATGAAGAAAACATTTTTAGATACATGAATGTTCATTTCAGCATTACTGGAGTACAAATCTACCACTATAAAGACAAAGCTATGCTTATCTAGGGAATAGTAAAATACAGTTAGGTAGCTGGCTACCCCCAAACCCCCTTGAAAGTGGTGCTGTAACAGGATTTCAGTTTTGGTCTATGTTGTTGGTAGTCTGAGCAGTCAGCAATGGCACCGGCCAATTGAGGGGAAGACCATGATTTTTGAAACCATGCATAGTTATAACCCTGCCACTCTGGATTCTTGGTACTTGGACCTATTGAAATAGAGGTAGATGGCTGGGGAAGAGACTGCTATCCAGTGGAAAGAACATTTTGCCCATCTCTGCAGTAGATGTCCTCTGATAGGCATTATGTGAGACATGAGTAACTTCATATACTGTACCCACTCTGAGAGGGCCATTCACACATCTCTCTCTCAGACATCCTTGCCATCAATTTTTCAACTTTGTTATTTCCAAATTCCTGACCAATCAGCCAGCCCTTTAGTTACAGCCCATGATTCACTGTAGGTCCATAGTTCAGTTTGTCTCTCTTTCCACACAAAATATTCAACCAGCTGTTCTATGTAAAGTTCTGCTCACAAGGAGGGTTTCTACCCACCAGTGTTTTTCAAGCTACTCTAAGTAGGACCACAGTGAAGCAGCCAAACTCTTCCTGCTGGTATTGACAGAGTGTACAGATAAATCTATAAACTGGGCTTGTGCTTATTTCTCCTCATTCCACAAGTCGAGGAACCAATATGAAAGATTTTCTAATTGCTAAGTATACTATATATTAAATATTTTACAACTGAAGAAATAACCTGATGACGTTAGTATTCTCATTTGATGCACTTCTAGACTGTCACTGGCCAGGACTCCAATTATAATCTGAGCTCCACAAGCTCCTTCCATGACTTGTGGATTACAGTGTCATTTGAGGTATCTGAGTATTATCTTAAGTTTCTAGCCAGTATTCAATAAGCCCTATAAGAGCTGAGTTCCTTTCTCCCCTGTGCACAGTCACCCCAGTAAATGGCCTCAGGAACATATGGAGAAGGCTTGGGGTTTTGTTACACAATTTTTTCCTCAAAGAGATCTTACTTCCCCGTAACTCCAGGGATTCAGGGTCTGGGCACTGATTTAGGTATAGGGACTGGATAAGAGGCTGTAAATCCCACTTAAGGCAATTCAAATTAGTTTTCTTCTCCAGCCAACCTAATTTTTTCTGCCTGTGTATTTCAAGAAGCATTTTACTAGGTTGCCCATCTATTTCATTTCTAAGGAGCCATTGCCAGTGATCCCTGCAGGTCAAAATCCTCTACCATTTAAAATATGATTTTATTGTAGTAATTGCATCACCACCTGTTCTCTATAACGCCACATGACATTATTCCCATTGAGATTGGAAACCAAATGGCACTGAAATCTCCCTACATTCTATCTGGCCTAAAGAGAACTGGCAACTCAGGGGTCTTCAAGGATGGTGGTGTCCTTACCACTGCTTTAATGAAGGGATTCCCTCCATGTTTTCCCAGAGTGTGTGATTGGAGGTGAATGAATAGGTTGCACATAATAAATCTATTCCAACATTCCCATTTCCTGAGGCATGAGACTGTTACATTTTCAGAATGCAGAGGGAATGATAGCCTTTTAACCTTATTAACTGTAAGCCAACTTTGGGTACAGGTTTAGATCAGCCAATCCAGCAAACTACTCATGTCTCTACCAAGTGTTCACACTGACACATTAAATTCTGAATCCCAAACAAGTGCATTCACTTCAATAAATTCAGGCTTATCTGATTACATTTCCATCCTCTTGCTTGAGCACCCCAGAAAACCTCTCCTATGCTTGCTTTTAGGCTCCTAATGATGTAGAATAGTAAGGTCATTTACTCTTTTTTTAAAGAATTGTGTTTCTTCAGCTTTTTATTTTAATACAATTTCAAAAATACAGTTGCATAAATTTAAAATTGCATGAAAGGTATAAATGACAAACAAATAAGGCAAAAGGTTAGTACTTATTGAATCTGAGTAAAGGGTATATTGGAGTTTATGTTTCTCTTTCTCTATATGCACACATCCTCATACACTTTTTTTACTGAATTACTTGTCAATTAAGAGTAAATTACAGCCATCATTCACTGTTACCCCAAAATACTTGAAAATGTATTTTCCAACAAGGACATTCACTTATGTAACCACCATAAAATTATCAAAATCAGAAAATCTAAGTTGAATACAATAGTGTTATATAATTCATTATTCTTATTTGAAATTTGCTGCTTGTCCCAATAATGTTCTCTAAAACTATTTTTCCCTGATAATGCACCATATTTATTTGTAAGTCAATTTTCTATCTCTAAAATTATTGTGGTAAGTAAATGTAACATGAGATCTATCCTCTTAACAAACTTTTTTTTTTTTTTTTCTTTTTTTTCTTTTATTGTAATTATTATTATTATTATTATTATTATACTTTAGGTTTTATGGTACATGTGCCCAATGTGCAGGTAAGTTACATATGTATACATGTGCCATGCTGGTGCCCTGCACCCACCAACTCGTCATCTAGCATTAGGTATATCTCCCAATGTTATCCCTCCCCCCTCCCCCCAACCCACAACAGTCCCTGAAGTGTGATGTTCCCCTTCCTGTGTCCATGTGTTCTCATTGTTCAATTCCCACCTATGAGTGAGAATATGCGGTGTTTGGTTTTTTGTTCTTGCAATAGTTTACTGAGAATGATGATTTCCAATTTCATCCATGTCCCTACAAAGGACATGAACTCATCATTTCTTATGGCTGCATAGTATTCCATGGTGTAGATGTGCCACATTTTCTTAATCCAGTCTATCATTGTTGGACATTTGGGTTGGTTCCAAGTCTTTGCTATTGTGAATAATGCGGCAATAAACATACGTGTGCATGTGTCTTTATAGCAGCATGATTTATAGTCCTTTGGGTATATACCCAGTAATGGGATGGCTGGGTCGAATGGAATTTCTAGTTCTAGATCCCTGAGGAATCGCCACACTGACTTCCACAAGGGTTGAACTAGTTTACAGTCCCACCAACAGTGTAAAAGTGTTCCTATTTCTCCACATCCTCTCCAGCACCTGTTGTTTCCTGACTTTTTAATGATCGCCATTCTAACTGGTGTGAGATGGTATCTCATTGTGGTTTTGATTTGCATTTCTCTGATGGCCAGTGATGGTGAGCATTTTTTCATGTGTCTTTTGGCTGCATAAATGTCTTCTTTTGAGAAGTGTCTGTTCATGTCCTTCGCCCACTTTTTGATGGGGTTGTTTGTTTTTTTCTTGTAAATTTGTTGGAGTTCATTGTAGATTCTGGATATTAGCCCTTTGTCAGATGAGTAGGTTGCGAAAATTTTCTCCCATTTTGTAGGTTGCCTGTTCACTCTGATGGTAGTTTCCTTTGCTGTGCAGAAGCTCTTTAGTTTAATTAGATCCCATTTGTCAATTTTGGCTTTTGTTGCCATTGCTTTTGGTGTTTTAGACATGAAGTCCTTGCCCATGCCTATGTCCTGAATGGTATTGCCTAGGTTTTCTTCTAGGGTTTTTATGGTTTTGGGTCTAACATTTAAGTCTTTAATCCATCTTGAATTGATTTTTATATAAGGTGTAAGGAAGGGATCCAGTTTCAGCTTTCTACATATGGCTAGCCAGTTTTCCCAGCACCATTTATTAAATAGGGAATCCTTTCCCCATTTCTTGTTTTTCTCAGGTTTGTCAAAGATCAGATGGTTGTAGATATGTGGCATTATTTCTGACGGCTCTGTTCTGTTCCATTGATCTATATCTCTGTTTTGGTACCAGTACCATGCTGTTTTGGTTACTGTAGCCTTTAGTATAGTTTGAAGTCAGGTAGCGTGATGCCTCCAGCTTTGTTCTTTTGGCTTAGGATTGACTTGGTGATGCGGGCTCTTTTTTGGTTCCATATGAACTTTAAAGTAGTTTTTTCCAATTCTGTGAAGAAAGTCATTGGTAGCTTGATGGGGATGGCATTGAATCTGTAAATTACCTTGGGAAGGATGGCCATTTTCATGATATTGATTCTTCCTACCCATGAGCATGGAATGTTCTTCCATTTGTTTGTATCCTCTTTTATTTCCTTGAGCAGTGGTTTGTAGTTCTCCTTGAAGAGGTCTTTCACATCCCTTGTAAGTTGGATTCCTAGGTATTTTATTCTCTTTGAAGCAATTGTGAATGGGAGTTCACTCATGATTTGGCTCTCTGTTTGTCTGTTATTGATGTATAAGAATGCTTGTGAATAAACTAGAAAATCTAGAAGAAATGGATAAATTCCTCAACACATACACCCTCCCAAGACTAAACCAAGAAGAAGTTCAATCTCTGAATAGACCAATAACAGGAGCTGAAATTATGGCAATAATCAATAGCTTACCAACCAAAAAAAGTCCAGGACCAGATGGGTTCACAGCCGAATTCTACCAGAGGTACAAGGAGGAGCTGGTACCATTCCTTCTGAAACTATTCCAATCAATAGAAAAAGAGGGAATCCTCCCTAACTCATTTTATGAGGCCAGCATCATCCTGATACCAAAGCCTGGCAGAGACACAACAAAAAAAGAGAATTTTAGACCAATATCCTTGATGAACATTGATGCAAAAATCCTCAATAAAATACTGGCAAACAGAATCCAGCAGCACATCAAAAAGCTTATCCACCATGATCAAGTGGGCTTCATCCCTGGGATGCAAGGCTGGTTCAATATACGCAAATCAATAAATGTAATCCAGCATATAAACAGAACCAAAGACAAAAACCACATGATTATCTCAATAGATGCAGAAAAGGCCTTTGACAAAATTCAACAACCCTTCATGCTAAAAACTCTCAATAAATTAGGAATTGATGGGACGTATCTCAAAATAATAAGAGCTATTTATGACAAACCCACAGCCAATATCATACTGAATGGGCAAAAACTGAAAGCATTCCCTTTGAAAACTGGCACAAGACAGGGATGCCCTCTCTCACCACTTCTATTCAACATAGTGTTGGAAGTTCTGGCCAGGGCAATTAGGCAGGAGAAGGAAATCAAGGGTATTCAATTAGGAAAAGAGGAAGTCAAATTGTCCCTGTTTGCAGATGACATGATAGTATATCTAGAAAACCCCATTGTCTCAGCCCAAAATCTCCTTAAGCTGATAAGCAACTTCAGCAAAGTCTCAGGATACAAAATCAATGTCCTCTTAACAAACTTTTAACTGCACAATACAGTATCATTAACTCTAAGCACTAAGGCACTATGTTGTACCGCAGATCTCCAGAACTTATACATCTTGTGTAACTGAAACTTTAGACCCACTGAATAGCAGCTCCTTATTTCTGCTGCCCCTCAGTCCCTGGCAACCACCATTCTGTTTCTATGAGGCTATTTTTTATACCTCATATAAGTAGAATCATGCAGTTGTTGTTCCTCTATAACTGGCTTATTTCACTTAGTATAATGTCCTTCAGGTTTATCCATGCTGCATATGGAAAGATTTTCCTTTTTTTAAGGATGAATAATATTCTACATACATTGGAATATTACTGTATGTATATACACGTCTATATGTATGTATATACGTATGTATATACACGTCTATATGTATATACACACGTATGTATATACACGTCTATATGTATATACACTCGTATGTATATACACGTCTATATGTATATACGTTCGTATGTATATACACGTCTATATGTATATACGTTCGTATGTATATACACGTCTATATGTATATACGTTCGTATGTATATATGTATATGCATACTATGTATATATGTATATGCATACGTATATGCATACTATGTATATATGTATATGCATACGTATATGCATACTATGTATATATGTATATGCATACGTATGCGTATACATGTATATGCATACATATGTATATATGTATATGCATACGTATGTATATACATGTATACGCATACGTATGTATATATATGTATACGCATACGTATGTATATATGTATATACATACATATATACATATATCAACATATATATCAACATATATCACATTTTCTTTTTTTTTTTTTTGAGACAGAGCTCGCTCTGTTGCCAGGCTGGAGTGCAGTGGTGCAATCTGGCCTCACTGCAACCTCCACCTCCCGGGTTCAAGTGATTCCCCTGCCTCAGCCTCCCAAGTAGCTGGGACTGCAGGCATGTGCCACCACGCCCGACCAATTGACCAATTTTTTGTGTGTATTTTAGTAGAGATGGGGTTTCACCATGTTGGCCAGGATGGTCTTGATCTCCTGACCTCGTGATCCGCCCATCTCAGCCTCCCAAATATTTTCTTTATTGATTCTTCTATCAATAGACAGATTGTTTCCATATCTTCACTATTATAAATAATACTGCAAATAACTCAAGATCCCAATTTCAATCCTTTTGCATATATACACAGAAGTGGGATCACTGGATTATATGGTAATTCTTTTAAATTTATGAAACCTCAATACTATTTTCCACAGTCACTGCCTATTTTCCACTCCCACCCACAACATACAAAAGTTGCAGTTTCTCCACATCCTCATCAACAATTGTCTTTTGTTTTTCTTTTATAATAGTCATCCTTACAGATGTGAGGTGATGTTTCATTGTAGTTTTATTTTGCATCTCCCTGATGATTAGTAATGTTGAACATCTTTTCATATACCTGTTGGCCATTCATATATCTTCTTTGGAGAAATAGCTGTTCAAGTTCTTTGCCCATTTTTAATTGGGTTATTTGTTTTTCTTACTATTGAGTTGTAGGAGTTCCTTATATATATCAGATATTAACCTGTTTTCAGATATATGTTTTACAAATATTTTCTCTCATTTAATGTTACCTTTTACTCTGTTGATTATTCCCTTTACTGTACAGAAGCTTTTCAGTTTGATGTAGTCTCACTTACTTATTTTTGCTTTTTGCATGTGCTTTTGGTGTCATATCCAAGAAGTCACTGCCCAGACTAATGTCAAGAAAATTTCCCCTATATTTTCTTTAGGAGTTTTCAGGTCTTATACTTAAATCTTTAATTCATTTTGCATTTCTTTTTGTTTATGGTATAAAATAAGGCTTTAATTTCATTCTTTTGCATATGGATACCCGATTTTCTCAACACCATTTGTGGGAGACTATCCTTTCCCTACTGTGAATTCTTGGCACCCTTGTCAAAGATCAGTTGACCATACATGCATGGGTTTATTTCTGGACTCTTTAGTCTGTTTCATTGGTCTATATGCACCCTTGTCTTGTTCCTGATCTTAGAGGAAAACCTTTCAGTTTTCCTCCATTGAATATGATATTAGCTTTTCATATATGCCCTTCATTATATTGAGACAAATTTCTTCCACACCACGTTTGTTGACAGTTTTTATCATGAAAGGGTGTTGGATTGAATCAAATGCTTTTTCTGCATCTATTGAGATGATCATGTGATTTTTGTTCATTCTGTCAATGTGGCATATCACATTAATTGATTTGTGTATGTTGGGCCATCCTTGCATCCCAGGGGTAAATCCTACGTGGTCATGGTGCATGAGCCTTTAATGTGCTGTTTAATTCAGTTCTAGTATTTTGTTGAGGATTTTTTCATCTATGTTCATTGAGGATATTGGTCTACAGTTATTGTTTCTTATAATGTTTTTATCTGGCTTTTATATCAGGATAATGCTGATACTACTATGAATATTTATATACTACCAAATTGGTTAATCTAGAAGGAATGAGTGAATTCCTAAAATATACATCTACAAAGACTGAACCATGAAGAAATGGAAAATCTAAACAGACCAATAATGAATAAAGAGATTGAGTGAGTAATCAAAAACCATTCCGCAAAGAAAAGCCCAGGATCAGATGACTTCATTGGTGAATGCTATCAAACATTTAAAGAAGAATTAACACAAATCCTTCTTAAATTTTTCCCAAAAAAAAGAAGAGAGAGCATTTCCGAACTCATTTTATGAGGTCATTTACTCTTGTAGCCCATAAGATACCTCCTACTGGAGCAGTCCTGGGCAATGTTGGGATCTGACTCTCTTCATAAGCCATGAGAACATGTGATGGCGGTATATGCTAAATACTTTGTCAACTTCTGAGGCAACTGCAGCAACAGTCTCAAGCAGTCATTGAGAGGCTTTAAGCAGAGGAGAGCTAGTTTCCTAATAGGGAAAAGAAGCAGGAACAGGCTCCTTTCCCATCAAGACAGGTTCAAGGGAATTCAGAAGTAAAAATTTCTCAGCCTTGTTCATATCTAACACCATTCAATTTCTCAGGGTCTCATGCCTTCTCCACCAATCCTATACCATACCAAAAGAACATGGCACTGCCGTATGTTTAATTAACATGGCAAATGTTCATCCCCTACAATCAGAACTCAAGCTCAATTGAGAGACAGCCAGTTAAAGGTTCACCTCACCAGGAAGGGACCAAGAAATATGATCTCACTCTCCTCTTTCTCTGATCTCTCATATGAATTTCCCTTATTCAAACCTGACCATAAATCACAGGGTGAGGAAAACCTGCTGACCTAGTCCATTCAGGTCAATCTCCTGGACAGAGAGTAGGGTGGAGATGGGTAGAAAATGGGTCTAGGATAGGAAACAACAAATTTTTTTTTTTTTTTTTTTTTGAGATGGAGTCTCACTCTGTCACCCAGGCTGGAGTGCAGTAGTGCCATCTTGGCTCACTGCAAGCTCTACCTCCCAGGTTCACACCATTCTCCTCCCTCAGCCTCCAAAGCTGCTGGGACTACAGGTGCCCATCACCACTACTGGCTAATTTTTTGTATTTTTTAGTAGAGACAGGGTTTCACCATGCTAGACAGGCTGGTCTCCTGACCTCGTGATCCACCTGCCTCGGCCTCCCAAAGTGCTGGGATTACAGGCATGAACCACATCGCCTAGCTGGAAACAACAGATATTCCACAAGCATCCAAAACCCAACTCTGACTAACCTCCATACAGTAAAGATTTTGAAAAATATCTTACCTCAGGGAAGTTAGAGAACCAAACTCCAAAATGAACAGGAAGCAAACCAAGAAATAGGAACTACAGAAACAACCCGGTGAAGACAAACTCTGTAATTTTGCTCCAGATTCAACTTATAGCTTGGGACCAGAGGTTTATCTAGCTTCAATCATGTGCAAATTTGGTTTAAAAAAGATAGGACCCCAGTTTCTGTACCATAAGACTAGTCCCAAAGAGAAAGAAGTAGTACTCCAAATGGAAATTAGAGTGCTATCTAAAGAAAAAAACTATGCTGCATAGGCCCAAAATAGCAATTGTCCAGGTAAACTGTGAAAGGATTTCCTGGGGGACTAAAAAGGCAGTCCTGAACTGGGCTCTCAAGAAGCTCTGTTATTTGCAGTGCAGCTGCTCTATCTGCACAGGCCAGAAGAAACAGAACACTGAGCAGCAGTTTCAAAGTCTGATCAAGGTAGGATTATTTGGATGCTCTTTCCCACATTGAACATCCATGGCACTTTAGTTGAACCTCTCTTATGTCATTGATCACATTCTTCTTGGATTATGTCCATTTAACAATGTGTTACATCATTCCTAATCAACCACACACTCTTGTGAGGTGGGATGGAGTGCAATTAGTTTATGTATCCCCTTGCAACTAGCTTGATGCCTTAAACACAGAGCTCAATAAATTTGAATTAAGCAAATAAATAAGTGAATGAAAAAGCAACTTTTTGAACCATCCCCCCAAAATTAAGCTAAGTTTGATTTCATTTGAGAGGCAAGTACATTTCACATTCCCACCTCTTATCCATGGCATATATGCTATTCTATTAAAGCGGGAACATGCCTTATAAATAATCCAGTCCAGAAAATTAAGTGAAGAAAGGCTTCAGTCTATACTCCTGTAGCAAATGGAGACTCTGACTGAAGCGGCCATTTCATTTCTAATGTCTCTGGAGATTAAGGGAAAAATTTTAGCCACAAGCTTCCTTCTCTTTTACCAGATCCCTCTGTAGTATTTCTCAAGGGAGCAAAAGCTGTTTGAATTTTTTTCCCTCTGCTGAAAAATTGCCTTGTATGTGTCTCACTTCAGTGCTTACATGAAAAACAGTTGTCAGCTGATTAAAAAACAAGTTAGAATTAGTTACAATATGATTCAATTGATGACCCACAGCATCTGCTAGTTGGATTTAAAATGATCAGATCTTAAAAACAGTCTTTTAATGGGACAAAATCAACTTTATTCTCATTCTAAATCTCTCGACTGCTATAAAACCACAAAGAAATTTGAAATAAAGTAAGAAAAGAAAAGAGCATTCCTGGGTGTAATACAAACAACTGACTTGAAAATATGTGCAGATCACTTTTTTACATACACTAGCTGTGCCATTTGGTACCAAGAGAAAGGCTTACCTAACTAAAATACTAAGATTCTAACATACACATGTGGGTAAATGACCTAAACAAACAATTTTTATCCCCCACTCCTTGAACTATGCTGCCTCTGCTGCTGTTGTAAATGCCTTCATGGAGACAGGCACCCCAGTACCCACTAGCACCCTGCTGTAGCCAACAAGCTTGCACCCCACCAAGCTGCTGCTGCTGCTAGCACATGCAAATAAGGATGGATCCCACTACCACCCCACTACAAAATACTTTGGCTGGGACCACCCACTGGAGTGTACTGACCAGCAGTCAAGGAACACCTCAATCTCCGCAGTGCAGTGGATTTCTAACCTCAAGGAGTCAGAGAACAAAGTTGGGGCCTGATACAAGTCCCCTGGATCTACAGTATGAAGTCCAGGAGTCCTGAGCTGAGCCTTGGTCCTTTAAAAACTTCCAGTAATGAAGCCAGTTGACTGAACCCACCTTATACCACAATCAAACCCTCAAGGTCATTAAATAGGATAAAAGAAAAAAAGCCCATCCAAAGGTCAGCAACTTCAAAGATTGAAGAAAATTAGCCCACAAAGATGAAAAAGAAGTAGGGTAAGAACTCTGATAACTCAGAAAGCCAGAGTGCCTTCTTTACTCCAAATTACCACACTACCTCTCCAGCAAGGGTTCTGAACTGGGCTGAGATGCTTGAATGAACAGAAATGAAATTCAGAACATGGCTAGAATCAAAGATCGTTGAAATCCAGGAGTACCTTATGAAGTGAAGTTAAGAATACAATAAAATGATACAGGAGCTGCCAGACAAGATAATCAGTATAGAAAAGAACATAACCAACCTGATAAAGCTGAAAAACACACTACAAAAATTTCATAATGCAATCACAAATATTAATAGCAAAATAGACCAAGCTGAGGAAAGAACCTAAGAGCTTGAAGACTGGCTTTCTGAAATAAGACAATCTGACAAGAATAGAGGAAAAAAGGCTAAAAATGAACAAACAAAACCTCTGAGAAATATGGGATTATGTAGAGAGAACAGATTAATGTCTCATCGATTTCCCAGAAAGAGATGGGGAGAGTGTAAGCAACTTGGAAGTCATATTTCAGGATATCATCCATGAGAACTTCCCCAACTTAGCTACAGAGGCCAACATTCAACTTCAAGAAATGCAGAGAATCCCAGTAAGATACTTTACAAGAAGATCATCCCCAAAACACAAAATCAGATTCTCCACGGTTGAAATGAAAGAAAAAATATTTAAAGGCAGCTAGAGAGAAATATCAGGTCACCTACAAAGGGAAGCCCATCAGACTAACAGTAGACCTCCCAGCTGAAACCTTACAAGCAAGAAGAGATTTGGGGCCAACATTCAACATTCTTAAAAGAAAAATCCAACCCAGAATTTCGTATCTGGCCACATTAAGCTTCAGAAGCAAAGGAGAAATAAGTTCCTTTTCATACAAGCAAATGCTGAGGGAATTCATTACCACCATGTTTGCCTTGCAAGCTCCTGAAGGAAACACTAAATATCAAAAGGAAAGACCATTGCCAGCCACTACAAAAACACACTCAAGTACACAGATCAGTTACACTATAAAGCAACCACAGAAAAAATCCTGCATAATAATCAGCTAACATTATGATGACAGGATCAAATCCACACATATCAATACTAGCCTTGAACATAAATGTACTAAATGCCTCGATTAAAAGGCACAGAGTGGCAAGCTGGATAAAGATCCAAGACCCAACTGTATGCTGTCTTCAAGAGACTCATCTCACACGTAATGACAACAATAGGTTCAAAGTAAAAAGTTGGAGATGAATCTATCAAGCAAATGGAAAACAGAAAAAAGCAGGGTTTGCTATTCTAATTTCAGGGAAAAAAAAAAAAAAAAAAAAACCAGACTTTAAACCAACAAAGACAAAAAAAAAAAAAAAAAGACAAAAAAGGGCATTACATAATGGTAAAAAGCTCAATTTAGCAAGAAGATCTAACTGTCTTAAATATATAATCACCGAACACAGGAGCACTCAAATTCATAAAGCAAATTTGTAGAGACCTTCAAAGAGACATAGACTTGGATGGGTCCAAGACGGCCTATTAGAAGCAGCTGTGGTCCGCAGCTCTCACAGAGAGGAATGAAAATGGCAAGTGAATTATGCATCTTCAACTGAGGTATCCAGATTCTTGCATTGGGCCTGAAGAGGTGGATGGCTCAACCCATGGAGAGTGAGGAAAAGCAGGGTGGAGTGATGGCTGACCTGGGAGTGGCACAGAGCCAGGGGAGCCACCACCTCCAGCCAAGGGAGGTCGTAAGTGATTGTGCAACCCCACCTGGGAAACTACACTTTTCCCATGGATCTTTGCCACCCATGGAACAGGAAATCCCCTCATGAGCCCACACCACCAGGGCCTTAGGTCCAAAGCATAGAGCTGTGTGGTGTCTTGGCAGAGCAGCTCAGACATGCACAAAGACCCAGGAGTTTTGCATACTCTGGCCCTGGGAATTCCAGCAAGGTGGGAAATCTGTCCATGCATTCCCCTAGGAAGGGGACTGAATCCAGTGAACCACGTGGCATCATTCTGCAGGTCCCACTCCCATGGCACCTCTAAAGTTAAGACTCACTGGCTTGGAATTTTAGTCAGCCAGTGGCAGCAGGCTAGAGACTGCCTGAGATGCACTGAGTTCCTAGGGGGTGGGTGACCGCCATCTCTGTGGTTCAAGTCAGCCATTCTAGCCTGCTAGCTCCAGGGAGTCCAGGTGGTCCATACCAGGAGGAGTTTCTCACAATGCAGAATGGGTGCTGTGCCAAATTGTAGCAAGATTGCTTGTTTAAGTGAGAACCTGATCCATCTCTCCTCACTGGAAAGGCCCCTTCTGTGGGAATTCAGCAACTCCAGCTAGGGTTATATAAACAAAACTGTGATCTCTCCCTGGGATTGAGCTTCCCAGGTGGAGAGGTAGCCACTGTCTCTGTGGTTCAGTTGACTTACCAGGCTGCTGGCTCTGGAGAGTCTAGGCAGTCTGGATAAGAGGGGTTCCCCCAAGTGCAGCACACCTGCTCTGCCAAGGAGCAGCCAGAATGCTTCTTTAAGTATGTCCCTGATTCTGTTCCTCCCAACAGGCATCTCCAGACACGAATAGGAGCATTCAAGCTGGCATCAGGTCAGTGCCCCCTGGGACAAAGCTCCCAGAGGAAGGAACAGGCTGCTATCTTTGCTGTTTTACAGTCTTCACTGCTGATACCTCCAGGTGCAGGAGGTACCAAGGCAATTGAGGTCTGGGGTGGACCCCCAGCAAACTGCAGCAACCCTGTGGAAGAGTAGACTGACTGTTAAAAGGAAAAAAAAAAAAAAAAAAAAAAGAAAGCAACAACAACAACATCAACAAAAAAGACCCCACAAAAAAAAACCATCCAGAGGTCAGCAGCCTCAAAGATTGAAGGTAGATAAGCCCACAAAGATGAGACAGAATCAATGCAAAAACACTGGAAACTCAAAAAGCCAGAGTTCCTCTTCTCCTCCAAATGACCACAACTTGTCTCCAGCAAAGACACAGAACTGGACTGAGGTTCAGGTAGCTGAATTGACAGAAGTAGCCTTCAGAAAGTGGGTAATAACAAAATTCACTGGGCTAAAGCAGCATATTTAAACCCATTGCAAAGAAGATAAGAATCCTAATAAAACAATACAAGAGCTGATAACCAGAATAGCCAGTTTAGAGAGGAATATAACTGACCTGATGGAACTGAAAAATAAAACATGAGAACTTCACAATGTAATTACAAGTATCAATGGCAGAATAGACCAAGCAGAGGAAAGAATCTCAGAGCTTGAAGGCTATCTTTCTGAAATAAGACAGGCAGACAAGAATACAGAAAAGAGAATGAAAAGAAACAAACAAACAACACCTCTAAGAAACATGGGATTATGAAAAAAAGACTGAACCTATGACTGATTAGGCTTACCTGAAAGAGATGAGGAGACTGGAACCAGGTTGGAAAACATACTTCAAGGTATCATCCAGGAGAACTTTCCCAACCTAGCAAGACAGGCCAACATTCAAATTCAGAAAATCTAGAGAACCCCAGTATCATACCCCATGAGAGGATCAAACTCAACACATATAATCATCAGATTTTCCAAGGTTGAAATGAAAGAAAAAAATGTTAAGGGCAGCCAGAGAGAAAGGCCAAGTCATCTATAAAGTGAAGCCCATCAGACTAACATGGGACCTCTCAGCAGAAACCCTACAAGCCAAAGAGACGGGGGACCAATGTTCAACATCTTGAAGAAAAGAATTTCCAACCCAGAATTTCACATCTGGCAAAACTAAACTTCATAAGCGTAGGAGAAATAAAATCCTTTTCAGACAAGCAAATGCTGAGGGAATACATCACCACTAGTTCTGTCCTGCAAGAGCTCCTGAAGGAAGCACTAAATATGGAAAGGAAAAACCATTACCACCCACCACAAAAACTCACTGAAGTACACAGAGAAGTGACCCTATGAATCAACCACATAAACAAGTCTGCAAAATAACCAGCTGACATCATGATAACAGGATCAAATTCACATATAACAACATTAACCTGAAATGTAAATGGGCTAAATGCCCCCAATTAAAAAACACAGAATGGCAAGCTGGATAAAGAGTCCAGCCCCATTGGTATGCTGTCTTCAAGAGACCCATCTCAGGTGTGTGAAGATACACATAGGCTCAAAATAAAGGGGTGGAGGAAAATTTACCATGCAAATGGAAAACAGAAAAAAGCAGGAGCTGAAATCCTAATTTCTGACAAAACAGACACGAAACAAACAAAAATAAAAAAGACAAATAAAGGCATTACATAATGGTAAAGGGTTCAATTCAACAAGAAGAGCTAACTATCCTAAATATATATGCACCCAATACAGGAGCACTCACATTCATAAAGCAAGTTCTTAAAGACCTATAAAGAGATAGACTCCCACATGATAATAGTGCAGACAAAGATATTCAGGACCTGAACTCAGCTCTGGACCAAGTGAACCATACACATCTACAGAACTTTCTACCCAAAAACAGCAGAATTTACATTTTTCTCATTGCCACATGGCACTTACGCTAAAATTGATCACATAATAGGAAGTAAAACACTCCTAAGCAGATGAAAAAGAACTGAAATCATAACAAACAGTCTCTGAGGCTACAGTGCAATCAAATTAGAACTTAAGATTAATAAACTCACTAAAATCTACACAACTACATAGATATTGAACAGCTGCTCCTGAATGACTCCTGGGTAAATAATGAAATTTAGGCAGATATCAGGAAGTTCTTTGGAACCAATGACAACAAAGAGAAAACATACTGGAATCTCTGGGATGCAGCTAAAGCAGTTTTAAGAAGGAAATTTATAGCACTAAAGGACCACATCAAAAAGCTAGAAAGAATCTCAAATCAACAACCTAATATCACTACAAAAAGAATGAGAAAACCAAGGGCAAACAGATCCCAAAACTACCAGAAGACAAGAAGTAAGCAAGATCAGAGATGAACTGAAGAAAATAGAGACACAAAAACCCCTTTTTAAAAAATCAACAAATCCAGGAGCTGTTTTTTTTTTTTTTGAGAAAATTAATAAAAGAGACAGGCCACTAGCTAGACTAATAAAGAAGAACAGAGAGAAGAATCAAACAGACACAATCAAAAATGATGAGGAGGATATTGCCACTGACCCCACAGAAATACAAACAATCATTAGAGAATACTATAAATACTTCTATGCACATAAACTAGAAAATCTAGAAGATATAGATACATTTCTGGACAAATACACCTCCCAAGACTAAACCAGGAAGAAACTGAATCCCTGAATAGACAAATAACAAGTTCAGAAATTGAGGCAGTAATAAGTAGCCTACCAACCAAAAAAACCCCGGGACCAGATGGATTCACAGCTGAATTCTACCAGAGGTACAAAGAAGAGCTGGTACCACTTCTACTGACACTATTCCAAACAGCTGAAAAGGAGAGACACCTCCCTACTCATTTTATGAGGCCAGCATCATCCTCATACCAGAGATACAACAGAGATACAACAAAAAAAGAAAACCTCAGGCCAATATCCCTGATGAACAGTGACACAAAGATCCTCAATAAAATACTGGCAAACTGAATACAGCAGCACATCAAAAAGCTTATCCACCACAATCAAGTTGGTGCCATCCCAAGGATGCAAGGTTGGTTCAACATACACAAATCAATAAATGTAATTCATCACATAAAGAGAACTAAAGATAACAACCACATGATCAATAGATGCAGAAAAGGCCTTTGACAAAATTTAACATCACTTTATTGTTAAAAACTCTCAATAAACTAAGTATTGAAGGAACATACCTAAAATAGTAACAGCCATATATAACAAACCTGCAGCTGATATCATACTATATGGGCAAAAGCTGGAAGCATTCTCCTTGAAAACTGGCACAAGACAAGGATGTCCTCTCTCAACACTCCTATTCAACATAGTGTTGGAAGTTCTGGCCAAGGCAATCAGGCAAGAAAATAATAAAGAGTATTCAGACAGCAAGAGAGGAAGCCAAATTATCTGTGTTTGCATGACATGATCCTGTGTCTAGAAAACCCCATTGTCTCAGCCCAAAAGTTTCTTTGCCTGATAAGCAACTTCAGCAAAGCCTCAGGATACAAAATCAATGTGCATAAATCACTAGCATTTCTATGCACCAACAACAGGCAAATAGAGAGCCAAATCACATATGAACTCCCATTCACAATTGCTACAAAGAAAATAAAATACCTAGGAATACAGCTAACAAAGGAAGTGAAGGACGTCTTCAAAGAGAACTACAAACCACTGCTCAAGGAAATAAGAGAGGACACTAACAAATGGAAAAACATTCTATACTCATGGATAAGAAGAATCAATATTGTGAAAATGGCCACATTGCCAAAGTAACGTATATATTCAATGCTATTCCCGCTAAACTACCATTGGCATTCTTCACAGAATTAGAGAAAACTATTTTCAAATTAATATGGTACCAAAAAAGTGTCTATATAGCCAAGACAATCCTAAGCAAAAATAAAACAAAGCTGGAGGCATCACACTACTTCAATTTCAAACTATACTACAAGGATACAGTAACCAAAACAGCATGACACTGGTACAAAAACAGACAAATAGACCAATTGAACATAATAGAGAACTCAGAAATAAGACAGCACACCTACAACCATCTGATCTTTTACAAACCTAACAAAAGCAATGGGGAAGAGTCTTTATTTAGCCTGTAATCCCAGCACTTTGGGAGGCCAAGCCGGGTGGATAACTTGAGGTCAGGAGTTTGAGACCAGCCTGGCCAACATGGTGAAATCCCATCTCTACTAAAAGTACAAAAAAAAAAAGCTGTGTGTGGTGGCAGGCACCTGTAATCCCAACTACTCAGGAGGCTGAGGCAGGAGAATTGCTTGAACCTGAGAGACGCAGGTTGCAGTGAACCTAGATTGCACCACTGCACTCAGCCTGGGTGACAGAGCTAGATTTTGTCTCAAAAAAAAAAAAAAGATTCCCTATTTAATAAATGCTGCTGGGAGAACTGGCTAGCCATGCACAGAAAATTGAAACTGAACCTCTTCCTTACACCTTATACAAAAATTAACTCAAGATGGATTCAAGACTTAAATGTAAAACCCAAAACTATAAAAACCCTAGAAGAAAATCTAGGCAATACCATTCAGGACATAGGCATGGGCAAAGATTCCATGATGAAAATGCCAAAAGCAATTGCAACAAAAACAATTGCAACAAAATAAATTGACAAATGGGATCTAATTAAACTAAAGAGCTTCTGCACAGCAAAAGAAACTATCATCAGAGTGAACAGACAACCTACAGAAAGGGAGAAAAATTTTGCAATCTATCCATCTGACAAGCATCTAATATCCAGTCTACAAGGAACTTAAACATATTTACAAGAAAAAAAACAAATAACCTCTATAAAAAGTGGGCAAAGGACATGAAAAGACACTTCTCAAAAGAAAACATTCATGCCACCAACAAACATATGAAAAAAGTTCAGCATCACTATCGTTAGAGAAATGCAAATCAAAACCACAAAGAGATAGCATCTCACACCAGTCAGAATGGTGATTATTAAAAAGTCAAGAAACAACAGATGCTGGCAAGGTTGCAGAGAAAAGGAACGCTTTTATATTGTTGTTGGGAGTGTAAATTAGTTCAACCGTTGTGGAAGACAGTATGGCAATTCCTCAAAGACCTAGAAGCAGAATACCATTTCTTCTACCCAGCAATCCCATTACTGGGTATATACCCAAAGGTATATAAATCATTCTATCATAAACACTCATGCGTATTTTCATTGCAGCACTATTCACAGTAGCAAAGACAAGGAATCAACCTAAACGTTCATCAAATGACTGTATAAGGAAAATATGGTACCATACACAATAGAATACTATGCAGACATAAGAGCAATGAGATCATGTTCTTTGCAGGAACATGGATGGAGTGGGAGGCCGCTATCCTTGGCATACTAGTGCAGGAAAAGAAAACCAAATACCACATGTTCTCACTTATAAGTGGGAGCTAAATGATGAGAACACATGGACACTTACAGGGGAACAACAGACAATGAGATTTATCAGAAGGTGGAGGCTAGAAGGGAGAGGATCAGAAAAAGTAACCAATGGATACTAGGCCTAATACCTGGGTGACGAAACAATCTGTACAACAAACCCCCACGACACAAGTTTACCTATATAATAAACCAGCAGATGTACTCCTGAACTTAAAAGTTAAAAAAAACAAATTTCAATGAGGAAATATAAGGAAACAGACATATTGAAAACCATTTGATTTCACTAATAATATACATTAAAATTAAAACAGTAACATAACATTTATTAATTAAGCATTTTTTAACAACAATAAAAAAAGATTGCTAACACTGGCAAACATCACGTAAATAAGGAACCCTCAGACATTTCTGGTGGGAGTGCTGATTACAATTTGTCATAGATATCAACAGGCCTAAAAATATTGATATCCTCTGACCCATCTATTTTCATTTTGGTGAATCTATCCTAAGAAATAATTCTAAGGGCCAATGATACAGTTTGTCAGTATTCATTGTGCCAAGCCTTTCCTTAATTAAATACCAGTCTTTCTAGAGCATCTCTTGTCTGTAACTTTTACTTCTTCACTGATTCCTATTCCCTTCTCTCAAGCCCCCAGTGTCTTTCATTTCTTATTCCTTTGCCGTCCCTCTAGGCCCTTCCTAAGGCATAAGCTATGCTGGGGAAGTGTTAGACTGAAAGAGAACAGAACTTGCTAGTTTCTCTGAAAGTATGCCCAATGAGCTAAACCCACATCAGCTTCTCTGGCTACTCACTTCAAAGTCCTACTGCTGCTGGGCCTTGCCAGACTCATACATTTTGTATAGAATAAAAGGAATAATTGATGTAAAATTGGAAGATATAAAATCATTTCCAAGAAGCTGGAATAAAGCAGGCCGAGGGGCAATCAGTTACCTTAAAAAAGTCCCTCAACAAAATTTCACCCTGATCATTAAAACCATCTCTACTGGCATTTTCCTTAATTGTCTTATATTTTTGTGTAGGTCATAATTTCCAAAATTATCTCCTTGATTGAATATATGTGCACTGCCTTTGGCATTCTTTGCCTCCACAAAAATTGAGAAGATTCAAAAGCAGGATGTAAACTGAGTATTGGCCTTTTGATTTTAACAAGAACAACAAGGGACAGTGCTTTGTAGTAATTCAAGGAAAAATTTAAAAATACTTTTATAGCCAGAAACCTAAGATTCACTACGTGGTTTGTGTCGATAGAAGAAAGATGATACTGGGAATGTTTGGCACGTATCTACATAGACCCACATCTAACATTGCAAGGTTCAAGGAAAGAGTACAATTAGCAGTCCCAGCTCACAAGGCAACCACTTCTGATCTCATCCCTACTCATTATCACATAAGGAGGGACCTCACAAGCATACCTGGGACACACAGCACAGAGACCCAACCTCCATTCACGCACCCCTGAAACGATTGTCCCTTGTCCTCAGACTTAGAGAGAACTGGTGGAAAAGATACACAAAATCACTGGAAGTTGTTTTGGGGCCAATGATTAGGAAATGTCCAGGTCTTGAGTACCTACAGCATAGTCTCCCAGAGGATAGTGGGTTCTAAGTGGGCATGCTCCCTTGGTTCCCAAGGGACTCCTCTCCCCAGGGGAGTGGAACAACCAGTGAAGGACAAAAGAAGCCTCTACTAAAGCGCTGGACCCAGGAGAAGGGCCCCAATTCTCTAGGTCTAAGGTGGACCTAGGTCTATTGTAGTTTTATTCATTTTGAATATGGAAGAAAAGAAAGTGAAATATCTTTATGCCTGTCATGGTTACCCACAGTTATTATATTTTTTTCTTTCCTTCATTCTGACAATAATGACAGTATAATTGGTAAGTTATACAATATGGTAATCAGTTTCCTAATTGCAGTTTCTTGAGGGTTTTGTTGAGTTTTCTCACATATAAAAATAAGATTATTATCATTCTGCCTGTAAATGTCAGGCCAAGCTAATGATAGAGAGAAGTAATCATTGTCCATAGCCCATGTACCAGAAACACATAAGGAGGAAGTGAGACAGGCAAAGGGGACATCCTCAACATCATCAGTTTGTTATAAATAAGCCTCTATACTGGGGACATTATTGTTAAGTGGAAAGCAAGACCACATGTTTTTCTGTACTCTGAAGACCCCATATGCTCCATAGCATGGCCAGTGAAAACATTGACACATCCAGAAAATACAGTGAGAAAAATTAAATACATGCCCCTCTGATATAGAGGTGTATTCCATTACCCCCAATAAATGTGCTAAATTGCCGAACTGGGAGATTTGCCAGGTCGCAGATAGCTTGGATGCATATGATGTTCCTTTGGCCACAAATTTCTCCTGCCTCTGTTACAGTTTTCTCCTCTAAGTTGAGCTGTGGCATGATATAGATTTCAATAAGCATAGTTCTTTTACTGTGTGTTGATGAGTCACTGGCACACAGGAAACAAATGGTGGTTGGAGAAAATCAACGAGTTAGAAAATCTTTCTCTGATAACTGGCCTCTTATTTTATTTCTTAGTAATAATCCATAATGCCAAGCAATTTTTTTAAATGTTACTAGCCATTACCACTCTATCCTTGAACTTAATTTTATATTTAATGTTGCTCTGGAGACAAAGTCCTCTCTGATGACCAGCCCAAGCTTCCTTGCCTTTAATTCATCACGCAGCATTGCACTTAAAAGTTCAAGCCTGGAGCTGGATTTCCAAGTACCATTCTGTTTTCTCACTTGGAGAATGCAGTTATGGCTGGACTTGCACAGCGGTCACCCAGTCGCTGCAGGGGCTTGGGAGATGTAATCAGGGAGTAATGTTGTGTGTCAGCACTGTGAGGTCCCTGGAGCCAGGTGCTACATAAATACAAGGTATTCAAATATTTTTTCCTGCGGGGGTGGATGGTGCTTTGATACATCTTCATCGCATTGTATTGTGACAGGCCTCGGCAAAAAAATCATAAGACAATCAGCAGTGGGGTTTATCTTGCTGTGTAAACCTCAGTAAAAGGCAGTCATACCTGGACTGTCAAGCCAAAGCAGCTTTCATAGAAGCCATGGTTATCTCCCTTTTTTATTAATTTCCTTTCTTCACAACTGAAAATATGCAGCCCCAACTGCCTCTCTTCGTTAAATAGATCTAATATGCTTCAAATGAACAATAAACTCTGTCCTGTGTTTTTTCTCAATAAATGAAAATTTAGGAAGAAAAAATTGACAGATCCTTCCGTAGATTAGATCTTATTAGTTCAAAACATGATTCTTGATTGTGTTCACTTTGAATGCTGGGACATTCAGAGATCTTTGTAAGACCAGAAAATGTAAAGCAAAAACATCTAAGCAAACTAGCCAAGTATTTTGCACCTGCATAATAGCTAGGTGATAGGAATCTATATACAACTCCAGCCAATACTGAATCTGTAATAACAGAAACACCATAATTCTATCTGCTATGAATGAAATTTCAGATGATAGTGGCACACAGCAGAGTTATTTTTGTTTATTTTTTCATCTTAAACCATGGAAATTTTTAAAGGGAAAAAACCTTGGATTGTTTATGTTTGTAGAAAACATAGTAGGCTAGGCTTTTTGTATATGTTAGCTAATAGCAACAGAAACTGCTTCGAAGCCCATCTCTGTGTTCATCAATTACTCACCTTGGTGAAGAAAGCTGGGGTAAATGAATGCTATACCTAGTGTCTTGTTCTCACTCAATATAGAGACCGCATTGGCATCAGCCAATAGGACCAGAACTGCAATCTCTCAGACTGAGGGAAGGAGAAGAAAGGGATCTACAGACAGATCTACACTGCACGACTCCTACACTATTTTTGCCTCTCACATATCTGGGTGCACATGCACATTTTTATACACAAGCCCATATTCCATCTGGAGACTAAAATATAAGTAAAGTCTTATCTTCAGCCAGAACTTGGGGGAAAATTAGTCATGCACTCATCTGATAACAGTTATCAGCAAGTCTAATTCAAAGGTAAATGTGAACCCAGAGTTATCATTTAATATCAATAACAAGATAACCCATTTTCAAGAGAAGGTAGAAATATGAGCACTGACCTAGATAGAAGATCTGCAGAGATGCATTTTGGTAACATGTCATGACATTTAGCAATGGTGAATAGGTGATTTTTATCCTTGGGCTCTAAAGTAACCCCCATAGAAATGTGTCTTTCCAAGAGCCTCCTTAATTTAACATGTTAGCTCCCACCAGATAGCAAAGCTTTGAGTTGAAACTCTAATTACCTACTTCTTCTTTTAAATGAATGAAAGTTCATAATAAATGATTCCAATAGCAGATGCAACATGACTGAATAGCTGCATTTCCCAGAATGTTGTCCTGACTAAAAGTTCAATGTTCAGTCCTTAATAAGAAATCTGACCCACAGATAAATGTGTTAGCTTTCAACATGACCCTCTATTGATTAAATTTCGCCCAAACTCAGAGAATTAAATGGAAAGAAGAAAGAGAATAAAATTGGTTTTTCTTTGTTTTCAGTCGAAGTGTCTTATTTGCTGAGATTACTTTGAATAAGAATTTACATATTATAGTATAGACTATATCTGAAAGTTTATTTGTTCTCCAAATGGATTTTAGTTTTTGGATTGCCAATGGCTTACATTCATTCAATCAGTAGTTGTTATGTGTTGTATAGTTTATTTGGTAATGATTACTAGATACGATAACATAGGTAAAATAAAACTGATTATTTAATCATAGACAATTTAAACCATTATATTTAGGAACTATATTTGTGTGCACATTAGATTCTAAGAAAGTTGTATATGCCAAGGACAGCTTGTGGGAGAAAATGGTATAGATTTTGAACCATTGAAGTAGAACCTATAAATAGTCTTTAATTTTAAAGATGAGAGAGTTGGACCATATAAAAAGACTGTGGCTTTTTCAGTCACATCATCAGTTAATAATGCATGCAGGACTAGGACCTGGTCTTTTAAAAATTAGATTTGATAAGGGGGTTTATCTATGCAATGCACATTCAACAAATATTCTTTGAATCAATAAATGATGCACAATACTTTTCAAATAAATCTTTGCCTTGCCATTAGGAAATTAAATTTTATTCTCCTAAATAATAGGCAGAAATTGCCACCTATACTAACAATTAGATAGATCAGAGAGAGAGAGAGAGAGAGAGAGAGGGATGAGAGGGAAGAAGAGAGAGAGATTCCCAATCCCTAAATTTGGTAATTATATTTATTATTTTCCCACAAGGAAATAGGGAATATTTTTGCTATCTCTTTGAAAATTTTTGTGTTCAAAAGCAAATACTCTGGATAGAAATAATGTATGAGTAATGTCTAGCCAAATGTCCATGTAAAATGTTTCCAATTATCTAATCCAATTTTCCCCTTGACAATGAATTACAAAGGAAAAATTATATGTAGATCTCCTTGCTTCCTTATGGGGATTCCAAAGGCCTCTGGTATTTGTCTGTTTGCATTGCTGTAAATGAATACCTGAGAGTGGGTAATTTATAAGGAAAAGAGGCTTATTTGGCTCATGGTTCTGCAGACTGTACAGGAAGCATGACACTAGCATCTGCTCCTGGCGAGGGCCTCAGGAAGCTTCCAATCATGGTGGAAGGTTAAGCGGGGAGCAGACGCATCAGATGGTGAGTGCAAAAGTAAGCGAGAAAGGGAGGAGGTTCCAGGCTCTTTTAAACAACGAGATACCGTGTACATTCATAGAATGAGAACTTATCCACGAGGATAGCACCAAGGCATTCATGAGAGATTTGCCCCCATGACATAAATACCTTGCACTAGGCCCACCTCCAACATTAGAGGTCACATTTCAACACGCGATTTGAAGGGGACAAATATCCAAACCATATCGCCTCTCTTCCCATAGTAATTCAGAGGGAAAAAAGTATACATCAAGGGAGATTATTAGGCATACAAACAGACCCAGACTTTTCACACATTCAGATCATCTTCTATGAAAGAATGAGAATGCAGACCATCTAGGCTTTCCTTCCTTCCTTCTTTCTTTAATTATCTTCTTTTTTAAGCAGCAAATTAAAGTTTAAAAGGACATTGAAACTACAAGGATTAATCCTAAAATCCACTACCCATTGTGCCAATGGTATTCCTATCATTAGGAAATGCTAGTTGTTGCTGGATTATAAAGAAGTCAATTCTTATATTTAGAGTTTTGAAATTCACATCAGAGTTAATAGCTGAAAAAACGAAGATTTTCTATTAAAAGAGCCAAGATTTTAAAAGAATAAAGGATTCATTGAAATGGCAGTTTTGATAAAAATAAAAATATTAATTTTATACTATATACACTAAGGTTAGAAAGAATATCAGATTTTGTAGATGCCATTTTCCACCCTTAAAAGAAGATAAACTTCAATCAGCTGGGAGAAGGAAAGAGTGGCAAAGGGGATACCAATAGAGCGAGCTGCTGGTAGGAGTCTCTGCAAGAGAGACCTAGGATTGGGAGGCCTGAGAGCAGGAAAGAAATATGTCATCAGGAGTGCCAGAGAACCTCTCAAAAGGGTGCACCTTTCCAGCATAGGACTTCAACTGTGAATAGAAATAGTGGCAGGCGAGGTATAGAGAGGGTCTAACAGAGCCATACCCTGAGACTCCACAGCCTAGAGGGATTAAGAAGCACATATGAAAATTTCCATTGACTCCGAAATGGGAACACAAGTGGCCAAGGGAGAGAACCAGAAGCCTTGTTACAGCTGTGATTAGAGCACACTATTGCAGTTGTGGCAGGACAAGAGCAGTAAGAATAAAAACTGGTGAACAAAGACCAGCAGAGAGGGATGCAAGGCTGCAAACAAGAGCAGAGGCTTGAGGGTAGAGCAAACCTGGACCTCAACTTCCCCTCAATACCAGGATGGTGTTTAAGAGCCACCAAGGTAGATTCAGTCCTGAAGAGGAAAAGAAAGGACACTGTAACCTGGAAGTATCTGTATGTCAACTCTGAATCAACTGAAAAACATAGAGGGGGAATTAACACATAATTTATGCTGAATTATAGAAAATAAAATTTACACACTTGAGTTATCGCCTGTCAAATTTATGCTGGCTACATCCAGAAAATAAAGGTGGATCTACTTTGGTGTTAGTAGATTAGGGATTGCAGGGTCCCAACAAGCTCAGCCTCATGTCTGTCTTCTACAGCAGTGTTTCTCAACCTGGGTACTGCTGACATTTTAGATTACATAAATCTTTGTATAGATGGTTGTGGCAGACCGTCTTGTGCATTGTAGGATATTTAGCAATATTTATGACCTCCACCCACCAGATCCAGTGGCAAACACTGCCCCTCCTAACATTGTTTCCAGACATTACTAAATGTCCTCTGGGCATAAATAAGGGAGTATAAAATTGCCCCTGGTTGAGAACCACTGGTCTAGAATATCCCCATGCAATCCTGAGAAAGAAATCACAGAACTCCAGAGGACACAGTTCATAAACAACACATGTAGCCAATTTTTCATTCACAAATGTGAAATAAAAACCAAGGTAAGCAAATTGACTTTATTCTGCCTCACCATAAATAAAGAAGAGAGCCATGATTATAACCTAGGTTTTCTAATACCAAATTCTGTGCTTAATCTACCTAGAATTTGAAATATGTTATAAAGTTAGAATAGAATCTGGCACATAGTAGCTACTGCTAATTATTTAATTATTGGATGAATGAATGAATGATTGGTTTAGCCAATTGAGCAAGGCATTTTGGGGGGTATTCAGGAAGAACAATGATCCAAGCCTCCCAGCTAGTGGCAAAGCCATTTCTAGCAGTCCAGTATACCTTTCAGAGCAGATTCTAATACCCACCTGCATATCTACGAATCCAAAGTCAATGCAGCAAAATATTGCTAGCCAATTTTCTACTTAATCCTGGCAGACCTGCTGCATTTCAAGGCTTCGAGATGGTGAACCTGAACTGACATTTTACATTTCACAGGCCTCGGGGATAATGGAGATGAAGCAGCTACATGAACTACCTGTGTTAGGTCTGGTCCATTCTGCAATAGAAACCTCCTCTAACACTTATTGTCTGAATTGCACACCTTAAACCTTGCTTAAATATGTCACGTACTGTTCATTAGTTTCCCCTATAAAATTGCTGGCCATCTAAAACTGATGAGAGTTCTTCCTGCTTCTTTTATGTTTTCCATTATGTCTATCTAGCACAGTGTTGGGTACAAAATAGCAGATGTCCAGATTCGAACTGCTGACCATAATGCTATAGAGATTTATTTGGTTTCTTCAGAAACTAGAATCCCTAAGGGCCATAGTTTGTCTCCCATAGATAGGCCGAAAGCTGTGATTCTACTTTCTGTCCTTACTTATTAGTGTGTAGTTGGATGGTACATTATCTGACATCAGAAGCCAGTGGCAACTTTCCAATCTGTGCTACTAATAGAGATAAATGTGTAGCAGAGGTGGCAAACTGGCTAAGCGCCTACCAAAGGCAGCCCGAGGGTAAGTTCTGTTTAGCCATTTATTAAAGGCAACATAGCTAGGTGCAGGTTGAACTCTGTCAATACAAGCAACTTGGCACCAAGCTCACATCACTAAATCATACCACCAGGATTTGAGTTTGTGACCCCTGGCAGACAGTATAAGTAAATTAATATGAGTGATTAGCATAAGGACAACCAGAGCTCAGGTAGGTATGGAGTTAGCCAGATCCTACAGCTCCGGCCCTTGTGAGCCCTAGCCAGAGGGCTAGGGCTCTCCTCTTTACAAGAAACTCTTCTTTAGAAGAAACCTCTTCTTTTGGTGGTGTGAAGCCATTGCTGAAAATCTGAATGAGACTGAACATGTAAGTTAAGTGTTTCTCCTGTCCTCTGGTCCAGTCAATCTTAGCACATTTGGGGCTTGGTCATGTATAGCATAGGTATCCTATTTTTGATAGTTTGGGGGCAATAATACAGGAGGCAGGTGTGCAGACTTAAGCTAGCCAATTGTAATCAAAATTCAATTTATTTAATAGAAAATGATCCCAGCAGTAACAATGTAAAGTAGTAGTTAAGAGTGTGGGCTTGGAAAAGAGGATGCTTATGGTTAAATCTTGACTTCACCACTCAGCATTATGAGCTCAGGCCAGCTCCTTAACTTCTCTGTGCCTCTACTCCTTTACATGAAAAATGGAAATACAGTAAGTTCCTACATAATGGGGTTGTTATGAATATTAAACTATTTAACACATGTAAAGTTCTTGAACACATCTGGCACAAATTAAGCTCTCCATAAATATTAGGTACCATCATAATCATCATCACTACCATCATCACCATCATCGCTACCATCACCACAAAACTATTGAAGTGGGTCAGAACATGAAACACTTACCTGTCAGCATTTTCAGGGACTCTTGAAACCATATGGCAACCAAATAACTAAACACACAAGCTTAAGGTATAAATTCAGCTGAGTGTTAAACTCATATATGAAGACAGTCATAGAGCTATCCAGCAATAAAAAATATTTAACATTTTTTATTATTAAATGACATGAAAAGCCTTTATTCTTCCTAAGTTTCTTTGTTAACCCCAACTCAGCTTACGTCTTAAAGGTCTCCATGGACATATTTCACCATGACAAAATACCTGACAATAACCCCAGGCCTCATCCACTTTTGGTGCCCCACAGCTCCTCTGAAAGGCAGAAGACAGAATTTTTTAATGTATTTTTAGAAGAAAATCATGGATACCCAGGGACAAGACTATAGCCATTAAAAATTATTAAAATATGCATATTCTCAGCCCTCCTTTTTCGCTCCTATTAAAGAGCAAATTCTGGTTTTGCCTGTGCAGCTCCTCCTGCTCCTCTGCCCACTAAGCAGAGAAGCAACGATGGTTCCTGGAATTCATGTTGCAAAACTCTGCCAGTAGTTAAGACACAGAACTGAAAAATACTGGGGGAAAGAGGATTTGCACTTGAAAAGATACATTCCTAATTAAAACAAAAAATGACTGAATGACAACAGAACAGAAAAGGGGGCTGGTGTGGGAAGAAGAAAGGAAAATCTAGCTGCTCAGGTGTGCTGGGTGTGCTGGGGACAGAATCCCACTGGGTGATGAGACTGCATAAGGAGAGGACTGGGGTGAAAACAGTCTCTTTAGAATACGAAGATTGGGAAAAGGGTTGAATATTTTGCATGTGAATTAACTTCCCTCTCCCTCTTGTTAGAAGAGTACCTGAATTTGGCCTTCTTCCAAATGAATTTTTCTTTCAGACCATTTGTTTTTAATTCAACACCTAGCAAATACCTAGGCCATGTGAGACCTTTCTTGTAGGGTTACACAAAATATCAAACATAAAAGAGTGATGGGGGAGGAGTAACATTTGACTTGTATAAATGTCCAGGAGTACATCTTCAATCAAATTTCGAAGAAGATGGCACTGTAGCTGACTTTTAAATTGTAGAGGGCCACTGTTTTAGAAATAGTTGCTCTGTCATTGCATTGAAGTTTCCAACATCGCACAGCAAGAACATGGACTCACTGGAGAAGGGCTGACATGGATTCACCCAAAACCTTGGGGAAAAGCAAAGTTTGAGCTTCCATATGAAGCAATGGAAGCAACAACTTAATTAGCAAATACAGCTACTGCAGCTTCATGGGCTAGAGCCCAGCTGCTCTTTCCCTTCTCTGAAGTGCAATACAAATTAATTTGCCAAAACATCCAAGAGTCATCTTTGTACTAAATGATGCATGATTTAAAAAACACACACACTGGCTATGTCCACCCTTGCCACATTCATTGCCATGATTTCCTAAACGTTTATGAGATCGCCACTATTTTGGGGTAGCGACAGCTTGGTAAAAGCCAGGAGGACCCTGGAAATTCACTGTGTTGGTGCTCTGGAAGGCAGAGCTTCAGATTTGTTTGTTGCTATTTTGAAGCAAACTATTTCAAAGCAATCTAAAAGCTTGGGAGAGCAGCCTTCTCTAATGACCCTATCAATCCTCAACTCCACAGTTTGCCATGGTCTCAAGTGATTTAAAAAATAATAATAAAAGTGCAGAGAAGTAGTACCTAAATATCAGCAAATACAAAAAAAATCTGATCAGTAGGAAAAGAGAGAGAGAGACTATGTAGAGGATTAGTCACAGTTTATAAAACATTGATGACTTTTGGCTACTGTGCTTTACTCCAAATGGGAGAAATTCATGCATAACCTATTGAGTAGGATGTCTTCAGAGTGAATAATACAGAGCTGAATAATACAGTTTCATTCAACTTTGAGACTCCTTTCATCTTACATAACTACCAGGCAAAGCATTGCGGCTCATATTCCTTGAATTGATTTGGTTGTTAAAGGAGGCTTGTCCAGGCCCCTGTGTATTGCTCAGAAATTCTCAGGAGAAAGATTCACCACATCTCTGCCAGTCCCCAGAGGGATAAAGTCTGAACAGGAACAGACACTGCCCAAACACTTCCTCCTGATATAAACATCCCAGGCTCCTATTTTCGGGAGGACGAAAATACCCTTGTTTCTCTGCCTGCACTCTTGCCTGCTTTCTGAAAGGAGAAGCATTAGTTGGTTTTTGCTCATGAGGCCTTGGAAGTCTTCACTGTAATTAAACAGTACAATTTCAAAGTTGGCTTTGCCTCTAGCAAAACGGAAGCTATGTTAGTCACAGGTCTTTATTTCCTTTCTTATAGATCATCACATTATATTTTTTAAAAAATGCAAGGAAGAAAAACCCTTACAAGGCAGAATAAGAACTATGTTGAAGAAAAGTCAATAAAACAATTTGCTCTTCAAGGGACCAGCAGAGGTAATTTCCACTTTGATCTTTCACATGTGCATCCTGGTTTGTACCTTATTTACATAATTTCTAAAGAAAAATCTGCACATTCAATTTTTGACTAAAACCTGTTTAGTTGGTTGAGGGCAGAGGCCTTTAATTATCTCCAAGAAGAACATTCTTGTTGGATTCCAAAAACGAAGTTGCTCCTAAGCCCGGGGACAAAAAGAGTATGTAATGGTGTATTAATTCATAAGAATGACAAGGAACGCCTTGTAAATTGCTTGAACCTTGAGTCAGTGAGTACATTAAAAGTCACAATGAAAACAACAGAGGCCGAAGTGCATGACTTTACAAAAAGTTGTTCATAAGGTCCTGAAGATTTTCCTTGCCAATTAGACAGCTCCACATTTACAAAATTTCGTATCAATTTAACATGCAGTTTGCAAAAGGTGAAATTGAGATCCACACAAATAAACTTACCCAAGATTATCCAATTTACCCCAACTTATCTGCTTAGTGGTGGAGCCAGCATTGCCTCCTGACTCCCAGCCATTCATCCAGTCACCATAAGACTGCAGTAGAGAGCTCTCTTAAAAAGCACAGCACACTGAGGCTGTTGGCAACATGCCAAAACATCAGGAGGATGTGGTCAAGTGTTTTAAAAATGAAATCAATCATCTGCATGTTTAAGTGGCATAATGCCAAATAACCAACTCACTAAATGCTTAAATGTTGAAAGCCTGGCCATCACCTAAGTCTTTATTGCTGCTAAGGTAGCTTTAAATGAATTGCAATTTCCTTGTATTAAATGATGCTCCTCTTGACATTTGGGGAATTCTTCCTTCTTACTAGTTCAAAAGAGTTTGTGCCTTCAAAAAGTGAAAAATCACTTCCTTTTTCATGATCACTAACCCGATTAAATTAATTACAAACATCTTACTGGTTGAAACTAGAAAAACACAATTACGTATTTGAGGATTTCTTGAGGAAAGAGAAAACTGCTGACTTCAGTGCCATATTCTACATCAGTGATTGCCACTAAGTGACTCTATTATTCTGTATACATATACATAGTAAAAAGCATGTCTTGTATGTATGGCTGCAATCAAGATGTATGAGACAGAGGAAGTTGGTGATCAGAGGACTGATGAGAAAGAGAAACCCTCAGAGGCTTCCTGAGGGGGCTGAGGGAACGATAAAGGGGATCAGAATGGACCCTGGCAAGTAAAGGAAAGGCATCTGGGGAAAATGAGAAAGACGATGATGATAATAAGCAAAAGGAAGGAAGCTCTCCTCTACCTACAACCCACACCTGCAGTGGTGAATACCTACTACCATCAGCAAATTAACCCTGGAGATTTGGAGAATCAAACCCAAGTATCAGGAAGACATGCATTTGGTTGAGGGAAGGAGAATAGAAAAGCTCCCCTTTTATTCACCCTAGATACAGACTGGATAAATCCAGCAGAAGTTCTAGAATTTGAGAGAATACCTGAAGAAAAGCCTAGCCAGCATAATTACTACTGCTTTATGTTCATTAAACTTAAGTCTGTGTTAAAAGTGCTTTTCAGATATTCCCAGGAGGGCTGGCAAAGAAGAGTGGGAAATGCTGAGACATCAATATTTATGAAGCTAATTATCTGGGGAAATCTGTGGAGCAATCCACTCACCCTGGTATGACACACATCTCTCTCTACATGGCTAGTGCATTCCGCTCTTAGACAATTCAGCTATTCATTGTCAGCCAAGGTTTACTGAGAACCTGCTATGTTCCAGGATTTGCAAGGTGCTGAGGTTAAAATGTTGAAATACTATCAAGTTAAAATGTGATTATAATCACCTTCCAACTGTTTCAATAATCCTTAAGACCACAGACAGATAAACTCCAGGATCAGGAATATCTTCCAATTTCTAGCCCTTATCTGCTTACATAATGAATTTTTAGACTTTAACCATTTCAGTTAACTGAATAAGAAATCAATTGAAAAACCAATAAGAAAAAAAACACTGAAGTGCAGTCTTCTTGAGTTGAAAACTTTTTGCACCTTTGAGATTCTTAAATTTGTTATCTGTGTAAGGACAAATCATTTTTTTTTTAAGACACTTCATTCTCCATGTTGAAAATAGGGGAAGGAATTATACTGCCCTACTTTTTCTTAGACTATTTATTTAGAAAACTTATATAAATACTTTCTCCTGTCTTTGAAATGTATATAAATTCTTTTGAAAATTAAATAGCTTGATGGCCCAGGAAAATCAACCTCAAAAACCTGGAAGCCATCTCTTTGAAATGTAAACATCAAGGGAAACCAGCACCCCTATGTCTCAGTTTCTATGGGAGGGTAGCACCCTAACTTAGGTGAGAACCATGCCCCCAATTGCAAAAGTCCCTCCTTCTGATAAAAGCCTCAGAATTTTCTTCTGAATGAAGTAAATATGCTAGCATTGATAGTAACACCCATTACCAGGTAAAGTTAGGATGAATTATGTGACAAATGATGCTGTCAAGTCCTCTTATTTTAGGACTAGGTGTTGTTTTTTGTTTTGTTTGTTTTTGAGACGGAGTTTCGCTCTTGTTGCCCAGGCTGGAGTGCAGTGGCGCCATCTCGGCTCACTGCAACATCCAACTCCTGGATTCAAGCAATTCTCCTGCCTCAGCCTCCCTGAGTAGCTGGGATTACAGGCGCCCACCACCACGCCTGGTTAATTTTTTTCTTTTTTTTTTTTTTTTTTTTTTTTTAGTAGAGACAGGTTTTCGCCATGTTGGCTAGGCTGGTCTTGAACTCCTGACCTCAGGTGATCTGCCTGCCTTGGCCTCCTAAAGTGCTGGGATTACAGGCGTGAGCTACTGCGCCCAGAAAGGACTAGGTGTTGTTTTTATTGAGAACAGGTGCATAATGGGTTGTGTCAGCTTGGCTATATAAATGGGTGAAATTTTTTTCTGTCTTTGCAGTCTCTTACTGAATTGTCTGTGATGCACATTGCATACTGGTTTAATGCTTATTTAATAAAAAACTGTTTTCTGTTTCTAATACCTTTGTGGAGAAATGTCCTGGGTTGAAGAAGATTTTGTTTTTAATTATATTTCCTCAACATCTGCAATTGTTTTTCTCCATTTTCTCCAGTAGAATATGAACTCAGTAAACGCAAAGGCTGTGTCTGTTTTGTTCACCATTGCACTTCTGTGGTCTGGCTCATTTGCACACTGAAGGTATTCAGTAAATATCTGTTAACGGACAGACCATTAGAACTTCTGAGAGAAGAAGCTTCAGATGATGAAGAAAACTGAAGGTCATTGAAGAAAATTGTGACTTGCCAACAACGCAAGGCTTGTCCACAAAATAAAATCAAGTAAAGCCATGCTGTGAGAAGACCACTGGTTTCTACATTCCTCTCACATCCCTTCCCTTCTCCCTGCCTTCTCAACAAAAAGTAAAATCCCCACAACAGGAGTTACCACCACCTGCTGCGGTGCAAACATGAACTATTCTCTGGCATTGTTAAGTTGGGTAAAATCCTACTTTTCAAAGAGAAAAGCTAGCTTGTAGTAACATTCTCTCTAAAGAGAATACAGCAAAGTGGGAAATCTGCATAATTACCTCCGTAAATCAGAGAACTAGGTAAAAATACCATTGCCTTTATAAAACAAGAGTAAGAATGATAACCCTTCACACTGGTGAACAAATTAACAGTGTGCAGTTGATTGTGTAGCCCTCATCTCATTTGGTCCTTGGAACAATTCTGTGAGGTAAAAAGGCTAAGTATAATTATTCCACAGCAGAGATACAGAAACGAAGACTCATGGGACTCATGGCTTCCTCAAAGTCTGGCATGTAAGCAGAAAAAAGAAATTGACACTGGGACTCTGTCCTTTAGATTTCTATTCTCTTGCCCTTTCTATTTGCTTTCATTATTTCCTAACCCTTAACAGTAGAGTAAGTGATAACCATAAAGTCTTTCCCCAAATAAACCTGCTACCCACAGTGTCAAGCTAGGGACTGACTCAAATCTATCCTGGCTTTCTGAGGCCCCTATGCTGTGCCATGAGGCCTGCTTAGTCTTCATGTGCATCTCATTGACATGAAGCGGCCATGCTTTTGCTATCTGGGATTTCTGCCACTTGCCTTGCACTTGGCTGCCCCTGCCCTCCAATTAAGACCCACTGATAGTGGAGGTATCCCAAGCAGTAGCAAACCCTTCTCCTGGTGGCTACTTTTCCTAGTTGGAGGAGAGGTGATAATTGTGAAATCAGGGACTCTTAAAAGGTACTGAAAGATGAAGCCCAAGAATATGAAGAAAAAAGGAGAGATCATTTTCAGAGGTATGAGGCCAGTTAGAACCAGAGGATATATATTTGTATTTATTCAACAAACATTCACTGAGTACTTTCCACGTGCCAGGATTGGCTGTGCAATAACGAATAGAATGTGGACCCTGCCTCTGAGACTTCACAATAGAGTGAAAGAGATAGAGAAAAGCAAATGAATCATTAATATAATTCAATTTTATAAGTGTTTCAATAGTAGCATCAACCAACTAGAATAATCATCCAACTAGATATAGAATATTTATCTAAATAAAGAGAAAGTTTCACAAAATTTTAGAACTGAATAATAAATTTGTCCAATATAAACACTTCTGAAAGTGAAGTAGGTAAATAAATAAAGTATTTACTTTGGATTTAATGGAGGAGCCTGAAAAGTGCTAGAAGTTAAATTCTTTAAAGCTACCAAGTTCCTACTATATACCAGGCCCCAGCCTGTACAGTAGATGCAAAAACCGAATAAGACAGAAAAAGCACAAGCACACAGCAAAATGAAGGCAGACATGTAAACTCACCATTATGGAGGCTGTGACAAACTGAACCATATTATGCTACAAAAACAGAGAGGGGATTTTTAAATAAAACAGGGAAGTCAAGAGAGAGTCTCAAGATATGTGATCCTTAAACTGAAGTAAAGAGTGGAAAGGCATTTACTAAGTTAAAATGAAGAAAAGAAACCATTTTAGAAAGAAAAAATAGAACGTGAAGAAACCACAGATGCTCAAAAAGCCTGCCAGGTTTGAAAACTAAAAGAAGACTTCATGATTAAAGGGTGGGCATGCATGTGGCTTAGTGCAAGATGCTTCAGAAACAGGCAGCTCAGGAAAGCCTTCTATGCTAAACTGGGCACTTGAACTTGATGCTGAAAGCTATTGAAGGATGTGAAACAAAATAGAACCTGTTTGGAATTGCAACTTAGTCTACTCTAAAGGAGGCTACAGGACTAGGGATAGGGAAGAGTTAAGTAGAAGATGTAGTGGACACTGTTCTTTGCTTTAGGGGCTAATTTTTACCTATTTCATAATGATAAGGCAGCATGGTTCAGGCTGGTAGGTCCTTCCCCAGCCCCAGGGATGGAGAAGTGGCTTCATTCCCAAGGGTCCAGTTAGAATGCTCCTTCCTCACAACCTATCCCTACTATTTAGGCAAGGGCTGGATATACAGGATATCCTTTAAAAACATTATTGAATATTATTAAAATAGCTTTGTGGATGCTATTCCAGAGAGTCTCTAGAATTCTTGAAATTTAGGGGTTGTAGTTTATGGCATTATAATAAGCGTTACTAAAACAGGAAAGGATAAGGAGGCAGGTGTTGTCACTGTGTTCAAATTAACATTTATTAAGCATACTATGCATGCCAAGTGCAAAATGAGGAGCTGAAGTAGGGCTGGTAGAAATGCAAACATGAATAAAACACAGTTCTTCTAAATATTTCACAGTTCTTTTCCCTAAATATCTCACCTTTATTATTCTATATAAAATTTTCAAAACGCATAAAATAAAATAAAGGAATATGGTCGTCCAGAAAAAAAGTAGGTAACTTGTAGTTGTTGCTGTAAGGATCGGAAAGGCTCTGAAGAGGATAGTTTTGAGTTGGACCACGGGTGAATGAGATTGGATGGATGAAGATGGGGACAAAATTGATATACACTCTAGTCAAAAAGAGGAGATTAAAGATCATTAACACTAATCTCAGGATGGCAGAAGAGAAGCAATTTTACAGGACATTAAAATTACTTAGGAAAGGAAAGCAAGCAGAGGCGTTGGAGACAATAGCTTAATCATTTGAAGTATTCAAACAATAAGAAACAGCCAATGGTTTAGAAGTGGCTCTGGAAAGCAAGGGGACACAAACATAGAGTAAGGGGCGCAGGGTTTCTCTAAAACTGGGAAAAGGGAATGGAGCTACTGAATAAAGGATGGCCTCTCCATGTTGTGATGAAGGTCCCTAGGGGCCATAGCAGAGAGAGAGATGCAGAAGAGATTAAGCGGAGCCTGAGAGCTGCTGGTATACAGGATCCACATTGGCCTCAGACTAGAGAAGGCAAGAGTGAGCAAACTGCTGCTGTAAACAGAATGAGGTCAGCAGAGAGGCGGGGGATGGAGCAGAAACACCTCAGCCAATGGAGACAGTTCAGCTTACAGAAATACAATCATCTGTCTTCTTGTTAATGCTCCCTCCATCAGTCTGGTTTCTAAGTTCAGAATTCACACTGGAAAGCAATCATATACACAGTGGGGTAGGATTTAGGCTTTTTCTGCTGCTTTTCTTTTGCCCTTATTTTAGCTTTAATGTATTAGAATCAAATATAAGTTAAGCTTACCATGAGATTCTAATACTTGATGGCACAAGGTCCTTGGCATAGAATCTGCAGGCAGCAGTATCTTCTCCAGGCTTCCCTAGCTCCTAAGTCACCCTGTAACTGCCTCCACCCTGACCAACCGTATTATTCCCAGATTGAACCATTCCCTTCTCCCCTGAAGCTTGTCTCTTGGTATTCCATCCTAAAGCTCCCAGCTTATAGCCCTACCTGCTTGGTATTTTACAACACTGACAATCACCTGCAGAATATAAGAAATGTGAAACCCAGGGAGGGAAACCAACATTATGGTGTCCCTGCTAAGCACATTGATACATATTCTTTTTCTCACAAAAACTCCTTGAGCTAAACATTGCTATTTCTATTTTATCTGAATACTGCTAAATGTTATAGCAGGAATTACAGAATAAAAGTAGTGTAGGGTCCTCGAACTGAAGAATGAAACGGGGAACATAAGATCCAATCTGATCCAGTTTAGGAGAGCGAAATGAAAAAGATGTGAAGAGAGGGGTGAGTCTTGAAGCCTGCACAGCTTGCATCCCTCTTGGGAAGTGGTGCCCAAGGAATGATTTGAAGATGAAACATTTCATATGAAAGTGTGTGAGGGAGAATGAACTGGTTAGTCCAAGCCATAGAGTTTCTAAGAGAGTCCTTCATGGTGGTTTTTCTCAGAGGGTGAGAGGACAAGCAATTGCCTTGATAACCAAAGGAAGAGCCAAAGAAACATTTATTTCAGTGTGTAAATGTGTCCATGGCCCAGCCCAACAGAGTGGACCTAAAGGAAGGAATGACTAAAAAGCAGAGAGGCAGAGTAGGAGATAAGGCATCATGGTACTGTTGTTTTCTGGTCATTCATGGCTGAGCACTTTAGATATTCTTACTCTCTTAGAAGACACACCAGATTACTCACTGGATGCTAAAAGCAGTGCACAGAGTGGATGTGCTCCCATTATTGCCATGCTGTTATCATACTGAAGTCAATGTTAGAAGTTAGGTCGTCATAGCTTGATGAAAGGCAATGTCACACTATCACTTCTGTAATTATCAAAGGAGACATTTGAGTGAATTCAGTTTTCTTAACAAGACATATTTATGAATTCAGTAATACTATATCAACAGCCCCACCAAAATATTTCTAAGTCCATATATATTTATTTTTGCTATCATAATTGATTTATGACCATTTTTCTTCTCAAGTTATTTTAGAGGATTCTGTAACATTTTTCAAATCCTTGATAAATTTCCTCATATGAATTTATGCCAAAAACTAGAATTCAGGAATTATTCCCAATAATTGCTGCTGATGACGAGATATTGGTAAAGAGGGAAAGATGAAGTTTTTATCTATTTTCTTCGTATAAATGAGGACAGAAACAAAAATGGATCAGTTCAAGCCAAGCAATTATCCAGAGAACCAATCTAATTTCTTTCATAATTTTTAATTACACAAGTAATTCAAGCAATATTCTTCTCATAAAAAATTCCAATAATAAAAGCAAAAGTCTCCAGTTACCACAATACTCAATCCTACTTCCCTCTTTGGAGGTACTCGCTATTATTAGTTTAATGGTTATCCTTCCAGAACTTTTTCTATTTGTTTAACATATACAGGCATAGTCTGAGTGTTGTTTAATGTACATGATATCACACGCTTTCCTAACTTGACATACCCTTGAGATATAGGTAAGTTCAAGCATTCCAATTGACTTCCTCCTTTTTAACTTCTACATATCATTTGTATTAGGGTAACGTTAGCTACTTCAACAAGTAAATCTCAAAATATCAATGGATTAAAACAGGAGAAGCTTATGTCTTATTCATGTACCCGTTCAGTGAGGGTGATGCAGGTCCACAGGTAGTTTTCCTTCATTCAAGAACCCAAGTCGTTCTGTATGGTTTTTGGCCACTTTCTAGGGTCTTCCGATTATCTGCATTCAGTCAACAGAAGAGGATGGAGAAGGTATATCTACTTTTTAAAAGCTATGTTCTAGAAGTGACACACACATTACTTACACTAAATCTTATACTACTAATTTCAAGGGAGATTTAGAGATTGCTAATTTAATTATTCTGCCATTGATGGGTTATCTTTAGTCTTTGTCCTTATGAGTAATACTACAATGAATGTTTTTGTACCTGCCTTTATAAGAACATGGACAAGTACTTCTCTGGGGTAGAAAATGAGATATATAAATGATGGCTTAAAGAATGTGCACATTTCTTATTTTAATGTGCACTGCCAGATTGTTTTCAAGAAAAGACTATACCAATGTATACTCCATCAACAATATATCTCATTAATACTAGCTGCTATCAATCATTTATATTTTCACTAATACAATAAAGATGATATTTAATTGCTCTAATTGCATTTCCAAGATTTCATAGTGATGTTGAGCATCTTCTAATATGTGTAATATCTATTTATATGAATGCATCTCACATTGATTAGTCATAACTTTGGCACATCTTCTGTTTGGTTGCAAGTATAACAAAATGTTCAAATGGAACTATGGGAGTACAGTTTTAACTGAGGCCATAGAACATGAGATCAACCTCATCAACATTACAAAATGAGCTATGAGAAGGCAAAACCAGGACTTTCAAAGCAGATGCCTAGGAACCAGTTTGGGGATACTTTGCTGAACACCTACCTCCAATCCACAAACTAATATTGAGGGGCTGAGAAAGACAAGAGATATTGGAAAGAAATTCAGGAGAGAGGTAGAAGGAGTATAGAGATAGAAGGGTGTTAGAAGTAGAAGATACATTTCGCTTTATCAAAATCAGGGAAATGGACATTAAAGATGACCCCTCCCAACCTATAACTTGAACTATGTTGTGTGGAGCTTGGGGACAAAGGACCGTGAAGTCTGAATCACTACTGAGAAATCTAAACAGCAGTTACTATGGATAGCCAGCCACTCTTCAGGCAGAAGATAAGTTTAATGGTAAAAAGAATGCATGTGATTTCCCTTGACCAGAAGTTGTCCATGCAAAAGGAAGAGCTGGCTTAAATTTATCCCAAATCATATTCTAAAGGCCAGTTGGAGGTGTAAAGTGACCTTAGTAGTGAGAAGCTGGAAGTATATTACTGCTGCCTAGTGGCTAAAGAAAGAATAAGAAGTAATTTCTTCTGAAGAATCCATTTACCATTATCATGGTTGTATTAGTTTTCATGCTGCTGATGAAGACATACCCAAGATTGGGTAATTTAAAAATAAAAAGGGGTTTAATGGCCTCACAGTTCCACATGGCTAGGGAGGCCTCACAATTATGGCAGGAGACAGAAGGCACAGCTTACATGGTGGCCAGCAAGAAAGAATGAGAGCCAAGCGGAAGGGGAAACCCCTTATAAAACCATCAGATCACATGAGATTTATTCACTATCATGAGAACAGTATGGGTGAAACTGTCCCCAGCATTTAATTGTCTCCCACCAGGTCCCTTCCATAACACATGGGAATAATGGGAGCTACAATTCAAGATGAGATTTTGGAGACACAGCCAAACCATATCAATGGTGAACTGCAGGAGAGGAGACTCCAGTGATGGGGTGAAAGAAGTCCCCAAAAACTCTACAAATGAAGAAGAACATAACTGACCTGACGGAGCTGAAAAACACAATATGAGAATTCCACAATGCAATCACAAGTATCAATAGCAGAATAGACCACACAGAGGAAAGAATCTCAGAGCTTGAAGACTATCTTTCTGAAAAAAGAGAGGCAGACAAGAATAGAGAAAAAAATGAAAATGAATGAATAAAATCTCTGAGTAATATGGAATTATGTAAAAAGACTGAACCTATGACTGATTAGGGTACCTAAAAGAGATGGGGAGAACAGAACTAAGTTGGAAAACATACTTTAGGATATCATTCAGGAGAACTTCCCCAACCTACAAAAACAGGTTAGCATTCAAATTCAGGAAATCCAGAGAATCCCCATAAGATACTCCATGAGAAGTTCAAGACATGAATCATCAGATTCTCCAAGGTCAAAATGAAAGAAAAAATGTTAATGGCAGCAAGAGAGAAAGGACAAATAACCTACAAAGAAAAGCCTATCAGATTAACAGCAGACCTCTCAGTGGAAACCATACAAGCCAGAAGAGATTGAGGGCCAATACTCAACATTCTTAAAGAAAATAATTTCCAAACCATAATTTTATATCCAGCCAAAGTAAGTTTCATAAGCAAAAGAGAATATAAGATATCCTTTTCAGACGAGTAAATGCTGAGGAGATCCGTCACTCTTAGGCAGGCCCTTCAAGATCTCCTGAAAGAAGCTCTAAATATGGAAAGGAAACACTGTGACAAAAAGCACACTGAAGTACACAGATCAGTGAAACTATGAAGCAACCACACAAACAAGTCTGCAAAATAACCAGTTAACATCATGATGACAGGATCAAATTCACACATGGCAATATTAACCTTAAGTGTAAATAGGCTAAATGCAGAAGAATCACTTGAACCCAGGTGGTGGAAGTTATATGAGCCACGATCACGCCACTGCACTCCAGCCTGGGCAACAGGCGAGATTCCATCTCAAAAAAATAATAATAAATAAATAAATGTCCAATTAAAACACACAGAATGGCAAGCTGGATAGAGTGGAGACCCATTGGTATGCTGTCTTCAAGAGACCTATCTCAGGTGCAAAGACACACCTGACTCAAAATAAAGGGGTGGAGGAAAATTTAACAAGAAAATGGAAAACAGAAAAAAGCAGTGGTTGCAATCCTAGTTTCTGACAAACAGACTTTAAACCAACAAAGACCAAAAAAAGACAAAGAAGGGCATTACATAGTGGTTAAGGGTTCAATTCAACAAGAAGAACTAACTATCCAGCAGGAGCACCTAGATTCATACATCAAGTTCTTAGAGACCTACAAAGAGACTTAGTCTCCCACACATTAATAGTGGGAGATTTTAACACCCTACTAACAATATTGGACAAATCATTGAGACAGAAAATTAACAGATATTCAGGACCCGAACTCAGCTCTGTATCAAGTGGACCTGATAGATATCTACAGAACTCTCCTCCCAAAAACAACAGAATATACATTCTTCTCATCATCACATGGCATTTACTGTAAAATTGATGACATAATTGGAAGTAAAACACTCATCAGCAATTCTTTGAAGCTAATGACAACAAAGAAACAATGTACCAGCATCTCTGGGACACAGCCAAAGCAGTGTTAAGAGGGAAACTTATAGAACTAAATGCCCACATCAAAGAGCTAGAAAGATCTCAAATCAACAACCTAACATCACAACTAAAAGAACTAAAGAACCAAGAGCAAACAAGCCCCAGTACTACAAAGACAAGAAATGACCAAGATTGGAGTAAAGCTGAAGGAGATTGAGACACAACGAACCCTTCAAAAAATAAACGAAATCAAGGGGTTGTTTTTTTCAAGAAAATTAATAAAATAGACCACTAGCAAGACTAATAAAGAAGAAAAGCAAAAGCTGGAACCAAATAGACACAATCAGATAAAAGGGGCATACCACCACTGACCCCACACAAATACAATCATCAGAGAATATTATAAACACCTCTATATACATGAACTAGTAAATCTAGAAGAAATAGATAAATTTCTGGACACATACACCCTCCTGAGACTGAGCCAGGAGGAAATTGAATCCCTGAATAGGCCAATAACAAGGACAGAAATTGAGGCAGTAATAAAGAGCCTACCAACCAAAAAATAAAAATAAAAACAGCATGAGATGAATTTACAGCTGAATTCTACCAGAGGTACAAAGAAGAACAGGTACCACTTCTACTGAAACTCCTTCCTAACGCCTCCCTAACTCACTTGATGAGACCAGCATCATCCTAATACCAAAACCTGGCAGAAACACAACAAAAAAAGAAAACTTCAGGCCAATATCCCTGATGAATGGTGATGCAAAAATCCTCAATAAAATATTGGCAAACCGAATCCAGCAGCACATCAAAAAGTTTACCTGTCATGATAAAGTTAGCTTCAGCCTGGGATGCAAGGTTGGTTCAACATATGCAAATCAATAAATGTAATTCATCACATAAACAGAACTAAAGACAGAAACCATGTGATTATCTCAATTGATGCAGAAAAAGGCCTTTGATGAAATTCAATATCCCTTTATGTTTTTATGTTAAAAATTCTCAATAAACTAGGTATTAATGAAATATACCTCAAAATAATAAGCCGTATATGACAAACTCACAGCCAATATCATACTGAATTGGCAAAAGCTGGAAGCATTCCCCTTGAAAACCAGCACAAGACAAGGATGCCCTCTCTCAACACTCCTATTCAACATAGTATTAGAAGATCTGGCCAGGGCAATCAGGCAAGAGAAACAAAAATAAAGAATATTCAAATAGGAAGAGACGAAGTCAAATTATCTGTGTTTGCAGATGACATGATCCTATATCTAGAAAATCCTATTGTCTCAGGCCAAAAGCTTCTTAAGCTGATAAACAACTTCAGCAAAGTCTCAGGATACAAAATCAATGTGCAAAAATTGCTAGCATTCCTATGCACCAACAACAGGCAAGCAGAAAGCCAAATCATGAATGAACTATCGTTCAAAATTGCTACAAAGGGAATAAAATACCTAGGAATACAGCTAACAAGGGAAGTGAGGGACCACTTCAAGGAGAACTACAAATCACTGCTCAAAGAAATAATAGAGGACAGAAATAAATAGAAAAACATTCCATGTGCATGGATAGGAAGAATCAATATCATAAAAATGGCCATACTGACCAAAGTAATTTATGAATTCCATGCTATTCCCATTAAACTACCATTGACATTCTTCACAGAATTAGAAGAAAACTATTTTAAAATTCATATTATACCAAAAAAAAAAAAACCCAAAGTTGGAAGCATCACATGACCTGACTTCAAACTATACTACAAGGCTACAGTAACCAAAACAGCATGGCAAAAAAAAACAGACACGTAGACCAATGGAACAGAATAGAGAACTCAAAAATAAGACTGCACACTTACAACCATCTGATCTTTGACAACCTTGACAAAAACAAGCAAGGGGAAAAGGATGCCTTATTGGCATGGGCAAAGATTTCATGACAAAACCTCCAAAAGCAATAGTAACAAAAGCAAAAATTGACAAGTGGGGTCTAATTAAACTAAAGAGCTCCTACACAGCAAAAGAAACTATCATCAAAGTGAACAGACAACCTACTGAATGGAAGAAAATTCTTACAATCTAATCATCTGATGAAGGTCTAATATCCAGTGTCTACAAGGAACTTAAACAAATTTACAAGAAAAAAAACAAACAAACAATCCCATTAAAAAGTGGGCAAAGGACATGAACAGACACTTCTCCAGAGAAAACATTTATGTGGCCAAGAAACATATGAAGAAAAAGCTCAACGTCACTGATCACTAGAGAAATGGAAATCAAAACTACAATGAGATACCATCTCACACCAGTCAGAATGGAGATTATTAAAAAGTCAAGAAACAAGACGCTGGTGAGGTTTGGGGAAAAATGAACACTTTTAAACTATTGGTGGGAGTTCAACCATTTGGAAGATAATGTAGCAATTTCTCAAAGACCTAGAGGCAGAAATATCATTTGAACCCAGCAATCCCATTACTGGGTATATACCCAAAGGAATATGAATCATTCTATTATAAACATACATGCATGCATATGTTCATTACAGTACTATTCACAATAGCAAAGACACGGAATCAACCCAAATGCTCATCAATGATAGACTGGATAAAGAATATGTGGTATACATACACCATGGAATACTATGCAGCCATAAAAATGAAGGAGATCATGTCTTTTGCAGGGACATGGATAGAGCTGGAGGCCATTATCCTCAGCAAATTAACACATGAACAGAACACCAAACATCACATGTTCTTTCTCACTTATAAGTGGGAGCTGAATGAGAATACATGGACACATGGTGGTAACAACACACACTAGGGCCAGTCAGAGGAGCTGGGAGAGGGAGAGCACCAGGAAAAACAGCTAATGGATGCTAGGCCTAATTCCTGACTGATGGGTTGATGTGTGCAGCAAACCACCATGGCACAAGTTTACCTATGTAACAAACCTGCACATCCTGCAAATATACCCAGGAACTTAAAAGGTAAAAAAAAAAAAAAAAAAAAAAAAAAAAAAAAAAAAAAAAAAAAAACTCAACAAATGTGCCCCACACAGGGTGGATATCAACAACTGACACCACCAGTCAAATAACATATGCAACATATATGCCTCTCACTTCTCATCTCTCAACCTTTTCCTAACTTCAACCCTGGAAGAACCACATGCATCCTAGTAAGTAGAAGAAGAAGAGAAAAACACAGGTTGGGAATATTGGAGTTAAGGGGAAGGACTGTCTGTACATTAATTCCTACGTAGGCGGACTCAGAAGTTCACATCTTCCACATGATCTGCCCAGGTTAAAAACTTCAAGGACAGTGACCATGTCAGACCAGAAGAACAAAACAGGAGACTCTTCCAAACTTGAGAAATCAAGTTCTATTACTCAATTTATACCAAGCTTTGAGTTTGCTGGGATTTTGGCAAGAGGAATGAGGGATGTGAAAAGAACCAAGATTGGCTGAACCCTCTCAGGAAAAGACAGGACCAGAATGCCATATTTTCTTCTCAAGGAGGCTCTTTCTGCCTATCTATCTCTAGGTCCTATGAAACAAAGAAAAATAATTTACCCTAAACAACCTAACAGACATGAATTACCAAACAGGTACAGTATAGGTGATTATCTGAATTCAGTAGACACACAGTGTCTGACAATATTAAATATCCTTTCAGCCTGATTTAGTGTGTCTTTAGATGAATTAATACACTTTAAATGCTTAGAAATGTGTCTGACAAAGGGTACATTCTCAGTAAGTATTATGATTATTATTATGAAAAAATAATCAAGTTCCGTATAAAAAATTTAAATTATCTGGTGGGCGATTTTGTTCACTGCTTATATTGACATTGAGGTGTGATGCAATTTCTATTTTGTTAAACAATAATTGCCTCTGTTTCAGTCTCCTAAGAGTGTGTGTGAGTGTGTGTGTGTGTGTGAATGTGTGTGTGTGTAGCATAAAATTTCAAATAATTACTGAAATAAAAAAATTAAGCCATATTATCACAACAGAACCTATAACTCTGCAAGGTAGGGGCTGTTGTATTACTGTGAAAGCCACATGAGATGTGGACATTAACATCACAGCTCAAAGCCACCTATTTTTTCCCTAGTAATTGCACATTTAAAACAGCCATGAAGGAATGGATATAAAGTAAGGCAAGCTGGAAAGAGCTTGACTATCTGTAATGGGAAGCGCAGGCGTAATAACCTGAGGCAGTGAGAAGTGATCTGAAACAAGAAGACTACAGCGTTGCCAAAATAGACTTGGCTGCAGGTGATTGACAGTCTACAGCTAATCACAAGTTTTCAGCAACTAAACCCAACTCAATTTAGATCCTCCCTTCCCCAAGAAGGATCTAAACAGAAAAACTTCTAATGGCCGCCTGCTCTTGTAGGGGCAGCTTCCAGCAGATGGGCAGTGCCAGGACAAAAAGCCTAACAGAGATGCATTATGGACTCATTCATGTGGATTTGCTCTTCCACTTGGTTTGCCAAAACTGGTAAGAAAAAACCTCTTGGAAACCTCATTTATCCTTGCAATTGAGATTAGTTTATCTAAATAAAGGAAAAAATGGCACTGATTTATTTAGTACTACTCATTTTTAGAAAAGTTATGTAATAATCAGCATAGTCACCTCTTCTTGGCAGTTTGGAAAAATTTCTAAGGTGCCAGAAACTCAAGTTCACAGAAACAGAACTTCCTAGAAACCTCACATTCAGGAAACTAAATATCTCCCACTGCAGTCTAGGAGGTGAGTAATGTGGGAATAGAGAAGGGTCTAAGGTGCCAGCCACTGCTAGACTTAATTCTGGCAGGCCTCACTGGGCCTCACCAGTAGCACACAGTAGATGCTTCCTTGTTGTTTGTCCCATTCCTTAATAGGTAAAATTTGTCCCATAAAGATTAATAATTTCTTAATTTTAAAATAATTTCAACTTTTATTTTAGATATAGGGAGTACAAGTGCAGGTTTTTGTTACATGGGTATATTGTGTGACACTGAGTTTTGGGTACGAGTGATCCCATCACCCAAGTAGTAAGCGTAGTACCCAATAGGCAATTTTTCAGTTTTGCCTCCCTCCCTCTCACCCCTGTATGGTAGTTCCCACTGTCTATTATTCTCATCTTTATGTCCATATGTACTCAATGTTTATCTCCCACTTATAAGTAAGAACATGCAGTATTTGGTTTTCTGTTTCTGTTAATTTTGTTAAGATGATGACCTCTGGCTGAATCCACATTGCTGCAAAAAACATGATTTCATCCTTTTTATGGCTGCATAGTATTTCTGGTATATATGTACCACATTTTCTTTAACCAGTCCTTTGTGGAGCAGCACTTAGGTTGATTCCATTTCTTTGCCCTTATGAATAGTGCTACAATGAACAGACTTGTGTGTCATTTTTGTAGGATGATTTATTTTCCTTTGGGTTTATACCCTGTAATTGGTTTGCTGCTGGGTTGAATGGCAGTTCTGTTTAATGCTTTCCACAGTGGCTGAACTAATTTACATTACCGCCAACAATGTGTAAGCATTCACTTTTCTCTGCAGCCTCATCAGCATCTGTTTTGGGGGGCTTTTGCTGTTGTTGTTGTTGTTTTTACTTTTTAATAATAGCCGTTCTGACTGATGTGAGATAGTATCTCACTGTGGTTTTGATTTGCCTTTCTCTGATAATTAGTGATATTGTGCATTTTTTTCATATGTTTGTCAGCTGCTTGTATGTCTTCTTTTGAGAAGTGTCTGTTCATGATGAAATATTCTATAGTCATTGGCATAAACTTGCCATCAGATAATGAATAGGTAGGTGGTGGATAATTAATATGTAGGTGGAGAAACTGAATATTCCCACTCACACACACAGTGAGAACACACAGACCATCAGAAGAGATGCTGTGTCTCCCTATCTACAAATGCAAAGTGTACAGAAAAGGTCTCTTCCACCATGTTCTTCATGGCCTAGGTAAAAATTATGCCCTGTCAGGGACCCAGAAGGAGTAAGATGGAGGGATAGAAGGTGAGGACAAAGAAGAAAATGGGCCTAGCAACCTTTGCATATGAACTGGAGGTGATCAGAAAGAGAAGCCAGATGAAAGTTTGTTGGTCAGTTCACGTGCTGGGTTGGATAATATTCCGTAGGAATTAATATCCACTCAGAATCTATGAAAGCCTATTCAGAAATATGGTCTTTGCAGATGTAAACACATTAAGATGAGGTCATACTGGATAAGGGGGTCCTGAAATCCGATTTGGCTGATATCCTTACAAGAAGAGGGAAATTTGACACAGAGACACACAGAGGAGAATGCTGTGTGGAGACAGAGGCAGAGATTGGAGTAATTGTCCTTTCCACAAGCTGTATTTTGTGTTATCAAGTACCAAGAAGTTAACATGGCAGTGTTATCACAACATGTATCACATAATATCAGTACATTTTTTGACTCTTCAGCAAACATTTCAATTTCCAACTTTCATTTTAAGTTCAGGGGTACATGTGCAGAATGTGCAGGTTTATTACATAGGTAAACGTGTGCCAGGGTAATTTGCTGCACAAATCATCCCATCACCTAGGTATTAAGCCCAACATCCATTAGCTATTCTTCCTGATACTGTCCCTCCTCCCATCCCCACCCTCTGACAGATCCCAGTGTGTGTTGTTCCCCCCGATGTGTCCATGTGTTCTCATCATTCAGCTCCCACTTATAAGTGAGAACACATGGTGTTTGGTTTTCTGCTCCTGCAAACATTTTTTGAAAGAAAGGAGGAGGAAGCAACAGAGAGAGAGAGAGAGAGAGAGAAGGGAAGGAGGGAAAGAAGAAGAGGGGGAAGAGGAAGAAAGGGAATAGACTGCCTTTGAAATCATCTAGCGTTATGCTCCCATTTTGCAAATGAGGCAACTGAGGCTCAAAGAAGTAAATTGACCAGAGGGAGCAAAGAAGTCACTGTTACTCCAGGTTGCTGTTGTGCAACTCCAAAACATGTAGAATAGGGTGGTGGTTTCTTAAAAGGAAGCTAGAAACAGATGGAAGGATAAAAAGTTTAGTAAATAATATTATATTTACTATATGATATTCTACATTATTCTATGTAAGGTATTAGAGAAATGTATGTTAAAAAATAAGCAAATTGGTGTCTCTGAACCACACTGCTATAGAATGAAAGTTTGTGTTCTCTCAAAATTCCTATGTTGAAGCTCTAATCTCCAGCATAATGGCTTTTGGAAATGGGGCCTTTGAGAGGTAATCAGGGTGAGATGAGATCATGAGGGCAAGACCCTGGTCTGATAGAATTAGTGCCTTTATAAGAGACACCAAAAAGCTCTTGCTCTCACTCTCTCTCCCTGTCTCTCATCCCCATTTTCCACCCTCATCCCACCATGTGACAACAGAGGGAGAAAGTGGCTGTCTACAACCCAGAAAGAGAGTCATCACCAGGGCCCAACCACGCTAACACCCTGATCCTGAACTTCTAGACTCCAGAACTGTGAGAAATAATTATATATTGTTTAACCTACCCAGTCTATGGTATTTTGTTATAGCTACCTGAGCTGAATAAGACACATACATATGTGGAATAAATCCTAGACAAACACACCAGTCTCCTTTCTTGATTTCCCATCTGGAGTATCCTTTCTTTCTCATATTAACCCCCTCCCTACCACATGCACGCACACACACACACACATACACACACACACACTCCTGTTACAATTATACACAACTATAACTCTCCCACGGCTGTGAGCCCCACAAAGGCGAGGATCTGGATCCCATTAATCTTTTATCCCTTGTCCTGTCTAGCATCATATCTGACTCCAAGCAGCCTCTCATTAAACATCTGTTGAATTAAATAGAATTGACTGTTGAACACTTATCAGTCCCTAGATGAGGCTCTTTCCTGCCAGAAAAGAGATTGGCAGGTCCCAACAGGGTTAGTATGTAGTTTCTCCTCCACTAAGATTTAAGAAACTGCGTGCAGATTCCACCAGCCTACTGAGCACCCAGAAATCGATAACAACAAATGGTATTGTCAAAGGGCCAGGTCGTGGGGGAGTGCACACATTGGAAGCGCCAATGGATGGTCCACCGATGATGCAGTCCCCACGGGAGCATATCAAAGCTGCCTCCACCTGGCCTCCCACATGGAGCCAGGTCAGACTCTCAGTCTAAGGGCAGCTTGCTGATTTCTGTCCTCAATGCCTTGAGTGATGTCTGTGTCTGTCAATAGAGAAGGAAGGATGAATTATCTCAGAGCTGGGCTGCAATGCATAGAGAGGAACAAATAGCCACTTGTACTCCTGCAAGATAAGGGAGGAAGAGGAATGGCAAAGGAAGAATAAAAGACTGGCAGTCCAGGGGCACACAAATGAGCTGTGCTCCAACTGTGCAGAGCAGGAGGATGGAGAACTACTCATTGCATGTGGAATTCATCATCATTTTAATTCCCAGAGGCAGGTAGAACTATCCTGAATTAAAATGTGAGGTGGGCCTAACATTACTAACCTTGCAGTATACATATGCATTAGCACACTGGCTAAGAATTGGAACCCTAGATGCAATTAAAAACTCAGAAACGCTCTAATCAGTGCTTACAATGAGGAGCTGTGACACATGATAAAACTGTTTCCGTCAGCACCCCATTGCTTTGTCTACTCACCCCTGTCTCTGCCTCCAAGCTCTCCCCCTACCAACCCTCTAATCTCCCCTCCTTTGAGGGCCACCATCCATCTACCAGAGCAGTCAACTCAGTTAATATGGCAAAATAGGTGAAAGTCTTGAGGAAGATGCTGGGAACCCTGGGGTGGAAAATTGAATGGAAAAGGAGAGAAAAAGAAGAGCAACAAGAAAGGTTAATTTAAGTCCAGAGATAGCCACTTTGACATTCTCATTCCTGCATTATCTTTTGCCTGGCAGCTGCAGCTGTTCATCCACTTTCATCACCGGCATAAACAGTCCATATCTGCAATTACAAGCGCCCAGGGAGCAAGCATTAGTATGCCGCATACAGTCTGGGGAAAGGTGTAACGCTGGGCTTCTTCCTGACTTAGAAGTTCCTAGCAGACATGCCCAGGAACAAAGGGAAAAGAAATACAGACAAGCCGAGCCTCTGTTGGATGTCAGCACCCATATCTGAAGAATGGGGTTAGACGGTTGTGTCAGAATCAAAAGAGAAGTGAATAGTAGAGACAAGATGCCATTGGAGAATGAGACTGATGTTTTTAATCCATCTTAAAGAATTAACTATCCACTAAGATCTTTGGGCTAATTTTAGGGGTAAGTAAAACTATAATAATAGGAAAAGGCAGCTCAACCCAAAGCCAAGTACATAGGGACGCACAATAAAGGAAAATTGAAAAGAAAAACTATTGAATATTCTCTCCTCTAGCCTCTCATATTATCTGTCAGTTGATATTTTGTCATCATTCTCTAGCCTAGTCAAAAGAGCATGTCATTACACCCAGAATAGAACAATTCAATGTATCCCACCCAGTTTTAGATCAGTCTTAATAACATCAAGCCCTCTAAACATCTCAGCTTCATCCATCAACTTAGTCCTATAGGACTAAGGAAAACTTCATTTTTAAGGTCACACAATTAAAAAATTATATTAAAGAAAATGGATAAGAAATATATCAGAAACTAAATGTTCAGTAATAGGGAGTTCGTTAAATAAATCATAAAATATACATTTACTAGAATACTGTGCAACCAGGAATTTAGCTTTGGATTTTCTGAGCTAGTAACTTATACACATGAAACACAGCCTCATGTGGAAGCTGCTGCAGCACAGGAGTGCCTAAAGCTTACAAAACAAGGTAGATGTGGTGGCTCATGCCTGTAATCCCAGCACTTTGGGAGGCCGAGGCAGGCAGATCACCTGAGGTCAGGAGTTCGAGACCAGCCTGGACCACACAGTGAAACCCCATCTCTACTAAAAATACAAAAATTAGCTGGGTGTGGGGCTGCATGCCTGTAGTCCCAGCTACTCAGGGAGGCTGAGGCAGGAGACTCACTTGAACACAGGAGGCAAAAGTTATAGTGAGCCGAGATCGTGCCACTGCACTCCACCTGGGCAACAGAGTGAGACTGTCTCAAAAAATAAATAAATAAAATAAAATACAGCTTATAATACAAGCTTTTGATAGTAGGTAGAAGCATTTCAGGGCAGGATCAGCAGAATCAGTCATTGGATCTATGTTGTAAGCGTGTGTGCCTGCACGAACACCAGTATTGATTGGTCGCTTAAAACAATTGACCCTAATTCCTCACTGAGAATGAGTCCTGATTCTGATAAACTTTGGAAGATTCAGCAGAAGGTACTAGTTTACTTTTGCAATATCTATTTTCCTTCTTTCCTTACTAACTAAAATCTAGTCTGCTCTAGTGCAGCAATTTTTCCTGCTTAAAAAAATTAATAATAAAAAATCTTTTTTCCCACTTACCTGGCATATAAGATGGCTCTGACCAACAAGGTTTACATGGAAGGCACTGAAGAGGACTTCCAGGAAAGCTGTGTAAAAAAGGAGCAGTCAGTCAGCATGTCCCTTTTGCCCAAATGTGATGCGGAAGTGGAGTGGCCATCTTGTGTCCATGAGGCAGCAAGCACAGGTCAAAATCCACATGCTAAGGGTGAGTGCACAGGAAGACACAGCACCTGGCTCCCAGTGGGCACTGTGAGCCACAGTATCTGCCCTCCACCATCTGTCTCCAGCTTTCTTATCACATTAAAAAAAAAAAAAAGGAATAAGAAAAAAATGTTCTTTTGGTTTTCTGTGACTTCATCCAATTTATTTCCAACTTATATAGGAAGGTATCCATTAAAAACTGAAAGGAGTAAAATCCTCTCCTTTTCCTTCAACCCCACCCCACCAAAAAAAAAAAAAATAGAAGCCCAGTGAAAGTTTGTTGTCAGTTTTTGTGCTGGATTGGATAATATTCCATAGGAATTCACATCCATTCAGACTCTATGAGACCTTATTTAGAAACAGGGTGTTTACAGATGTAAACATATTAAGATGAGGTCATACTCGATAAAGGGGGTCCCTAAATCCAATTTGACTGATCAACTTCTAAGAAGAGGCAAATTTAGACACAGAGACACAGAGAGGAGAATGCTGTGTGGAGACAGATGCAGAGATTGGAGTAATTGGAGATCTACAAGCCAACAATTGCCAAGTATTACAGGCAACCACCAGAAACTAGGAGAGGGGCATGGAACAGAATCTCCTGCAGGGCTTCCAACAGGAACCAACCCCACTGACAACTTGATTTCAGACTTCTGGCCTCCAGAACTGTGAGAGAGTAGATTTCTGCTCTTTTAAACCACACAGTTGTGGTGCTTTGTTACAGCAGCCACAGGAAACCAACACAATTGATTTGTCTCCTACTGATTTGCAAAAACGTATTTTTACACTCCATGTAGGAAGAATGGGAAACTGTCTCATGAACACTAAGAAAATTTAGTTTCCATTTCTAGCTTTAGAGATATGTCAGAATTCAAGCCTTCCTGAAAATTGTTCACTACTTGTGGGCTTCCCTCTTAAGGAGGTGACCAAGAAAGGGAAAGAATCTCATGTTGTGAGGCAGGAGCTCTGCCTGTCACCAGAAGATGGCTTTGTGCTATAGAAGTGATGGCACTGGGCCAGCTGAGGCTATCAAGATGGTAAGATGATACAGCTCAGAATGTTTGGTGAGCCAAAGTCAATCAAACACAAGAACAACAAAATATAAATAATATAAATGACCAAACTATGGAACCTTGCTTATTGGATACCCTCCATCTGGAAAATTGTATATCTGAATATAGATTTTATGATATACTAGTACTTACATGATCCACAATCAAGAATTTGGTTAATAAATACAGAAACACCATTCAATAGACTATTATGATAATTTACACTGAAAATTGTTAGAAGGAAGTTATATCAATATGAAAAATCAAGTTGGCTACAAAATACTATTTACAGTACATTACCATTTGTTGGAAAGAAAAACATTAGCTGATAGATAATAAAGAAAATGAAAAATGAAGAAATTGATAAAAGTACCAATAAATCTCCTTATTTCAAAGCAGAGCTTAAAATTAAAATAATTTAACTAGAACTGTGAGATTTTGCTGATACCTCCAGATTCAACACGAGCATGCAATAAATCAATATCCTCAGAACAATAACCAGAGATCAAAATCTCTAAAGAACTCTGGTAAGAGGACAAAAAAAAATCTTTAGCGTGTATTTCAATTATGTGATCTATAAAAAAATGGTTTGTTTTCAGATGTACTTAGTTAATAAGTCCCCTAATTCAAGAAGCAACAGTTCTCCCTGGTCGAACCGTTGATTGAACTAGAATAAGAGGAATTATTCTCATCTTTATTTTGAGGACTGAAGCCCTTCTTCAGGCCCATCAATCTGATTCTTTTTTTTTTTTTTTTTTTTGTTGGTATATTCTATTTTATTTATTTTTTATTTTTTCATTTTTTCCTTTTATTATTATTATTATTATTATTATACTTTAGGTTTTATGGTACATGTGTGCAATGTGCAGGTAAGTTACATATGTATACATGTGCCATGCTGGTGCGCTGCACCCACCAACTCGTCATCTAGCATTAGGTATATCTCCCAATGCTATCCCTCCCCCTTCCCCCTACCCCACAACAGTCCCCAGAGTGTGATGTTCCCCTTCCTGTGTCCATGTGTTCTCATTGTTCAATTCCCACCTATGAGTGAGAATATGCGGTGTTTGGTTTTTTGTTCTTGCGATAGTTTACTGAGAATGATGATTTCCAATTTCATCCATGTCCCTACAAAGGACGTGAACTCATCATTTTTTATGGCTGCATAGTATTCCATGGTGTATATGTGCCACATTTTCTTAATCCAGTCTATCATTGTTGGACATTTGGGTTGGTTCCAAGTCTTTGCTATTGTGAATAATGCCGCAATAAACATACGTGTGCATGTGTCTTTATAGCAGCATGATTTATAGTCCTTTGGGTATACACCCAGTAATGGGATGGCTGGGTCGAATGGAATTTCTAGTTCTAGATCCCTGAGGAATCGCCACACTGACTTCCACAAGGGTTGAACTAGTTTACAGTCCCACCAACAGTGTAAAAGTGTTCCTATTTCTCCACATCCTCTCCAGCACCTGTTGTTTCCTGACTTTTTAATGATTGCCATTCTAAATGGTGTGAGATGGTATCTCATTGTGGTTTTGATTTGCATTTCTCTGATGGCCAGTGATGGTGAGCATTTTTTCATGTGTTTTTTGGCTGCATAAATGTCTTCTTTTGAGAAGTGTCTGTTCATGTCCTTCGCCCACTTTTTGATGGGGTTGTTTGTTTTTTTCTTGTAAATTTGTTGGAGTTCATTGTAGATTCTGGATATTAGCCCTTTGTCAGATGAGTAGGTTGCGAAAATTTTCTCCCATTTTGTAGGTTGCCTGTTCACTCTGATGGTAGTTTCTTTTGCTGTGCAGAAGCTCTTGAGTTTAATTAGATCCCATTTGCCAATTTTGGCTTTTGTTGCCATTGCTTTTGGTGTTTTAGACATGAAGTCCTTGCCCATGCCTATGTCCTGAATGGTAATGCCTAGGTTTTCTTCTAGGGTTTTTATGGTTTTAGGTCTAACATTTAAGTCTTTAATCCATCTTGAATTGATTTTTGTATAAGGTGTAAGGAAGGGATCCAGTTTCAGCTTTCTACATATGGCTAGCCAGTTTTCCCAGCACCATTTATTAAATAGGGAATCCTTTCCCCATTTCTTGTTTTTGTCAGGTTTGTCAAAGATCAGATATTTGTAGATATGTGGCATTATTTCTGACGGCTCTGTTCTGTTCCATTGATCTATATCTCTGTTTTGGTACCAGTACCATGCTGTTTTGGTTACTGTAGCCTTGTAGTATAGTTTGAAGTCAGGTAGTGTGATGCCTCCAGCTTTGTTCTTTTGGCTTAGGATTGACTTGGCGATGCGGGCTCTTTTTTGGTTCCATATGAACCTTGAAGTAGTTTTTTCCAATTCTGTGAAGAAAGTCATTGGTAGCTTGATGGGGATGGCATTGAATCTGTAAATTACATTGGGAAGGATGGCCATTTTCATGATATTGATTCTTCCTACCCATGAGCATGGAATGTTCTTCCATTTGTTTGTATCCTCTTTTATTTCCTTGAGCAGTGGTTTGTAGTTCTCCTTGAAGAGGTCTTTCACATCCCTTGTAAGTTGGATTCCTAGGTATTTTATTCTCTTTGAAGCAATTGTGAATGGGAGTTCACTCATGATTTGGCTCTCTGTTTGTCTGTTATTGATGTATAAGAATGCTTGTGATTTTTGCACATTGATTTTGTATCCTGAGACTTTGCTGAAGTTGCTTATCAGCTTAAGGAGATTTTGGGCTGAGACAATGGGGTTTTCTAGATATACTATCATGTCATCTGCAAACAGGGACAATTTGACTTCCTCTTTTCCTAATTGAATACCCTTGATTTCCTTCTCCTGCCTAATTGCCCTGGCCAGAACTTCCAACATTATGTTGAATAGAAGTGGTGAGAGAGGGCATCCCTGTCTTGTGCCAGTTTTCAAAGGGAATGCTTCCAGTTTTTGCCCATTCAGTATGATATTGGCTGTGGGTTTGTCATAAATAGCTCTTATTATTTTGAGATACGTCCCATCAATTCCTAATTTATTGAGAGTTTTTAGCATGAAGCGTTGTTGAATTTTGTCAAAGGCCTTTTCTGCATCTATTGAGATAATCATGTGGTTTTTGTCTTTGGTTCTGTTTATATGCTGGATTACATTTATTGATTTGCGTATATTGAACCAGACTTGCATCCCAGGGATGAAGCCCACTTGATCATGGTGGATAAGCTTTTTGATGTGCTGCTGGATTCTGTTTGCCAGTATTTTATTGAGGATTTTTGCATCAATGTTCATCAAGGATATTGGTCTAAAATTCTCTTTTTTTGTTGTGTCTCTGCCAGGCTTTGGTATCAGGATGATGCTGGCCTCATAAAATGAGTTAGGGAGGATTCCCTCTTTTTCTATTGATTGGAATAGTTTCAGAAGGAATGGTACCAGCTCCTCCTTGTACCTCTGGTAGAATTCGGCTGTGAATCCATCTGGACCTGGACTTTTTTTGGTTGGTAAGCTATTGATTATTGCCACAATTTCAGCTCCTGTTATTGGTCTATTCAGAGATTCAACTTCTTCCTGGTTTAGTCTTGGGAGGGCGTATGTGTTGAGGAATTTATCCATTTCTTCTAGATTTTCTAGTTTATTTGCATAGAGGTGTTTGTAATATTCTCTGATGGTAGTTTGTATTTCTGTGCGATCAGTGGTGATATCCCCTTTATCATTTTTTATTGCGTCTATTTGATTCTTCTCTCTTTTTTTCTTTATTAATCTTGCTAGCGGTCTATCAATTTTGTTGATCCTTTCAAAAAACCAGCTCCTGGATTCATTTATTTTTTGAAGGGTTTTTTGTGTCTCTATTTCCTTCAGTTCTGCTCTGATTTTAGTTATTTCTTGCCTTCTGCTAGCTTTTGAATGTGTTTGCTCTTGCTTTTCTAGTTCTTTTAATTGTGATGTTAGGGTGTCAATTTTGGATCTTTCCTGCTTTCTCTTGTGGGCAGTTAGTGCTATAAATTTCCCTCTACACACTGCTTTGAATGCATCCCAGAGATTCTGGTATGTTGTGTCTTGGTTCTCGTTGGTTTCAAAGAACATCTTTATTTCTGCCTTCATTTCGTGATGTACCCAGTAGTCATTCAGGAGCAGGTTGTTCAGTTTCCACGTAGTTGAGCGGTTTTGAGTGAGATTCTTAATCCTGAGTTCTAGCTTGATTGCACTGTGATCTGAGAGACAGTTTGTTACAATTTCTGTTCTTTTACATTTATTGAGGAGAGCTTTACTTCCAAGTATATGGTCAATTTTGGAATAGGTGTGGTGTGGTGCTGAAAAAAATGTATATTCTGTTGATTTGGGGTGGAGAGTTCTGTAGATGTCTATTAGGTCTGCTTGGTGCAGAGCTGAGTTCAATTCCTGGATAACCTTGTTAACTTTCTGTCTCGTTGATCTGTCTAATGTTGATAGTGGGGTGTTAAAGTCTCCCATTATTAATGTGTGGGAGTCTAAGTCTCTTTGTAGGTCACTCAGGACTTGCTTTATGAATCTGGGTGCTCCTGTATTGGGTGCATATATGTTTAGGATAGTTAGCTCTTCTTGATGAATTAATCCCTTTACCATTATGTAATGGCCTTCTTTGTCTCTTTTGATCTTTGTTCGTTTAAAGTCTGTTTTATCAGAGACTAGGATTGCCACCCCTGCCTTTTTTTGTTTTCCATTTGCTTGGTAGATCTTCCTCCATCCTTTTATTTTGAGCCTATATGTGTCTCTGCACGTGAGATGGGTTTCCTGAATACAGCACACTGATGGGTCTTGAGTCTTTATCCAGTTTGCCAGTCTGTGTCTTTTAATTGGAGCATTTAGTCCATTTACATTTAAAGTTAATATTGTTATGTGTGAATTTGATCCTGTCATTATGATGTTAGCTGGATATTTTGCTCATTAGTTGATGCAGTCTCTTCCTAGTCTCAATGTTCTTTACATTTCGGTATGATTTTGCAGTGGCTGGTACCGGTTGTGCCTTTCCATGTTTAGCGCTTCCTTCAGGAGCTCTTTTAGGGCAGGCCTGGTGGTGACAAAATCTCTCAGCATTTGCTTGTCTGTAAAGTATTTTATTTCTCCTTCACTTATGAAGCTTAGTTTGGCAGGATATGAAATTCTGGGTTGAAAATTCTTTTCTTTAAGAATGTTGAATATTGGCCCCCACTCTCTTCTGGCTTGTAGGGTTTCTGCCGAGAGATCCGCTGTTAGTCTGATGGGCTTCCCTTTGATGGTAACCCGACCTTTCTCTCTGGCTGCCCTTAACATTTTTTCCTTCATTTCAACTTTGGTGAATCTGACAATTATGTGTCTTGGAGTTGCTCTTCTCGAGGAGTATCTTTGTGGCGTTCTCTGTATTTCCTGAATCTGAATGTTGGCCTGCCTTGCTAGATTGGGGAAGTTCTCCTGGATGATATCCTGCAGAGTGTTTTCCAACTTGTTTCCATTCTCCCCATCACTTTCAGGTACACCAATCAGACGTAGATTTGGTCTTTTCACATAGTCCCACATTTCTTGGAGGTTTTGCTCGTTTCTTTTTATTCTTTTTTCTCTAAACTTCCCTTCTTGCTTCATTTCATTCATTTCATCTTCCAGGGCTGATACCCTTTCTTCCATTTGATCGCATCGGCTCCTGAGGTTTCTGCATTCTTCACGTAGTTCTCGAGCCTTGGTTTTCAGCTCCATCAGCTCCTTTAAGCACTTCTCTGTATTGGTTATTCTAGTTATACATTCTTCTAAATTTTTTTCAAAGTTTTCAACTTCTTTGCCTTTGGTTTGAATATCCTCCCATAGCTCGGAGTAATTTGATCGTCTGAAGCCTTCTTCTCTCAGCTCGTCAAAGTCATTCTCCATCCAGCTTTGTTCCGTTGCTGGTGAGGAACTGCGTTCCTTTGGAGGAGGAGAGGTACTCTGGTTTTTGGAGTTTCCAGTTTTTCTGCTCTGTTTTTTCCCCATCTTTGTGGTTTTATCTACTTTTGGTCTTTGATGATGTTGATGTACAGATGGGTTTTTGGTGTGGATGTCCTTTCTGTTAGTTTTCCTTCTAACAGACAGAACCCTCAGCTGCAGGTCTGTTGGAGTACCTGGCCGGCCGTGTGAGGTGTCAGTCTGCCCCTGCTGGGGGGTGCCTCCCAGTTGGGCTGCTCGGGGGTCAGGGGTCAGGGACCCACTTGAGGAGGCAGTCAGCCCGTTCTCAGATCTCCAGCTGCGTGCTGGGAGAACCACTGCTCTCCTCACAGCTGTCAGACAGGGACATTTAAGTCTGCAGAGGTTACTGCTGTCTTTTTGTTTGTCTGTGTCCTGCCCCCAGAGGTGGAGCCTACAGAGGCAGGCAGGCCTCCTTGAGCTGTGGTGGGCTCCACCCAGTTCAAGCTTCCAGGCTGCTTTGTTTACCTAAGGGAGCCTGGGCAATGGCAGGCGCCCCTCCCCCAGCCTCGCTGCCGACTTGCTGTTTGATCTCAGACTGCTGTGCTAGCAATCAGCGAGACTCCGTGGGCGTAGGACCCTCTGAGCCAGGTGCGGGCTCTACTCTCCTGGGGCACCGTTTCCTAAGCCCATCGGAAAAGCACAGTATTCGGGTGTGAGTGGCCCGATTTTCCAGGTGCCGTCTGTCACCCCTGGAAGGGGAACTCCCTGACCCCTTGCGCTTCCCGAGTGAGGCAATGCCTCGCCCCTGCTTCGGCTGGCGCACGGTGCACTCACCCACTAACCTGCGCCCACTGTCTGGCACTCCCTAGTGAGATGAACACGGTACCTCAGATGGAAATGCAGAAATCACCCGTCTTCTGCATCGCTCGCGCTGGGAGCTGTAGACCAGAGCTGTTCCTATTCGGCCATCTTGGCTCCTCCCCTCGAATCTGATTCTTAAGAAACATTCACTTCCATCTGCCTGAAGCCAAGGCCAAATTCTAGGCTGCTATGCTCAGGAGCAAACCAAAATGTGAAAGTCTGCCTGTGGCTGGATGGCAATTTCTGAAGGTAGGTGGTGGGCTTCTTGAACTGATAAAACTAGAGAGATATCCACAGGGACCCAGGAGGACTCAAACAAGGTAAGCATCCTTCAAACAGTCTGACAGTGCAGAGTTCAAATGTGTGAGCAGTGAGAAGTCTGCTTTAGCTGGGAAGCCAACAGGCAGAAAGTATTCTATTAAAGGGGTGTCAAAGGAGGAAAGCAGGTCAGCAATGGAGAGGGGAGAGGTATGAAAAACTAGGTTGAGTAAGATTTTTTTCTGCAGATAGAAGTTGTAAGGGAAGTCAGCTGAAAAAACAAGACTTGCCTGAATCACTTAACCCTGCAGAAATCCTGTAGCCCTGGACCAACTGATTCAGCCTCTTCCTCCACCAGATATGCATCAGGTCTTCCTCACTCTTCTGTGTTTGTTTGCTTGTTTGTTGAGTTACTGAAATATCTGCCCTGACCTTCCCATCACCACAGAGTGTTTGTCTGCTCTCCTTGCTTGATTACATTCTGTTCATCACCTTTATTGGTGTGAGTCTGAGACCCAAGGAGTCACGGAAGAGCCAGGAACGACATGACCTCTCCTACCATTGCAAACTATATCCTGAAGAAGAGCTCCTTTTTTGAAATATGAAGGCATTGTTAGTGGCAATTAAATTGAAGTTTGTATGTGAAGATAAGTCTACAGATGTTTGGTTTCTTATAGAGTAATTATAAGGCTGAAAATTAAAAGTAGGTTTGAGAAAATATAACCTAATTCAGGCAAAAATACTGAGGCAATAAATGCTTTTGCTCTCCCAGATTTAACATATTCATTCACCAATATAAGCTCACTTAATGAATACCTAGAAGCCATCTCATATAACACGAAATATTAATAATGGTCTTATGTATCACCAAAAACTGAAAACTGAGAGGATCACAAAAGTAGAATATAAAAGAGGAGTAATTAACATCAATGGTTTGTACTACTTCCAGGTAGTCAAAGTAAAGGGCCTCTTTTACAAGTCAAACTATAAACTATGTAAATTGGTCAGTAAAACACATCGCTAAAGATTGAGATAAGAGACCATATCCAGTGTAAAACTTCAAATAATTCAGAAGCAAGTCCTTAGCTGACAGAGAACAATGACACACCTGACTTTCTCAGGCCTCAGCAACCTATGGATATAAAGAGAATAACATAAAAAAAAAATTACAAACCCTCTAATTCCACTGCTTTATACTCCACATGCACAAATTGGCATCCACAGGCCTCGGGAGCAGGTAACAGAGTGGGCTGTGCATGCCCTACCAGCCCATCAGACGTGCTCCTTGCATCCTGAATTCCAGCAGTGCTCACGGTTCACTCAATCATTCAGTCAGTCAGCAAATACTCACTGGAAATCTACCCTATTCCATATAGTAGAAATGTAATGATAAACAAAAGCAAATCTGGCCCCTACTCTCATAGAGCTTACAGTCCAGTGGGAGAAGCACATATTATTCAAAGAATGATACAAATTGAGGTAAGCGTACCAAGGCAGTAAGAGCAATAGATGCTGCTAGGAAAAAGTGCATAGAGAGGGAATCCTTCTGCTCATGGAGTGAGGAACGTGCCTGAGAAAGTCATTAGAGAGTGAACTAGGTGAGGTCAGTGGGAGGGGCACCCTACTGAGAGTACTCAAGGCAGTGAAGAAATTTAGGTTCAAAATGATACTTTCTGCTTACATGTTGATTTACCTAACATTATCAAGTTCCTATAAAGCACAGTGATAAATACTGGGTAGCACTGTGTAACTTCAAAAAATATGTATATAATCTTTGATTCCAAAGAGTTTAAGGTCTGATAGAGAAGACAACGAAATGGACTTTTATGGGAATGTGATAACTACCATGAGAAAGTTATGCATAAGGGACTAAGGGAGTCTCAGGCTAGAGGATCAGGCAAGACTTCCTAGCTAGAGGCCAGTGAGGGGAAGGCTGGGAGGATGGGATTTCCAGGAAGAGCAAAGGGCCTGGACAAAGGCACAGAGACATAAAACAGCATGACCTGCTCAGGGATCCACAGGAAGTTGAGTTTGGCTTATGAGCAGGATGTGAGCAGACGGAGGTCAAGAATGTGACAGGAGATGAGGCTAGACAGGCAGAGAAACTAGAGATTCTAAGAGGAGAGGCCTTGTGTGTAAAGCTGAGGACTGGAACCTTATCCAAAAAGGAACAGGGAGATAATCAAAGATTAAAAAGAGAGATAGAGAATGATTTCCTTTTTTATTTTGCTTTCTCTCTCACTACCTCTAACAGTGAAATGTACTAAGATTTCAAAAGAAATCCAAAAACTCATAGTGACTGATCCCAACTCTATTTTATCATTTTTGCAGGTTTATTTCCCCTGTTGGATGTTACCACATAAAATCCCCAGGTGCTTTTCAAAGTATGTTACATTTCCTCCAGTTTAGTACATCAGCGAGTTTATTTGCTTTCATTACACTGCCTTTTGTTTTAGTGGTCAGTAAGCCATTCTGGCACTGAGTGAAAATTAATGTTTTTAGCAATAGTGTGGTCACATGTGTGACATAGATGCTAGAGGAGTTTTTTTTAGTATCATGACATTTATTGAACATAAAAAATGAAACAGCTGTTGAAAAACATAGTGCTTACTCTTGAATAAGCTGAGCATCTCAGGACATTATATATATTTTTAAATATTATCTCTGACACATACAAAAGAATTTATTAACATATATTTATGTTGTAAAGTGTAATAATATATTAAATTCCCATGAACCAACTATCCAATGAACACATCATGAATAAGATACATCTACCTATGTATTCATTCCTTTCCTATCTCATGTCACCAGCTCCACATAAACACGAGAGTAGCACCATTCTGAGTTTTGTGTTAATCTTTACTTTTTAAAAATAGCTTTGGTAAAAGGGTATGCATGCCTAAATATACTCCCTAATTTTTGTGCATTAAACATTATCCTAATGGTGTCATATTACTTATGGTCTTTTGGGACCTCTTCTTTTTTTTTATAACTCTGCATTAGATTTCTGAGATTCATATATTCCTGAGTGTTGCTATGGATCATTAATTTTCACTGCTGTATAATATCCCATTGTGTAAATGTAACAAATTTTAAGCTCTTTGCTGTGAGCCTGTCTCCTAGATACATGTTCAAGAATTTCTCTGGGGGTATATATTAGGTACGGAATTGCTGAGTTATGGTGTGTCTCCATGTTCAGACTTCCAAGATGATGCCAGATTGTTTTCCTGAGTCCTCTTTAATTTACACTTCAAAGATTACTACTGAATAATTCCTATTGATCCATACTCTCTCCAAAACTTTGTGAACTAAAGCAATGACAACAAGAATGAAAATGGAAAACAAAAACAGATTCAGGCTATACTTTGGAGCTAAAACATTGAAAGACATGGTAGGTAAGGAGAAGCCAGAGATGACTGAGTATTTACTTCTTAATATTGACCAATATTATAAGTATAATATTTCAATTTGATTATAATTGCTGATTTTATTCTCCTGATTGCTGCAGAGATTAAACATGTTTTTATGTTTACTGGCCATACACTTACATGTTATTTGCCTGTTTTTCTATTTTGTTTTTGTGTGTGTTTTTCTGTAGAATGGTAGGAATTGTTTATACATTCTGGATATTAAACCTCTGTTGACTACATGCATGACAAATAAGTTCTATTTTGTTGTTTATCTTTTCACTTTCTTTACAATGTTTTTTGATAAACAGAAGTTATTAATTTTAATATAGTTGCCTTAGTCAAGCATTTCTTTTATGGTTAGAAGTTGTTGTATTTTGCTTTTTTTCCCTAACTTTTATCTTAGATTCAAGGGTACATGTGCAGGTTTGTTCTATAATTGTGTGTCACAGGGATTTAGTGAACAGATTATTTTGTCATCCAGGTAATAATCATAGTATCCAATAGGTAGTTTTTCAGTTCTCCCTCTCCTTCTACCCTTCACCATCAAGTAGGCTGTGGTGTCTGTTGTTCCCATCCTTACGCCCATGTGTTCTCAATGTTTAGCTTCCCCTTATAAGTGAGAACATACAGTATTTGGTTTTCTGTTCTTGTTACTTCACTTTGGGTAACGGCCTCCAGCTTCACCCATGTTGTTGCAAAGGACGTAATTTCATTCTTTTTTGTGGCTGTGTAGTATTCCATGGTGCATATGTACCACATTTGCTTTATCTAGTCTACCATTGACGGGCATTTAGGTTGATTACATGTCATTACTATTGTGAATAGTGCTGCAATTAACATATGCATACATGAGTCTTTATGATAGAATAGTTTATATTCCTTTTGGCATATACCCAGTAATGGGATTGCTGGGTTAAATGGTAACTCTGTTTTAAGTTTTTTGAGGAACTGCCACATGGCTTTCTACAATAGCTGAACAATTTATATTCCCACCACCAGTCTATAAGTGTCCTTTTGCTCTGCAACCTCTCCAGCATCTGTTATTTTTTGACTTTCAATAATAGCTATTCTGACTGGAGTGAGATGGTATCTCATTGTGGTTTTGATTTGCATTTCTCTAATAATTACTGATGTTGAGCATTTTTTCATAGGCTTATTAGTCATGGGTATGTCTTTTGCTAAGTGTCTATTCATGTCCTTTGCCCACTTTTTAATGGGGTTGTATATTAGGCTATTCTTACATTGCAAAGAAATACCTAAGACTGGGTAATTTATAAAGAAAACAGGTTTAATTGGCTCATAGTTCTGCAGGAGGTATAGCGAGCATGATGCTGGCATCCACTTGGCTTCTAGAGAGGACTCAAAAAACTTACAATCATGGTGGAAGGTGAAGGGGAAGTAGACACATCACATGGCCGGAGTAGGAGGAAGAGAAAGAGGAGGGAGGTGCCATACACTTTTAAACAATCAGATCTCTTGAGGACTCACTATTGTGAGGACAGCACAAAGGAGATGATGCTAAACCATTCATGAGAAACCGCCCCCATGACACAATCACCTCCCACCAGGCCCCACCTCCAGCATTGGGGATGACACTTCAACATGAGATTTGGATGGGGACACAGATCCAAACGATAGCAGGTTGCTTGGTTTTTTATTGTTAACTTATTTATAGATTCTGGATATACCTTTGTCACACACATAGTTTGCAAATATTTTCTCACATTCTGTGGGTTGTCTGTTAACCCTGTTAATAGTTTCTCTTGCAATACAAGAGCTCTTTAGTTTAATTCGTCAAATTTTGCTTTTGTTGCAATTGCTTTGGCATCTTCATCATGAAATTTTTGCCAAGACCAATGTCCAGAATGGTATTGTCTATATTATCTTCCAAGGTGTTTATAGTTTTAAGTCTTACATTTATGTCTTTATTCCATCTTGAGTTGATTTTTTTATCTCGTATAAGGGTCCAATTTCAATCTTCTGCAGCACCATTTATTGAATACGGAATCCTCTCCCCATTTCCTACTTTTGTCAACTTTTTCAAAGATAAGACGATCTTGGGTGTGTGGCCTTATTTCTAGGTTCTCTATTCTGTTCCATTGGCCTATGTATCTGCTTTTGTACTGGTGCCATGCTGTTTTGGTTACTATTGCCCTGTAGCACAGTTTAAAGTTGGAAAATATGATGTCTCCAGCTTTGTTCTTTATGCTTAGGATTGCTTTAGCTATTTGGGCTCTTTTTTAAGTTCCATATGAATTTTAAAATAGTTTTTCCTAACTCTGTGAAGAATGTCATTAGTAGGCTTGATAGGAAAAGCATTAAATCTGTAAATTGCTTTGGGCACCATGGCCATTTTAACAATATTGATTTTTCCTATCCATAAGCATGGAATGTTTTTCCATTTGTGTCATCTGATTTTTTTGAGCAGTGTTTTGTAATTCTCATTATAGAGATATTTTACCTCCCTGTTTAGCAGTATTGCTAGGTGTTTTATTCTTTTTGTGTCTATTGTGAATGAGACTGCAACCTTGATTTGGCTCTTAGTTTGGATGCTATTGGTATATAGAAATGCTACTGATTTTTGTATCTTGAGTTTGTACACTGAAACTTTACTAAGTTGTTTATCAGATCTAGGAGCTTTTGAGCAGACTATGGGGTTTTCTAGATATAGAATCATACAATCTGCAGAGATAGTTTGACTTCCTCCCTTCCCATTTGGATACATTTCTTTCTCCTGCCTGTTTGCTCTGTCCAGGAGTTCTAGTACTATGTTGAATAGGAGTAGTGAGAATGAGCATCTTAGTCTTATTCTAGTTCTCAAGGGGAATGCTTTCAGCTTTCACACATTCAGTATAATGTTGGCTGTGGGTTTTTCATAGATGACTCTTATTATTTCGAGGTATGTTCCTTCAATGCCTAATTTGTTGAGGATTCCTAACATAAAGAGATGTTGAATTTTACTAAAAGCCTTTTCTGCAACTGTTGAGATGGTCATGTGGTTAGATCAGTTTATATGATGTATCACATTTATTGGTTTGTATATGTTGAACCAACCTTGCGTCCCAGGGATAAAACCTACTTGATTGTGCTAGATTAGCTTTTTGATATGCTACTGGATTTGGTTTTCTAGTATTTTGTTAAGGATTTTTGCATCTGTGTTCATCAAGGATATTGGCCGTAAATTTTCTTTTTCTTTTTTTTTTTTTTTTTTTTTTTGAGATAGAGTCTCGCTCTGTCACCCAGGCTGGAGTTCAGTGCCGTGAGCTCCACTCACTGCAAGCTCTGCCTCCCGGGTTCATGCCATTCTCCTGCCTCAGCCTTCCAGGCAGCTGGGACTACAGGTGCCCACCACCATGCCCAGCTAATTTTTTGTATTTTTTTTTTAGTAGAGATGGGGTTTCACCGTGTTAGCCAGGGTGGTCTCAATCTCCTGACCTCATGATTGGCCTGCCTCAGCCTCCCAAAGTGCTGGGATTACAGGTGTGAGCCACCGTGCCCGGCCAAGTTTTTTTTTTTTTGCATTGTATCTCTGCCAGGTTTTGGTATCAGAATGATGCTGGACTTATAGAATGAATTAGGGGGAGTCCTTCTCCTCAATTTTTTGGAATAGTTTCAGCAGGAGTGGCACCAGCTTGTCTTTATACATCTGGTAGAATTCACCTATGAATCCATCTGGTCCAGGGCCTTTTCTGGTTGGTAGGCTTTTCGTTACTGATTCGATTTCAGAACTCATTATTGGTCTGTAAAAAGATTCAATCTTTTCCTGGTTCAATCCTGGGAGGTTGTATATTTCTAGCAATTTATCCGTTTCTTTCAGGGTTTCTAGTGTGTGTGCAAAGAGGCGTGTGTAGTAGTCTCTGAGAGTTTTTTTGTAATTCTGTGAGGTTGTTAGTAATGTCCCCTTTGTCTTTTCTGAGTATGTTTATTGGATTTTCCCTCTTTATCTTTATTAGTATAGCTAGCTGACAAACAATCTTATTTATTCTTTCATAGAACCAACCCCTAAATTCATTTATTTGTATGATTTTTCGCATCTCAATTTCCTTCAGTTCAGCCCTGATTTTGGTTATTCCTTATCTTCTGCTAGCTTTGGGGTTGGTTTGCTTTTGTTTCTCTAGTTCCTCCAGGGGAGATATTAGATTGTCAAATTAAGAACTTTCTCATGTTTTGATGTGGACATTTAGTGCTATAAATTCCCCTCTTAACGCTGCTTTGGTTGTCTCCCAGAGAATCTCGTATGCTGTTATCATTTTTCTCATTAGTTTCAAAGAATTTCTTGATTTCTGCTTTAATTTCATTGTTTACCCAAAAGTCATTCAGGATCAGGTTAATTTCCATGTAATTTTATAGTTTTGAGTAATTTTCTTAGTATTGATTTCTACTTTTATTGTGCTGTGATCTGAGAGTGTTTGGTATGATTTTGGTTTTTATGAATTTTCCAAAGATTGTTTTATGTTCAATTGTGTGGTCAATTTTACAGTATGTGACATATACAGATGAGAACAATGTATATTCTGTTGTTTGGGGGCAGAGAGCTCTGCAGATATCTCTTAGTCTCATTTGTCCAAGTGTCAAATTCAGGTCCTGAATATCTTTGTTACTTTTCTTCCTCAATGATCTGTGTAATACTGTCAGTGGGTTGCTAAAATCTCCCACTATTATTATTTGGTTATTTAGGTCTTTTTGTAGGTCTCTAAGAACTTGCTTTAGCAATCCAGGTGCTCCTGTGTTAGGTACATATATACTTAGGTTAGTTAGGTCCTCTCATTGAATTGAACCCTTTACCACTATGCAATGCCCTTCATTGTCTTTTTTGATCATTGTTGGTTTAAAGTCTGTTTTGTCTGAAATTAAAATAGCAAACCATGCTTTTCTTCTGTTTTCTGTTTGCTTGGTAGATTTTTTTCCATCTCTTTACTTTGAGCCTATGGGTCTCATTGAATGTGAGATGGGTCTTTTGAAGATAGCATACCAATAGGCTTTGCTTCTTTATCCAACTTGGCATCCCCAAAAGAGAGAGAGAGAAATCAAGCAACTTGTAAAACATATTTGAGCATATTGTCCATGAAACTTTCCCCAACCTCATTAGAGAGGCCAACATTCAAATTCAAAAAATGCAGAGAATGTCTGCAAGATACTACACAAAATGACTATCCCTAAGACCCATGATCTTCAGATTCTCCAAGAATGACATGAAGGAAAAAAATATTTAGGCAGCTAGAGAGAAGGAGCAGGTCAATCGGTGCATTTAGCCCATTTATATTTAAGGTTAGTTATTGATATGTGTGAATTTGATCCTGTCATCATGATGTTAACTGGTTATTTTGCAGATTTGATTGTGTGGTTGCAGTGTCACTGGTCTGTAGACTTAAGTGTGTTTCTGTGGTGGCCAGTAATGGCCTTTTGTTTCCATATTTAGCACTCCCTTAAGGACCTCTTGTAGGCAGATCTAGCGTTAACCAATTTTCTTAGCACTTGCTTGGCTGAAAAGGATCTTATTTCTCCTTCGCTTATGAAGCTCAGTTCAGCTGGATATGAAATTCTTGGTTGGAGTTTCTTTTCTTTAAGAATGCTGAATATGCCGGGCACGGTGACTCATGCCTGTAATCCCAGCACTTTGGGAGGCCGAGGCGGGCGGATCACGAGGTCATTGAGATCGAGACCACGGTGAAACCCCGTCTCTACTAAAAATACAAAAAAAAATTAGCCAGGCGCGGTGGCGGGCGCCTGTAGTCCCAGCTACTCAGGAAGCTGAGGCAGGAGAATGGCGTGAACCCGGGAGGCGGAGCTTGCAGTGAGCCGAAATCGCGCCACTGCACTCCAGCCTGGGCGACAGAGCAAGACTCAGTCTCAAGAAAAACAAAAACAAACAAACAAAAGAATGCTGAATATTTAGGACCCCAATCTCTTCTGGCTTGTAGGGTTTATGCGGAAAGCTCTGTTATTAGCCTAATGGGTTTCCCTTTATAGGTGATCTGCCCTTTCTCTCTAGCTCCCTTTAATATTTTTTTATTTCATGCTATCCTTGAAGAATCTAAAGATCATGTATCTTAGGGATGGTCATTTGTGTAGTATCTCACAGACGTTCTCTGCATTTCTTGAATTTGAATGTTGGCCTCTCTAGTGAGGTTGGGGAAATTTTCATGGACAATAGGCTGAAGTATGTTTTTCAAGTTGCTTGACTTCTCTCTTTTTAGGATCTCAGTGAGTGTAGATTTGGTCTCTTAACATAATCCCATGTTTCTCCATGTTTCTTGGAGGCTTATTTTTTTTTTCTTTTTTTTTTTTTTTTTTTCCATTTTCGTCTGACTGAGTTAATTTGGAGAACCAGTCTTCAAGCTCTGAGATTCTTTCTACAGCTTGGTGTATTCTGCTGTTAATAATTGCAATTGCATTATGAAATTCTTGTAGTGTGTTTTTTAGCTCTATCAGATCAATTTCATTCTTTCTTACAATGGCCATTTTGTCTTTCAGCTCCTGTATTATTTTATTGTAATCTTTAGAATCCTTGGATTGGGTTTGGACTTTCTCCTGAATCTCAGTAACCTTCATTCCTGTCCATATTTTGAATTCTATGTCTGTCATTTTAGCCATTTGAGCCTTGGTAAGAACACTTGCTGGGAAACTAGTGTGGTCATTTGGAGGTAAGAAACCACTCTGACTTTTTGAATTGCCAGAGTTCTTGTGCTGGTTCCTTCTCATCTATGTGGGCTGATATTTTGCTAACTGAGGTATAATGTAAGTATAGTCAGTTGACTTCGTTTTTGGATATGTTCAGAGGGCTAAGGCTTTCTGCAAGGTTTTTATTATTTGCAGCTGAATTATTGTCCTTGGTTTCAAAAGTGGGTATATTAGCAAAGTACTTTTGGTGTTAAAATTTGGACTATGATCCTGTAGATGACACTTAAGCATAATGACCAGTAGGTCGGCTCTTCCTCTGCTACATGGCTCCTCTGTCTTTCTACAAAGTTGCAGCCATATTCCTTCTCAGTGCTCTGAAAGTGGGGGCTCCTCTCCCGCTCTAGTGCTGGCTGCAGATCTCAGCATGTTACCCCCAGCCTACACACTACAGCTTTGGGGCGAGCTCAGGCTGTATGTTGCCTCCCCAGCTTGCAGGCAGCAGAAGGGATCTTCACAGTGGCTGGGGCAGAAAGCCTTTCACTTGTCTTTTGGACTGTCACCCCAGAGAAACCCAGAGCCGCTACCAATCTATGCAACCAGCCCAGAGTTGAGCGGCTGTGTTGTGGGCCAAGTTAGGGGGCCCTACCTGTTGACAAGCAGGCGGGGTCGCGGATCACAGGGAAGACCCACTGACCTCTTTTCCTTAGGGCATCTGTAGCTTGCTGGAAGTGTGGATAAAGTGCTCAGGGTCTTTGTTCTTTCCCTAGTCCAAGGGCTATAAGGGAGGTACCACTGCACTGGCAGCGGCGGAGGGGCTTTCAGTTGCCTCTAGGAGCTCCACCTCTCAGGAACACAGCGCTACTACTGGAAATGTTCAGTGGAGGGGGTGGGGCGTCTGTGCTGCTGGCCCAAGCCGGGCACTTTGCTTGGTGAATAGTGGAGGGTCATGGGCTCACAGGGAAGAGAGACTGGGCTCCTCCCAGTCTGACTGGGAGGTGGTGACTGCGGCATACTGGAAGTGCAAATGAAGCCTTCAGGCTCTGTGTTCTTTCCACAGTCCAAGGGCAGCAAGGGCAGAACTGCTGCAGTGGCAGTGGCAGAGGCAGAGGGGCCGTCACTTGTTCCTGGGAGCTCCACCCCTGGGAAACCCAGAGCCACTACCAGTGGCTGTGCTCAGCCAGGGGTGGGGCAGCTGCTCTGTGGTCCCAAGCCAGTGAAAAGTTGGGTGGTATGGACTGACAGGCAAGAGAGGCTGGGCTCCTCTCCATATGATGAATCCAGAGCAGCAAAAATGGTGGTATACCTGCTACCTCTAGGAGCTACACCCCAGGGAAGTGCAGAGATGATGTTGGCCAGAGAGCCCAGATGGTGTTGTGGTGGCCACGCTAGGGTCCCAGGCCAATGGGCCTTATTCAGTGAGGTACAGTAAAGACAAAGCCTGCCATCCTTCCACAGCTCAGCCCCATAGATTTGGCCCCTATCCTGGGTGTGTGCAAGGGAGCCCGGCCTCCCCCATTGCCAAAGCTGTAGCCGCTGGTCCTGGGGTGCCTGGGGATCCAAGCCCCCTAGGACTCTGTGTGTGCCTCTGCAGCAGCTCTGCCCAGACTCTGTGTAGCTTTGTGTGTCAGACTGGAGGCCTCAGTGGTGGACGGGGGAGGAGGTAAGAGATAGCAGAGGTGATCTCCTGAGCCCAGGGTTGCAAAGGTCCATGGCAGAAATGTGGGTGCCTGGGGACTCTCACTGACTCACCATTTCCCTGCCTTAGGAGGGCTCCCTTGACCCCGTGCCACTCCCAAGTGGGCAGTTTTCCTGTTTCACTCTTCTCCATTCTCCATGGGTCATGTTGCTTCCTTGATGAATCCCAATGTGACCACCTGGATGATCCAGTTGAAGAGCTAGGGTTAACTCCCCACTCTTCCTTCTCTCCATGACAGCAGGGCACACCAGCTGCTTCTAGTCAGCCATCTTGGCCCCTCTCCTGTTACCTTGTTTTAATAAAACCTTCCTTATTCCAAAACTAGAACAATATTTTTCTATATTTTCTTTCTGAAGTTATCCTTTTAGCAAAAGTCCTTATCTGTTTAAGTTGGCTCTAGTGTATAGCATAAGACAGGAATTCAATTTTAGTTTTTTGAATGAATGCCCAGTTGTCCCAGCACTGTTTATTGAACAATTCTTCCTTTCTTTATTGATCTTTAACACCCCTGTGCCACATGTTTACTGTGGCCTTTGGGACACATTGATTTCCCCTTCTTGGTCTCCTTTGTATCACAAGAGCTAGAAACCCAGGGGCTGAATTTTCCAAACATCTTTGCCGGTAAGGTTTAAGATACAGTGCTGTCAAAGAAATGCACTTACGCAAATTTGGAAGACAGTAAGGAGGCAGAGACAATTCACTCCCAGCAATAATTGCAGAGGAAATACAGACCTGGGTAGGTGTGAGATTTTACAGGTATGGTAGTCACAGTCTTGGGGCTGCAGTTTGGGGATGCTGTGACCTCACCAGGCGTGTCCTACAGTTTGCTGACCTATGAGTAGCCTCTTTGGATGGCTGTGGCAGTGGATCATACAGCTAACGGCACCTTCTTTTCCCATATCTTTGCCCTTCCAGACCTTCAATAATTTGTGCATATCTTCCTGTTTTAAATCCGTCCTACTTAAAATACTGAGTGATTTCTGGTTTCTTCATTGCACCTAAAAAATAGACCACTTCTGTCAAAGATCATAATTTCATTTATGAACAGGTCTATCCCTGGGTTTTCTATTATGTATCATTGGTTGCTTTGACTGTCCCTGAGGCCATACAGAGCTTTAGTTATGGCTTTAAATAAACCTTGGAATCAGTAAGGTAAGTCTACTTAGGGCACATGTTATGGTTTGAATATGATTTGTCCCCATCAAAACTCATGTTGAAATCAACTCATGTTCATCCCCAGTGTGGCAGTGTTGGGAGGTAGAGCCTAATGGGAACTGTTCTGGTCATAGGGGTGGATCCCTCATAAATGACCTCGTGTCTTCTAGCAGTAATGAGTTCTCACTCTCAAGACTAGATTAGCTGTCTCGGAAATGTATCAGTTCCTGCTTGCCAAGAAGATGCTGGGGCCATGCCCCTTGAACTTCCCAGCCTGCATAACTAAGAGATAAATAAACTCCTTTCCTTTATAAATTACCCACTCTGGGGTATGCTGTCATAGCAGCCAGTGACCCTATTCTTCTTCTTAAATACTTTGGTTGTTCTGAGCTCTTTGCTATTCTATACCTACCTCAGAGTCACCTTGTCAAATTCATTTAAAAACAGTTATAATTTTTATTACATTTGCATCATATCAATTGATCCATTTTTTGAAAATTAACATGAGTTCACATTTTAGAAGAATCATTTCAGTAACGGTGAGTGCATTCGGTTTGGTGAGGTCAAATTGAAGGATAAAAATACTAAGTAGAATGTCGTACATGCTATTAGGTGAAATAAGTCAATGAGAATGAAGAGATTTATGCTCTGTTTATGAGATAAAACGATATAAAGATATACTGACTAAAAGGGAAAAATTAGGGATATAACACCTTCTGGGCCCCAGTGTGCTATGCCTTAACATAAATACCAAAGCAGTCTGCGTAGGGCCAAGTGTAATGAGACTAGTTTAGGACATGTTGAGTTCTGGTGACTAAGAGATCGCCAAGTGAATACAAGTGTGAAATTCTCAGAAAGGAATGAGCTGTATTTGTAGAGTTAATAGTCATGCAAATATAAGTGATTGTAGAAGCCAGTGTAGAAAAATGTACCCACCCTTGGGAAGAAACTAGGAGAACCCTCATTTTATTTTATATATATATTTTTAAATATGTGGAAACCATTACATTTTTAAAATTTTAGATTCGGGGGTACATGTGCAGGTTTATTATGTGGATATATTGAGTGATGCTGAGGTCTGGGCTTGTAATGATCCCATTGCCCAAGTATTGAACATACTACCTGATAGGTAGTTTTTCAGCCCTTGTTTCTTTCCCTCCCCCCCCACTTTTGGAGTCCACAATGTCTGTTGTTCCTATCTTTGTGTCCATGTGTATCCAGTGTTTAGCTTCCACTTACAAGTAAGAACATGCCTTATTTGGCTTTTTTTCTATGTTAGTCCACTTAACATAATGGCATCCAGCTGCATCCATGTTGCTGCAAAGGACATGATTTTATTCTTTTTAATGACTACATAGCATTCTATGGTGTATATGTACCACATTTTCTTTATCCAGTCCACCATTGATGGCCACCTGGGTTGATTCCATGTCTTTGCTATTTTGAATAGTGTTGTGATAAACATGTGAGTACAGGTATCTTTTTGGTAAAACGATCTATTTTCCTTTGGGTATATACCTAGTAATGGAATTGTTGGGTTGAATGGTAATTCTATTTTTAGTTCTTTGAGAAATCTCTAAACTGTTTTCCACAGGGGCTGAACTTTGATAATTTGCATTACTGCCACAGTTTATAAGGATTATCTTTTCTTCTCAACCTCACCAATATCTGGTATTTTTCATTTATTTATTTATTTTGAGATGGAGTCTCGCTCTGTCACCCAGACTGGAGTGCAGTGGCACCGTATTGGTTCACTGCAACCTCTGCCTCCTGGCTTCAAGCGATTCTTTTGCCTCAGCATCCTGAGTAGCTGGGACTACAGGCACATGCCACCATACCTGGCTAATTTTTGTATTTTTAGTAGAGACAGGGTTTCACCATATTGGCCAGGCTGGTCTCGAACTCCTGACCGCATGATCCACCCACCTCGGCCTCCCAAAGTGCTAGGATTACAGGTGTGAGCCACTGTGCCTGGCCTTTTATTTTTAAATTTTTTAATAATAGCCATTCTGACTGGTGGTATCTCATTGTGGTTATGATTTGCATCTTTCTCATGATTAGTGATGTTGAACATTTTTTATATGTTTGTTGGCTGCTGTATGTCTTCTTTTGAGAAGTGCCTATGTCCTTTGCCCATTTTTTAATGGGATTTTTGTTTTTCTCTTGTTGATTTAAGTTCCTCATAGACTCTGGATATTAATCTGTTGTTGCATCCATAGTTTGCAAATATTTTGTCCCATTCTGTAGGTTGTGTTTACTCTGTTCACAGTTTCTTTTGCTGTGCAGAAACTCTTTAATTTCATTAAGTCCTGTTCGTTTATTTTTTATTGTGTGGCATTTGCTTTGGGGATCTTCATCATACAATTTTTGCCTAGGCCAGTGTCTAGAAGAGTATTTCTTGGTTGTCTTCTAGGATTTTTTATAGTTTCAGGTCTTACATTTAAGTCTTTAATTCATCTTGAGTTAATGTTTGTACATGGTAAGAAGTAGCAGTCCAATATTTCTTTCTTCCCCATGTGGTTAGCCATGTTGGTGTGCTGCACCCATTAATTCATCATTTACATTAGGTATATCTCCTAATGCTATCCCTCCCCACTCCCCTGAACCCAGGATAGGCCCCGGTTATGTGATGTTCCCCACCCTGTGTCCAGGTGTTCTCATTGCTGAGTTCCCACCTATGAGTGAGAACATTCGGTGTTTGGTTTTCTGTCCTTGTGATAGTCTGCTCAGAATGATGGTTTCCAGCTTCATCCATGTCCCTATAAAGGACATGAACTCATCATTTTTTATGGCTGCATAGTATTCCATGGTATATATGTGCCACATTTTCTTAATCCAGTCTATCACTGATGGACATTTGGGTTGGTTCCAAGTCTTTGCTATTGTGAATACTGCCTCAATAAACATATGTGTGCATGTGTCTTTATAGCAGCATGATTTGTAATCCTTTGGGTATATACCCAGTAATGGAATGGCTGGGTCAAATGTTATTTCTAGTCCTAGATCCCTGAGGAATTGCCACATCGTCTTCCACAATGGTTGAACTAGTTTACAGTCCCACCAACAGTGTAAAAGTGTTCCTATTTCTCCACATCCTCTCCAGCACCTGTTGCTTCCTGACTTTTTAATGATCTCCATTCTAACTAGTGTGAGATGGTATCTCATTGTGGTTTTGATTTGCATTTCTCTGATGACCACTGATGCTCAGCTTTTTTTCATATGTCTGTTGGCTGCATAAATGCCATCTTTTGAGAAGTGTCTGGAGAACCCTCATTTTAAAGAGATCACAAGAAAAGGAGCCAGTGAGAGATACTGAGAGAGTGTCCAGAGACAGAGCAGAAAATCCAGCTAAGAAAACCTTTGTGAAAGTCAAAAAAGCACTTTTAAAAAGGAGGAAATTGTTATCAGTGTTAAACAATTCAAGAAAAAAATATATATCCACTCTATTTAGTAATATACAGGTAATTGTTGGAAATAATTTCATTGCTTTTTGGGGGACAGAAGGCAAAGTATTATCAGTTGAGCAGTAAATGGCAAATGAGGAAGGAAGATAGTATAAGTATAGACAAGTCTTCTCAAGAAGTTTGGCTGCAAAGAGAAAGAGATACAGAACAGTAGCTAAAGGGTGATGGGGCATCAGAGGAGATTTTTCTAAAAACATGTTTGTATGTAGAAGGGATCAAACAAAACATAGAGAAAGGAAAATGGATGGCTAATGGTCCAAGGTCTCTGTCAAGTCAGGAGACAAACTTCAATGCAAGTAGTTGGATGGATGGATTAGACTTTGGCAGCAAGAGGGACAATCTTTTATGAAAAACAGAAAAGACTATGAAATCCTTGGTCCTGATGGAAATACATTCTGTAAGTGGTTTGAGGTTGTAGGCATGAGGAAGTTATTATTTTTGTTTGTTTGTTTTCTGGTGAATTTGAAGGCATGATCATATGCTGAGAGTAAGAGAGGATATGGCAGAGGAAGGGATTTGAAGAGAGTGTTAGTCAAAGTTGAGAATAGCTATTGAGATAAAAAAGAGAAGCAGCTGACTAGCTGCACGGAGAACGATTCCAGGCAGCACTGAGAGTCTGCCTAATGTGGAAGGGTTTGTCCAAACTGCTGAATGATTTTCCCCAGTAGATCACTGAAATTTGAGGCAGCATGTTTCAGTTTGTCCCAAAACTTGTATACACGGTTTTCACCATGGTGACATTGGATATATGCCATGAAATCTTACTTGACTTTCATTGCAAACTGGTATGGACTGAGTGGCAGATAGATAAGATTGACACAGTTAGACCCGTAGGAAGAAACAGAAGAAAAATTGAACCATAGTATGTGGCAGGCTAAAAAGACAAAAGAATGAATAAGAAAATAGTCTTTAACTTTGGCTGCTTTGGGGCTATTCCAAAAGATATTGATATGTGGCTAGGAGCAACAATTATTCTCTAAATAGGGGTAAGAAATGAGATAGCATTCCACTACTAATGACAACTGAAAAACATGTGGGAAAGCCACCATTCAAAGATGAATTTGTACAGGATGGTGATTAACCAACTCCAGCCAACAGATCAGATATCTTGTTCTTAAAGAAACTTAATAAAACTGTAGGACATATTGATTTTGCTCTTGCTCTAGGCAGAAATATGCCAAGGATTTCCACCAAGAAAATAAATAATCTTGAGCTTTCCTAAAAAAGCAAATGTGGAGTTACAGAGTCTCAAAATGAATCCAGGGATAGGGTTAGTTCAGCACGCAGCTAATATTATAAAGATTCATTACCAAGTGCTGTGTTAACAAAGATGAAACACCTATCATATGACCTGGAGATTTTTTTCCCATAAAATATACACAGGAGAAATGGAGACAGAAGAGCAAGTAATAACTTGATGAACTGATAAGCCATCTGTGAAGTAGAAATCCATCAGGTGCCCCATGAGAGGCAGTTCTGGAGAGTTCCAGGGAAATGGTTTGATAAGTTGTTAATCACTGAGACTCCAACAGCACAGCTGTTACTTGAAAATGTGAGGGGTTGGGGCAGAATGTTCCAGAGGGGAGCTTACCTTGTTCCCTTGGATGTGAGGTCAACAGGCATCTACCACAGTGTCTCGTGAAACAGCATTGGCTGAACTGGTCACCAATCACACACACCGCAAATTAAAAATGGTTTCTTAACTAAAACAGATGATGAAATGTCTACAAGAATGCTTCTCTATTCAATATATCAGGGGTACAAGTGAGCTGCAATCTACAGTGGAAATTGAGAAAAAAGTTGATGGTAGGAGAAAGGTAACTCAGGAAAGAAAAAGAAAGAGCAGAAATCCCTCTGTCCATCCCTCTCATCTTTTCTTCTACTTTTTTGTAGAGAACTTCACTGCTTTCCCATGTGCCACTGTCCAGGTGGGAGCTAGATTGAAATAACATTTCCAGAAATTCTTGCCAACTTTCATCTGCTCCTCCTAAAAGGAGGAGGGGTGATTTATCTACCTTGCAGATATGCTACTTTTAGCATATCTGGAAATAGAATAGCATATCTTTAATCTGATTACAGGCTATGGAAAACTTCTATAGCAAATGTCATGTTTAATAGGAATTTAATAGGAGTTTAACGGTGACATATTAAAAGGTTTCACTTTGCCTAAGCCCAAGAACAAAACAAGGATATCAGTTATTACTGACTGTTTAAATTATACTGGAGGTCCTAAGTAGTACCATAGAAAATACAAATAAATAAAATATATAAATATAAATAAAATATCTTGGAAAGTAAGAAAAGAAATCAACTGTTCTTATTCACAGATGATATAATTATGAGCACTGAAAAATTCTTAAGCTACAATTAACAAATTAATAAATAAATCTAACAATGTTTCTGGATATAAACTCAGTATTTTAAATCAATAAAATATATATATACAATAGTGCACATAATTAGGAAGTAATTTTTTAATCAGAGATTTTACAATAGCATAAGAAATCTTCAAATGTCTAGGAATAAATTAAAAAGATATAAAACCTCTACACAAAAAAAACAAAAGACATAGAAAGAGTAATTTAAGAATAGCTAAATACATGGAGGGATATGTCTCATTTATGGACTGGAGTATTTATGATTCTAAAGCTTCCTTTTTCTGATTCAGTACAATTCCAAATAAAATTCCAGCTTTTCTGTGGAAATGTCAAGGGCCAAGAACAAGAAAAACTATCTTGAAGAAGAATAACAAAATAAGAGCTTTTATAGCACCGGATATTAAGATATAATAAAGTTTCAGTAGTTAAGGGAGCATTGTTTTGTCATCTGAATAGACAATTAGAAACCAGTGAAACAGAGTAGAAAATTCATAATTATACTCATATTTACATGGTCTCCTGAAATTTGATAAAAGTTCCACTACAATAGGGAAAGGATGACCTTTTCAATAAACAGCTCCAGGTCAATTGAGCATCCATATGGGGGAAAAAAGTGCATTTTCACCCCACTATACATCATATACAAAAATTCATTTCAGATAGATTATAACCTCTATTTGAAAGATAAAACAAAAATAATTCTAGAAGAATATATAGAATATATTCATGACCTTGGAACAAGCAAAGATTGATTAAACAAGACACAAAGAAAATACTATTTATAATAATAGACACTGAGTAATTGGACTGAATTGAAAACCATGTGGCAGTAATTACTAAAGCTGAATATTTGCATATTCTATAAACTCTAAATTCTACTTCTAGAGGTATACCCAAAAGCATGTGCATATATGTGCACCAAAGACTTGCACAAATTATCTTACAAGAATGTTTCATCATAGACCCATAGTGGAAACAACTTAAAGCTTTATAGATAATAGAATATATAAGTTGTGGTATATTCCTACAATGGAATATTGTAGAACAATGATGAACATCAGACTACTGCTACATGCTGTGACTTGGGTGAATAACTTTGAGAAAAAGAAGCCCAACACAAGAGATAAATATGATTCCATTTTTATAAAACTCTAAAAACATGTTAAACTAATTTATTGAGATAGAAGATATTAGAATAGTAGCTAATTTGTAGGAGCTATAATTACTATGCATTGACATGAGGGAGGCTGTGAAGGAGTTTGTGTTCTATTTCTTGATCATAGGTATCTTCAATCTGTAAGGCTAATACTTTATAATATTTTATTTATACTTCAGAAAAATAATATGCAAAATAACACGAATGCAAACTGGATTTTCACTCCCTAAGACTTCAATGCATTTTCATACTTAAGATGAAGAATGAATACACTACTCTTGCTCTTATAGAATATATTAAAGAAAATTTGAAAAATCAATCTAATGAGTTGCTGATTGGTATAGCGGGGTGTAACAAAAACAGCATGAACATATCTCAGTTCAAGCACTTGCATTTACATGTGGCAGCTTTGTGACCTTGTTAACCTTGGTTTCTTTATCTATAAAGCAATGGCAATAGTATTCCTCTTCCCCTACTTTGATATCCTCACTTACTCAACCTGGAAAACATTTTTCTTTTCACATTTTACTCTAAATTCTTGCTTCTTGGTAAACCTTTTTCTGTTCCTCATACTGACTTTAATAATCCTTCCCTGCTTCTCTATCTACACTTTCAACATACATACTGCTTTGTTCTGAGTGTTGGTGCCCTCCCAGAACTCCTGTGCTAGAACTTAATCTCCAGTGTGATAGTACTAAGAAGTGGGGCCTTTGGGAGGTGATTAGGTCCTGAGGGCTCTGTCCTCCTGAATGGAATTAGTGTCCTTATAAAAAGGATTGAACATAAAACCAAACACCATATGTCTCACTCATAAGTTGGAGTTGAACAATGAGAACACGTGGACACAGGGAGGGGAACATCACATACTGGGGCCTGTTGTGGGGGGTGGATGGCTAGGGGAGGGATAGCATTAGGAGAAATACCTAATGTAAATGATGGGTTGATGGGTGCAGCAAACCACCATGGCACTTGTATGCCTATGTAACAAACCTGTATGTTCTGCATATGTATCCCAGAACTTAAAGTGTGTGTATATATATACATATATATATATGTATATATGATTGAAACAGCTTGCTTGTCTCTTCCTTGTCTTCTGCCATGTAGAGACAAGGTCTTCCCTCTCTTCCTGTTCCTCCCAGTAGCAAAGCTAAGGCCCACCTTGGAAACAGAGAGGAAGCCCTCACCAGACACTTAATCTGCTGGCACCTTGGTCTTAGACTTCCCAGCATCCAGAACTGTGAAAATAAATTTCTATTGTTTATAAATGACACAGTCTAAGGTATTTTGTTACAGCAGCATAAACAGACTGAGTCACTTACATTATAGTACAGATGCTCCTCAACTTACAATGGGATTACATCCTGATAAACCCATTGCAAGTTGAAAATGTCATGTCAAAATGCATTTAATCCACCTAACCTACTGAACATCAGAGCTTATCCTAGCTTACTTTAAATGTGCCCAAAACACCTACATTGGCTTACAGTTGGGCAAAATCATCTAACGTAAAGCCTATTTTATGAGAAAAATGTTAAATATCTCTTATAATTTACTGAATACTATACTGAAAGCGAAAGACAAAATGGTTGTATGAGTACTCAAAGTAGTTTCTACTGAATGAGTATCGCTTTTGCACCATCATAAAGTCAAAAAATCTTAAGTCAAACTATCATAAGTCAGAGACCATCTATATTAGATTTTGTTATCTCCCACTAGAAGAGAACTTCTAGAAGCTTCTAGAACACAGGACTGATGTTTTTTATACCTGGAACCGAGCCCAATGCCTGACACATCAGTGCTCAATAAATATATGCATGAATAAATAAACGAGTGAATGAAAGTCAGCCTTACCTAACCGAGAGACTGTAACAATCCTGTGGGTTCATATGCATGAAAGGGAAATGCTACACAGATGTAAATGATTGCAGGATGATGCACAGGAATAAGCCACAGAATAATTTCCAGTTTATCTTCTTCACTCATGAAGGAATACAGAACACACTAGTTGATTTTTGAAGAGTCATGATAACTGAAGAGCTTAAAAAATATTCACAGAACCTTCACTGAAACTCACAAACCCTGAAAAGACAGACAACTGACAACCAAAATAGGAATCTAGTCAGAAGTGACAATAAAACACTTGTCATGGAGACAGAGGCAATGTTTAAAACAAGCAGCCCTCAGGATTGAAATGCATTCTCCCTGTCTACTCCAAAACTCAGTGGATGGGTAAATAATGTGAAAGGAAATCAGTATGTCCTACTACTATAAATGAGGCAATTAGACTATCTGTTGCACACACATTTATGAATAGTGGTGCTGGCAAGCCTCTTCAAAAAGATGCATCTGCTTCTTTCGTGCAGAAATATATAATCAAACTCTCCCCTCTTTTAATAGATCATGGCCTACCTTTTTGAGTTTGTGTTATACAAGCTAATTTTCACTCTTTATTTTACTAAAATAAAAACTCTAGTCAAACGACAACACATCAATATCACCATTGATGTCAACATTATGTTTTTCCTCAGGAACATTTAACATTGCTTCTCCCAACCAAGCACAACAGAAAATGTATAAGGAAGCAGCTTGACTGACTCTAGGGATTGGGTTTGGGCTGTAGAACACTTCACCTCGAAGTCAGCTGTTCAAATCCAGCCTCGAGTGAAGAGGATAAAAATATTTTCAGGTGTGGGCTTAAATCAAGTTAAAGCCTTGATTCAGCTCCCTGAGGCAAAGGATCAGCAATATATTTTAGCATCTTATTCACAGCCCTACAGCAAGAAAAAGGTCTGCAGACACCCAGAGACTGAACTAGCCCTTTATCCAACATCCAGCTGCATTCTGTGGGCCCTATCCAGTGTCCTATCAGGCCCCTCCCCTGAGGTAACAGGAAGATTTTCACTTCACATCTCTTACTGACACCTAAAGTGTTACCTCCCACCTTCTTTAAAAAGAAAAAGCTATTCAATGCTTTCCTTCTCAAACAAGATGATTCAGAAAGAACAAGAAGAAAAACAAGAAAATTAAATATGGAATTACAAACTTTCCTGTACATAGCTCTGAATACACAGTAATTTCCCTGATAAACTTTAAGATTTGGCCCAGGGAAAATATTCACTCCATTATGAATGTAATGGAGTTCCTATAAATATGATACACAACCTACTAACTTGCATATCAAATTAGATGCTGGAGACATTACTGAATCAGAAACACCTGTTCCTGAATTTCTGTAAATACATAAGCTACTGAATCAAAATGATCACCAGTAGTAGTAAATCATATCAAAATCAAGCCAGATACACCTTATGGGTGAACAGATACATCACCAGACAAATTAAAATATTGATATATTGCCACTGCTAAAATTTTCCAAACACAATTACACAGAGCCTTACATTTTCAATATCACCTCATTCAATTCCTGATTTTATTTGGTTCTAAGATGGTCTTATCACTTGACCAAAGTGAAACAAAGACACAGTAGTCAGGCTTTGAAAGAAAGGCAGCAGCCCCAGTCAGGGACTTATAGATAAAACTGCCATCTCCCTGGGACAGAGCACCTGGGGGAAGGGGCAGCTGTGGGTACAGCTTCAGCAGACTTAAACGTTCCTGCCTGCCAGCACTGAAGAGAGCAGCAGATCTCCCAGCACAGCGCTCGAGCTCTGCTAAGGGACAGACTGCCTCCTCAAGTGGGTCCCTGGCCCCTGTGCCTCCTGAAGGGGAGACACCTTCCAGCAGGGGTCGACAGACACCTCATACAAGAATGCTCTGGCTGACATCTGGCGGGTGCCCCTCTGGGATGAAGCTTCCAGAGGAAGGAACAGGCAGCAATCTTTGCTGTTCTGCAGCCTCCGCTGGTGATACCCAGGCAAACAAGGTCTGGAGTGGATCTCCAGCAAACTGTAGCAGACCTGCAGAAGAAGGGCCTGAATGTTAGAAGGAAAACTAACAAATGAAAAGCAATAGCATCAACCTCAACAAAAAGGGCAACCACTCAAAAACCCCGTCCGAAGGTCACCAACATCAAATACCAAAGATATCAGGGGAACCCGCCCCCAATATTTCAACGTAGGTTCTATTTTCTGTTAGTGTCGGCCAGCTGAGATATAAAGAGAAAGAGTACAAAGAGAGGAATTTTACAGCTGGGCCTCCGGGGATGACATCACATATCGGTAGGACCGCGACGCCCAGGCTGTGGTTTGATCAAAGGTTTGTTCTTTGACAAACCTGACAAAAACAAGCAATAGGGAAAGGACTCCCTACTTAATAAATGGTGCTGGGAAAACTGGCTAAGCATATGCAGAAAACTGAAACTGGACCCCTTCCTTACACCTTATACAAAAATTAACTCAAGATGGATTCAAGACTTAAATGTAAGACCTCAAGCAATAAAAACCCTAGAAGAAAACCTAGGTAATACCATTCAGGACACAGGCATGGGCAAGGACTTCATGACTAAAACATCAAAAGCAATTGCAACAAAAGCCAAAATTGACAAATGGAATCTAATTAAACTAAAGAGCTTCTGCACAGCAAAAGAAACTATCATCAGAGTGGACAGGCAACCTACAGAATGGGAGAAAATTTTTGCAATCTAGCCATCTGACAAAAGGCTAACATCAGAATCTACAAGGAACTTAAATAAATTTACAAGAAAAAAAACAAACCACCCCATTAAAAAGTGGGTGAGGGATATGAACAGATACTTCTCAAAAGAAGACATTTATGCAGCCAACAAAGATAGGAAAAAAGCTCATCCTCACTGGTCATTAGAGAAATGCAAATCAAAACCAGAATGAGATACTATCTCATGCCAGTTAGAATGGCAATCATTAAAAAGTCAGGAAATAACAGATGCTGGAGAGGATGTGGAGAATTAGGAATGCTTTTACACTGTTGGTAGGAGGGTAAATTAGTTGAACCATTGTGCAAGACAGTGTGGTGATTCCTCAAGGATCTAGAACTAGAAATACCATTTGACCCAGCAATCCCATTACTGGGTACATACCTGAAGGAATATAAATCATTCTATTATAAAGACGCATGTATGTTTATTGCAGCACTATTCATAATAGCAAAGACTTGGAACCAACCCAAATGCCCATCAATAATAGACTGGATAGAGAAAATGTGGCACATATACATGATGGAATACTATGCAGCCATAAAAAAGAATGATATTCTTCAAGGATCTAGAGCCAGAAATACCATTTGACCCAGTAATCTCATTACTGGGTATATACCTAAAGGATTATAAATCATTCTACTATAAAGACACATGCACATGTATGTTTATTACAGCACTATTCACAATAGCAAAGACTTGGAACCAACCTAAATGCCTTTGCAGTGACATGGGTGAAGCTGGAAACCATCATTCTTAGCAAACTAACATAGGAATAGAAAACCAAACACCACACGTTCTCACCCGTAAGTGGGAGTTGAACCAATGAGAACATATGGGCACAAGGTAGGGAACATCACACACTGAGGCCTGTCAGGGAGTCGGGGGCAAGGGGAGGGATAGCATTAGGGGAAATACTTAATGTAGATGATGGGTTGATGGTTGAAGCAAACCACCATGGCACATGTATATCTATGTAAGAAACCTGCATGTTCTGCACATGTATCCCAGAACTTAAGTATAATTTAAAAAAAAAAAAAGATCAAAACAAACAAAATTTTATTTATTGTAAATTAGCTCTATAAGGTCTTCTTTAGTAAGAGATATTCAAATACCATGTTTATATATATTATATTTTTATTTTTAAAGAGTTATTAGTACATATTAATTGCCAACTGATTCCTATAAATATTTTACTTTCTATTTGAAATCTACCTTTATTACAGACTTAAGGCTACAAATTAAAATATGCTGGACTCCAAGAATGCCACTTAGTCACAATCTAAACAAAAACATTAATATGCCACTCTAAAAGTTTCTTTCAAGAGAAACTAGACTAGCATAAGAGTATCAGAATTCTTTCTACATTCTTGGAAGTTCCTAAGTGTTGCTCCAAGACTATACAGCTGACCCGTGAACACTGTGGGGGCTAAGTGTGCCTACTCCCCACATATTCAAAAATCTGAGTAAAAATTTTGACTCCCCAAAAACTGAACTACTAATAGCCTGCTGTTGACGAGAAGTGTTACCAAGAACATACAGTTGATTAGCATGTATTTTTATGTTATATGTATTATATACTGTGTTATTACAACTATGTAAGCTAGAGAAAGAAAATGTTATTAAGAAAATCATAAGAAACAGAAAATATATTTACTATTCATTAAGTGAAAGTGGATCATCATAAAGGTCTTTACATCTGTTTACATTTCTCTCAATTGTAAATAATGCCTGTATAGTCTTTGTTTGTGTACCTAAGTTTTAATAAATTTTAAAATTTTATCATATATTCCTGTATATTTTATAGCACTAAATGATAAGACAGACTAGTATCTACATATACTTGATGGATTCATGGCACATTAAACCTTTCCTTCGTTTTTTTCAGTATTTCTAGGCTGCAGTTCATCTGTGAATTTTTTCAGATTATTGCAAATCTCCAAAACATGTTCTAATATATTTATTGAGAAAAATCTGCATATAGGAGGACTCTCACAGTTCAAACTTGTGTTGCTCAAGGATCAACTGCATTTGTATTTTGTTTTCTACATGCAAAGGGTGTTCACAAAGTTATTAGGGATAGGGAAAAGGACTAGCCCACTTGATTCTCCTCATGCACAGGAGAATCTGTGCATTCTGTGAGGAATAACTTTTCTGGATATTCCAAATTAAAACTCACTTCACTAAGGGCATATGAGGAAAGTTGGTAGGCATTCCCAGTTTTAAAAGACAATTCTTTCTTACAGACAATAACAAAAGATCATTAGAGAGTTGTCTAGGATAGAGATAAGCAAATGTTCTTGCTTGGTTAGACCCAGTGTGACAGTTAATTTTATGTGTCAACTTGCCTGGGCCGTGGTGCCCAGATATTTGTTCAAACATTATTCTGTATGTTTCTGTGAAGGTATGTTTGGATGAGATTAACCCTTAAACTGCTGGACTTTGAGTAAAGCAGACTACCCTCTATAATGTGGGTATACTTCATCAATCAGTTGAAGGCCTGAATAGAACAAAAAGGATGACCTCTCTGGAGCAACAGGGAGTTCTGCGGCAGACAGCCTATGGACTAGAACTACATCATCAGTTCTTCCTGAGTCTGCTGCCTGCTGGCTCACCCTGCAGATTTTGGACTTGACAGCCTCCATAATTGTGCAAGCCAATTCCTTAAAATAAATCTCTCTCTATAAACATCCTATCAGTTCTGTTTCTCTGGAGAACCCTGACTAACATACCCAGGTTCCAATCCCAACTTGGCCATATGCTTGTTGTCTGGTGTTGGGTGAGTTACTTAAGTCAGCTGAGCCAAGATCCCCTCATTTGTAAATTGGGGAAAGTAATGTGCCTGTGTCCAAGGGGTGCTGTGAAGATTAAATGTGATTGTGCACCTGTAGTATTTAGTATAGTTTATAACAGGAGTTGGCACACTTTTTCTGCAAAGGGACAGATAGTAAATATTTGAGATGTTGCAAGCCAAGATGCAATGTCCTCAACTCTTGAACAACTGTTCTCATGGAAATCTTTTTTTTTTTTTTTTTTTTTTTTTTTTGCATTTAAAAATGCAGAAGCCATTCTGAGTCCATGGGTCATGGAAAAATAGACAGCAAGTTGGGTTTGACCTACTGACCATAGTTTGCCAACCCCTTGTTTACAATATGTATTAAACATGTATTAAATACTGACTTCTTGCTACCCTTAAATGTCAAAATTATGAAATAAATTGCATTTGTCTCCTGGGCCCAGAATGCCCTTTCTATAGTTCTTTGCCCTCTTAATGACACCTTTTCTCTGTTTCTTTTGAAGGGGCCTAATAACCATGTATTCTCCTTCTTTATATTATTTTTGAGATCTGAGAAGAAGCAGATGTTTTTTAGGATTCCTCTGTTACTTTTTTTTCCTAGGGAAATGTTGTCATATTTTGTCCAAATTCAGTAAAGTGGTGACAGAAGAGTCACATGGTATGCCTTCTGTTCACTCTGGAATAAGCAGACACACTCATCCTCTATTTGGTGGAAACTTTTCAATGACTAACTTCTATTCCTGACAAAAGACAGTTACCACAGGCACCCTACCTGGGAACCCAGGTTAGATAAAGCATAGGAAAAGTTTGGATGAAAAAAGCTTACCCACTCCCCACTCTCATCCCCTGGAGCATTTGCAGAGTTTCACTAAGTATCTCTAGTATCAGTTTCAGAAGTAAATGTTGAATTACCTATCAACGTTTCAGCTATACAACATCTGATATTTGGACACAGACTGAAACCTAAAAGAAGTCCCATTCCCTCCCACCCGCCGTGTTCTTCCCATTGATATTTCTTTTTTTTCCCATTGATATTTCATTTCTCCTGAGAGTACACAGCCTTTTTCAAATTTTTTTTATTGTGAAAAACTTTAAAGATACAAAATGTTCAAAGAATGGTAAAACAAATACAAATATAGCAGCCATCTAGATTCAGCAAAACTGCTAACATGTGGCCCTATTTTCTTTATCTATTCAGAACATAGTCTCAGCGAAGGGCAGTCTGAAGCATCCTAGAGTATGCCATCGTGAAAGCAGAAAAGGACTCACAATTGGACCAGTTATGTAAAAAACGTTGTCTAGGTAAAGTCATCTGCACAGAGACAGAGTTCTCAGTCTTCAGATCCACAGATGCACACACAGGATTGAACCTGATCACATCAATGTTTCTGGAGACAAAAGAAGTTACACAGTTATCAAAATAATCTTGTGAACTATATACTTAAGACAAAAATGGTGGGATAAAAAATTTACATTATCCTGTATAGTCAAGAAGAATCTTATAATGAATAAGAAGTAGTTCTTCTTTGCCAGTTAATGGAGCAATATTTCAACTGGAGCTCAGGGCAGTGAGGAAGTGAATTTTTCTTAGCATAAGTCAAGGGAATAGGGTTGCAAAGATTAAACTTATGTTAATGGGAGAAATATGAATCACTCAACAAACCTTAGACAAAGTTTTGGGATAAGTTCAGTTGTGGAGACAAGAACTGAGTAAGTGTTTGCTTTTGATACGTTATGGGGAAAATCAGCTGCAATCGAAAGTAGAAGTTCATACTATTTCACACACAAACACACCACCACTGTCATTATCACCCCTTGATTCCTGGCACTCCAGCTCACACATCCTCCTCCCCAGGAGGCCAGCTTACATAGACACAAAGACACACATTACTCACTGCTACATAGCAGGACTTAGGAAGCAATTCTGTTCCTTATTTTGTATAGCTGCTGAGTAATAACCGTTGAATATCTCCTGTGGTCCAGGAGACAAAGAGTGAGATGCTACCAAAGCATCTACTTCTCTCATAGGGCCAACCTGAACACACTGATGCAACTAGAGAGATGATAGGGTGAATACTCAAGACTTTCTCTGTCCCGGAGTGTAGCTAGAGACACTCCCTGTTCAATAACGATTTTACTACATGGGCTACAACTTACCTTTGAACAAACAATTTATAGAATTGATTTCTCTCTCTCTCTCTCTCTCTCTCTTTCACACATACATACACACACACACACACACACACACACACACATTAAGTCCATCACTAACTTTCTTTTTTGCTGATTCTCCTTGTAGCAGTTATTCAAAACTTCAGACACTTCATAGCAGCATCCCAAGAAACAGGATCAGTTCAGGAAAGTTGAACCCCTGTCCCAATGTGGAAGATTACCCTGATTCACATTTTTTAATTCCCTCACTTACTGAGCCAGTCAGCCAGTGTTTATTCAGCACCCAGCATGTGCTAGGCACTCTGCCAGATGCCACAGTTATAAAGAACAAGCTGCTGCCCAAGGATTATGCAATCTCTTGAACAGTTTGACAGAAAACAAAAAATAACCTGTCAACTTAGTTACCCCTGAGGAAGACCAAGCTACACAACTCAATTCAATAAATCAGAAAGAGATGGTAATTATACAGAAGTTTTTTTTCAAAGGCAACTATCATTTATTTTGTGCTAACTTGATGTCAGGAATCATAGACACAATTCTGGTTTACCTTTTATAGATGTGTTTTAGTAGGTGTCTTTAGGCTTATTCAAAAACCACTTTGTGTTTGCCTCTGTTTTTATTTATTTTATCCCACCTTAACACGTGTGATTTTGGGGTATTTCATGTTTCATTTTAGTCTGCTTGAAACCACTTATAGAATAGGCAGGGTATAAATAAATAAATCCAGGCACTGCCAAACTTACACAAATGTTCAATTCCCAGAAGGCCTTACACAACTTGAATTTTTCATAAACCAAAAAAAGAGCTTTCCTACTTCTTTAATATTTTAACATTCTATTCTAAATAGGCTTTCTTAGGCTAAGGAAATGTCCTTGCATTTTGACTACACTTGATCCTTTCCCTGTCACTATTAAAATGGGAACATAGAGGGAAAGTAATAACCCAGATAACACTGTGGTAACACAAGCAAATTCAAGGAGAATGAGCACTGAAGCTGAAACTGCAGGAGACTTGAAGCAAAGGCCAAACAAGCTTCTGCCAACTTTGTGCACCCACTTTAAGATATTCTTCATCCTTGTGTTTCCAATCACACACCAAAATTTTCGTCATCTCTAAAATGCCATTATGTGCTTTACAATAGCACAGGGAGGTGGTGGCATAAGAAACTCTCAGATTCCTGCCATAGGTGACCTCATTTTATGTATCCATGACTTGGACTCACCCAGAGATTACTCTAAATGCCTTTAGTAGACACTGCAAAGAGCTCCTCGGGCAAGGACTGTGTCTTATACACAGTGCAGCCTTCCAAAACCTAGCATAGCATCTGGCCTACGGTCAATACTTGATCAATGCTCAGGTTTAAGAAACTATGCAGGATACAGGTGACAGCTCATTCAATCAGAAGTCTCCTCATATTGTTGATAGACCCTCTGCTGTTTCTGGGTTTTCCTTGGAGCTGTTGTTTTGATCCTTAATGACTACAACCAATTCAGGGAAATATGAGGGCATAAGAAATTTGTGTTCAACATTCAATAGTAGGTAAATAGGTTTTATTCCTCAGAAATATTTTACTGAAAATGTTTGCCTGAAAGTACATTTTCTTAGACTGGAAAGATTCTAACTTCTCTGAGCAAGTTCCAGAAATGCTGCAAAGATGATGAAGTTATCATAAATTGGTTCCAGATGTCACCCTTTCTGTAGAAGTTATTAATACCAGGATAAGCTTGGATGGGAAAGAAGGGGTATGGGGTAAGGATTAAAAGAGTTTCTATTTTTGTAAAATTTTGGAAGAAAATGTCCAAGAAAATGATTAAAATGCTTATCCTTAATTTAATCAAAGTATTATTTCCTATGTAAATTTTCAAAGGTGTAACTTTCCCTTTACAAATGCCGTTTGATTCAGTGGGATCACCACCTATAGAGATTTAAGGCTATGTGTAAATGACTCAGGACTTGCATGCTTTAAAAATATTAAAGAAGCAAAAAGTTGATAAAATAATTTTTAAAGCTGATTACAATGTAAACAATGTAATGGTCTCAAATCAAGCTGCATTAATAATGGAAAGTTCTCGTGGAGCTAAGAGTATGTGGCAAAGATTGAGAGAGCAATTAGGTTAAATCAAAAGTAAGCTGGATCCTTTTGCAATTGAATTGCCTACTTGTCCTGCAAAAGCAAAGACAGGAAGTTAGGCTGATTCCATAGGGTTAGAGAGTGAGCTGTTCAGATAAGGTCAGAATGTAGACCCCAGCCTAGCAATATTATGTGCTGAGGCTAGTGCTAATAGTGGTGAACAAGACAAAAATACAATACTTGTTCTCAGAAAGCTTACACTCTAGTGACAAAGAAAGACATTGAAAAAAAAACAAATTTGATGGGGTGGGGAAAGAGGGTTTCAAAAGTTGGACAGAGTATTAAGAGCATAAATAACAAGAAAACCAACCTCTTCTGTGGTCCAGAAAAGCACGTGGTGTTTAAGTTGAAATTTGAAGCTAAATAAGAGTTGACCAGATGAACAGTGAGGCAAAGAGTATTCCAGGCTAAGGAAATGCATATAGACTCTTAGAAGCAAGAGAAAGTAGGGTGGACTCCAGTTCCAGAAAAAGTTCAAAGAAAGTAGAATATGAGAACAAAGAGGCTAAAGAGTTAAGCAGTGTCAGGTGTTGAAGTCCTGATAAACTATGGTAAATAATTCTAGATTTCATCCTCAGTGCCTCAGAAAGCTACAAGTTGGGAAAGGCTTATTGACAACTTTTCAAATCATTTCCAGAGAAAAGATAATTACTAGTGATGGTACCCTGGGTCTCCAGATATGTTTCAAACATAGTTTTCATTTAAAATTTTGCAACTCATTCACATATTTGAAAAAAAATAATAAAGAAAACACTAAATGAGTGGTTTCCTAGAAATCAAATTCAACTGCAAATGTTCCCACTAATTTGCCTTTCCTCTTTAACATCCCTAATTTGTAATGTAAGCTTTCATTAGGAAGCTATGGTAATGGCTGAAAATCAAGATACCAATAGAATCAGATGTGTTTTAGGTATTGTGATGGTGAAATGGCACTAGAGTATTTGAGATCCTCATTGTTCAGCTCCTTCCATGCCTCAGGCACAATCAAGAAGTAAAGAGAGACCTAATCCTATCAACTAGAACAATTCTTCCCTCAGGGTAGTCATTAAGTCAGGTGCAAAGTGAGGTGTTTTAACTTCTAACCTCAAGGGCTACAGTTAGAGCACTGAAGCAGTCACTTGGAAATCTCAGCTTTCACCAGCTGTATTTATTATGCTTATGTTATTTGTTCTTCCAGTTTCCCTTCCCCCAGGGAAGGACTCCCAAAACACAAATATTTCCCCATCCTGCTTATAGAGAAATTCCTTTCACTAGGGGACGAAACATTTCATTCCATATACAATGCTTAGGAGCCAAACACTCCTGGAGGAAGTAAGGTTTCCAGTTTAAATTTTCAAAGGAGGCTTCTCCACAAGCCATCCCAGGGCCTTCAAAGATCTTCCTTTACTCTGAAAGCCCACCCTACTGTGTAAATTGAGAATAATCCTTTCCTTGTGCAGGAAGGGATTGCAAATGAGGAAGGAAAGATTCAAGGGTACTGAGCCTCCTGGGGATGGGAGGGGAGAAGAAACAGAAATGTTTGTCAGGAGTGTGGCTGAGAAAAGACTCCTCCTGACTTTCCAGGGGTAGCCCTCTAAACAGACTACTTGTTTGGTTATTTCCAAGAATATCCTCCAACAGAACAAGGAATACTCAGGAGATTTTCCCACCTACCTGCAAGGTTTATGCCAAGACTATTATGGCCATTGAAGGGGAACAAAGGCATAAAATAATGTTTTGCCAGGAAATCAAAGGAAAAGAAAAAAGACTGCATCACTATAATTAGCTATTTGGCTTCACTGTATTTCAAATTGAGGTTTCCAATACAGTTTTGTTCTCTTCTTGAAAGGGCTAATTATACTGATGTTTCCAAAGAAACACGTGATTGTTACAGTGGTTTTATTAGCATGTTTTCCACAGCGCTGGTATGAATTAAAAGCAGGACCAGTTCCATTCAAAAAATATTTGGTCGTTTTATTTTCAAACTCTGAAAGTAGGAGCATTCATATTTATAGATCCCTCTGTACACATAGAAATGTGCAGAGAAGCAGCCAATGTCTGCCTTTGGCTTTACTTCCAAGGAAACTGGAGGAATTACTCATGCACAAATAAGTACAAATAACTGTCTTTGCAATCATACAGAACAAACTTATGAAAATACAGAGATTTCAAGTGGTATCAATGCACAAAGGCATGTATTTGTTTAGTTGTTTATTAGATTTATGAAATTGTGCTTTTCTGTGATGCAGACTCTTCAGGGAGCCAGTGCAAAATAATGTTTAATTAAAATAGATAGCAAACAACATTGAGTGCCATATATTAGCATCAGTGACTCACCATAATAAAAATAAAGTTTTTCTCACTAGGGCTTTGCCAATCAGGGCAGGCAGAGAAATTCCTACAAATGAGGACCCTCCACAGGAAGTTTCAGCTCCTCTTTTCCTGAAGGCTGAATTTCTAAACTGTAGCTGGAATGCTTCAAGTCAGGCTAATTGTGATTATGGCACATGGGGAAATGTGCTGGTTGAGTTATTTAGGGACTTAGAGGCCAGTGTCTTGGAATTGCACTAGGAACAGAAAAGGCAGCTTGAGCATGCTGAGTCCTTGTATCCCCATAGCTCAACCCATTTAACAGTCAAAGAGTGACATTCTATATTCCCAGAGGATCTCAAAGGTACAACACTCACACTCAAATTGTACCCAAATACTGATAGACTCAGGGAAAATTGATGGCAATGAAATCACATACAATGTGACACACCATACTTCTCAGTCCGTTTTAAACTTCAGTCACTAATTTACAAAATCACCCTCCTGATCATTTCAGTCTTTGGTTGAATAAAAAAGAGCAAGAGATCAGCAGCCATGTGGGCTGTAAAGACAGCAACTATCAAGGGAAGCAAAGATGGGGGTGAATTGGATTTAATCAGGAGTGAACTGCTTGATGATATAAACTGAAATGGTGTAATTCTTTTAAGTTCTAGGACTGTTGACTTAAGTTATTCAGCTGTATTTGAGATTAAGTCCATTTTTGGAAATAAGGACTTCTATTGTTTTTGCCTTCCCAAAAATCATTCCTCTTTTTTCAATTGTTATTAGGGGAGCATCTTCTTCTTACACTCAGAACCACTGCAGTGTGAGGGGATGACTGACCCACACATCTCCAGCTCCAGCATTAAACGCTTGACCCATGACTGGTCAGGAAGAGTTGCTGGACCCCTTGGCCACAATAATTGGTTCAGAAATGCACAAACACTCAAGCATGGTGGGCCTATAAAAGCATGAGAGCAAGTCATTGGGTTTTGTCACAATTAGGCAGAGTTTTCCTTGGAAAGGTAGGGAGATTGCTAAGCTACGGAGATATGAGCTAGCAGACCTGGATACAGGTATGGCCAGGGCGAGATAAATTCTTATTCTGGTTAAGCCAGTTTGGATTGGTTTCTCTTGCTAGCGACCCAAGAAGAATTGAGTGACACAGGAATGGAGCTGGGATGTCCACAGCACCTGATACAGGTATGCTGGACAGAGTCCTGGCTGGGAGTCAGGCCCTTAAGATTTCATCCTCACTCTATTACTAACTGCATGATTATGGGTGAATCTTGGCCTTTCCACCTGTGAAATCATTGAAATAAACTAAAAATTGGAAGTTCTAAACTTTTTTAAACAATTTTTTTTTCAAATCAATTCTTATTCCAAGTTCCATTACCTGAAATAAATTCAGAGCAGCAACAATAAGCGTATTCCTTGAGCATGTACTCTGCAGGTGCCTCAGTTTTAAATGCTTCATGTGTATTTCACTTATCTTGAGCTTCAAAAAATCCTCTAAGGCAAGGATAGCTATGAATTCCATTTTGTAGAGAAAGAAACTAAAGAACAGAGGATTAAAACTTTCCCAAGATCACACAGCCATACCCAGTGAGTCTGGGATACGACTCCAGCCCCAAAGTCCGTGCTCCCTACCACTCCACACTTCACCAAAGCTCCTCTAGCTGAAGTGGGGTAGGCAGACTAGAAGCCCACCTCTGAGACTTCACTAGAAAACAGTAGCACTTTGACGAGCTTGATAACCACAAAATTCCATGACTTTTAATATTTATTTCAGCTTCAAATATTTGCATACCTATGTGCTCAGCATGTTGTGCAATGCCAAACACGTTTTGACATACCAGTCCTAAGACAATCTGGGATAATATTCTGAGAACACCTCTGCAAAGCCCCAAAGGAATTTTTCCACCAGTGTAGCCTCTAATCCCATTTCTGGGGCAGCAGGATGTCTCAGAGCCAATTGTCAGGAAAACCATAAAATAGACAATGCTTGACCTCTGACACTATTGTACCTCCTTCTACTTCACATCATTTCACCTGCAGGCAAAATGAATATGAGGCCAGAGACAACTCTAGAAGATGGTAAACCACCATTTCTATAGACCGTGTTCTCTGCAAGACCCAGGCACTTGGAGATGTGCTTAGTGCACTCAAGGACTTGTGATACAGGAATCTGGTCAATAGTTGGAAATACCAGACCACAAGTCAAAAGACAGGACGAAGCTGGAGATGTTCATTTGGAACTAGGTCACTGTTCATGTCATAGCTATAGTGAAATTGCTTACCAAGCAACAAGACAAAAGAGCCAATAATTAAAATATTAATATTGTAGGGATGGAAAGAGGAAAAGGAATTAGGACAAAAACCAAGGAGAGTGTGGTCAGAAAGGTTAGAGAAATATGTTTTGTTTCTAGGTGCACAGTTGATTCTTTCTTGTTTTAATATTTTTCTCTTTCTTTTCTGAGCCCACATTCTCATTCTCATCAACTGGCCAATAGGTAGTCATTTATTAATAATATATTTGATATATGGTTTTACATATGCTTATAATATGTATGGTCTTGTTTTTGTTGGTGGTGGGGTTTTTTGTTTTTTGTTTGCTTGTTTGTTTTTTTTTTTTTGAAATAGAGGTTCACTCTGTCACTCAGACTGGAGTGCAGTGGCACAAAGCTCACTGCAGCCTCAACTTCCCAGGGTCCCAGGCTCAAGTGATCCTCCCACCTCAGCCTCCCTAGTAGCTGGAACCACAGGCACTTGCCACCATGCCTGGCTAATTTTTTTTTTTTTTTTTTTTTTTAGTAGAGATGGAGTTTCACCATGTTATCCAGCCTGGTGTCAAACTCCAGCCTCAAGCAATCCACCCACCTCGGCCTCCCAAAGTGTTTGGATTAAAGTGTTAGGGTTAAAGTGTTAACACTTCAGGATTACAGGCATGAGCCAACGTGCCCTGCAGGTCTTGTTTTATAAATATGTAAACCTTTAGACAAATATTATTGTATTAAAATTTCATTTTATTTCCTTTTTCCACTTAATTTTTAAAAAAATAAGAATTATTTCATACTTTATATCAAATTTGTGGTTTTCTCCTCCCATATGGTATTCTATAGTTAGATCTATCACATTTAAATCATCCATTCCCAAAATGATGTACACTCAGGTTCCCTCTACAAGCAGACATGCCTGTTTCTGCTTCACGTTACAGTACCTTCTCTAATCAACTGTAAGACAATTATTGTGTATATTTCTAATTTTTGATCTCTCTGTTCCATTCATTCTGGTTTCTGTTCAGGGTGTTCATGATTTCCCTTTTTTCTTGGCTATGCTGTTCACTCTCTGATTACTTTGCCTGTGACTCTTCCATACCCTGGAGGCATCAGCTATTGTTGTTGGTAATGTGTTCATAATCTGGGTTTGATCACCCCTGACTGCTTTCTGCTTAGCAAGTGACACTGCACCTAGGAAACCTAAAGGGAAGGAATGCCTGAAAGTGGGCCAATCAGTTTATCCTTGTGCCTGTCTTCTCCCAAACCTACCCTACTCCTAGAATTATCTCAAGATCTCCTACCCCTACAAACAGGGCTGGGGCTGGAATGTTTTCCTATTCCACTATGGCGAGAAAAAAGAAAAGTGCCCATTAGCCTTTCCTGGCGATGTAACAGAGAGCAAAGTGCACACTGAAGATTCTCCCCAACTGTGGCAGCTGGCCGTTCCCTGCCTCTGCTTGTCACTCCCTACGTGTGATGTCACAATTGTACTCGCTCTTCCCAGGGTTTCTTACAGTCTTTGCTTTCATTTTTTAGACTCCTACAAATTCTTTTACTACTGAGGAATCTCTAGGGTAGGGCTGGGGAGACAACCGGCACGTTGTGTTCATTCACCATCCAGTCAAGACCAGGACACAACCTCAGGCCTGGGTTTGTCTCCCCACTAAATTTCAGTCTCTTTGAAAGTAGCTGCCGGGTCACTATATATACAAATTCCCAACTAGCTCAATCTCTAGAAAATCACAGACAACCAATAAAAGTTTGTTGAATGTTATGGATTGAATTATGGCCCCTCACATAAAAGATATGCTGGAGTCCCAGTCCCCAGTATCCTCGGATGTGATCTTATTTAGAGACAGGGTCTTCCCAGAGGTAATCAAATTAAAGTGAGCTAATTGGGGTAGACCTCAATCCAATATGACTAGTGTCCTTATGATTAAGAGGAAATTTGAACACACAGACAGACATACGTAGAGGAATAACTATGTGAAAAGACACAGGGAAACGATAGTCATCTATAAGCCAAGGAGGAAGTCCTGGAGCAGATCCTTCCCTCCCAGCCCTCACAAGGAACCAATCACTTTCAGTCTCCAAAACTATGACACAACAAAGTTCTGTTGCTTAACCCACCCAGATTGTAGGACTTTGTTACAGCAGCCCTAGCAAATGAATACATTGATTGGATAAATATATGAATGTTGTAAACAAAAAACAGAATGAAGACAATAATAAAACAGTATGAGGGAGAAGAGAATTTCAAGGAGGAGGATATAATTTTCAGAGCTAGATGCTGCAAACAGTGTGGACAATTAGAATAACAGGACAATTAGAAGTTCTGTTTTGCTTTGTTTCTTAAAGTTCTCAGTGAAATCAGTCCTAGTGGGATGGTGGAGGCAGAGCCCAATTACAAGGGGGAAAGAAGTCTAAGGAGACATAAGAAAGTGGGAGGAGAATACGGTCTCTTAAGAGTTTGAAAATGATGGAATTTCCTTTAGGATGGAGAATTAAGTCTGTTTGGGAGATGAAAGAAAGAAGCCAAAAATGGGAAAAGGCTGACAATACAGTAATATATAATTAGAAAGTATAATACACTGCCTTCTCTAAGCTGCCTCTCTGCTTCGGCATAAACCACAGCACTAACTACTTCTATTTCCATCACTACATTGCAGGCGACCCTTCTCCTTGTCATATCAAGAGACTTTTCCTGTTTCTTTCAGCACTTGGACTACTTTTGCAACTATCTGTGTCAATAGACAAGTTAATAAGGGAGAGATTTGCCTCCTATAGAATGCACTTTACCCTGGTCTTTGCATAGCCTCCACCCTCCACCTCTTTTTTGTTCAGAAAGTGAGTCCATCTGTGTTCTAGTTCTTCAGCACTGATTCATAAATTAATCCCTGCTAAAAATGGAAGCTAGCTAACTGGCTATGGCTAAAGGTATGATGGGCTCTATCATAAACACACACACACACACACGCAAACACACACACACAAACACACACACACACCTGGGAATATGAACTATTGAAATCTGAAAACCTGTCTCCAAAGAATCTAATTATAAACTATTCCTTGGGAAGATGAAAGTTTGGAGCTGGAAATATTTTAGGATGGGGCACTTATCAAACCTCTTTTAAATAGTACTTAAAATACTTTATACTTCTTCTACCTAATCTACAGTAACTCTCTGTCTTTACTGTAAAACTTGCTAATTTCCAGGTACAGCATACCTACCTGTCTTTGAGATATCAATGTTAAGCATGAAAGGAGACAATGGTTAACAAGACAGGACTTTGGAGTCAAACAGTCCTGGATCAAAATTCTAGCCCCATCAATTATTAACCAAGCAACCTGGGGAAAATCACTTAACATTGCTAAGTCTCATGTTCTCTCTTGTAAAATATCATAATAATACCTGTATCTAAGGGCTGTTGTTACAGTTATCAAGTGAAATAATACATATAAAGCATTAGCTCTTGCCTAACATGGAATTAAGTGTTCTTCAAATGTTAGCATTCATTATTATCCCTAACATAAATCTGACTCTAAGCAAATCAACCCATAAGCTAGTCTGCTCCACTGAAATTTAATTTCTTGTTAATAAAGAAAAGTATTTTTACCACTATGCAAAATGAAGCGTCTTAAAATACAAATACATTGCTGGTAAATATAGTTGAATTGATAGAGAATAAGAATGACTGATGGTAGCATTTTGAGGAGCACATTTTGATGACAGAAGTGCAGGCAGAGTGGAGCCTGTGCTACTATTAGTTTGGGGCAAAGGTAATTGCAGTTTTTGCAATTACTTTCAGTGGCAAAAACTGCAAACCTAATATATGGAGGAAACGCATTGGAAGAAAAGGCAGCAGCTGCAAAAAGTAAATTCACCTACTTGCCTATATTACCTGACTTCCCTGTGGGTGAGATCAGCATTAAAAAGAAGGTAAAGAGGGTATGTGGTCTCTGAGCCAAGTGCAGTGGGACACAGCCAACCTGGACACAACTATTGGGAGGGCAGAAGCAGGTAAATATCTCAGAAAAGTCTAGCATGACAAACTTCAGTAACCAAGACATTGTCCTCAAATGAAGGACAATGGTGCCCCTGCCACACTCAATGCTTCCTCCTAATATTGAATTCAACTCATCCTTCTGCAAATTGAGCCACCATGGTTAAGTTTGTACCTAAAAGATTTTTTAAATCCAGATTTTATGGCTTTTACACACAGTACAATTATACTTTTCCTGACTTGAAGCAGCACATGCAAGGCCCGAGATTCATGTATATAGTGCAATTATTCACCTGTGTTTTCAATAGAAAAAGAAGAAAAAATAAAACATAGCTACACGATGCCCCTATGCCAATGAACAATAAGCTGTCTCACAAAAGGTTTGAGTGCTTTAAAAGGGGTAGATATAACATATGATGGCCATGTGGGCTAAAATGACTTAGGAGTTATCTGTGTGGACAATTCAGTGACCAAACAGCTTAGTTTTTTACCTATTGATATCCAGTACTGTGTACGTTTTCTAGGACCTCAACATGACCTCACATAGCAAATACTGAAAAATCACTGAGTTCACTGATTTTGCTGAACTTACTATTTTGCTGAGCTTACTTTCTATTGTAAGCTTCTATCCTGCCAAGCTTCTATCCAAACTTGCTTCTATCCAACCAATAGAAAGGGAACGGGAGAGCCTATAGCATTAACAGCAATGACTACAATTAATGCAAGTATGTAAAATAACCCAATGGGACCACTGAACAATCCTGGGCAATAAAAGCATTTCTATCCAAGCCTGGCAGGATAGAAGCTTACAACAGAAAGTAAGTTGACTTACACACAATAAGAGATAAGACATGACCACATTTAGATACACCTCACACCCTCTAGGATAGTTATAATAATAAAGATAGATAATAACATGTTGGTGAAGATGTATAGAAATTAGAATCCTTGTATATTGCTTGTGGGAATTAGATGGTGCAGCTGCTTTGGAAAATGGTTTGGCAGTTCCTTGAAAAGTTAAACATAGTTGCCATATGGCCCAGCAATTATATTTCATGCAAAAGAAATGAAAACATATGTACACGAATGTTCAAAAACTTGTACACAAATATTCATGGCAGCATTATCCATAATAGCCCCAAACTGGAAACAACCCAAATGTCCATCAACTGATGAATCAATAAACAAAATCTGGTATATCCATACAATGGAATATCATTCGGCCATAAAAAGGAATGAAGTACTAATTCATGTTTCAACATGGATGAAGCTTGAAAACATTATGCTAAGTGAAAGAAGCCAGACACAAAAGTTTACATATTGTATGATTCCATTTATATAAAAGCCTAACATAAGCAACTCTACAAAGACAGAAAATAAATTGTTAGACATTAGGGTCTGGGAAGAGGAGGAAATAGGGAGAGGCTGTTAATGGTCATGGAGTTTCTTCCTTGAGTCATTAAAATTCTCTGGAATTAGATAATGTTGATGATTGTACAACCTTGTGAATCTACTAATGGTTGTTGAATTTTACCCTTGTAAGTGTGAATGAAATTACACCTTAATTTTTTTAAAAAGATGATATGTTTACACAATCTGCATTATAGGCTCAAATTTACAACTGCTACATATTTAAAGTACCTTTATATAGACCTGGCTCATAGTAAGAGCGTGATGAATAGGAGCTACTATTAGAACTTAAGTCAGGATCTGATCATTATCAAAGTGTCAACAATGCAGTTTCCCACTAGGCACAAGCTGTTCCCATCTTGAGGCAAACTTAAATTCTCTTGGTTTCTACTCCCCAAAGCTAAAAAATTCTCTTTTGCCTGATGTAGGCTCATGATCTGGGGAAGGAATTTGCTTTTTCTCCTCTCTGAATGATTCTTACAGAGTCAGCCCCAACAGCAATGGTAAAGGGAAGATTCTCTAATTCATCCCAACTATACATTATCAAGGCTAAAGCCCGTTCTATGCTGACACTGAAGAACTGTCCTGGAAAGGAAAATATTTCCACTTTAAAGTTTCTGACAGTATCATATGGGCAGGAGAGTGGGAGGTTTGGATCAGAAATGTGATATTTAAAGGACTTAGATGTTTTAAGAGACTAACAGAGCAAGAGTGGACAAATGAAAGTAGTAAACTAAGAGTCAGAGTAGCACAGCTAACATAGGCAGCTCATGTAGGGATTAGGGAGAAAATAAAATATTCTTGAAAATGTCCTCCCAAGTTCAAAAACAAACCTCAGTTCCCCTCAACAGAAGGAAAGACTTAAAATAAAAAGACTGCGGCACAGCTGTGAAGCAAGGCATGGATTCTTTTCTTATGACTGTTAAATGTACAGTCCCCTTAGAATGGAAATAATGTTATTACCCTGGAGGGGGCTCCATTATGATGCATATTGGTTCATATTTTAGTTTAGAGCACAGGTTCTTAAGAGTGTGACTTATTTCTGAAGGAATAAAAAGGACTTTGAGAAGAATAAAAGTAGTCAACATTATTATGGGGCATTGACAGAGCAATTTGCTTGCAAATGATTTTAAAAACTACTGCTAATAATACACCTTATTGTATATAGTACTCCCAACCAAAGTCACCTTAGGTAATCAAATTAACACAAGGCAATAGAAAGGGAATGGGATCTCCTATAGCATTAACAGCAATGACTGCAATTAATACAAGTACATAAAATAATCCAATGGGACCACTGAACAACCCTGGGCAATGAAAGCATTTTTCAGGATATACCATCTAATGTGGTTGTACAGCAGAGTAATGTAATGGGGGTGAATAGTATTTACTAAGGAAAGAAATTGATGCAAAGACTGAATGCTCAACAATGGAGGTTTTTCTGTGTGCTTGACTCAGAGGTAATGTTCTTTTCTTTACCTCTGATCAAATTGCAGTCCTAAATGGCTAGCCAGTGGAACAGTAGTGTCACTGTTGTCAAAGCTACTGTAAATCTTCAACTGAAAGAGAATGTCAAGGTCATTGCTATCAAAAAGCACAATGATAATACAGAAAAATGGCTGCAATAAGTTAAGAAAATCATGGTAGACACACACACACACACAGACACACACACACACATACACACACACCACTCACATAGAAAACATGCTTGATTGCAACATTGCCTATAGGCAAAGTGTGAAGCACTTGAATCTCATTGTACACTCACAATCAGTGAATGCTATTAATAGTTCCTACCTGTGAGTGACAGGTCAGATTTTATGTATCTATGGAATTGAGTGAATCTTTTAGAAATCCAGAACATCAGGAAGTTTTGCAGAGCAAAGCCTCACTCTTTAATCACCTGATCCAATCTGTCTATTTCTCTTGCCACTGCCCAGATCACTAATAGATGATAACATTCCCTGATTCACTAAGCATCCTCAACTGAGTTGCTGATAGAGGGAATCCTTTCAGCTAGTAATATCTATCACAAACTGCCTGCAACTTAGCCTTAACCTGGTCCTCAGTCTCTCCTGACTGTCTTTTAAAGATAACGTAGACCCATGTTCGGCCCATTTGACCAGAAGTAGGAAACCCGATTAGGCAGTGATAGAACTTTTTGAATCCTTGTAGCACCAATTCTTGAAGCAACTGAAACGGTGGAGACTAAAGAACTTATTAATAATAAGAGTCTTGTATTAAGAATTCACTAGACCACATCAAATAATTCCACTGGGAAAATATAAAGATGAGCCACCTCAACCTTGCCTAAAAGAGATTCTCAAAACAGTGATGTGGCTGATGCAGCCATAGCCTTAAAACTAGACAGGCTTACCCATGCATGATGCCCCCTTGTCAGCCCACAGAGGCAATCCTCAAACATGAGCAAACGGCAAGCTATCACTCAGGACTATCTTCTCCAACTCCACATTCCCTGCTTAATTCCAGTGGCTTTTGCTGTGATAAAGTGTTCTCAGCTCTAAATATTGGCTCCATAACTCCAGTTATGACCTTTCCTTTGTGTCTTCCAGGTTTGACATTTACCTTACTGGGTGGGCTTCCAGATAATATAAGAGCCTGCACCTCCAAGCCCAAGTCTCGACCACTGTAATGAGTACAATCAGCCTCTTTCACCTTGGGCTTGCCTGGATACTTTGTCAGTTTCATTAAGTCAGGGAGGATTTAGGAATGTAAAAGTAGAAGGAAACAAATTCCAAAGAGGCGGTTGCTACCATTTGGATGTTTTGTCTTCTCCAATCTCATGTTAAAATGTGATTCCTATTAGAGGTGCGGCCTGGTGAAAAATGATCGGATCATGGAGGTGGCTCTTGGGTGGATGGTTTACCACCATCCCATTGGTGATAAGTGAGTTCTTGCTATTTGTTCATGTGAGATCTGATTATTTAAAAGAGTCTGGTGCCTCCCCCTTCTCTCTCTCTTGCTCCTGCTCTCACTATGTGATGTTCTAGCTCCCCTTCACCTCCCACCATGATTGCAAGCTTCCTGAAGTCCTCACCAGGAGCTGAGCAGATGTTGATGCCATGCCTACACAGCCTGAAGAACTGTGAGCCAAGTTAAACCTCTTCCCTTTATAAATTACTCAATCACAGGTTTTCTTTTTAAATAGCAACAGAAGAACGGACCAACACAAAGGTGATTAGCAGCAATATGAGGAGAACAATAAGCAATCATAGGTTGTGAGATTTGGTGACTGGAGGCCCACCAGGTGACTAAAGGGTAAAAAAGTGGGTAGGCAGTGAGGAAGTAGACATCCAGAAGCAAAGACAGAGGTAGAGAAATGTCTTGAGATTATAGCTAAATTAAAATATAGAGTTTTTAAGATTGCAAAGACTTGAGCATTGTATGAAGGGTTTATCCTTAGAAATAAGAAGGGCCATTATTCTCAGACATTTAGAGAAAATAGTAAATGGAAAAGATATAGCAAAATCTTTGTAAGGAAAAAAGGAAGTTGAGAAAATTTATATTTATTTATCTCGATGTCTTCTCTTAGAATTATTCTTTATTATATATATTTAAGATGTATGGCATGATGTTTTAACATACTGATATAAATATACATAGTGAAATGATTACTAGAGTCAAGAAAATTAACATATCTATTGTCTCATAGACACCATCCTCCTCCTCCTCCTCCTGCTCCTCCTCCTTCTTTTTTGTGACAAAAGTACTGTACTAGTCCGTTCTTGCATTACTACAAAGGATACCTGAGACTGGGTACTTTATAAAGAAAAGAGGTTTAATTGGCTCACAGTTCCACAGACTGTACAGGAAGCATGACTGGGCAGGCCTCAGGAAGCTTACAGTCATGGGGTAGAAGGCAAAGGGGAAGGAGGGATGTCCTACATGGCTAGAGCAGGAGGAACAGAGTGAAGGGGGAGGTGCTACACACTTTTAAACAACCAGACCTTGTTTTTTAAATTATACTACAGTTCTTTTTAAAAGATCTTGTGAAAACTCACTCACTATCACTAGAACAGCAAGGGGAAAATCCTCCCCCATGATCAAATCACCTCTCACCAGGCACCTCCTCCAACTTTGGGGATTACAATTCAATATGAGATTTGGGCGGGGACACAAATCCAAACCATATCAAGTACCTAAAATTACTTACAAATTACCAGTATACAATATTATTAACTATAGTGCTTATGTTGCAATTAGAACTCTAGACTTATTGATCCTACATAACAGCCACTTTGTACCCTTTCACCTATAACTACCCATTTCCAACCACTACCCCTGCCTGCCTGTCTCTGGTAATCACCATTTTAATCTCTGTTTATATCTATTCAATTTTTTTTAAGATTCCACCTATAAGTGAGATCATGTAGAATTTTTTTTTCCTTGTGTGGCTTATTTTACTTATTATAGCGTCTTCTGGTTCATCCATGTTTTCCAAAATGGTAGAATCTTTTTTGTTAAGGCTGCAAAATATTCCATTTCATATATATATATGTGTGTGTGTGTGTGTGTGTGCAGTGGAATATATACATGTGTGTTTGTGCATTTGTGTGTATATATATGTGTATTTTATATATATATACCACATACCACAATTTCTTTATCCATTCGTCCATCAGTGAAAACTTCGATTGTTCCCATATCTTAGCTATTGTGAATAATGCTGTAATGAACATGGGAGTCAGATATTTTTAGTAAGTGGTGATTTTATTTCCTTTGGGTATACACCCAAAAGAGGGGTTGCTGGGCCATCTTTTTTTTTGAGACGGAGTCTTGCTCTGTCACCCAGGCTGGAGTGCAGTGGCGCGATCTCAGCTCACTGCAAGCTCCGCCTCCTGGGTTCACACCATTCTCCTGCCTCAGCCTCCCAAGTAGCTGGGACTACAGGTGCCTGCCACCACGCCCGGCTAATTTTTTTGTATTTTTAGTAGAGATGGGTTTCACCGTGTTGGCCAGGATGGTCTCGATCTCCTGACCTCGTGATCCACCTGTCTCAACCTCCCAAAGTGCTGGGCTGGGCCATCTTTAAAGTACAAGATAAGTCATCTTTTGGGAATAAGGAAACCAGTATCAGGGCCAGTATCTGCATGCGGTTGCCAGTCAAGTGTGATGAATAAATAAGTAGGATGTCAAACAGCTGTAAGCATCCAGCCACAACCAGAGAACATGAACCTGCAGTAAAAATTATCCTCAAAATTACTCAGAAGATTGAGATCAGGCATAAAGAAGCCAGGCAGTGCACAGAGAACTAACCCAGTGGGCTGAAGAATCTCAAAGTCCTGGTAAAAGTCACTGTGAAATGGCTACAGGTCATGAGTCCACAATAAAAGTGCTGAAAGGAGAGAGGGACTCCAAGAATAAATAAGGATTTTATGGTAACAGCATATTCTAGGTTCATAATACTGAGACAAGTGGAGGAGAAAGAGCTGTAAGACCGGAATTGTCAACAGAGATAAATGGAGATAAAAGATGACTATAGCTCTGTAGGTGAAAGGACTAGGAAGCCAAGTTGATAAAGGGCCTCACTAGAGAAAGAAAACCCCTTGAGGCTGAAGCCAGGGTGCAAATCAGAGAAAGATAAACCAGAAGGCTGATGATGAGGAAGACAGGAAACTATCCCCCTGAATCCATTACCTACCTTCAACAATTATCAACATTTTGTCAATTTGATAGGGATCTTCTGTTCTTAGCCTCAATATGACAGAAAGCCCTTTACAGGGTTACTTGGGAAAATTTTAAGAATATGAGAAAATGGCTGGGCACAATGGATCATGCCTATAATCCCGGGTAACCTTTGGGAGGCCAAGGCTGGTGGATCACTTGAGCTCAGGAGTTTGAGAACAGCCTGGACAACATGGTGAAACACTTTCTCCAGAAAAAAAAATGTTAAAAATTAGCCAACTGTGGTGGTGTGCACCTGTAGTTCCAGCTCCTCAGGAGGCTGAGGTGGGAGGACCACTTGAGCCCAGGATATCAAGACTGCAGTGAGCTGTGATCGCACCACTGCACTCCGGCCTGGGTGATGGAGTGAGACCCTGTTTCAAATAATAATAATAACCATCTAGTACCCCTGGAGTCAACTGGATAATCAAGTACACACAGTTGATAGAGACCTGTGAGTTAACACTAACATTCTAGTTGGTAGTTCATACAGATGAGTAGTTAATAGGCATGAATATAGTAGTATAATGATAGGTCTATAGTATCCAGAAAAACCCAAGCCATCTTTCACACCATTTCCTCTCTCTTACTCTCCTTCAGTGTTTCAGGAAATAGGTAAATGCTATCTGGATGACTAATACCATCTATTTTATAGGACATTTGTTTTTATAAATGTCACATTAACTACACTGTGTCATATCAGATAGTAAAGATATGCAAACCAGATTTTGTTTTAAATTCAATATTACTGTGATTTAGAGAGTATGACTGGCAGTTCTGAAGCATGAGAAAAACACTCACCAAGGATTTAAAAAATTGTTTCTAAATTCCTGTTATTTATTCCATCTGTTCTTTGAGTTGTACATGTATATTTTTAACATGGTTCTAGTTTTGTCAATTCATTGATAGTTTTCTCAGGGAAATACTTAGTAAGTTCAATCAATATCCATTTTATTGCTAACAATCTGCCTTCTTTAAAAAACAAAGCCAAAGTTTTGACTGTCTTTCACAGGAGAAAGAATCCAATTCATGCATCCTTTAAAATGTAGAGGCAAAGAATCATTACTAAGGAGTTTGTTCTATAAGCTAAAGTTGATGCATTTTTGTATCATATTTGGAATATATTTTGATTCTAAGTATCATCTGAGAAAAATCAGAAGCCTCATTCCATAATTCAGGAAAAACTAATTCTTAGTTAACTTTTAATTGTACTGGTTAGTGCTTCTGCTTCCATCCTTGGTGGAGTAGCTGACATCAGATTTGCCTTTCTCTATAAACAACTGGGAAAGTGAACAAAATATATGAAGCAATTATATGCAGACATTGGACAACAAGCAGCCTCAGAATGCAATTCCTGAAAGAAGAGAAAGAAAAGAGATAAGCCTTGAAATATCCCTAGCTTTCTGCCTAAAGGAGGAGGAACCCAACCAAGCCTGATGCTCTCACTGAGTTGAGGAACAGCAGGGTTTGGGAAGCTGGTGCAGTAGGGTTAACGGGAAAGAGTGTTGGAGAAGAGAGAGCTATGCACAGAATTATCTTCAGATATCTTAATAGAGCTCCTCGGGTCTTTGGCTGGATATCAAGATGTGCATGCATTGGGTGAGACTCCATAAAACTGGGTAAAAAACAACTGCCAGGAAGCAGTAAGTTTAACAGTTCTCAGGGCTCAGATCTGGGAAATGACTGAATTCTGGCCCAAGTGAGTGAAGAGATCTGGTTGACCAAGCAGGGCATTCAGTAGAGATACCAGATATATCACCTTTAAAAATAGGACTAAGGTAAACCTCAAATAAGCCTCTTGTAGATACACTCTAAAAGCTTAAAAATAATCCTCTAAAGAATAAGGATGACCTACAAGTTGCTAACTTTGCCTGTCAAACTCTTTAAAGAAATACAAAAAAAGGTATATTTATCAACATAACATTTACAATGTCCATCATTCAATAAAAAATATTAAACTAGCAATGAAGCAGGAAAATATGATGCCCCACCTTCTGGTAATATAGTAATCCTTAAATGGTTATTGAAAGAAATTATTTCTGCATCATTATGAGAGCAAGATTTGTTAAGGATGGCATAGCCAAGGAAAATAATCACTAGATCACTTGTCTGTGTGCCTCAGCCCACAGTCAGCTCCAATACAGATAAATTCTCATCTGCAAACATGGAGGAGTTGTTCAAACTAAAGGAGAAATTGCTAAAAATACTACAATAGACTGGAAAAGGGCTATGGCAACTCCATAGTGTACATCTGTTTGAGTGACACATATTTATGGTTTTTTTAATCTTGGCATATTTATTGTTCTTACTTATCAAAATGTTCAAAACTCAATTCTTTCTTCTATAATGGCAGGTGATCTAATAAGGGTCTTGCATTCTCCCCAAAAATAAGGGAAAAGGAAAATGGATGAAAACAAACATGGACTAAAATTTAGTGAAATTAAAACAGAATTAGGATAAGAAAATAAATAGGTTATACACCGCCACCATTCCACAAAAAGGGAGTTTGGTTGCCTCAAGGAAGTAATCTACTAACTATCTGTTTTGTTTCTTGATAGTGTAAAAATTTCTTCATGGATCTGTCTGCATCTGCCTTTTGGGCAACGTGATTATTGTCGGTTATATCATTGCTAAATTACTAAAGTTACATGGTCTTCCCTTCCAAAATTAATTTACAGAAATTCTTTATAAAATACATGTTAAAATTATAATCCTATCACTAAAGTAGAATAAAGGAAAACAGAAGGAAAATAAGGAAGATACTGAGAGAGGAAAAAAAGAAAGGATGAAAGGAAGAAAGAAGGGAGGAAAGAATACTAAAAATACCTTTGGCAATAAATCTGAAAATTCAAATGAAATTAATAATTTTGTAGAAAAATAGATATTACCAGAACTAACGCCTAAGTGAAAAATGTTTTATCTTACAATTAAAGACATTAAATTAAAAGTTTTAAAATCTATTCACAAATTAGCACTAAATTCAGAGATTCAAGTTGTTGTTGTTGTTTTGTTTTGTTTTTTGAGACAGAGTTTCACTCTATTTGCCCAGGCTGGAGTGTAATGACACGATCTCGGCTCACTGCAACCTCCGCTTCCCGGGTTCAAGCAATTCTCCTGCCTCAGCCTCCCGAGTACCTGGGACTACAGGCACCCACCACCACGCCCGGCTAATTTTGTATTTTTAGTAGAGATAGGGTTTCTCCATGTTGGTCAGGCTGGTCTCGAACTCCCGATCTCAGGTGATCCACCCATCTTGGCCTCCCAAAGTGTTGGGATTTCAGGCCTGAGCCACTGTACCTGGCCCAGAGATTTAAGCTTTTATCTTCCAAAAATTTCAAGGAGCATATCTGTACCTTAGATTTAGGAGGAAAGAACTAAAGTTTTTTTGAAAAAAAAAAAAAAAAAAAAGCCCAAGACTAATTATTTTAAAATGTGCTGAAAACCAAACACAAACTACTAACTAATCAGCTAAAAGAGAACTTTATCTTCAAAGAAGCTAATAAAATATTAAAGTTAATTTTGAACAGAAACGATGAAAACCAGAAAATAAATGAGTGACATCTTTAAAGTACTAAAAAATCTGCCAATCTAAAATTTCATGTCTAGAAAAAATATTCAAAAGTGAAGGCAAAATAAGCGCATTGTATTATAAATAAAAAAATATTGCTAGTAGGCCTGTAATTTTAAAAATTCAAAGAATTTGTCAGACACATGTAACCACATAAATGAAGGAAATTAAAGGAAGAGCAATAGAAAAAATAAAAATGTGGGTAAATATAAATTTCTATTGAATAAAAAAAATTTTATAAGATTTAATATATATCTACATTTAAAAGGAACGATAAAAATTATGCAAGAGGCAGAAAATGGTCAATTAAAGTGTTTCAAAGTTCTAGAATTTTCAGGAAGTAGTAAAGTAATAGTTAATATTAGCTTATATTATGACAAAGATGCATGCTGTAACTTCTAGGAACTGAAAAATAACAAACTATATAGAGGATAAAAAATAAGAATATATTTAATTTAATAAAAGGAGGTAAAAATCAAAAGGAGCATAAAAGAGGAAGGGAAAATAAAAAATAACAATACATATATATGTATTTATATATAATTATAAAAATATAAAAGGCTTAAGTATTACCATTAAAAGCTAAAATTATTATGTAATATTTTTTAAAAAACTAGTTAAATGTAAGTTTCTTTAAGAGACAAATTTAAAATATAAAAACAGAGAAAGCAATAAGATCACAAAAGATATACCATTGAAAGATAGACAGAGTTAGACAAAGAAAATTTCAAAGCATGAACATTATTAGATATTAAAGGTGTATCGTATTAGTCCATTTTCACACTGCTATAAAAAAACTACCTGAGACTGGGTAATTTATAAAGAAAAGAGGTTTAATTGACTCAGTTCTGCATGGCTGGGGAGGCCTTGGGGAACTTGCAATCATGGTGGATTGCAAAGGAGAAGCAAGCATGTTCTTCACAAGACAGCAAGAGAGAGACAGCGGGGAAGTGCCACACTATTAAACCATCAGATGTCAGGAGAACTCCCTCACTACCACTAGAACAGCACCTGGGAAACTGCTCCCATGATCCAATCACCTCCTACCAGGCCTCTCCCCTGACATGTAGGGATTACAATTCAAGATGAGATTTGGGTGGGGACACAGCCAAACCATATCATGTATTTTATAAAAATAAATTTGTCAATCCACCAGAAAGACATAATAGTTCTAAATCTGCATTCATCAACAACATTTCTTTAAAATATATAATGGAAAAATCTACAAAAATAAAGAAGAAATAGATCATTCTGTAATCTTAATAGCTGATAAAACAAGCAGAGTTTAAAAATCAGTAGATACTAAAGTCTTGAGCAACACAATTACTAAAACTAACATATTGACATATGTAGATCATCGCATTTAAATACATAATCTTTGAAGTGCATATGGGATACTTAAAAAAAAAATGACCCTATGCTACTCCATAAGGCAAATCTCAACAAATTTTGATGGATTTAAATAATTTCAGCACATTTTTCTGACAATAATTATCAAGCTACAAATAAATCAAAAAGCTAAAAATAAATCAAACAAAGATAACTAGAAAAACCCTCCATTGCTTGAAAACTAAGCAGGATATTTGTAAACATCCATAAATCAAGAAGTAATCACAAAAAGTACCAGAATAGACTTTAAATGAAATGATAATGAAGACATGACATCAAAATTTTAAACATGTAGAATGTAGCTAAAACAGTCATCAAATAACTTATAATTATCAGAAGATATACTAGATTAAAAAAGCTAAAAAAATTAACAATCTGATTTTTAATTCAAGTAGCTAAATAAAGCAAATCGACCCTAAAGGAAATTGAAAGAACATAGTAAAACACAGTTCAAAATTCAGTGAACTTGAAAATTAGATAAAATGAACATTTTCCTTGAAAAAGATAACTGATCAAAACTTAAAAAAGGAATTCTAATAATTTGGTATCTATTAAACAAACTGAATTCATTTGTAAAAGCACCTCACACAAAGAATACCGTAAGTCTGGTTGGGTTCATAGGTGAATTATTACAAACGTTTAAGAATTAACGCGAATCTTATACAAACACTTTCAGAGAGAAGAAATAATAAATGTTTTCAAATTCATTATCTGAGGACAGTCTAGCTCTGATTTCAATACCTGACAAGGACATTACAAGAATGGAAAATTACAGACCTTATTCTCTAATGAGTGTAGAAGCAAAAATCTCAAACAGAATATTAGAAAATCCTGTTCATGAACACATAAAGAAGATAATACATCACAACCAAATGGAGTTTACTTCAGATAGGCAGAGGTGATTTAACATTCAAAAGTGTATCAGTACAATTTACCATATTAATAACAAAAAAGTAGAAACGTCATATAACAATCTCTCAGATGCAAGAAAGGAATTTGACAAAAATTCAACACCCACTTTTTACCTTTCAAAAATCCTCAGCAAATTAGAAAAAAAAAAGAACATTTTAAATCTGATATGGGTTATTTATGAACGTCTAATATTATAAATAATGAACACATTCTCCCTAAGTTGGGAAATAAGCCAGGAGATACAGTATCATCATTTCTATGTAACATTGATTGGAGGTTCCAACAAGTGCAGTGAGGCAAGAAGATAAAACCAAAGGTTTAAAGATTGGAAGTGGAAACGTAAAACTGACATTCTTAACAGAAGACATAATCATGTATGTAGAAAATTTACTTAATTAATCAACTGAAAATCTACTAACAATTAGGATTCTTAGGTAAATTCATATAAGTAAAAAGAAAATCTTTCATGAGTATGTTCATCTCTCTACGTAGTCCTGTCTTTCTGAGCAAGGAGGTAACTTTGAATAGTAAATACTTCAGAAGCAAGAAATTAAGTATGGTTCTGGAAAGATTTAGAGACTTGTTTCTCTGGAGCCATTTGTTTGCATACCTGGATAATAAACCTAATCTCTGTATCTCCTGTGGGGAGAATGGCCAGGTTTCCAGTAGCCTCTTCGAAGAAGTTTCTAATGTTTAGTGTTCCTCAGATGCAACATAAACCTTTTGGGCACCAACCTCCTGGGCCCACTCTGTATGACCCCCATGAAACCTTGGGGCAAGTGAAACTGATGCAAACATGTTGTGCCATGAGTAATAAATTGTCCACACCCATTCCAGCTCTTTCTTACTGACAGAATTTTTGGAAACGTGGCAAGCTAATCTTAGTAATTGCTTGACAACCTGCCTTAATATTTAACAGTGAATAAGTGAAAATGAAATTTTACACACAGTACTATTTATTGTACTAAAATATATCAAATACCTGAGATTATATTTAACAAAAATTGAAAAGACCACTAAAATCTATGAATAATATTAACATAAATTAAAGGACTGAGTAAATGGACAGATTTATCATGTGACAAACTCACAAGCCTGATTTATTGTGATTTACTAAAGCAGCCTTGTGAATTTGCCTCAATGATCTCAAAATTATTCTGTAGATTCAAAACATTCTCAAACAAAATTCCAGTATGTTGTTCAAATTAACAGGCTTCTAAAATTCTAAATTTCATGTAAATTCTTAAATGCATATGAAAATGCAAAGAACCTTGGCAATACCAAGGCAATCTTGAAGAAGATGAACACTGGGGAACATAGACTTCAAGATACTAAAGACAATTGTTATTATCTATAAACAGTGGAATAGAATAAATTCCGTAAGTAGTCCACACACATTCACTCAACTTATTTTTGAAGATGACACTTAAAAAAGTGCAAGGAGAAAGAATTATCTATCAAAATACTGTGCTGCACCTGAAATTATAAAATCCCCAGAAGAAAACATAGGAAAAATGTTCCTTAATGCTGGCCTTGGCACTGATTTCTTGAATATCACACGAGAAGCTCAGACTGCAACACACAAAAAAATTAAGAAGTGAAGCTACATCAAACTAAAAAGCTTCTTCACAGCAAAGGAAACAATTAACAAAATGAAAAGGCAACCTATGAATCTGGAAAAAATATTAGCACACCATAAAATTGATAAAGTTTTAATAACCAAAACATGTAAAGAACTCATACAACTCAATAGCAAGAAAACATGTAACCCAGTTAAAAAAAATAGGCAAAGGATATAAATGGACATTTTTCCCAAGAAGACATTTAAGTGGCCAACAGATATATAAAAGGATGTTCAACATCACCAAAAAATCAGGGAGATACAATTCAAAACCACTGTAAGATATCACTTCACACCTGTTAAGATAGCTATTATCAAAACAGAAGACGTAGCAAGTGTTAGCGAGGGTATGGAGACAAGGGAAACTTTGTACCCTGTGGGAATTTAGAATGGTGCTGAGATTATGGAAAACAGAATGGAGTTTCCTAAAGAAATTAAAAATAGAATTATTACATGATCCAGCAGTCCCTCAAAAAAAATGAAATTACCATCTTGTAAAGGTATTTGGAATGTTCACTGCAGTTCATGCCAATGTTCATTGCAACATTGTTCACAATAGCCAAGATGGAAATAACCTAAGTGTCTGTTGATGGATGAATGGATAAAGAAACTGGTGCATATATAGATAGTAAATGGAATATTATGCAGCCTTTAAAAAGAGGAGATCTTGCCATTTGCCACAACATGGATGAAACGGGACAACATTGTGCTAAGTGAAATAAGCCAGAAACAGAAAGAAAAATATTGTATTATCTCACATGTGGACTCCAAATTAAAAGTCAAATGCACAGAGATAGAGGAAACAAAACACTGGTTACCGGTGCTGAGCAGAGGGAGCAGGAAATGGGGATATGTAGATCAAAGGACATTAAAGTAGCAGATATGTAGGATGAACAAGTCTAAAGTTCCAACATGCAACATGAAGACTACAGTTAATTATAGTGTATTGTTTCTAGGATTTTTGTGGAATGAGTAGATTATTGCTACTCTTGCCATAAGGGGAAAGAAAATGGTAATTATGTGAGATGATGGCCATGTGCATTTTTTTCAGTACAGTAAATATTTTACTATATGTATATATGTATGTCATAATATGTGATATACCTTAAATATACACAAGAAAATATATTTAAAAAATTGTGCCAGGGTCATTTAATCCACACTAAAACATGAATCTAGAGCTCTATCTCATACCATACACAAAAATATTCAAGATGGACTGCAGATCAAAATGTGAAAAATAAGCAAAGTTTTTAAAGAAAGCATAGAATATACATTCATGACCTTTGAGTAACCAAGGATTTCTTAAAGTGGAACACAAAAGGCTGTACTCCTAGAGAAACAAAAAATGGTAAGTTTGGCTATATTTAAAGTAAATACTTCTATTTATCAAAATATACCACCCAGAAAATGAAAACAACCCACAAAATGGGAAAATATAATTTAAATACGTATACTATACTTATACACACTCACACATTCAACAAAAGATTTATATCAGAAATAAAAACTACTAGAAATAAAAAAGTAGATATATATAAATATGAATAAAGACATGAACAAGCACTTTACCAAAGAATAGCCAAATATTTAATAAACATATGAAAAGATACCCTTTTTTTCATCACCAGTGAAGTGTAACTTATTAACCACAATGTGATATCATTAGAAACCCATTAGAGTGGGTAAAATGTACCATGTATCGGCAAATGTGTGCCAAGTATTAGCAAATATGTGGAGCAACTCATCCTCTCTTATGTGCTAGTAGGAACCTAAATGTGCTAATCATTTTAGAAATCAGTTTGGTAGTATTTATGAAAGCTGAACATCACCATACCTAACAATTGCCATCCCAATTATATACCCAATATAAATATGTACATAAATTCACTAAAAGACTGGTAAAGAAGGTTCCCAGCACCACTGCTTGTAATAGCCAAAAACTGGAAATAATGTAAATGTCCATCAAGAATAAAATAAGTAGAGGAGCCAAGATGGCCGAATAGGAACAGCTCCGGTCTACAGCTCCCAGTGTGAGCCACACAGAAGATGGGTGATTTCTGCATTTCCATCTGAGGTACCAGGTTCATCTCACTAAGGAGTGCCAGACAGTGGGCGCAGGACAGTAGGTGCAGCGCACGGTGCGCCAGACGAAGCAAGGCGAGGCATTGTCTCACTTGGGAAGTGCAAGGGGTCAGGGAGCTCCCTTTCCTGGTCAAGGAAAGGGGTGGCAGAGGGCACCTGGAAAATCGGGCCACTCCCACCCAAATACTGCGCTTTTCTGATGGGCTTAGGAAAAGGCACACTAGGAGATTATATCCCGCACCTAGCTCGGAGGGTCCTACCCCCACGGAGTCTCCCTGATTGCTAGCACAGCAGTCTGAGATCAAACTGCAAGGCGGCAGCGAGGCTAGGGGAGGGGCGCCCGCCATTGCCCAGGCTCCTTAGGTAAACAAAGCAGCTGGGAAGTTTGAACTGGGTGGAGCCCACCACAGCTCAAGGAGGCCTGCCTGCCTCTGTAGGCTCCACCTCTGGGGGTAGGGCACAGACAAACAAAAAGACAGCAGTAACTTCTGCAGACTTAAATGTCCCTGTCTGACAGCTTTGAGGAGAGCAGTGGTTCTCCCAGCATGCAGCTGGAAATGTGAGAACCTGCAGACTACCTCCTCAAGTGGGTCCCTGACCCCTGACCCCTGAGCAGGCTAACTGGGAGGCACCCCCCAGTAGGGGCAGACTGACACCTCACATGGCCGGGTACTGCTCTGAGACAAAACTTCCAGAGGAACAATCAGACAGCAGCATTCACAGAACACGAAAATCCACGGTTCTGCAGACACTGCTGCTGATACCCAGGCAAACAGGGTCTGGAGTGGACCTCTAGCAAACTCCAACAGACCTGCAGCTGAGGGTCCTGTCTGTTAGAAGGAAAACTAACAAACAGAAAGGACATCCACACCAAAAACCCATCTGTACATCACCATCATCAAAGACCAAAAGTAGATAAAACCACAAAGATGGGGAAAAAACAGAGCAGAAAAACTGGAAACTCTAAAAAGCAGAGTGCCTCTCCTCCTCCAAAGGAATGCAGTTCCTCACCAGCAATGGAACAAAGCAGGATGGAGAGTGACTTTGACGAGCTGAGAGAAGAAGGCTTCAGACAATCAGACTACTCCGAGCTACGGGAGCATATTCAAACCAAAGGCAAAGAAGTTGAAAACTTTGAAAAAAAATTTAGAAGAATGTATAACTAGAATAATCAATACAGAGAAGTGCTTAAAGGAGCTGATGGAGCTGAAAGCCAAGGTTTGAGAACTACATGAAGAATGCAGAAGCCTCAGGAGCTGATGCGCTCAACTAGAAGAAAGGGTATCAGTGATAGAAGATGAATGAAATGAAGCGAGAAGGGAAGTTTAGAGAACAAAGAATAAAAAGAAACAAACAAAGCCTCCAAGAAATATGGGACTATGTGAAAAGACCAAATCTAAGTCTGATTGGTGTACCTGAAAGTGACGGGGAGAATGGAACCAAGTTGGAAAGCACTCTGCAGGAGGATATTATCCAGGAGAACTTCCCCAATCTAGCAAGGCAGGCCAACACTCAGATTCAGGAAATACAGAGAACACCAAAAAGATAGTCCTCGAGAAGAGCAACTCTGAGACACATAATTGTCAGATTCACCAAAGTTGAAATGAAGGAAAAAATGTTAAGGGCAGCCAGAGAGAAAGGTTGGGTTACCCACAAAGGGAAGCCCATCAGACTAACAGCGGACCTCTCGGCAGAAACTCTACAAGCCAGAAGAGAGTGGGGGCCAATATTCAACTTCTTAAAGAAAAGAATTTTCAACCCAGAATTTCATATCCAGCCAAACTAAGCTTCATAAGTGAAGGAGAAATAAAATACTTTACAGACAAGCAAATGCTGAGAGATTTTGTTACCACCAGGCCTGCCCTAAAAGAGCTCATGAAGGAAGCACTAAACATGGAAAGGCACAACCAGTACCACCCACTGCAAAATCGTGCCAAAATGTAAAGACCATCAAGAATAGGAAAAAACTGCATCAACTAACGAGCAAAATAACCAGCTAACATCATAATGACAGGATCAAATTCACACATAACAATATTAACTTTAAATGTAAATGGACTAAATGCTCCAATTAAAAGACACAGACTGGCAAACTGGATAAAGACTCAAGACCCATCAGTGTGCTGTATTCAGGAAACACATCTCACGTGCAGAGACACACATAGGCTCAAAATAAAAGGATGGAGGAAGATCTACCAAGCAAATGGAAAACAAAAAAAGGCAGGGGTTGCAATCCTAGTCTCTGATAAAACAGACTTTAAACCAACAAAGATCAAAAGAGACAAAGAAGGCCATTACATAATGGTAAAGGGATCAATTCAACAAGAAGAGCTAACTATCCTAAATATATATGCACCCAATACAGGAGCACCCAGATTCATAAAGCAAGTCCTGAGTGACCTAGAAAGAGACTTAGACTCCCACACATTAATAATGGGAGACTTTAACACCCCACTGTCAACATTAGACAGATCAATGCGACAGAAAGTCAACAAGGATACCCAGGAATTGAACTCAGATCTGCACCAAGCAGACCTAATAGACATCTACAGAACTCTCCACCCCAAATCAACAGAATATACATTTTTTTCAGCACCACACCACACCTATTCCAAAATTGACCACATACTTGGAAGTAAAGCTCTCCTCAACAAATGTAAAAGAAAAGAAATTATAACATACTGTCTCTCAGATCACAGTGCAATCAAACTAGAAATCAGGATTAAGAAACTCACTCAAAACTGCTCAACTACATGGAAACTGAACAACCTGCTCCTGAATGACTACTGGGTACATAATGAAATGAAGGCAGAAATAAAGATGTTCTTTGAAACCAACGAGAACCAAGACACAACATACCAGAATCTCTGGGACACATTCAAAGCAGTGTGTAGAAGGAAATGTATAGCACTAAATGCCCACAAGAGAAAGCAGGAAAGATCCAAAATTGACACTCTAACATCACAATTAAGAGAACTAGAAAAGCAAGAGCAAACACATTCAAAAGCTAGCAGAAGGCAAGAAATAACTAAAATCAGAACAGAACTGAAGGAAATAGAGACACAAAAAACCCTTCAAAGAATTAATGAATCCAGGATCTGGTTTTTTGAAAGGATCAACAAAATTGATAGACTGCTAGAAAGATTAATAAAGAAAAAAAGAGAGAAGAATCAAATAGATGCAATAAAAAATGATAAAGGGGATATCACCACTGATCCCACAGAAATACAAACTACCATCAGAGAATACTACAAACACCTCTACGCAAATAAACTAGAAAATCTAGAAGAAATGGATAAATTCCTCAACACATACACCCTCCCAAGACTAAACCAGGAAGAAGTTGAATCTCTGAATAGACCAATAACAGGAGCTGAAATTGTGGCAATAATCAATAGCTTACCAACAAAAAAGAGTCCAAGACCAGATAGATTCACAGCCAAATTCTACCAGAGGTACAAGGAGGAACTGGTACCATTCCTTCTGAAACTATTCCAATCAACAGAAAAAGAGGGAATCCTCCCTAACTCATTTTATGAGGCCAGCATCATCCTGATACCAAAACCGGGCAGAGACACAACCAAAAAAGAGAATTTTAGACCAATACTCTGGATGAACACTGATGCAAAAATCCTCAATAAAATACTGGCAAACCGAATCCAGCAGCACTTCAAAAAGCTTATCCACCATGATCAAGTGGGCTTCATCCCTGGGATGCAAGGCTGGTTCAATATACACAAATCAATAAATGTAATCCAGTATATAAACAGAACCAAAGACAAAAACCACATGATTATCTCAATAGATGCAGAAAAGGCCTTTGACAAAATTCAACAACTCTTCATGCTAAAAACTCTCAATAAATTAGGTATTGATGGGATGTATCTCAAAATAATAAAAGCTATCTATGACAGACCCACAGCCAATATCATACTGAATGGGCAAAAACTGGAAGCATTCCCTTTGAAAACTGGCACAAGACAGGGATGCCCTCTCTCACCACTCCTATTCAACATAGTGTTGGAAGTTTTGGCCAGGGCAATTAGGCAGGAGAAGGAAATAAAGGGTATTCAATTAGGAAAAGAGGAAGTCAAAGTGTCCCTGTTTGCAGATGACATGATTGTGTATCTAGAAAAGCCCACTGTCTCAGCCCAAAATCTCCTTAAGCTGATAAGCAACTTCAGCAAAGTCTCAGGATACAAAATCAATGTACAAAAATCACAAGAATTCTTATACACCAATAACAGAAAAACAGAGAGCCAAATCATGAGTGAACTCCCATTCACAATTGCTTCAAAGAGAATAAAATACCTAGGAATCCAACTTACAAAGGACATGAAGGACCTCTTCAAGGAGAAGTACAAATCACTGCTCAAGGAAATAAAAGAGGATACAAACAAATGGAAGAACATTCCATGCTCATGGATACGAAGAATCAATATCGTGAAAATGGCCATACTGCCCAAGGTAATTTATAGATTCAATGCCACCCCCATCAAGCTACCAATGACTTTCTTCACAGAATTGGAAAAAACTACTTTAAAGTTCATATGGAACCAAAAAAGAGCCCACATCACCAAGTCAATCCTAAGTCAAAAGAACGAAGCTGGAGGCATCACACTACCTGACTGCAAATTATACTACAAGGCTACAGTAACCAAAACAGCATGGTACTGGTACCAAAACAGAGATATAGATCAATGGAACACAACAGAGCCCTCAGAAATAACACCACATATCTACAACTATCTGATCTTTGACAAACCTGACAAAAACAAGAAATGGGGAAAGGATTCCCTATGTAATAAATGGTGCTGGGAAAACTGGCTAGCCATATGTAGAAAGCTGAAACTGGTTCCTTTCCTTACAACTTACACAAAAATTAATTCAAGATGGATTAAAGACTTAAATGTTAGACCTAAAACCATAAAAACCCTAGAAGAAAACCTAGGCATTACCATTCAGGACATAGGCATGGGCAAGGACTTCATGTCTGAAACACCAAAAGCAATGGCAACAAAAGCCAAAATTGACAAATGGGATCTAATTAAACTAAAGAGCTTCTGCACAGCAAAAGAAACTACCATCAGAGTGAACAGGCAACCTACAAAATGGGAGAAAATTTTCTCAACCTACTCATCTGACAAAGGGCTAATATCCAGAATCTACAATGAACTCAAACTAATTTACAAGAAAAAAACAAACTCCATAAAAAAGTGGGCAAAGGATATGAACAGACACTTCTCAAAAGAAGACATTTATGCAGCCAAAAGACACATGAAAAAATGTTCATCATCACTGGCCATCAGATAAATGCAAATCAAAACCACAATGAGATACCATCTCCCACCAGTTAGAATGGCAATCATTAAAAAGTCAGGAAACCACAGGTGCTGGAGAGGATGTGGAGAAATAGGAACACTTTTCCACTGTTGGTGGGACTGTAAACTAGTTCAACCATTGTGGAAGTCAGTGTGGCGATTCCTCAGGGATCTAGAACTAGAAAAACCATTTGACCCAGCCATCCCATTACTGGGTATATACCCAAAGGACTATAAATCATGCTGCTATAAAGACACATGCACATGTATGTTTATTGCGGCACTATTCACAATAGCAAAGACTTGGAACCAACCCAAATGTCCAACAATGATAGACTGGATTAAGAAAATGTGGCATATATATACCATGGAATACTATGCAGCCATAGAAAATGATGAGTTCATGTCCTTTGTAGGGACATGGATGAAATTGGAAATCATCATTCTCAGTAAACTATCTCAAGGACAAAAAACCAAACACCACATGTTCTCACTCATAGATGGGAACTGAACTGTACAATGAGAACACATGGACACAGGAAGGGGAACATCACACTCTGGGGACTGTTGTGGGGTAGGGGGAGGGGGGAGGGATAGCATTAGGAGATATACCTAATGCTAAATGACGAGTTAATGGGTGCAGCACACCAGCATGGCACATGTATACATATGTAACTAACCTGCACATTGTGCACATGTACCCTAAAACTTAAAGTATAATAATAATAAAAATAAAAAAAGAATAAAATAAGTAGATGTTTTGATGTTGTCATAGAATTTAATACTAGGTAGCAATGAGAATGAATAAACTTCAACTATTAGTAAATGCATGCTAGTAGGTTATTATTATACACACGGTGTTGAGCAAAAGCAGCTAGACTCCAAAATAGTATAATGTATCATTCCATTTATATAAAGTCCAAAAGTAGACAAAATTGATCTCTGGTATTAAAAGTCAGTTTAATACCTTTGGTGGAGGACAGTGACTAGAAGTGGACAAGAGGGGGTTTCTGAGTGTCAGTCATACTCTGTTTTCCGGTCTGAGAGACTGTGAAAATTTCCCGAGCAGTATGCTTAAGTTTTGTGCATATTTATCTGTCATATTCTACTTCAATAAGAAGAAAAAAAAAGAATCATTTCTTAGTACTCTTTATTGAAAGGATCTAGAAATAATAACCAAATTTTTGGGCTGCTATTATAGAATACCAGCGACTGGATGGCTGAAAAAACAGAAATTTATTTCTCACAGTTCTGGAGGCTGAGGAGCCCAAGGTCAAGGCACCAGAAGACCCGCTGTCTGGTGAGGACACTCCTCCTGATTTGCAGAAGGCCATCTTTTCGTGGTGTACTCACACAGCTGAGAGAAAAAAATAATCTCTCATATGTTTCTTCTTCTAAAAACACTAATCCTATTCATGAGGGCTCCACCCTAATGACATGGTTGCCTCCTACACCTCATTTCCTAATACAATTATATTAGGAGTTAGGAATTCAACACATGAATTTTTGGGAGACACATCCAGTCCGTAACACAAAAGATAGGAAACAATACCGCTAGTTTCCAGACTATGGTCTCAAAATACTGATTTCAACTAAATGGACCCAAGACCTCTTGGAAAAATGTAGGCTTTCAAGTCTGGGACAGAAATTTCCAAGATGGACCTAGAACAACTTGTCATAACAGATATCCATAAAGCTACTGATGACAACTAGGGTTCTATCTAAAGGACTCAAGAGCCGTCATGATTCTCCAAGGAGGGATCCAGGGCCAATTACATAATTTTCAGGGCAAAATAAAATTGTTGAGCTCCTTGTTCAAAACACAGCAGGATATTTGCAATTAAAGGCACTATAAGCATTTTTTCCCTTCTGCAGTACGTCTCTTGACTTGTCATGATGATTTTTGCTATTAAAATTCATGAGAAAAAATGAAAAATTAAAATTTTGAATTATTAACATAGATTGTGCCATTCTTCTTTATATTGTATAATTTCATGTCAAAATGCAAATAGAAAATCATTTAACTCATATGCAGAATTACTGAAATTACACAATTGGTATTTCCTAGCTGGTACATTCAAATGTACTTCATTCTTACTAGAACAATGTAAACACTGCACAAAAGTAACTCTTCTATTATTTTACTTATTGACAACGAGCACCTTCTATCAACAGTCTACCTTTGGCTTACTGATGAGTAAAGAATAACTGAAGGAAAGCAACTATGAGTTGCCCTCTTTCCCTTACCTTCTAAGTCATCGTTCTGTCATTGTTGTAAATCTCTTGATAGTATAGGGAAGTAACTTTAAAAAAAATGCCACAGGGTACCTTGGTTGTTCATCTTTCTTAGAATGCTAATGCCTTCTCTGTGCATTAGAAGCAAATTCTTGTTTGAGTGGAAAGTATGGCTTCTCAGGAAAGTCAGTGCCCTACTTAGTCATGGGCCTTAGGTACCTACCTTGCATTTACTCTGTGTTTCACTAAACTCCCACACATTTTTCTACCAGAATTCAGTGCTCATGGCATTATGAACACTACATGCAAATGTGGCAGCAAGGAACAGTAGACACAGTATGTCCTCTGTGCAAATGCGTGCTCCATTGTCCCATCAAGACTTCACTTAGAAAACACAAGCTCAAAAATAACTCGATTAAGAATTTAATGACAGAAACAGCAAAGCATTAACCACGCATATGCCTGTAGTTGAACGGGACCCTAAAAATGATGTATCTATGTCCTGACCCCCAGAACATGCAAACGTGGCCTTATTAAGTTAAAGAGCTTGAGATGAGATTATCCTGGATTATCCAGGTGGCCACTAAACCCAATCTTTATAGGAGACATACAGAGAAAAGACACACAGGGAGAAGAGGACAAGGCTGTGTGAAGACAGAGGCAGATATTGGAATTATGCAGCCACAAGCCAAGAAACACACAGAGCCACCAGAAGCTGGAAGAAGTAAAGAAAAATTTTCCCTTGAAGCTTTCACAGGAAGCACAGCCCTGCCACCACCTTGATTTTGGACGTTTGGTCTCCAGAACTGTGAGAAATAAATTTTTGTTGCTGTAAGCAACCCAGTTTGTAGTAACTTGTCATGGCAGACACAGAAAACTAATACAGGGTCCCCACAAATGTGAGGCCCTGTGAGACTGCACAGGTCAAACATACATGAAGCCAGCCCTAGCTAGAACCTTTATTATTGCTCAAAAAATGGAAAAGTTTAGATAGCAATGATAACAATACATTAGAATGGATTGAGACATATCAAATATGTTTGAGTTTAAATTAATGAGTTTAGAATGATGCTGAATATCATCTTTGGAGAATGCCAAAGATAACTAACCCAATGTTTTGGAAACTACTAAAGGGGAAATTCAATAACTGATCTTGCCTCTCCTCTACAAATTTCAACACAGGGTAATTAAATAGTTGATAAAGGGAAGTTCTCCATGGAGATAACTCCAGATAGTAAATGAACAAGGAATGATACAATTAGAATATCACCATTTTTCAGCCTCTATTGTATTAATGGATTCAGGCAATGATCATCAAAGGGTTCTGACACTACACAGAGATATAACAACCACTCTGTGTTTCTTGACTAAAGTATATAATACTGTCTTTGATGGTGCAATGCAACTGAAAAAAGAATCAAACCTAAATCTGATCAGTCACGTAGATCTAATTAGTAATTTATAGGAAATGCAAGGGCCAGAGGAACATGTTAAAGAATACCTTGAAAATGCATTTGGGAAATATCACACTGCGTTTTGTAAGAAACAGAGCAGTACACACAATCTGGTTCAAGTAAATAAATAAATTATAAGAGTTAAAAAAAGAGTGGGGGAGAGGAGACATATAGATTTAAACAGGCTGAAGAGACACACACCGAGCTAGAAATTTAGGGTTTCAATTTTCAATTGCCATTCAAATAATAAACTATTTTTTTAAATTTCAGTAGACTCTTTGGGTGAAATTTACTTGAGAAATGGATCTTAAAAATAGTAGAACAAAGAAGATTTATGAGAATTTTGAAGAACAACAATGAAGTGTGAGGAATTATTCCCAAAATATAAACAGCACTAATCAGGCAGAAAGGCATTAGCACTGGTCTCATAACCCCCTATGAATGCTGAATGTTAATCCTTTAATTTCTAGATCATGGATGGGTTTGAGGAGATGGGCAGAGGGATAGTTGGGGAAATGGAGAAAGAAGCAGAGGAGACTCAGAGTGTCAGAAAAGTGACATTTTACCAAAAAAAGTCACTATCTGTACAGAAGTTTTGTATTATCTTAATAATTAGTAGGGCTATACTAGTACAACTCAGCTAAATATAATCATTAGATATCGGTGCATACAATGAAATAAATGAAACCAGAACAGAGAGCTGAGAAAGGTGTACATACATCTGAGAACTGAATGGATCCCACGTGCAGCATTGTAAGTCAGAGGGAAGAATAGCTATTCAATAAACAATATGAAGATAATTAGTTATCTATTTGAAAAAAGTTAGAACCCTACCTTATCCACTTAAAATTAAAGCCAATAGCTTAAGAACCCAAATGTGAAAAACTAACTTTGAAACTTTTAGAAGAAATATTGAAAATATATTTTAGAGCTAAAGATAGCAAAAGAGTTCTTAAATAAGAAACAGAAAGAAAAAACATATAAGGGTAAACCATTTTGACTATAGTGAAATGTAAACATCTGTATAAACTAGTAGTATACATAAATTTTTAACAAACAACTGAAAGACAGTGAAAAGGTATTTACTACCACACACATATATTATATATAAAGACAAGAGACCCATTTGAAAAATGGGCAAAGACTATTAACAGAAAAGGAAAGCCAAATTGTCACTAAGCATATAAAGAAATACAAACTTCCTTGTAATCCAGTAAATACAAATTAAAACAACCATGAAATACCATTTCATAAATATTGGATAAGCAACATGTTTCAAAGTTAAAGACATATAAATTGACCCACATGAAACTGCCATTTTTGTAGGCCAAAAGTGGTTAGATATTGGCAATTTTATATAGTTCACAAATACATAATCTATAACCTAGTATTCCTCCTCCTTGTGTACATCCTTTCTAAATTGGAAATCCATTAAAAAACTAAGCCCTACAGAAAATAATTTGAGCAACTACCTTCTCAATTTTCTCAGGATGCATAGCTAGTTCCATTCTAGATGCATAGGAAATAATTAATTGATATATATGATGATTGCTTTAGAACAGTAGGGCTTAATTCTCTTCCAGAATCCTAGTTGAAAAAGGGTAAAAAGAAACTCTTAGAAAGGTGCTCCCTGGTGTGGGGAGAGAAAAACTGGAGGGCATGCCAGGCGTGGTGGCTCACTCCTGTATTCCCAGCACTTTGGGAGGCTGAGGCTGAGGTCAGGAGTTCGAGACAAGGCTGGCCAACATGGTGTAACCCTGTCTCTACTAAAAATACAAAAAATTAGCCAGGCATGGTGGCACACCCCTGTAATCCCAGCTACTAAGGAGGTTGAGGCAGGAGAATTGCTTGAACCCGGGAGAAGGAGGTAGCAGTGAGCCGAGATCGCACCACTGCACTCCAGCCTGAGCAACAGAGTGAGACTCCATCTCAAGAAAAAAAAAAAAAAAAGAAAAAGAAAAAGAAACTCTTCCACGTGTAAACAATAAAGAATTTATGGAGGGAGGAGCCAAGATGGCCGAATAGGAACAGCTCCGGTCTACAGGTCCCAGCATGAGCGACGCAGAAGATGGCTGATTTCTGCATTTCAATCTGAGGTACCGGGTTCATCTCACTAGGGAGTGCCAGACAGTGGGCACAGGTCAGTGGGTGAGTGCACCATGTGCCAGCTGAAGCAGGGGCAAGGCAATGCTTCACTCCAGAAGTGCAAGGGGTCAGGGAGTTCCCTTTCCAGGGGTGACAGATGGCACCTGGCATATTGGGCCTCTCCCACCTGAATACTGTGCTTTTCCGACGGGCTGAGGAAACGGTGCACCAGGAGATTATAGCCCGCACCTGGCTCAGAGGGTCCTACGCCCACGGAGACTTGCTGATTGCTAGCACAGCAGTCTGAGATCAAACAGCAAGGCAGCAGCGAGGCTGGGGGAGGGGCGCCCGCCATTGTCCAGGCTCCCTTAGGTAAACAAAGCAGCCGGGAAACTTGAACTGGGTGGAGCCCACCACAGCTCAGGGAGGCCTGCCTGCCTCTGTAGGCTCCACCTCTGGGGGCAGGGCACAGACAAACAAAAAGACAGCAGTAACCTCTGCAGACTTAAATGTCCCTGTCTGACAGCTTTGAGGAGAGCAGTGGTTCTCCCAGCACGCAGCTGGAGATGTGAGAACGGGCAGACTACCTCCTCAAGTGGGTCCCTGACCCCTGACCCTCGAGCAGCCTAACTGAGAGGCACCCCCCAGCAGGGGCAGACTGACACCTCACACGGCTGGCTGGGTACCCCAACAGACCTGCAGCTGAGGGTCATGCCTGTTAGAAGGAAAACTAACAGAAAGGACATCCACACCAAAAACCCATCTGTACATCACCATCATCAAAGACCAAAAGTAGATAAAACCACAAAGATGGGGAAAAAACAGAGCAGAAAAACTGGAAACTCTAAAAAGCAGAGTGCCTCTCCTCCTCCAAAGGAACGCAGTTCCTCACCAGCAATGGAACAAAGCTGGACGGAGAATGACTTTGACGAGCTGAGAGAAGAAGGCTTCAGACGATCAAATTACTCCGAGCTATGGGAGCATATTCAAACCAAAGGCAAAGAAGTTGAAAACTTTGAAAAAAATTTAGAAGAATGTATAGCTAGAATAACGAATACAGAGAAGTGCTTAAAGGAGCTGATGGAGCTGAAAACCAAGGCTCGAGAACTACGTGAAGAATGCAGAAGCCTCAGGAGCCGATGCGATCAAATGGAAGAAAGGGTATCAGCCATGGAAGATGAAATGAATGAAATGAAGCGAGAAGGGAAGTTTAGAGAACAAAGAATAAAAAGAAACGAGCAAAGCCTCCAAGAAATGTGGGACTATGTGAAAACACCAAATCTATGTCTGATTGGTGTACCTGAAAGTGACGGGGAGAATGGAACCAAGTTGGAAAACACTCTGCAGGAGGATATTATCCAGGAGAACTTCCCCAATCTAGCAAGGCAGGCCAACATTCAGATTCAGGAAATACAGAGAACACCAAAAAGATAGTCCTCGAGAAGAGCAACTCTGAGACACATAATTGTCAGATTCACCAAAGTTGAAATGAAGGAAAAAATGTTAAGGGCAGCCAGAGAGAAAGGTGGGGTTACCCTCAAAGGGAAGCCCATCAGACTAACAGCGGACCTCTTGGCAGAAACCCTACAAGCCAGAAGAGAGTGGGGGCCAATATTCAACATTCTTAAAGAAAAGAATTTTCAACCCAGAATTTCATATCCAGCCAAACTAAGCTTCATAAGTGAAGGAGAAATAAAATACTTTACAGACAAGCAAATGCTGAGAGATTTTGTTACCACCAGGCCTGCTCTAAAAGAGCTCCTGAAGGAAGCACTAAACATGGAAAGGCACAACCGGCACCAGCCACTGCAAAATCATGCCAAAATGTAAAGACCATCGAGACTAGGAAGAAACTGCATCAACTAACGAGCAAAATAACCAGCTAACATCATAATGACAGGATCAAATTCACACATAACAATATTAACTTTAAATGTAAATGGACTAAATGCTCCAATTAAAAGACACAGACTGGCAAACTGGATAAAGACTCAAGACCCATCAGTGTGCTGTATTCAGGAGACCCATCTCACGTGCAGAGACACACATAGGCTCAAAATAAAAGGATGGAGGAAGATCTACCAAGCAAATGGAAAACAAAAAAAGGCAGGGGTTGCAATCCTAGTCTCTGATAAAACAGACTTTAAACCAACAAAGATCAAAAGAGACAAAGAAGGCCATTACATAATGGTAAAGGGATCAATTCAACAAGAAGAGCTAACTATCCTAAATATATATGCACCAAATACAGAAGCACCCAGATTCATAAAGCAAGTCCTGAGTGACCTAGAAAGAGACTTAGACTCCCACACATTAATAATGGGAGACTTTAACACCCCACTGTCAACATTAGACAGATCAATGCGACAGAAAGTCAACAAGGATACCCAGGAATTGAACTCAGATCTGCACCAAGCAGACCTAATAGACATCTACAGAACTCTCCACCCCAAATCAACAGAATATACATTTTTTTCAGCACCACACCACACCTATTCCAAAATTGACCACATACTTGGAAGTAAAGCTCCCCTCAGTAAATGTAAAAGAACAGAAATTATAACAAACTATCTCTCAGATCACAGTGCAATCAAGCTAGAACTCAGGATTAAGAATCTCACTCAAAACCACTCAACTACATGGAAACTGAACAACCTGCTCCTGAGTGACTACTGGGTACATAACGAAATGAAGGCAGAAATAAAGATGTTCTTTGAAACCAACGAGAACCAAGACACAACATACCAGAATCTCTGGGATGCATTCAAAGCAGTGTGTAGAGGGAAATTTATAGCACTAAATGCCCACAAGAGAAAGCAGGAAACATCCAAAATTGACACCCTAACATCACAACTAAGAGAACAAGAAAAGCAAGAGCAAACACATTCAAAAGCTAGCAGAAGGCAAGAAATAACTAAAATCAGAGCAGAACTGAAGGAAATAGAGACACAAAAAACCCTTCAAAAAATTAATGAATCCAGGAGCTGGTTTTTTGAAGGATCAACAAAACTGATAGACCGCTAGCAAGACTAATAAAGAAAACAAGAGAGAAGAATCAAATAGATGCAATAAAAAATGATAAAGGGGATATCACCACCGATCCCACAGAAATACAAACTACCATCAGAGAATATTACAAACACCTCTATGCAAGTAAACTAGAAAATCTAGAAGAAATGGATAAATTCCTCAACACATACACTCTCCCAAGACTAAACCAGGAAGAAGTTGAATCTCTGAATAGACCAATAACAGGAGCTGAAATTGTGGCAATAATCAATAGCTTACCAACAAAAAAGAGTCCAAGACCAGATAGATTCACAGCCAAATTCTACCAGAGGTACAAGGAGGAACTGGTACCATTCCTTCTGAAACTATTCCAATCAACAGAAAAAGAGGGAATCCTCCCTAACTCATTTTATGAGGCCAGCATCATCCTGATACCAAAACCGGGCAGAGACACAACCAAAAAAGAGAATTTTAAACCAATATCCTTGATAAACATTGATGCAAAAATCCTCAGTAAAATACTGGCAAACTGAATCCAGCAGCACATCAAAAAGCTTATCCACCATGATCAAGTGGGCTTCGTCCCTGGGATGCAAGGCTGGTTCAATATACGCAAATCAATAAATGTAATCCAGTATATAAACAGAACCAAAGACAAAAACCACATGATTATCTCAATAGATGCAGAAAAGGCCTTTGACAAAATTCAACAACCCTTCATGCTAAAAACTCTCAATAAATTAAGTATTGATGGAACGTATCTCAAAATAATAAGAGCTATCTATGACAGACCCACAGCCAATATCATACTGAATGGGCAAAAACTGGAAGCATTCCCTTTGAAAACTGGCACAAGACAGGGATGCCCTCTCTCACCACTTCTATTCAACATAGTGTTGGAGGTTCTGGCCAGGGCAATTAGGCAGGAGAAGAAAATAAAGGGTATTCAATTAGGAAAAGAGGAAGTCAAATTGTCCCTGTTTGCAGATGACATGATTGTATATCTAGAAAACCCCATTGTCTCAGCCCAAAATCTCCTTAAGCTGATAAGCAACTTCAGCAAAGTCTCAGGATACAAAATCAATGTACAAAAATCACAAGCATCTTATACACCAATAACAGACAAACAGAGAGCCAAATCATGAGTGAACTCCCATTCACAATTGCTTCAAAGAGAATAAAATACCTAGGAATCCAACTTACAAGGGATGTGAAGGACCTCTTCAAGGAGAACTACAAACCACTGCTCAAGGAAATAAAAGTGGATACACACAAATGGAAGAACATTCCATGCTCATGGGTAGGAAGAATCAATATCGTGAAAATGGCCATACTGCCCAAGGTAATTTACAGATTCACTGCCATCCCCATCAAGCTACCAATGACTTTCTTCACAGAATTGGAAAAAACTACTTTAAAGTTCATATGGAACCAAAAAAGAGCCCACATCACCAAGTCAATCCTAAGCCAAAAGAACAAAGCTGGAGGCATCACACTACCTGACTTCAAACTATACTACAAGGCTACAGTAACCAAAACAGCATGGTACTGGTACCAAAACAGAGATATAGATCAATGGAACAGAACAGAGCCATCAGAAATAACGCCACATATCTACAACTATCTGATCTTTGACAAACCTGACAAAAACAAGAAATGGGGAAAGGATTCCCTATGTAATAAATGGTGCTGGGAAAACTGGCTAGCCATATGGAGAAAGCTGAAACTGGATCCCTTCCTTACACCTTATACAAAAATCAATTCAAGATGCATTAAAGACTTAAATGTTAGACCTAAAACCATAAAAACCCTAGAAGAAAACCTAGGCATTACCATTCAGGACATAGGCATGGGCAAGGACTTCATGTCTGAAACACCAAAAGCAATGACAACAAAAGCCAAAATTGACAAATGGGATCTAATTAAACTAAAGAGCTTCTGCACAGCAAAAGAAACTACCATCAGAGTGAACAGGCAACCTACAAAATGGGAGAAAATTTTCTCAACCTACTCATCTGACAAAGGGCTAATATCCAGAATCTACAATGAACTCCAACAAATTTACAAGAAAAAAACAAACGACCCCATCAAAAAGTGGGCGAAGGACATGAACAGACACTTCTCAAAAGAAGACATTTATGCAGCCAAAAAACACATGAAAAAATGCTCACCATCACTGGCCATCAGAGAAATGCAAATCAAAACCACAATGAGATACCATCTCACACCAGTTAGAATGGCAATCATTAAAAAGTCAGGAAACAACAGGTGCTAGAGAGGATGTGGAGAAATAGGAACACTTTTCCACTGTTGGTGGGACTGTAAACTAGTTCCACCCTTGTGGAAGTCAGTGTGGCGATTCCTCAGGGATCTAGAACTAGAAATTCCATTTGACCCAGCCACCCCATTACTGGGTATATACCCAAAGAACTATAAATCATGCTGCTATAAAGACACATGCACATGTATGTTTATTGCGGCATTATTCACAATAGCAAAGACTTGGAACCAACCCAAATGTCCAACAATGATAGACTGGATTAAGAAAATGTGGCACATATACACCACGGAATATTATGCAGCCATAGAAAATGATGAGTTCATGTCCTTTGTAGGGACATGGATGAAATTGGAAATCATCATTCTCGGTAAACTATTGCAAGAACAAAAAACCAAAAACTGCATATTCTCACTCATAGGTGGGGATTGAACAATGAGAACACATGGACACAGGAAGGGGAACATCACACTTCGGGGACTGTTGTGGGGTGGGGGGAGGTGGGAGGGATAGCATTGGGAGATATACCTAATGCTAGATGACGAGTTAGTGGGTGCAGCGCACCAGCATGGCACATGTATACATATGTAACTAACCTGCACATTGCGCACATGTACCATAAAACCTAAAGTATAATAATAATTAAAAAAATAATTAAAAAAAGAATTTATTAGGATAGCTAATGAGCTTGTTTTTAATGGCCAAAAGTAAAATAAAAAGACATATATGCATGAGAAACATAAACATAATATATCCATACAATGTATTACTAAAATAAATGAACTAATTATATATGTGCCTGAATAAATTTTAATAATGTAATTAAGTGGAAAAGTTGCAAAAAAAAAGTATGTAGAATATATACTTTGTATTTTAATTTTAATAGCACACCAAATAATTGTATATATTGTTTTCCAATAACCATATATGTAATAAAAGTATAAAAATAATGTATGGAAAGAATAAACACAAATGTCTGTATAGTCATTACCTTTGGGAAGGAAGGCATAGGAAGAGGTTTCAACAGTATCTGTAATGTGTTACAATGTTATGATTTTCTCTGTAAAAGAAATTTGCAACTTGTTAATGTTAAATTTAGGTGTTAAATAAGTACATGAAGGTTTATGTTGTCATTTTCTGTGCTTTTCCATTTTAAATTTTTTGTAATGTTTTGAAAATTTAGAAAGGGCAGAAAACAATTCCTAGTGTGGTAAAGGTAAGAGTAATTGATATCATTTATTAAGCACTTACCACATACCTCATAACATATTAACCACTTTACATGGATTACCTCCTTTAATCCTCTCCATAACCCTATGAGAGAAGTACTCCAGGATCCCCTTCTTACAAATGAAAAAATTAAGACCAGACACTTTCCTCAAAATTCTAGTTGGTTAGATTCAGAGCAGTCCCAACTACAAATCATTTCCTCCAGGATGACAAAAAAAGAACAACTAAATCACATGAAGTTATTTTAATTTTTTGAATTCACCCATCCGGTTATGCAATCTCTCAGTCATTTTTCCCTACTCATGTCTAAGCTCCATCCCTTACAATATGTGTAAGCTTGGAAAAATTCTCCAAATCATCCTTAATTTGGTTACCTCAACTGTTAATGGAAACTTACTTTTGAGTTTTTAGCCAGATTAAAAGCATTTAAAATATTTAGAACAGTGTGCAGAATAAGCACTCAATAAATCTCAGTAAATCTGTACTTACTCATTCACATATTCATTTGCAATTAACTATTTACCATTGGACAAACGTAAGATCTGGCCTGAATATACAGAGATAATGAATAAAACAGCTTCTGTGATTCCAAGGCATTTCTAATTTAGTGAATAAGATGATCGTAAGAACAAGTAAGTGCAATTAAGTGTTGTAGGGGTGAGTTAAAGTCTAAACAAAGTACAGAGGGGAATTACGGTGGATCAATGTCACCTGTGAAGAGACAAGGCAGGTAAGAGGACAGCAAGCATATTTTCAAAGAGTAGAATTCATGCTTGAGTTGAGTTTGGGGAAATGAACTTAGTTTAGCTTGGCAGAGAGGATGGGGTCCTGAGTGAGAGGAGTGGAGAGAGAAGAACATCCAAGCAGAAGATAGAGCACGAACAAAGGCATGCAGCTGTGACCTGATATGGCCTGTTTGGTGAATTGCTGAGATGTTGGGATTGTGGGAAGATGGTGGTGTCAAGGGAGAAGACTGGAAGGACACTTAGGGAACAGGGTGTGAAGGACCTGCCTGGGATGCCTCACTAAGTTTGAGATTTTTATCCTAAAGAAAATGGGAAGATACCAAGGGATGTCAAGCACTAAGAAGAGATTTGCATTTTGGAAAAATTAGCATAGCAGCTGAGATTCTGTTTTGTGATCATTTTATTCACATTTCTCTCCCCTACAACACTATAAAGTTAATTAGGGTACTGACCATGTTGGTCTTACTCAACATAATGTATACCCAACATAGTTCACAGTAAAATCTCATAAATCCTTATTGAATGAATGGAGGAGGTGAGTTCAGAAGCAGGAGGCACCTGAAGTAAAGTGAGTAAACTGGAGCAGTGGCAGCAAAGGAGGTGGAGATGAGATCCTCAGGAGTGTGTATAGTGCAGCACTTGGGTACACATTGGATCTGGAGAATAAGGGAGAGGTGTCAAGCTTGGGTGATTCTATCTGGGTTAACTTGGCGACTGTTGGTTGCTGTTCGTTGAACCTGGGAAAAAACAAAGGAGAACTGGGTTTGTAGACCTAGGAAATGGATTCTGCTTTGTTTGGAGGGTGAAGAGACAATGTCAAATTTGACTACTTTCTTTCTTATCTTATAGTCTTATAAAGAAATTAAAAATATGAGAAGACATTTGAATACAGATCACTGTTCCCGATGGACATAAGGTACTTATACGTATAAAGGCTAATACCAAAATGGTGAACAATCTTTGAAGTAAAAGAAATATCATTGAAATAAAGAAGGAATTAAACAAGTAAGAGAAACATTTGAAATTTTTTGACATAATGGGGGGAAATTAAGGAGGGATCAATTATAAATGTGAAATGAAATTTGTGTGAAAATAACATCATAAAGAGTAAAGAGTAAAGAATCTATTGAATAACACTTTTACCTAAAAATGATGACTAGGAATTGCTTTACATTAATGGGTGCTGTCAGACTTTCAGTAGGAGCAATTTACCAGACCTCAGTCAGTAGAAGTCTGAATCCCAGCTAGAGTATCCCCTGTTCAGAGAACCCAGAAAGTGTCATATTAGGAGCAGAAGACCTTACATTGTCATATTAAGGGAGATTTGATCCCACTAGATTTTAAGCAACTTTCCAAATGGAAAGCCTGAGTGCTAGCTCTGGAATTCTGCTTTCCAGAGCTCCGTAAGCATCCAGAGGCTTAGAGTCTCTCTTAGCTCTGGGAGGTGAGAGGGTGAAAGAGGTATACTGAGTGATGACTATGTCAACATTTTCTTTCCACTTTCTAACTTTTTAAAAACTCATGACCAAGATTTATTTTCTCTTTATTTTAAAGAATATGTACACACCTACTTTCTCCATAAAGGCTGTTCTAATTTTATGAAAGAAAAGTAGTTAAATCCTCTTTTTCCACCTCTTCCCAGATTCTGAACAATGAGCATTCATTTCCCCACAACTTGCAGAATAAATGTTGCCTGGTGTAGTTCTTTTGGTGGTGGAAACAATGATCTGTGTTTGTAACCACACGTGTTGTAGGTTATATGGTGTGCAATGGATCCCAGCCATGACTCCTATACGTGGGTGTGAAACAGCACCAATTTTTCTCTGAGTACAGAAGGAAGAAAGCAGATTCCACTGGTGTCACTGTCACTTCCTGAGATCATTTGTTCAATGCACTATTGAATTTTAGGATCATATTTAAGAGGTGAGCAGTGCAATGAAGAAAAGAGGTTAAGTGTATCTTAAATAATTTTCATATATCTTCACAGACGGTTGATAGGAAACTGATTGCACAAAACAACAATTCCCCAAAGTGTCCCAGAAAGTGATGTGTTCTCAATGGTAACCCTGTAAGCACCTGGATTCTGAGCCACTCAGGATGAAATTCTAGCCAACAGGTACCTGGCTGACTCATCTTGGACTAGAAAGAAAAAGCATGCAGTTCTGGACATTGTCTGTAGACACGAAGATAGAAGTTCAGCAAAGAATGCTCAGTAACAGCTGGCAGGGAGGCATAGGCCTGTAAAACACAAAGCATGACAATGTGGGCCCCAAAGGGCCCCAAATGAAATTTCTACCATAATGAAATTTCCCTCTTTCACAGTTTCAAATGGAGACATTTGTGAGCAAATGTAATCCCCAACTAGCTGAACTCCACATGCAACCTTTCTCTGCGATGTTAGGAGCATCTCATGGAATGGCAGAATATGAAGTATCAAGAGCAGAGTGTCCTCTGATGGGCAGCATCCCTGTCATTTTTGTTTCTTGTGGCTGGACACACACCAACCAATGTGAAGCCAAGGGATTTTAAGTGTACTCACTCTAAGAAGGCACTTGGCACTGGACAAGCCTGGTTCTGACTCTGGGACTTTATATCGTAGGGGAGTGCAAGGCTCATGACACACAAATGTCATAAACAAAAGCCCCTTCTCAATTTGTCACTTTTCACATGCATTAAGTACTGTTTTGCACATCTTGTACTATGGATTGAAGGTTGTCAGTTATATTGGTTATATTTGTTGTTGTTTGCATGTTTTATTCATTTATTTGTTTGTTTGTCCTGAATAAACTTAGAGTATTGTTTATACTCATTAACAAAAGTCATTTTTAACGACTGAGGTAGAGAGTCTGGAGAAGGATCTAGGAAAGTAATTTCCTTGAGTTCCAGCTTTGTGCCCAGCCCTCTGCTGGGTGCTTCTTATACCTCCTTCTACTAAAGCCCACAACTACCTTATGAAATAGGTATCAGTTTCCCTATTTTCCAAACCTAGAACCTCAGATATAGGCACATTAACTGACTTTCCCAAGGTCACCTGCTGGTAAGTGGGACACTGGGATATTACTCAGGTCTCTCCAACTCCACTATCCCATTATACCTCCAATATGGCACATCGTTGACAATGGTATTCAGAAGAGCCCAGATTATAGCGTGTATCTAGAATATTTTTACATTTCCATATTGCCTCTTGAGATATGTGTACTGCTGTGAGAACAGCAAATATGTTTAGTAGACCCAAGCCTCATGACTGAGTCATTACATGGCACAAGCCATGACAAAGTTAGTGATACGTGACTCAGAAATCATGAATTTTCATCTGTGTTCTCATCTGTGACCAGGTAGTTATTTATTCATTAATTTTCTTATCTCTTTGCTCATTCCAGATGTCACAAGGAGGTGGCCTGAGAGCTGAATTTGATTTGCAGATCAGTTTTGTTTGAATTCTCCCACCCCTGATCTCACGCTGTGTTCTTAAATGCTTTTAGTTGCCAACATTTGAAAACTCAAGGGCTTTCCCATCTAAAATATCAATCTCCTGCTTTCCTTGAAACCAGTAGATCTGGCAATATTAGGTCTCATTTTCCACATAGCAAAGAGAAGCTGTAAGTGCATGCACTTTTAAACAAGTTTTGGCTCTTTCACCCCAGTTCCCATCCAGCCCACTTTGCTCACTTATGTTTCCTTCCTACAAGTCCCCCATGCCCTTTCGAGTGTTTATACTCTACTCTAGAAAATTAAAAATGCATGGAGGTGGTTCTGGGACTGGGGGGGGGATGAAAGATTTCCTTAACAATGCAGAGTCTCAGTGTGTTCAACAGGACCAAGAAATTATGTATGCTTCCTTATTTTTAGGGCATTCTGAGAGCCCAATAACTTCAGGAATTAGGGCATGAGGTTAAATCTCTTACTCTGTAACCTGAATAATATTCTACAGCCCTCACTTGAACACCTTAGGGAAACCTGTTCCTTTGTTGAGCAGCTACAATTCTTAGGAAATTTCTCATTAAACTGAGTCCAATTATGCTCCCCTATAAAAATCTGCCATCTGATGATTCTACTTCCAATTCAATCTTTGGGAACATGCTTCACCTGCCAACCCACTAAATATTTGGGGACATCTCTCATGGTACCTCTAAGCCTTCTCCTCAAGATCTAACATCAAGCACCTACTGCTTCTTACTTGAAGCCACTCCTGTTTACCACAGTGGGCTGTGTGTGGTTTCAAAGTTGTGCAATATAGGAATCAGTGAAGAATTCTATCAAAAGGGAGGGATGATGTCTAAAGAGTTCCTCCTTTTATATGATTACATCTTACTTCTGACTATAAAAGATAATCTTTCAAGCTCATAGGACTGGATTCTCAGAGCAGTTTGTGCACTAGGATACCTCAGAGGGCAGAAAATGTCTTCATCTCTGAACTACGTAAATTTTCTGGCAGTTTTCAGTTTCACAGTGAGTTTAGGGTATTTCAGCCTTGCTGATAAGTGTGTGTTCACATAACCCAAAATCAGTTTAAAGCAGTCTGTGATGACAAATTCTAAATTGCCTCTAATTTTCCAGAAGTAGATTCTAAGAGCATATGTGTTTGTGCTAAATATCTCTTTCTGATAGTCATATCAAAAGAAGTATTACTACCTATTATGACACTTGCCCAGTCAGACCATGAGCATCAAAGATATCCCACGTCAGGTTAGGACAGCTAAAAATGTCTATGGGGCAGGAGGTGAAGATTAGAGAGGTTGGAAGGGCAAGGAGATAGTAAACATCCTTTCATGTATATAATTTCACACAGGCTAAATGTGAGTCTGGGTTTTAATACATAGTTACTATTTATGTATACTTAAGGAAGTTAAAAATCTGTAGGGGGAGAAAGGCAGTGATCCTTTAAAATCAAACTTGAGCACAATGGAAATCAATATTACAACTTTTCATAAGAGCTTTAATTACACAAAAAAATGAAGATTTTGATGAAAGGAGAAAAGTTTAAAATTAATAAATAAAAACTCCACGAAACCTGTTTCTACTTTAAAAAAGACCATCAGAGGGAAGTCTCAAACAAAAGTCCTGTGACCATAACCTTTCCCTTTCAATAAGATTGTATTCTGGCTACCACTAACCATAAATTCTAAAAGTAATTTAAAGATGAAAAAAGGAAAAAAAAAGCACTCCATCTGAGTTCAACAGAAGAATTAAGGCATTATGTTTTCTGAGTTAAATATATTGCAGTTCCTGAACTGAAGTATTGGCTTTTTGTCTCTCTGAAAAACATAGGAAACAAATTAGGTTATATAATTTCCATTTCTGGTAGCAAATTCCTGTACCAAATTTTAGCAGGAATGTACAGGCCATCCCTGAGGTTCAGAGAAGCCAAGGACGTAGCTAAACTCACACAGCCAGTAAATGGCAGGGCCAGGATTTAAAGTCAGCATGATCTGACTTCAAGGAACTATACTCTTCAGCTGTTTTCACAATTGCATAGAATTGATAAAGCTCAATTTTGGCTTCGCTATCCTGGAAACAGACTCTTTTAATAAATGCTGTAATTATATAATTCTTAAGTTCCAGGCTCCACTATCAAGTTTGAGAATAAGGGAAGTACCACAAAAAAATAAAAAGCAGAAGAGGTTGCAGGACCCAAGGAAACACCACTCAGCTGGTTTTCTATGTATCAAGAGTTATGCAACACAAAGATTCTCACTCAGAAATGGATCCTGATGGCATTACTTTTGTACTGAATTAAGTTCCTTCTAAAAACAGTTTCAGTCTTGGACCATTTCAGTTATGTGAGTCAATAAGTCTTTTTGCTTAAGCTAGGTCATAAGGTATATGCAATTTATGCATTTACATTATAAGGCTTTCATAAACAACTAAACAAGGTAATGGATAGAAAGTGCCTAACATGAGTAGAAGATATGATAGGCACAGTTAAATGTGAGCTGTCTTCCTCTCCCAACTATTTTCACTTTATTAAATCCACACTTAAATTGCACATTATACTTTAAATGGTTATTAGTAATTCCAGTAAATTTCATTATTAACTCAGTTAATTACCATTTCTCCTCTTGTAGGGCTCTGAATCCTCTTCCATCTTCTTATGCTCAATTGCAGGAGAGAGGAAGGAGGAAGAATGGAAGGAAGGAAGGGAGGAAGGAAGGAAGGAAGGGAGGAAGGAAGGGAGGGAGGGAGGGAAAGACACAGAAAACCTCTAGCCATATGCACAATCTCTCTCTCTTTTACCTGTCCTATTGGAAACACGGACTAGGACTTCAAGAAGAAAATATGCATTCCCCTATATTAATCTGTATTATCTGGATGAAAATAACAGAAACAAATTTCAAGCTATTTTAAGCTTTAAAAAAATTGGAAAGGTGATTTACTGGATCACAGAACCAAAGCATGAAAAGGAAGGAATAGTGTGTCCCCAGGATGAATGGATCATGAGACTTAAACAAGGTAACCACACTCACCTTCTCTGGTTTCCACTCATTCCAGATCTCATCTACTCTACTTCTACACATTTTTCAGCTCAACCTCTGGTCTTTGGTGACTTCATTCTCTTAGCTCTACTCCACATTGTCAGGGAGCTGGTTGCTTTGATGTCATATTTTTGCAGCTAACAGTCCAAACAAAAATAGAGAACTTCCAACTTCAGGGAAGAGCCTTGATTATATGAGCTTGTTTCACAGTCCCACTCATTATACCAGAGAGGTAAGGGTCTGTGATTGACAGTTCTTGCAGAATCACAGAGTTAAAGAACAATTCCTCAGGGGAAGTGAGTGGGTGCTGCTAATAAAAAAGAGGGAAGAGGTGCTGTATGGAAACAAACAGCAGTTGTTCACTCTATGTGAGCCTGGAGCAAGCCTTAGGTGGTCAGCACACTGATTTCTCTCTCTCTTCAGTGTACCCCATCCTGGTACCTTGAGTCTACAAAGCCAACGTTGTTTTCTAAGCATTATGCAGGCACATACGCAAGTATAGACACATACACAAGCATAGACACATACACACACAGGCTCCCTAACACTCCCTAACACACTCCCTATGCCCCAGAACCCTCAGGACAACAGATCCCCAGCAAACTAAAAAGATACCATTTTTTTCCCTCTCTTGCCCAAGTTCTACTCCTAACCTTTTTTCTGGAGGTTCCAGGAAATGAAATTGTTGATCAAAAAGAATGTCTGCTAAACTTCTCACCCAAAAGAATATCATTACATTGCATCCCAATCAATATCATCCAACCATTGTTTTGGGGGCCAATTTTTCATCTTTCTGAGGATTGTTTTACCCTGCTAGCATCCATTTCCCTGTTTTGTATCTAAAGCTCTTCCCAGAAAAAAACTGAGCTGAGTGGGGGACCCAAAGAAGCCCAGTTGAGTGGCTTTAGTTCATGCCCATGTCTGTTAGGACAAGGTACTCAGTTGCCCCTATCGTCAGCTCACTTGAACTGCAGGCATAGCAGTAAGCAAGGAAAATTGACAAAAAAGTTGTACACTAGCTTTGCAATGTAGTTTAAATGACAGATTTTTTAAAAGTCAAACATTCAGGCCCACTATATTAATCCAATATAGAACTATGATGGTGGTTTTTTCCTATATATTTTTAAATAATAAAAATATTGAAAAAAGAAAAATAATTTTTTCTTTGTGCTTTGTGGTATAATTTACTACCCCAGCACAATTATTGTAATTCTCATAGGTGCTTAGTCTTAGATGTTGACTTTAAATTGCCTTAACAATTATTCTTCATAGCGCTTAATTTCATTCAAAAACAATCTTAGTCAAGACATTGTTCTGAAAACTCATGGGGCTGTTTATCGAATCACTGCATAATTATGCATAGTGGCAATATGACTTATTTGTGTTAGCATGCTGGTGAAGATACACATTAACCTGCACAATTCCCAGCCTTAGGCAAAAAGATTGGACAAAAATATATAGAACAAAATAGGTGAAGGTCAGAGATATCAGTGGAAGGATTTGATTTCACTTGAGACTTTTTTCAAAGAGGTATATAATCACATACCCATCAAAGTGTGGTTTGCAAGTGTATGCAGGGCAATAAAGGTCTCTTCTAGTCTTACTGCTAAAGGTAACAAGAAAGTGATTGTAATCAGATGAGGTGTGAGATTGATTATGCCAAGTCTGAAGGCTGAATAAGTGAATACGAGTTTGAACCATATAGAGGGCCATTTATTTCAGTCCCAAAGGAATGTTCTGGGTAGAAGCAACACTGTGTTCCTGAAGTCTAGACTAGTCTGCTTCCTGTTGTGGCTACCTGTCTTCACACCTATTTCCTTCTGTGAGGAGTTAGCACTCACAGAAGTAAGCTTACTCACAGGAGTAAGCTGGCTGGCCATTCAGTCATCTCTGCACATCACCTACCCACCTCCAAGGATTCTTCGTGGTCTGGCTCCTAGTTAGGCATTCAGTGCATGAGATATATACATCTCAAACTCATCAGCCCAACATCCACTTCTATATCTTCCCTACAAAACTGGCCCTCCCACTGTCAACCGCATCCCTCCAACTCAGCTCTGTTGATAAAATTCCTCAGGCCAAATCCTGTAATCATGCTTCGTTTCTCTTCTCTTTCCTTTCTAAATAGTTAGAAAATCTACCTGTCTCTACCCTATCAACAAATCAGCATTTACCACTTTTCACTTTATTGTGGCCACCCTGGTCTGAGATAATGGCAATAGCCTCCTAGCTAGCCTCTCTGCTTCCACCTTTACTTCCTTCCTTCCTGCTTCAATACAGCATTTCCTCAACACAGAAGCCAAAACCTGGGTCATATCATTTTACTCCTCTGCCCCAATCTTCTGTGGTTCCCAGTCTCATCCAGAATAAAAACCTAAGTCCTTTCAGCAGTTCACAAGGCCCAGTGTCATTATCCCCATGAATACTTTGATCTCATCTTTTACCACTGTGTCCTTTCTCACACCACTCCAGCCATACTGGCTTCCTGGCTTTTCCATGAATAAGTCAGGCACGTTTCTGCCTCAGGGCATTTGCACTGACTCTATGCTCAGCTGAAACACTTTGCTTCCAGATATTTGCATGGCTTACTCCCTTACCCTCTTCAGGTCTTTGCTCAAATTCCACCTTTTTGTGAAGGCTTTCCTGCCTCCTCAATTTTAAATCACAACTCCCTAGCCACCCCCCACTACTTAATTTTGCTCCGTTACACCTATGGCTATCTGACATACTATATGGGTTAATTATTGATTAACCATTTGTTTCCCCTTGTTGGAATTTAAGCTCCCTGAAATCAGACTTATTTTCTGTTCTGCTTGCTGCTTTATCCCCAGTGCCTAGCATGTTAGTGATAAATACCTGTTAATAGGATGGCTTGTTGCTTGGATGAATAGATGGAGGGATGGATCGGTGGATAACTGAATTGATGAATATATTAGCTAATTTTATATTTTGTAAGAAACTTTATTCATTGTTTTAGAAAGATATTAGCTCTAAATTATATATTAAAAAGTAAATAAAGTTAAATGACCAACCCAAAGATGCTAGGTTGTCTGAAAAATGGGTCTTTCTAAGTTGCTCATTTCAAAACTGCTCCCAGATTAAACTCTACATTTAGAAAAGGTTTTGGATAAATGGTTTGGGCAAATAATCACTTCTTAGTGCACATCAATTATGTTGTAAGCAAACAAAGTAGGAAAATTCAAGACAAAAATATCCGAATCAATTTCAAACCACAAAACAGATTTAATTCAAACCAAATAACCAAAACGAAATGGTGGGGGAAGGAAAAAAATACACACTAAGGGATGGATGTTCTTGTTTGACTTTCTATGCTGAAAAAAATTAAACAGATTTTTAATGCTGTCTTTCATTTTGCACTGTTAAGGATGGAGACTAAATTCAACTAAGTGTCCTTCATTCCCATTTCTTGTCAATAATATTTTATGGTCTTTAAGTATTAGTAGATATTATAATTGGTTTTTCAGGCGCATGACAAGCAAGAGAAGCTGACAGATGGTTTTAATGCAAACTAAGAAAAACATGTTGGATCTTCAAAAACATGCCAGATCTCACCATTTTGTGATTAAGATGGTGTTATTGATTGCAGTGAAAGGAAGTAGGAAATATATTGGTCTGAATCCTTTGTTTTGTCCCTTGAGGGTAAAGGCAGGAAGCACATGGCCAGGGTATCTGTGGAAAAGGCCAGTTTTGGATGCTGTCCTCACCAGCATCCCCTGCCACTGGTCATTTTTGTTTGGTCTCTAAGTGGGAAAAATATCTTCTCTCTGGAGAGCAAATTTTAGGGTCATGTCACATGAAAGCTTGGGACTGATGAATTTGCCCTGACGGGGAGGAAGGATAACAACTACAGAAATAGTTACTGTTTCAAAGCTACCAGGAGAGAAGAACAGGAAAGCAGTTTTTTTCCTCATTATCATTACATAGCTATGCATTGTGTTTTGATAAAGCAATGTACTATACAGGGCAATTGGGAGGAACTGGACAAATATATGAAAATGATTACTGTTTTAAAGCCAGAGAACTTATGGTAGAAGAAAGTGAGTATATGCAGTTAATAGAGCTTTTTTTCTTTTATTTTTAAATTATCCCATAGTCAGTATTGAGAACTAACAAAAGTGGGGAAAACTGAGTATACGAGTAAATATTATTTTCATAAATGGGTCCAAATAGCCAAAAGGATACAAAATGTCCCAAAACTGTAATCTAAGTCACTTACATGATTTAATCCAAATTTTCATAAAAGGCTGTTAGGCTATTACATTGATTTATCCATATGTAAATACTAGTATTATGTGGATTTTCTTAATAACTAATAAGAATTCATTTCTGCCCCCTCTCCCCACTTCTAAACACACTTTTTGTTACAGGTGTTCAAGTTTATTTTGCCTTTTCTCTATGTTTCTATGTTCCCCCATCACTCATGTATTCACAGATCTCCCCCACAGCTGGTATTCACAGATCTCATTTAACAAATTTTAGGTTTGCTCTCACTTATGTCGAAGAGTCTATTTCCAGCAAACTACTGGACTTGTATCTCAGGGCTAATTATTCAGGAATTGGCGTAAGTCTTTACTTACCATTCTCTAAACATTTTCTGTCACTTCATTACAGCCAAGACTTTATTGTGAATCTACTACTTTGACCTGATACACATATGAGAAGCTTTTATGAAATGAATGAATGAGAAGATGCTAATTTGCCTAAAGGCTCTTCAGCTAGTAAGTCATTATCTTATTATAGGCTATCAAAGCCTTTCTTAGTTACTTCTTAAACCACTCACTGCCCTTCCCTACCTTGCTTCCAAATTTATTTCTTCTCGTTGATCATCAATAGAGGATAGATGTTATTTCTCATATAGTAATATAACTTCTCACAAAGAAAAATAATGGAGATCTCTCACTCGTATTGTCATCACCTATATTGTAATATTTTGTATTAGAATGAGAAACTGTGTGGTGAATTGCCAAGAACAATGAACTTAGGGTAAGATCTGAATTCTAGGGCCAGATATGACACTATTTAGTTCTATGGTCTTGACCAGGTCAGTTAACTATAGACCTTAGTATGTGCAACAGAAAATTGAAGGGATTATATCAGATCAGCCTTTTCAAATTATGTGTCTTATAAAACACTAGTTTCATATAATAACATTTTTTAAAACTTCAATATTGCATTTCATTCAACAAAAATTTACTGGATGTCTATTATGTACTAAGAAGATAAACCAGGCTAAATGACCCTAAATGCAGTATGAAGGGAAAAGGAAAAAAAAGGTATGAAATACAGGAAAGAATAAGAAATGTGGAAAATGTAATGACAACATCTAAAACTGAAGTACCATAACAAAAGAAAAGAGAGAGTTAGAGACAATATTTGAAAAGATGGTATCTGAGAATTTTTAAGAACCGATCAAAGACAGCAATCCAGAGATTCAAGAAGACCAAGTATATCCCAAGTCAGATAAGTTAAAAGAAATCTCAGACAAAATACGTTATAGTGAAATTGGTGCAAATCAACAACAAAGAGAAAATCTGAAAGAAGCCAGAGAAAAGAAAAGACAGATCACACACAAAGGAATGTTAGACAGCTGACTTCTCAATATCTCAACAGAATCTTAATAATAATGGAAAAAGTCTTCAAAATTCTCAAAGAAAATGACTGCCAATCTAGAAGTCTATATTCAGTAAAATATCTTTCAGGAATGGAGTAAAAATAAAGACATTTATAGACCTAAGGGAGTTCTTTACCAGCACTAATTTAAAGGCAGTACTTCAGGCAGAAGGAAAGTAATTTCAGATGTAAAACCTGAGATGTCGGAAGGAATAAACTGAGCTTATATTCATGAATATTGATTGTATAAAAGAGTAATAATAATGTCAGTTTTTTAGTAGAATTGAAAATATAACACAATAGCGTAAGTCAAGAGGGGAATAAATGGAATTAAAGTTTGAAAAGAACTGGTGTTATTTTTTTATAGACAAGACTTTATTGTAAACCTACATTTACCTGTTACATTTATGGGCAGCTTTCGTAAAACCAATGAGTGGTCATCTTTCCAGTTGAAAGGAAGAGCAAGGTTTTGATTAAACTTAGGCTATGATAATTTAAGCATATTAGGTAAAAATCTCTAGAATAAACACATAAAGAAACAATACGTGCAGTTTTCAAACTACAAGAGGGAGAAATGAAAGATTAAAATTACCCATTCAATCAAGAATAAAAGGCAAGAAAGGAAAGAGAAAACAATCCCAGAATAGTCTTAGAACATAGAAATAATTTTAAAATATTGGAGTGATAAATGACATCATTCATGAAAGAAAGATGGATAAATGTACATGTTGGCATTCCTTGTACTAGGATACCAGGTAAGAAGAAATCAGTTCCTGGACATTGCCTAGTTCAGAGGTTGCGAATTAGAGATAACTGGATAAGTGAGCTTGTAAAGTGGCAAACATCTGTATTTGTTCTAAAACGTGTAAAGCCACTTTGAAATTTTGGATGCAAATTATCATCCCTACATTCCTGAGTTGCACTCCTCTTGTGGTGAGCCAGATGAAAAGACAGCATCCGCTTTCCACAGCTCTGATACATGTTTGGTGGCACCCTAGGATTTCCCCATTTCCCACATGTTTAGGCAAAAGTCACTTTAATTTTTCACTTCATTTCGGTATTTCTGAATACTACTTACCACGAAAGGTTGCATTTTCAGACTGCCTTGATCAGTAAAGGATTTTCAGTTGTGCTGGCCCCTCTCTCTACTAGATCCCCAGGCAGAACAGCTGCAAAACTTAATCTAGCTTTTGATAATGAATTCATTCATCTTATTTGTATGCAACTCAGGCAGACTAACTCTAACTTTAAAGGAAAATGAGTGCTGATCTTTTTAAAGACAGCGAATATGGAGCAGCCTGATCCCTAAGAGGCTCTGAGAGATTGAAGTTGTTCAAGCCTCACCCTCAGGCCTTTACAAGGGTAAAGCCACACAATCAGGAAGAGATTTGACTGTCCTGTCAATCAAAGATGCTGCACCAAACCTCTCTCATTCAGATTGATTAGCTGAGAGGACTTATCTGAGAACAGTTAAAAGAACACTACTAAAAATCAGCAGCTCAGCTCGACCTCTTAATCTTTCTGAGCCTTAATTTACTCATCTGTGAATTAGGATGAATTCAAACATAATCATCTACAAGCCCAGTTCTTAAACTTTAGTGTGCATTGAAATTACCCAGAGAGCTTATTAAAACACGGACTGCTGGGCCCACCCCCAAAGTCTCTGATTCGGTAGCTCTCAGATAGAGCCCAAGAATGTGTGTTTCCAACAAGTTCCCAGGTCATGCTGAAGTTGCTAATATAGAGAACATACTCTGAAAACACTAATCTATAAGGCCTCATAGCTATGTTATTATACTCAAAAGTAGTGCAAAATTCAAATCATGCAAATGTTTATTTTAATATCAAGTTTATACGTAAAATAACTTTTGCTAATTTTTATAAGCACATGTATTATCAAACCTTGTTGACACACTGTTAGAATCATTTACAATTATTCTCATTATTTGCCTTTAATATTTAACAAAGAGACTTGGTATACAGTTTTTTTTTCTCAACAAGCTATGTATTTCTTTAAAAGATATGTATTTAATATGCAAGATCAAGCCTTTAGGTACGCAGTAAAAATAGCCATTTATGTGTTCGTGGGTACTAGAAAGAAATATTCAATTCCAAAAATACACTTGCTTGACCAGTTCCTTACCTCAAGATTATATTTAGTCCTTCATAGAAAAACTGAAGTTCTATTAAAATGCAAATATCCCAGAATATAGTAAAAAATAATTAAATCTTACCAATTACCTATTACTGTAAGTGATTTTATCAAATTATTTCTCAAGTCCCAAGTTTGCTAGGAGAAGGAGAGAAAGAAGATGAAGGCACAGGCATGATTCACCACGGACATCATCATGGTAGGAAAAGGTGAAGCTAGTTGGGAACAATCAACATTGAAAAGTTCGCCAACATGTGCATTTTGTCCAAGCCTAGACTTATCTGTACATTTAGTAAGGTCTTCTCCCCAGTGGGCAAAGCCAGGTCCAGCAATCACAAGTTCAACTGTGAAATCCAAGTGAATAAAGCTCTGCAGATTCAGATTTGCCTAATAAAAGATGGTGTTGCCCAAACTCATGCAGTTTCCTGGACATGTTACTGATGACAACTATATAACAGAATATGGGTGTTGTGTTATCCAGATCACAAATCACCTACCTGTTTGGTAGAAATGACTATGCCAATGCTTTCTGTAGTCAAGAATAAAAATCTAGGACCCAACCACTCTCTGTGGCACAAAAAAGTAAAGCTATAGCTCTCTAGGTCTATGTTATAAATGAGAACGGGCAGATTAAAATTGAGCAGCTGTGTGTTCCCCTAAGTGCTCCTTACTATCTTGCTATTTGTTTCCTTATGTCTAACTGAAAAGCATTCAAATATTTCAGAACTCCTAGCGCCTAAAATGTCTTCGGCTACGACATTCATTTGAGCCCCAAATACACTTGTCTTAGTCTGTTCAAGCTACTATAACAAAATATCATAACCTGGATAGCTTATAAACAATATAAATTTCTTTCTCACAGTTTGGGAAGCTGGGAAGTCCAAGATCAACGTGTTAGCAGATTTGGTTTCTGGTGAGGATCTGCCTTCTGGCCCTCACCAGACATGTCTTCACATGGTGGAAAGAGTGAGGATTGTCTCTCTAGCTCCTTTTGTAAGGACATTAATCCCATCTATGAGGGCTCCACCCCCAAGACCTAATCACTTCCTAATGGCCCCTCCTCTGAATACTTTCACATTGGTGGTTAGGTTTCAACACATGAATTTTAGGGGAACACAAACATTCGGACCATAGAACACTCTGTACTACAAACAAGATAAATTTGTGAAAGGGAAACAAGCAAAATTTACAACACAAAAGAAGTTGGAGTTTATATAAATCAAACAACAAAACACACGACTTCCCCATAAAAATAACATCACAAAAGCTGGCCTGTATATGGCTAACAAAGATGTTGTCATCTGTGATCTTGCCTGGACATTGTACCCACTTAGCATGTCACTAGGGCAAGTATATTTCCAAGATGTTAAAATGTGCATTTAATTTGATTTCAGTAAATATTGGTTAGAATCCCTGCTGCTACCTTAACGGCTCTAAAATTAGATGCTAGTGACACCATCTTGAGAAGAAGCATGTCTTTAACTCTGGGTAGTGAGCCTTTGTATTGCCAAGGTGGAGGAACTCCTTCCACTAGCTGCCATTTTCCTTTGCACACAACTCTATCACAATAGCAAAACCTGCAGGGCTGTAAATGCCAAGTATTGACCCCAAGTGTGCCAGGTCTTTGGAGATGGACTGCCAGAATTTAAATTCCAACTCTGTCACTTAAGGCCTGTGACTTTGGGCAACACATCTAAATACTCTGACTGTTTCTTCAACTGTAAAATGAGGCCATAATAGTTATCTACATAATGGTGTTACTGTGAGGATTAAATGATTAAAAGACTAATACATGTAAAACACTTTAAAAAGTGCCTGGCACAAAGTAATTGTTAAATGTTGGCTATTAAAGTTTAACCATTCAAGGTGCTGTGGATCAACCACCTTATAAAATTTGGATGGAGGATACCGTGTGCTCCTCCATTAAGCCTCGGCACCCTTGTTCAGCAAAAGCAAGGGCATTTTCACAGGGAACTCTGTACTGTCCACCTGTGGGCCTAGGTCTATTTTGTCCAGTGCACTGTTTTCTGTAAGTTCAATGTCCAACAAATATGTATAATTGGTGTTATTAATAATAGCTGCTGTCCATTGAGTACTGACCATGTGCTGCTTGCTGTTTCTCTCCAGTATTCAGACTACGCCTGCAAGGCAGGTACTGCTGTCACCATTTTAGAGCTTCAGAAACCAAAACTCAGTGAGGTTAAGTAACTTTCTAAGGCCGCAAATTTAAATGGCAAGACTGGGATTTGATCACAAGTTTAACTGGCTCCAAAGCCATGCTCATTCCCCAGATGATTCTGTCTTCTACCCAGTGGAGAGCAGATACCCAAAAGGTCTTTTCTCAGGTGTGTGGTTTGGAAGCATATTTACATGGTGGATGAATATTCTATGGTTCTTAAAACTGCTGGGGTTGTTTATACCCGTATATACCTTTAATTGCAGCCTAAACTGTCCTGAATAGAGAGGAAGCACCTTCCATCTGCTGTTGCCTGTGGTCAAAATTATCCTTACTGGTAGTTATTAATGCAGGCATGGGGAGTCAGCCAAATGAAGGTCAAATCCCACCTCTGCCACCTCTTGGTTACCTAACTGAGCAAAGCTACTTAACCCAAGCCCTCAGTTCTGAAAATGAGGTACTTGTACCTTATGGGTCTTGCAGTGAGGATTCCATGAGAAGGTGTATGTCTAGTGCCTAGAACAGAGACTGGCAAGTGGCTGCTCCACAAGCAAGCCCAGCTGGGGAGACAAGAATGAATATGCTGGTGACAGTGGGAGCTCTCCTGGCTGTGGGAGACTTGTCATTCCTTATCCTTCCCCAGATCCCCAATTCCCTGGTTGCCCCAGTTGGTACCCTTTGTTCTGAAATTTCAGCCCACTTCAGGGGGATTAACAAATATTCATCAACAGTAAGAAATTCAAGAGAAAAGCATTACTCTTACTAAGCTTGTCTATTCATGACAATCACTCACCATGCATTTACTGATCATAGGACTGATTTGTTGTGATCTGTATTTGTTGTGATCTATATATATAAAATCTATTATTTTATATATGTTATATATATTTTTATATGACGATATATACATCATGTATATCACTCATATATGTTTTACCTGTTTATGTGGGGGGGTGTGTATATATATATAAATGCAAGTACATACATATACGAATTTAAGTACATACATCATTTTAAAGAATTTTTAAATGTCTACTTCAAGACCTATTTTCTAGGAGCCTAAGCAGACTTGGATTTCAAAGAAAATTCCTTCTCTGTGAGTTATTATTAAAACAACTGGGCCCTCTCATTTGGGTTCGATTATGTCTTTATTATCTCCTCAGGCTGAACTTGGTTGGAAGGTCACACAATCTTGTTGCATCAGCTCAATCTGTTTATTTAAAGTCTTCCCATCTTTTCCACTGATGTGAGTTTAAGTGAGAGCAATTCAGGCCCTGTAAGTTGGTGACGTCCTCAGGTCCTCCGGGCTCTAGATCACTGCTGACCCATCCACCCATCCTCTCAGCTTTTATGAGAATGTTAATGATCAGCCCCTTGATGCTATCTACCTATTTGTAACTCTCCTGAGTCGCTATCAACCTTAAAATGACAGGGGTTCAGGCATTGAAATTCGGGACCCATATAGTCCACCTACTGGTATAACTAATGCTCATTAACCTCACCTGAAATCATACAGTTCAGAAAAGACACGGAGAAAGCTTCTGTTGGTTCAGAAAGAGTGAGCTGAAGTCCTTCAGGGCAGCTCCCACATTAACTCAGGAAGCCTACAGTAAAACCAAATACCATGCAAAGGCCACAGAATTTATTTTTACTAGAATTGTATCTTCAGCTACAAGGAGCTATAATGGTGAAATAGTAGGAGCTTGAATATTTTACAATAAAAATTTTCTACTCACAATAACTGAGCTGTTGAAGCTATATCTACACATTCCTTGTCTCCAGTTTTCCTAAATGTTCCAGCTGTCAAACACATATGCAATTTCTGTGTGCCTATGTGTGATTTGGAGTTTGAGAAATGTTTAAAATGGAGAAAAATGTAAAGACTAATAAAATAAACAATCCAATAACATATGAACCACTGGAAAAATATTAACCGTTGAAAATATTTTGTCTTCTTTACTTCGAATGTTTTATTTTGTAAAATCAAAATAGATCATAGTATGATCTTCTTCGACCACCTTCTCCTAATCCAGTGTCAACCTTTACCATGAACTGCATGTATATTCTTCTAGTCCATTTAAAAAAATTTTTTATGTTTACATTCATTAAAAATATAGTATACCATTATCATTTTTCAAAATTTACATAAATTGCATCATGTTGTACCATTCTACAAGTTGCTATTTCCACTCAACCTTGCATTCCAGTGATGCTTTCATGTTGATATAGAAAGCAGATCTAGTTGATTCTTTTTAATTGCTCAAGTTCACAAGATAAGTTAGTGTAAGAGAAATAAAACTTGTCCATTTGATCACCCAGTATGCAAAAGGCTAGGGACTACAAACCGCAATCAGCATACAGCAGTACCCATGAAAAAAAGTGTCCAGTTAATATTAAGTTCTGATACTGACTGAAAGTGTTCATCATGGCCCACTGAGCTAGACAAAAAATTTAAAGTCACAAACGGTACCTACCATTACCAAATTCACAAATGAGTTGGGAATGCAAACTTAACACCCCCAAATAATTAAAAGATAATGAAATGGGTTTTTAAGGAATTTTCTTTAGGGACCAAAATCAATTCAGAACTGGGAGTGATCACCATGGACAGGTATAATCAGACAGGGCTTCCTGGAAGAGGCAATAGCTAAAACAGGCTATGAAGGGTAGGAAGGGGGATTATGGATTAGGAATATCATAAGCAAAGGCTTACAGGTTGGAATAAGTATAGCACGCACAGGATTACCCTGAATGGAGGAGAGAGAAGCTCCTGGAGAAGGGGTAAGGTCAACATGTGGAGGGATCTGAGAGCTAGACAATGGAGCTTGTGTTTGTGTAGTTGACAACATAGAGCACTTTGAGAATGTACATGTAGGATTGGCGCTAACTGCTCTGACTGGAGCTCCTGGAATGTTCTAAGCTGTTTCCACCCCTGCACCTTTGCACACCGTATTCCTTCAGCCATTCCTGATTCCTGCTTCACCTTTGGCTTACGGAGCTCATTTCAGCCGCATCCTCAGGAAGCCACCCTGGGCATGTGTTCCCTGCCCCCCTCACATACTCCACAATGTCTTAGGCTTCCTTCTAGCACAGTGTTTGTCATACTGGGCTGTAATTTTGTTTAATTGTCTTTCTCATTAAATTATAAACTTATTGGGAAGAAAGCATTTGACATATCTGTCTTTTTGCTTCAGGGTGTAGCACAGTACCTATTTCATAGATGCATTCAATTAATGTTTGAATAAATTAATTAATGCATTATTAATGAATGATTCATCAAAGAATTATGTTTTCTAAATATTTGCATATAATATTACCCATTTAGGCTAGAAAAATAATTATTTAGATGTCTCTTGACTTCTAGAATACATCCCATGAGAAAAAACAAATTATAACTGGTAGCAACATGAAAGAACTGTCAATAATGCATAAAATTAGGGATTTAAATTTTGAAAGGTAAGTCAAAGTTTTCTTTTGTCACTGTGCAAAACTCAAAATCTTTTCATCTACAGGGAAAGAAACCATGAGCACTTTGATGTAACTGAATATGACACTTCAATCATGCCATCTCCAACTAGATGTGTTGTTGAAAAAGGAAAAAAATCATTTGAATTTCCTATAAAATTCTGCTTTTAAAAATAATAATTTGTCCATTCATGTCTTTATTCAAAAAATATGTTTTGAATGTTAGCCCCAGGGATTGCAAGGAAACAAGCCAAATGGAGCTTATAGTCTCATAGATAAGAGATACAAAACGAAAATAGCAAGCAAACAAATACATGAAATAACCTGCATGTAACAAGCTCATGAAGAAACAAGAAACCAACAAAGAAAATCACAAGGTGCTGCTACTATAATCACAGGAGCTACTATTAGATGTGTGGGTCAGAAGTCTCCTCTGAGAAGAGGATGAGCAACACTGGCCATAGGCTCCCTGGAAAGGAGAGCATTCCAGGCAGAGGCTTTAGCATGTGCGAAGTTCCCAAGGAGGGCAAAGGGTAGACATGCCCAGGAAGCTGCAGGACCACAGTGCCTGGAGGATAGAGCCTGAGGAAGGGAGCGAGTGGCCACAGAAGACAGCAGAGTCACGGCAGCAGAGTTTGCAGACTCTACTGGGGAGTCGGGATGTTTTTCTAGGAAAATAGGGAGCCACTGATGAGTTGAAACAGCAACAGTATAATCACATCGTGAGTACTTCCTATGTTCCAGACATTGAGCAAAGGGAGAAAGTCAGGAGCATTAATCTGAAGGTAGCCTGCCTTAGTTCAAATTCTGGCTCTGCCACCGGCCAGCCATGTGATCGTGGACAAGTCACTTCACCTTCTGGGCCCCATCACAGAGTTGTGTGAGGACTGAATTAATAAAGTGCCTAGAAGAGGGCTTGGCACATAGGAAGTGTTCCATACCTGTTTTAGTGAAACTCTTCACATATGTTAGGGTTTTCCATCAAACTTAAAATAATATCCTAGGTCTTTCCAATGGCTGTCACAGCCCCATGTGATCCAGCTACATCTCTAACCTCATTTGCTGTGACTCCTTCCTTTATCACCTTCCTTTATCACTGGCCTCTGGCCATTCCCCAAACACACCAAACTGGTTCCACTCTCAGTGTTTTCGTTGCTGTTCTCCTGCCTAAAATGCTCTTCCCCTAGAGAGCAGAATGGCTTGCCCCTACTGCTTCATTTGTGTCTGCCGCCATCAGAGACCCTGTCTGAAGCTGCATCCTCCATCACCCTGTCTACTCTGCTGTGTTTTCCCTCCTATCACTTCTCAGGACCTGACACTCTCTTTATATTTCTAAGTTGAGTTGCTTATTGTCTGTATCTTCCATGGAGGCAGAGACTTTATTTTTTGCACTGCTATTCCTGACCACCAGAAAAAAAAAAAATTTGATGAATAGACAAATAACAAATGTATGGTCTCGTTTAATACAACTCCTTAAGTGTATTGTTTTACAGGTGAGACAAATAAGGTCTAGCAAGGAAAAGTGGTTTGCATGGTTGGCTCTGTTGACTCCTGGGGTCTTCATCATGATGATGTCCCATTCTGTGTTTGGCTACACACCTACCAGTTCATATCCAGCCCTTCCTAGACAACTGAATGAAGCTACAACTGTGCACAGCGCATGATGAAGTTACTAAAGCTTGTCACCACCTGGCAGGGAAAGGGAGAGCAGCCCTGGGCGCCTCTGTCACCTCACACCACCCCTCCCAGATTGACTTCTGCATTAAACCCGTGGCAGGCACAGCTCTGCCTCACCCCTCCCTTCATCAGACATTCATGCCACTCCTCAGTCACATCAGCACCTGCTGAGCAGAGGCTTTCTCCCCACTCCCTGCTCTCTTTCCTCTTGATCTTTTCTGGGCAGACTCAAAGATGCAGGCCACATCAGAATGAGGGAGTTGTGAATAGATAATCTCCTTTGATGTCTTTCCCCAGCTGCCTACATTCTTCAATAAAAAGGCTACCTCATTCTGCCAGAAACCTCTTGGTGGTACCTGACCTTCTGTGGTTTGATCTTTTCCCAGCCTGTCTTTGCAATTCCCTCAAACCTAGTTTCCCTTTCAGTGCCTCGAATGCTGATTTACTTTGAAAGAGCACCATCAGCTGTGTTTTTTCTGTGCCGCGAAGTTAACCAATAACTGAGTCTAAGCCAGCAGTGAGTAGGACAACCAATGTTCCCATTCTACTTACCCTCAGCCTTCCAGCAACACCGTTGAGTTTTGGGGGAAAGGCATACCAAGAAGCAGAAATACAAGAGCAGATCCGTCAGTTTGCAGAAAATCAAGTAATTCCAACTTCTTTTTGAAGGAAAACCTTTTAGCAGCTCTTACAAAAGGAAATACGGAAAATAAAAATCAAAGGGCTTCCCCTCCCCTCATTTTTATGTACCCCCGAGCATGAAAGGGTGAGATGGTCAAACACTTCCTCCCCAGCTGAAGGACTGACTTCAGGCTTCCTCTCCCACCCACTTCTATGAGCCTGCAATCTATGGGTTCACCAGGCTTTTCATTACATTGGTTTCAAAACCTGGCATTTCTCTCTCCCTAACCCCTTCAGGGCCCGGGCTGAAGCAGCCACATAACATTTCGAGGTAGGAATTGAAGTTGTTTTCCTGCTGTGCTTTTCCCTTTTCCTCCCTTCATCAAAGCAGGGAGCCTGCTCTTTGATACATTGCCTTAGGGCAAGTCCGTGGCAGAGAGCAAAACAGGAAGTTCATGAGATTTTCTGGTTTGTGTTTTCTTAACTCTAAATCTTTTGGGGACAGGAGGATTCAACTGAAGAAACAGAGGGGCTTGGAGAAGTAGAAAGTGCAGGAGGGGATTCCCCTAGGCTGGGGGTAGGAGAGAGCCGCAGATGCCCAGAGGAGTGGAGAACTACCTGGTCTTGCTCCATGGTGGTACCTTGAGGCACAAAGACCCCAGAAAGAAATGTTTCCATAGACAACCAAGGGGCGAGACCCTAAGCACAGAGGGTACTGGCTTCATCAGAGCTGCCCATGACCCACGAAATGTGGAAGCAGTGAGCCATCAGATAACAGGAGACATTGAGGGCTTAAGTAATGAGAATGCCAGCCGTGAACACAAAAGATTTAATATCAAGAATATTTAAAATCAGAGGACTTCATTTTTTTCAGGCATCATGCAAGACTTCCTCCCACCCCAGGATATGGTGCAATCCCAAGAGAGAAAGGGAGCCAGTGATAGAAATGGAATATGCCACCAGTTGGACAAGTGGGCCCTTAGAGTCTCAAATCAAATTGGTCTTCAGAAAACAAAGAGATATTTCTTCTACAGTGAAGTTTATTAGAATGAGATTCATTCGTGTGGTCAGATTATCCTCCTGGCTTTTAAAATATGCTTTTGCTCCAGATCCCATCTCTTAAATCTACTTGAGATATACCTCATGTCTAGTCACTGCCAGCAGCGGGCACTGTGATCCTCTGCCCAAAGACCCCATTCTGCTTATCTAAGTAGGAGAGGGGGCATCTTCAGACAGATGTTTTAATTCATCAAGCCTTCCTGTGTTAAATAGTTAATATTTCATTTTCTTCATGTCTCATAGACACCTTGAATCAAATGCTCCCAGAACTGAATTATTTCCCCCACTCAGTTAATGGTGTCTCCCAAGAGGAAAAGCTCATCGCTGTCCAATCTTTGTTTCTTCTCTGCACTTCCCTGGGAGTTCTACATCAGAAATGTCCTTCAGCTCTCTCCTCTTTATCTCTGCCACCACAGCCTTATTTGGGACTTTATTAATCCTTGCTAATACTATCTTAATTAATGCACTGTGGTAGCCTTTTAGTGGGCATTAAATGAATATGTAATAAAAATGAGGTCAAGAACTACGTAACATGTATTTTATTACCAATATGTGGAATCGATAAGTTCTAATATTTATGGTATAAATTTATTCTACAGAAAGAGTCCTATATTTAATGTGCATTCTCATTTCACTATTTTCTAACATGCGTCTGTTGTCTTTGCATTTCATGGGGTTTGGGCATTGTTTTGTCTAAATGCTGACATTACTTGAGGTAAACCAGCATGGTCAGGGAGTTTGTCACAATACCCAGCCTGTCAACCAGCCAGTCAGCCTCAATTCAGCTTGGGAAGCTAACCAAGGTCAATTGCTGCTATCTAATAAAGTCAAAGTTTCTTCTAATTAATGCTACAGCAATCACAGATTCGCAAAAGTGCTTTCTAGAAAAAAAGTTGATGCTAGAATTGAGATGGTTATTCTTTCTTGGTGGAATTGCACTTGACCTGACAACTTGCCAGAGATCTCTATTCCTTTCCCAGGGCTACAGCAGCCAGGAAAAAGAGTTTGTTTCAGTGAATGTAAATTCATTAGATTATAGTTCAGAAATGTGAAGATGGCAGGCACTGGTGATTAATGGCAGGAAATTTGGACATGATAAGTTGTGAGAAACTATAAAATATGACACTGCCATCAAGCAAACATGAGTGTGTAGGGTATGTTGGCAAGCCTCAAAGCCAGCATCCTCCAACAAGGAAAAGGAGACCAGTCTTCCCATGCCAGAAGAGAGCCAGGAAGAAAAACAGATGCTTCACTTACAGCCCCATGCCTCCTCTCTTCCAAGCTTGGATGTAACAAATGACATTTTCGATATTTATAATGGTAAAAAGAAGGTAACCACTGCATTCTCCAAATGACTCTTTACCTTTAACATGTTTGCTATCTCTTTATTCTGTTGCAGGAAAGTTGCAAAGCAGATTTTCTTGAATTTTACATAGATTCCCACTATATACATATTTGGAATCAACTTTCTGTTGATTCTTCATAGCTACAATAGTTTGCGCTTGTCAGAGTATCCTTTCCTCTGGTTTGTGCTCGCCCCCTCATTATCCTCGTAGAGCAGATGCTTTATCCAAGGATTTATTTTGTGTAACTCTGGAGCTACAAATGATTCATGGGCTTCACTTAGGATATGCTACCAAGGTACTAGCAATTCTCCTCCTTGGGACCTCTAGGCTGGGCATCCAGCATCCATGCCAGCCAGTGCATTCTGACCTGTTCCACCCCAGCAGCTCCATCATCCTCCATGCAATTAACCCCCAGCCTTTGCAGTCAACTTTTGAGAACAGTGTTCTGTGATTTTGTTTCACCCAGTGCTAGCTACCTGAAGCAGAACTTATTATTTTATGATAAGTTTCATCATCGGAAACTTGAAGATCTCTGTTGGCTGTCATTTGTTTATCTAGACTAAGTGTTTTAGGAAATGGAGCATCTGCTGAATAGGTGCTTTCATGAGGAGTTCATTTGTAGCTCATACCCTCCATTCCCTTAACAAAAATGGGTTATTTGAAAATAAGAAGCCCAATTTTGAGAATAAATAGATAGAGACACCAGGCCTGCTAAGGATCTGACATTTTGTTATTACTTAAGAAGGTAACTGTGGCTATTATTCTCTCTTTCCTCTTTCATGCTTTCTTTCTTAATTTATAATTCTTCAACTCAAACAAATTCTAATACCTTATCAGAGGGTCTCAAGCTGCTAAGAATAGGAGAAGAATGATTGTAGTCAGAAACTTGACAGAGTTTAAGAAAAGTACATATAAATCAAGCCAAACATTTTTTATAAAATACATAAAGATAAATTGATTGATAGATAAATGATGGCTAGATACAGATTTAGTTACAAAGGCAAAACTGCTAGGATATATACTAAAATGTTAGCAGTGTTTATCACTAAGAAGTATAATACCAGTGATTTCTATTATCTCACTTTTTTTTGTATTTTCTAGATTTTCTACAAGAAACAAATTTACAATCAGAAAAAAAAAAATGTTTCACAGTAAAATAAAACTGCATTGGCCTGAAAAACATTGAAAACCAAGAGGCTGGATAAGATTCTAACCGCCATTCGGACTTCTTACATAATGAATCAAAAGGTGGGAACTGCCAGTCCTCTTAGGCTCTTAAGTCTAAGCCCAGAAATGAGCAGCATCACTTCTGCTCTATTCCGTTAGACAAACCGAACACAAGCCGGTCCAGATTCAAGTGAATGGAGGCAGAGATTCTGCCTGTCAATGGGGCCGTGGAGGATTGAGATGTATATGGGCAAAGAAGAAATTGAAGACAGTCATTTTTTAAGACAGGCTACCACATGCTCCCAGAGGAGTCTGATAGGGAAGGGAAGAAGGTAAAAGTCTTGGCCACGCGCGGTGACTCACGCCTATAATCCCAGCACTTTGGAAGGCCGAGGCGGGCGGATCACAAGGTCAAGAGTATGAGACCAGCCTGACCAACATGGTGAAACCCCCTCTCTACTAAAAATACAAAAATTAGCCTGGCGTGGTGGTGCACGCCTGTAGTCCCAGCTACTCAGGAGACTGAGGCAGGAGAATTGCTTGAACCCAGGAGGTGGAAGTTCCAGTGAGCCGAGATTGCACCATTACACTCCAGCCTGGGTGACAGAGCAAGACTCTGTCTCAAAAAAGTCTCACAGATTGGTTGCTTTGCTGTGATTCTTCAGAGAAATTCTGGAGAGAAAGTCATGCCTCAGAGTTGTCTCTAAGGGCACGGAGCTAGGTGAATCCAATTAAAAAATAGGCAAAGGATCTGAATAGACTTTTATCCAAGGAGGATATAAAAACAGCCAATAAGCACATGAAAAAAATGTCCAACATCATTAGTCATTAGGGAAATGTAAATCATAGCCACAAGACACCACTTCACAGCCACAAGGATGGCTAGAATTAAAAAGACAGATAATAACAAGTGTTGGTGAGGATGTACAGAAATCAGAACCCTCATACACTAATGGTGGGAATGTAAAAGGGTGCTGCCATTTGGGAAGACACTCTGGCAGAGTTACCTTATGATTCAGCCAACTGAACTTACAGCTATATATACCCAAGAGAAATGAAAACATATGCTACACAAAAACGTGTACATGAATGTTTATAGTAGCATTATTCATAATAGCCAAAAGGTGGAAACAACCCAAATGGTTCATCAACTGATGAATGAATAAAATGTGGTATATCCATACAATGGAATATTATTTGGCCACAAAAATGAATAAACCACTGGTACATGCCACAGAATGGATGAACCTTGAAAATATTATGCTGAGTAAAAGAAGTCAGTTCCAACATACCACATATTAGGTGATCCAATTTATATGAAATGTTCAGAAAAGGAAAATCTATAGATACAGAAAGTAGATTAGTAGTTGCTTAGGGATAAAAACTGCTCCAAAATTGACTATGGTTGTGGCTCCACATATCTGTGAATAGACCAACAAAAAAAAAAAAAAAAAAAAAACAACAATGAATTGTCTTTGTGTATGGTAAGTGAATTATATCTTTAAAAAAAAATTTAACTGGTCAAAATTGTTAAAAAAAAAAAAAAAAAACCAACAAACAAAATAAAGGAAGGGGAGACAGATTCTTAGACACTTTCAGTTCTCTATGGCTGGGGTAATTCAAGGGTGGTCCTCTAAAGAATTGCAACTTCTGGCCGTTGAAAAAAATGTAGAAGGGGCTTTGGAAAGGTGAGGGGAATGAGGGAAAGGGGTTCACACAAATGGTAGAAAGATAGCTCAAGGTGTATAAACTGGATCTGCTTGTGGCCTGTACCCATTGCTTAATCAACCATTATGACCAAGAAGATGCAAATGTCTGATTATCCAGCGCTGGATCCTATGCCCACCACAAGCCCAGACTAAGAATAGGAGAGAGCGGCCCCAGTGGGAAAGTGAACTGCCAGTGCCAGGAAGGAAAGGGAAGCTGGACAGGCACCCATAAAAGATGTACACTCAAAGAACACAGCCTTCCTGCTTCAACCTAAGGAAGAACTTCCTAAAAGTAGAATGAGAACAGCAGCCTCAAAAGCGGCCAAACTCCCAGTACAAGAAGCTTTCATGCAGAGCAGAGATGTGGCTGCCTGGATAGCTGAAGGAGATGGCTTTTGTGGCAGGGAGCTCTAAAGTGATCCTCAGTGACTCCCTCCTCTTGGCACACACGCCGTTGTGAAATCCCCTTCCCTTGAGTACGTAGGGACTGCAGAGAGTAACTCACTTGGGGTGAATAGGATGCAGCAGAGGTCCTAGAAAGCTGTTTTTGAGATTAGGTGGCTTCCATCTTGGGTGCCCTCTCTCACAATCTGACCTCTTGCTTGCTTGCACGCTTGCTCTGAGTGAAGCCAGCTGCCTCACTGTGAGCTTCCCTATGGAACCCTCATGGAAGGGACTGATGTCTCTGGCCAACAGCCAGTGAGCTCTTGAAAGCTGCCAATAACCTCATAAGTGAGTTTAGGAGCAGATCCTTCCCCACTGAGGCTTGAGATGACAGCAGCTTCACTGACATCTTAATTGCAGCCTTGAGAAAGACCCTAAGCCAGAGGCATGCAATTAAGCCATGTCCAGTTTCTTGACCTGCAGACCATGACATAATGAATATTTGTTGTTGGTAGCTGCTAAGTTCTGGGATAATTTCTCATACAGCAATAGATAACTAGCAGCCTTTAGAGCCATTTATTCTATTATTACATTAGTTTGAGAATATGTTTTATCAAAGGGATTATTTTTGTGGTGTGAGGCTGTGTGTGCCTTTGTGTGTGAACATGAGTAGGGGTTTGTAAGTACCTGCAGGCATTTTGAAGAGGAGGCCAGGAAGGTGATCCATAAATAGGGTAAAAGGACACTAATTTCAAAGACTTCAGTCCACTTTGATGTTGACGTGTCCTGGCTTTCTCTACTAGCACATTGGTTCCTGCAAACAGAACTTGCCTTGTCTTCCAGAAAGCAAAGTATTGCTGTGACAATAGTCACAAAAAGACCAGCACTTTCCATCTTAACCATGTTTTGTGCCCTCTGTGAGATTGCAGACAGTCTCTAAATTTAGGTAGGCCAAATTAGGCTACAAAGAACTGATTTACAGTATAATCAACATCACTTGGACTTTCGTCTGATTAGTATGGGAATGGTCAGGAGCTTCCCAAGTACCATTTATCCTACTTATTCTATTCTTTCTTGACAAGAATATGTTAGGCTTCTTTTCTGCCCAAAAATCTGACTGCCCATTCTAAAGCCTTAAATTATACAGGAAGCTCTTCTGTGCAGAGATCAAACCCAGATCACTACATGGCTTGTATGTGTGCCAAATGCACGCGGTCTGCTTTGTCCTGGAGAGCAGGAGCCTCATGCAGTGGGAGCTACAGAAACACTGTTTACATGATCAGAAGACCAGTTTTGCTCCTGTTTCCTTGCTGCTCCCAACAATTAGCCTCTCTTGGAACATCAGTTTGCCCTTATCCTAATGGCACAGAATAGCAAAACAACAGGTGGCATCTTAGAGCAGCAGTAAGTAAGGACCTGCCTGGAACTCTTTTCTGATGACTTCTAAGTGACACTTCCAAAGAAGCAGAAGTTATCACCTTCATCACCTGAAAACACTGGCTGTGCTATGGTTAGAGGTCATACAGGTTTCAGGGACACAAGGCCCAAGATTTTTCAGATGTGCATTCAGATGGGCATGTGGAGGGGGTCACAACACAGATTTCTTTTCCAACCTGAGTGAGGATGCGCACTGGGTACCAGTACATCATCCAATATAGAAACAATCTAGGACCAAGGGCTGGAGGGTGGGACCATTGAGGTAGTAACTTCTAGGGGGCTCTTCCAGCCCTACCAGGACTCAGTGGAGTTGTCAAGAGAATTCCACCTAGGGTCTTCTGCTGCATCCTAGAGTTGAGGTATTGGCAGGAGGCCAGTAATGTGGGCAAAACATTGGCCTGAGACAGGAGACCTGGATTCCAGTTCTAGAGCTGTCTTTGATCAATTTGTCTTAAGACTTTTTTTTTTAAACAATTAAGCAAAACTTATTCAAATTCGCTTAACCAAATAGGATCTGAGGTATATGTCTCTCATAGAGCCCAAAAGAAACAAGTGGAATTGAATTTCAGAAGAAATTGAAACTAGAAATCCATCAAAAATCAAGACAGCCAGTTCCCCTCACCCCCTTTCTCCTTCTCTGTGTTCTCTCATCTATTTATGCTGTGTGGCTATGTCTTTCTCATCTCTCTGCTTCTGCATGCTCAGAAAAAGTCGCCCCCCTAAAGTGTAAATGTCCTCAGCTCAGAAAGCCAGCTGAACTGCAAATGCTGCCGAGTCTCAGTTTCAGCCTCCCAGGTGAGAGACTGTGACTAGACAGATTGAGTCAGGGGCCTGAGGCTGGTCCAACCAGCTGTGGCTTAGAATGGGGGTTGGGGGTGGGAGTCAGGATTATACAGGACAAAGGAAGTTTGAGTGAATTGGGGAAGGAGGGTGGTACAAGGTGGGCACCAGGAGGGGATTATTGGGCTGGGCACACTGTCAAAATATGTCAACTCTAGTACTCAGCCTGTCTGGATTCTAATACTTTGAGAAGTTTAAACATCTGGCCCCTAAAGTTCTCCCCTGTTTTCACACTGTATGAATCTTGAGCTCTGTTTAACAAAGACATCAGCCTGGCAGTGGGAAAACACTTCTTAACTCTTAGCCTTGGGAAGAGCAGACAGTCTCTTCACCAACATAGTAAGCCCTTCACTCACAAAAAAGAGATGGAAATTAACTGTAGGATACATCTGAAAAAATTAGATAGACCTAGGAGACCAATCATGTTAGCCATTTTCTTATCCACTGTGCCCTCTGGTCCCCCAGTGCCTAAGCATCAAGATAGCTAGGATCTGATAGCCGTGCTTTAATTAACCTTTTAAGGCCCAGAGGGGACCATTGACAGCATTATCACTGCACAGAATGGATCAGAAGTTCCAAATGTCTTACTAAGGTTATTGGATCCCCTGGGGCCTAGGAAGAGTGTGCCACCCTAAGTACTCAGCTTGCCCCACTACTAGACAGCAAATGGAACAGCAGGGAGGAGACTCCACGTGCAGCAGAAGGCATCTGTCCTCAGGTTGTTTACAGCACAGCAAAGACACATCTCCAGCTCCTAGGGAGGCATGGGCCCCACATTATAGAAATAGGCTGCTTTAGGGGTTTCTTATCCTGGTACATTCATGTTGGTTTACTTCTCATTTTAGCTCACAAGTCATCTCTTTTTCACTCTCCTGTCTTCCTGCAAATGGTTGAGAAATTATCTGACCCATTGACACCATCCTTGAGCCGGGGGTTTCCTTCAGTGTCAGTCACTTCTGAATCAAGTACATTTAGCTGCTGTCTTGCTATTTTTCTGAATTACTGTCTTCAGCAAATGCTTAGATAAAACAGTCTTTTTATTATTCTGATGGAATTCAGCAAACAGTGTCTATGGGACTTCTGTTTTTGTGAAGTACTCTGTTGCCAGGATACCCAGGGTGAAGATGTCAAAGAAGACACATTGAAAGGACAAGCTATAGTGAATATCCCCAAATCAGCTCCTTGCATACTAATCATTCAGATTTACCCTATGCTGTTTCTGTTTGCTATAGGAAAGATACTAGAGTCCATAATTTCTAAATAACAAACTATCCGGGGAACAGAAAACATATATTATTAAGGAGGGCAATGCATGTTTAACTTCGTTTTTTTTTCCCTCTCTTTTAAAACATGGCACTAAGACCATTAGAGACAAATTCTGGCTTTTCGTTAATACATATAGGAAGATGAAAAAGAAATATATTTCTACATTGACAATTTCAGGAAGAACGTAAAATATAGTGAAAAGAAAAAGGAAAAGATGAGAGGAATGAAAGGTACCATTAATAATAGCAAAAAGACCCCAAAAGTCACCTATTTATTTAAAAAGCACAGGTTAAGCATTATAACAAGCATTTATTATCATTTACTGAGTATATAGTATGATACTATAATGATGGCCCTAGACTTAGATACACTTGAAACGGAATAGATGTAAACTCCTATATCCACATAAATAAATAAACAACAGAAAAGGCAAATCTACAAGTTCAGAATGAGATTTAAGATGGTCTTAGCAGTTACTTTCAGGGCTATAAAACAACAAGTTTATTATAAGCAAATGGTACGATATGTTTGTGTAGAGGAACAATTAATGGAACTTTGGACTGTCTCAAAGCTATTCTTCTGACCACATAAGCATGTTATACTATTAGGATGTGGCTAGCCATACTAGATTACATATGAAGTCTTATGTTCATGCAGGCACAATATTGCAAGAAAGATATGCTGGCTAATTACACACATCACAGTTGAGACTGACAAACTTGGTAGAGATGTGAAAGAGAGCTGACCAGAAGGAAAGTTCTGGAAACTACCTCACAAGACTAACTATTAAAGAAACTGAGGATGTTTAAGCCAGGACAGAAGTTTAAAATGTTGGTGAAAATGCTATTGAGGTTTTAGAAAGCACCAATCCACTCTAAATATACCTATCCTGACCAAAAGTTGTCTGAGCTCAAAACAAGTATTGTTTTCTCATCATTCAACACAATGGACACTTGAGGGATACATTTCCCAAAGGAAGTTCATTAGCAGTCTCCCATTGGCCATGCACTGCCACGTCCTAGCACAGGCCATAGGATCTGACAGTCTTCTGTTCTCAGATGTGATACCTTGATCCTGTGGTCCTGACCTTGGTTCTGAGGGAATCTTTTCTCTTGGCCTGGTTCTTTCTTTCTCCACCAACGAATGAAAAAGACAATCTAGAGGCCTCTTCTCCCCTGAAGGCAAGAGGTTTCTCTCTGCCAGTGACAAGTGTTAAGAGAGTTTTGGAGAGGTGGGGGCTGTCATTTTGAACCTGAGCTTCTACCTCAGAGAGCCACCAAATAGTCACATATTCTGAGTCCCCATTTAGGGAAATCCATTCCAAGATTTCTATCCAGTTTTTAGAATGAACATCCAAAGTAGCTAATAGAATATAAAAAAGTTTTCTTTTTAAGACCAAAACATTTTTTCCCACAATTTGGGTCAAAATGTGCTGCAAATACCAGAAATGTAGACCACCTCAAACTGCTTAAGCTGTTTCTGAAAGCAGGAATCTCTTCCCTTTCTCCCTTCCTGCTGCCAGCCTGGTTTTTAAAATAATTCAAGTACAATGATGATCAAGAAAAGGGACCATCAAGACTGCCAGAAAAATATCCGGCTCTGAGATACCACAAGTATAATAGGGTCACATATGACATTTGTATGCATAGAAACCAGAATTTTTATATTGAAAAATCCAAGTTACCCTCTATGCTGGTTTGACCATAAAATAATATTTTATGTAGTGCTATAAGGATAAATGATTATAGTTAGACAATGCCTATTACATACTATTAAAGTATTTTTTAAAATATCAAGTTAGTGGTAAACTGATAGCAGTATTTCAAAATACCTTTTCAGTTATTCAGTATGAATAAAGAACTTTAAAAGTTTCATGACTTTGACCCTATAATTCCTCTTTCTCTATTTTTACATTTAAAAAAATCTCAAATGCAGACAAGAATTTATACACAATTGATATTTCAAAAATTTGAAACAAAATCTAACATTTGGGAAATTACTATGTAATTTTTAGAAAGTTTGTCCAATGGAATATCAACATGATAAAATTTTAACATAATTTGAGAGAAAAAAGGAATGGAAAATTTTAGAAACGTGACCAAATATTAGATAAAACATATCCAAGCCTTAACAGTGGTTGCATTTGAATGGTAGAACTATGAATCATATTTCCTATAATAAACATGTGCTACATTGGTAATGAGGACTATTCAGTAAAAGCATGTTCAAGGCAATAACTTCTTCGGTATCAACATAGCCTTACTCCAGGTGAAACAGTAGATGGATCATAGGAAGAGAAAGTAAAATCTGGTTGTGTTTGGACAGTTACACCTTGCAGATACATTACACATGTAACTTTATTGTAACTCATGTTTATCCAGCTGCAACCAACTGCCCAAGGTTAGTTGTGTCTGGATCAACTTTTCTCTTGGTCTCCCCAGCATGGCAATCCAGTGCTTTTTTTCCTGATGAATTCGTGTCTGTTTTTGGAGACTCAAGTCCCAGAACATGATAGCTTTTGCACAGAAATGCCATGTTTTCAGGAGAAAGTAAGCCTGCTTCAAAAGAATATGAGAGTGGGGCTGGAACATAGGCGTCAAAAGCCTCAAGACATGAAATACATTAAGAAACCTCAAACACATGCTGGAGGATCCATGTGCAATTATTACATAGCCCTGAGTGAAAATAATTTCCATGCTACATTTAAAATCAGCAATCCTATGTCTTGCACTAGAATTACTTCTAATTCATTTTCTCTTTTGCCCCCAAGTTCTCTTTTCTCACTTAATTCTCTGCCCCATTCCCATCATACACACACACACACACACACACACACACACACACAAAATCAGCTAAAATAAAGCTAGTACAATCCACCCTCACCTCAGGGGAAGAGGTTTTGTATAAAAACAAATGCAGTGACTCCCTGTTGAGTTGTACACACACTTCTGAGTGTTTTCCCATATATATTGACCCAGTTAATTCTCACAAAAATTTTATGGGGCATTATTATTCCTAGTCTGTGGATGAGGAAACTGAGGCTCAGAGACACTTTAGACTACTTGTCCCATCACCCATGGCAGATCCAGGGTTTAGATTTCTAGTTCTAAATCCCAATTTTTTTTTCTATTAAATCACAGTGGGTGCCCACTGGATGATACCTGTTGAGTTTCCTAGATATAGGCTAACCTTACAATTTACCATACAAACTGGGACAATTTTTAGGGGACAGCAGGGCATAAATTTGGACTAAGCAGAGAAAACTGGGACTAGTTATCCTAAGATAGGAAAGGTACAAAATATGGTCAAGGGCTTCTACAGTTTACCACATATAACCATGAAAATAAGGTCAGGTCATCTCAACCTGACAAACTAATATAAAACTGTCAACCAAATGGAAGCCACTGAGTAATTTTTGTGTTCCTGGAAACAATCCTTAAAAGAACCTGTGTAGGAACAATTCAGCCAGTGCAGCCACTCAAAATAATAAATGCTTGAAAGAAACCCACACTGTTGGGATATCATCGCAGACAGAAACTTTGAAATTGACTTTTAATGATGTTCCTAAAAGAGGAGTAGGTTTCCATCAAGCAACAGAGGCCCATGTCTCATAAAGCTATATCGTGGTTAAGATTTAAGTGCTGGCTGGCCACAGTGCCTCATGTCTGTAATCCCAGCACTTTGTAAGGTCAAAGTGGGAGGATTGCCTGAGCCCAGTAGTTCCAGACCAGTCTGGGCAACATGGTGAGATTCCATCTCTTTAAAAAAAAGAGAGAAAGAAAGAGATTTAAGTGTTAATTAAGTTACCCTTCTGTACAAACAGCATGTAACCAGGTGCAACATTTACATTTGCTCTCTTCCCTTCTCCATCACACTCTTGCTAGAAGCATTGTGGGCTCAAGCAAAAAGCAACTCAAAACCACTGCTGGTTTTATTGGCTTGGGGCTGAAGAAGCCCGAGCCAGTGGTTGAATTTCAAAGGAAAATTTGCATCTCTCTCCTCCTACCTGGGTATTCTCATCAGCACATCAGAGGGCCAGAAATCGGCTAGAATTTTAAATTAAGCCAAAACAATATCCACAAATATAAAAGTCGTTGTGTCCCTCCTGACTGCCCCAACAAGGCTGACTGAAGTATGAGTCTGTGCTAGCAGAAGCAACTCTTGTCTCCTTTGAAGTGAGTGGACATCTCTTCAAGGAAACCCTTCAAGGCTCTATCTTCAAAGGGATACAGGATCCATCTGCTGCCCCCAGCCACAGCCTCTGAACCAAGTGGGCTTTGCTCTCTGGCAAAAGAGCCAGAGAGTTCTTTTCAGGTTGAAACAGTCTCAGATGGCACTGCTTTTAAAGCAAATTAACTACTGCCTGTCTGGTAGAAAAAGCTGGAACTGTGACAAAGGACAGCAATAGGAGATAAAGAAGAGGAAGAGGAGGCACCCAAAGTGGTAAGAGAAGGGGGGAATTTGGAAGAAGCATATTTTTATCACCGTTTAAAATTAGCAGAAGAGACCAACAGATGTCTTAGAAAGGTCTTTTGCAAAATCGAAACCAATAATCCTAGTGAAAGCTAGACTCTCTAGTAGGCTCTACTGGGACTTAGAAAATGAATTGTATTTAAATCTATGTGTATTGTAGCTCCCAAAGAGCAGCCTTGTGTACTCACTGTCTCCCGAATAGCTAGTCATAGTTCATTGAACACTGATACGTTTATTCTTATGTATCCACTCGTCACACCCATAATAGTGCACCTGAGGGAAGCAGCATCATGTGGTGGTCAAAGGCCTGGAGTCAGGACTCGGGAGTGTATGATTTCAAACTCCTGTTCCACTACTTGCTAGATGTGTGACTTTGGAAGTGTTACTTCACTGCTCTAGGTTTCAATTTCTTCTCCTTCAAAAGGTGGGGAGGAGTGATCATGGTGCTTAACTGACAGGAAAATTAAGTGAATCAATATAATCAATACATGTCAGATAATAGAACAGTGCCCACACCAAAGGGTACATGCTGTATAAATGTTGGTTATTATTTATGGATAATAGAAGCACAATTGGATAAATTGTTCATGTCTGTGGTTCTTTGCATCCCTTCTTGTTCTGGAATGAATGTGAGGCAGCTAACAAAAAATAAGTAAAGTTCAGTAAGATAGCGTAATTTTCCAGTAGGCGCAAGAGAAAAAGAGGGCAGGGCTAAAATTCAGCTAGAATATTTATTGTTGGCATTTTTTTTCAATTGTGAATTAACCTCTCAAAAGGGACCAAGAGGAAAGACAACAGCTAAACAGACAATGGGAAAGGAAAGTCCTCATGTATTGATGTTGGTCTATTCTTCAATAATTTTCAGGTCGATGTCTCATTGCTTCCTTTGAAGTCAACATTTTCGCTGGTTTTGTTCTCTTTTCTTCTTATTACTGTTCCTACTGCTCATGCCAGAAATACATAGTACAGATCAGGAATGCTGCTAAAGTGAAGACGGAGAGAGTGAGGAGGTAGAAGCTAAGAACAAATGCAGACACGGACCTAAAGGGAAAGAAGAGAATCAGGAAGTTTAAGGGACTTAAAATACTTCCTGTCCAGACCTATAAATCTATTACCTAAAGATGTGTTCTTTCTACCCTAGAGTGCTCTGTGACTCTCAGGCTCTACAGGGAACTCCCAGCCTGGCCTCTGCTTCCAATTAATGCTGCCCATTAACATCTTCATGAGGTGATACATTTGTCTTCTGAATATGGTAATGATCTCAGAGTTCTTCCTTGTCTTGGGAAAATTTATTCACCAAAAATGTCTGCTCCAGGAACCAATTAGAACAGCACTGTGTTAAGGAATTTTACTATGGTTTGAACATCAGGATTAACTTAAGCATAGGCCATGTTTATGTGACACATAAACAAAGAAGTTATTGATATTCTAGAACTAGATGGTTATAATAACAACTCATGTTTAGACTCAGGAACCTGGAAGAGACCTTTTAGAGATGGAATGCTGCTTCCTTATTTTGCAGCTGAGATAAAGTAATTTCCTCCAACCCACCCTATTCTGTTCTTATTAGAGTGAGAGGAGATGCACAAAATTTATTTTTCATCCAAACAGATTAAAGAAACCTGATGCATTATTTCCTTGGTTTTTCAGTTTATCAGTGTGAGAGCATCTTTTGCTGTTGGAAGATGTGTTTCAGGGACTGGGCATGTCAGGATGTTCACTCCAGCTCCTCTGTAGTGGGCCACTGGGGAGCCTCTGCTGACTCCTCTACAGCTGTCCAGCTGCCATCTGTCAGTGTAGCCATTGTTAATTCTCATGAGAATCAGTTATGATTTGAGAAGAGTTGCCATTTGTCAGGGGAAACCACATCACCAAGTTTATTATGCTGGAAAGCATAATTTTATTCAAAATTAGTTGGTAAACTCTAGCTGGAGATCCAGAAGTATGGAGATCCATACTTACGTGTGTGAGCTTTCTGATTCCTATTTTTCTCACTTCTTAGAAACATGGTGTCAAAAAAAGTGGCCTCTGCAAATAGAACACCTTGGTCATCAGGCTTGTGATCTTAGGTCAACCTCTCTAAGCCCCAGTTTCCTCATATGTAAAATGGAGATATTAACAGTATTGTCTATGACATATGGTTATTATAACATGTAAATGAGATAAATCAAGAAAAGCATTAGTTCATGTAGGCACTAAATAAAGCAAAGGACAGATCTCAAACCTGAGGAGTAGACAGACATTCATGTAACACAACAAAGTAATAAAAAAAAGATGTCATGCTATCAGATTGACCTTTGTAATGCATATAATTATGTTTTTCAGATAGTCCATTCTGAGGACATACCTTTCAGGGGCTCCCTCTCCCTCGCCTCCTTTACTCTCATGACATGACACTTTCACAGCCACCTCTTTACCTCACACACTGCATTCAGGAAAAGGACTGCATGCAACAGAAAATGGCTGATTCCCCTATGTTTTGAGTCTGGACACAGGAAGTGGCAGAAATCTGAGGGATGGAGAGCAAAGAGATGAAAAGCACTGATGGCATAAGAAAGGAGGAGGGAAGGACATCTACGAATATGACATCCCCAAGAATCTAGAGTGCAACCTGTGGAAAAGTTCAATAGATTAAGAAATTTATTTTGTTTCACTGGCCAAGTGGTGGGTGAGGAGGGAAGGGAATATGTGTTCTTTTTCCCCATCCCCCATCTCCACTTTCTAGCAAACACTTGGATTTCTCCAATTGGAAGTTAGGAAGGTAGAGATAAATAGACATATTATTTGGCAAGTATAATAATAATAATAATAACTGACTCGGACAAGAATTATCAAAGGCTGAGAAAACAAGTGGATGAAAGTTTGATAAGAAACAGTATATTTACACCATTTCCAAATATTAATTACAAAGAAGATAGTGCTAACTTTACAGCAGAAAAACACTTAAGGATACCCCCATAACCACATAATCCTAGCTAACATCACCAATAATGGGACAAACTGGCATCATGTCTCTACTGATATAATGGATACAGTATTATTTATGTAGTATTCCTGCCAAAAAGGCATAACCTGAAAGTAGTGAGGAAACAAATACACACAAATGGAGAAGCATTTCACAAAACAACTGTCCAGATACTCTTTCAAAATGTCAATGCCATGAAAGACAAAAAAAAGGCTGAGTAATTATTCCAGATTAAAGCAAACTAAAAAGTACAATAAGTGATCCTGGATCAAGGAAAAAGACTATAAAAGACATCATTTGGACATGATCTACTACTGTCTGAATGTTTGTGTCCCCCCAACATGCATATGTTAAAAACCCTAACCCCTAAGGTGATGTTAGGAGGTGAAGCCTTTGAGGAGTTAAGTCATGACAGCTCTGCCTTCATTAATGGAATTATTGCCTTTTTAAAAAAGACCCCAGAGAGCTAGCTAGCCCCTTCCATCAAGTAAAGGCACAGAGAGAAGGCACCATCTATTAACCGTGAAACTTGCTCCACTAGACACGGAACCTGCCAGCACCTTGATCTTCGACTTCCCAAACTCCAGAACTGTGAGAAATAAATTTCCGTTGTTTGTAATCCTTGCTTTTAAGAGACAGACACAGTATTTAGAGATAAAATTCATGACATTTGCAATTTACTCTCAAATCATTTAGCAAAGCTAACAGTAATAGTAATAGAGAGAAGGAGGAGAAGGAGACTGTTGGAGGGGGAGGGGAGGTGGAGAAAGAGAAACAAAGCAAGGACTGTAAAACATTAACATTGGTGAATCTAGGTAAAGGGCATATGGAAGTTAATTACATTACACTTGCCACTTTCTGACTTTCAGTAGGTTTGAAGTTTTTTCAGAATAAACATTTTATAAAACATTACAAAAAAAAAGAGAAACACAGAGAAAGAGAGCGTGCACTATGTATAAGACAAATAACTAGCTGATTGTTAAGATAGGTTTGTTAACTGAAAGCACCATCCCCTCCATGAGGAGAACACTGACCTGGGTCACTTTTTTTTTTTTTTTTTTTTAAGACAGAGTCGCACTCTGTCGCCCAGGCTAGAGTGCAGTGGCGCAATCTTGGCCCACTGCAACCTCCGGCTCCTGGGTTCAAGTGATTCTCCTGCCTCTGCCTCCCAAGTAGCTGGGACTATGGGTCACATTTCACTTGGAAGTACTCCACTAAGTTACCATACTGTTGCAGTTTCCAGAGCTGTAACCCCCAATCATTGTGCTTTCACTGCCAAGTTACACTGCTGATTTTGTGTGGCCTTATTTCTTTCTGAAAGCATTAAATTATTTTTAGTGGAACTCATGCTACCTACCAATCATGAAAAATTGTTTACTGTTAATTGAAAATGTTTGTAAAAAGAGCAAACTATTGTGAAAAACAATGCATACATAGCTGAAATATTTCTTTTCCCTTGAATCCTTAAGTATGCTTTGAGTAGGCATTTGCCAATTGGAGTCGTACATTGTCTTTCTTGCGTTAAGCACACCCATCGCCAATTATTTCCAGGTTTCATTTCTTTAAAGTTGGAAGTGTATTTTGTCTAGATGTTTACATTCTTTTCCATCATTTACAGATATCTTGTCTGCTGATGTAATATAAACTCTTTAATCACAAGAAATTTCATTGAATTTCTTCAGAATATTCAACTTATTTTTCATAGAAATGACTCATATATATCATCAGTTTATGTATTATTTAATTAATTCTGTAATTACAGTTTTAAAGATAACTGGAAGGAAGAGATTTGGAAACAAACACAATTAGCTCTCGGTACACATACAAGCATACAGCCAACTTAGGGAAGAACAAGAACGTAAGGCTGACCAGCCAACTGGCTGTAAGCATTCAATGTGCCATGAGCTTCAGTCATCTTGTTTAGAGAAGAAACAGAAGAAAATCAGTTAATTCACAAGGAGTTGGGTGTCAATTCAGTAGCAGTCACTAAGAGATCTTCTGCATATTTACTTATTTTCAATCCACAAAAAAGATTTGCTATCTTCCATAGGTAAAAATATCCCTTCCATGGGTAAAGACTGATTGTCAATTCTCCATGAAATTTACCACTTATCAGAGAAACTAAAATTAGGAGTATTGATCTGATGGACATACAGCCATTGAGTGCCTACTGTGTGCCAAGCACTGTTCTGGACACCAGGATAACAGGTTCCTACAGAGCTTCATCACAGTGGGTATAGTTATCTGGTAGGATTAACTGCTGGGCTGCTAGGCCACACTTCTCTGCCCCAGTAAAGTTCGTAAGAAAATGCCTGCTTGGCTCAATAAGTAAGGAATTAATTCAAGGCTATTCTTTCTGTCTTCTGAGAGACTGGAAGAATAAAAAAGAGGAGTTTTTACCCTGTGTCAAGTTAAACGCTGTTATCAGTTGCTGCATGTACAACATGTTGTTTATGGTAGAGTCAATTGATTATGACACCCAAAACCAAGTGATAGATGGGACATGGCTGTAGCAGCAGCAGAAAAACAAAGAAAAATAGCCATCATTAACATATGGAGGCACATGTATGTGATTTTGTGTCTTCTTTTATTAAAGCAATTTTGTAAATTTGAGCTGATCCTTTTAATCAATCATGGAGCCAAGGCTTTCTGGTTTTCTGTTTTTGTGTCTTCAAATTACTTTTAAAAGACTGTTGCTACTTTTAGTAGAATTTTGCCTTCAGGTTAGGAAGTAACTGAGAAGATTTCTGAATATTCGGGTTAAAGAACATAGCTGTTGGTTTTGGTGTTGAACCTGCCTAATTGGTTCTGCCCATCTCTGTGCTTGTGATTGATACCCACTCCCCTCTTTTACTGGCTCTATGCCCACGAGGCAGGCCATTCCCTCCACATAGACACACCCTGATGTACACAAGGGTCCCTGCCAAGGGTGGCTTCATCTTTCTTCTCTATGAATTAAACCCTCTACTTTGCTAAGTAGCCAAATGAAGGTTCCTGAAATCTCAGTAACTTCTTGTCTTTACTCCAATTTCATGAATACCTAAAGTGCTTCTCATGAATACCCTTAGTCAATGATCCAGATCAAACTCTGATTTTATCAGAAAATCAGGATGGGAAAAGGTGAATGACACAGCCACTGTCATATCATAGAACCGAAGCAAAACCCAAGACCTCCTCTCTCTCAGCTAAGCTCTTTCTACTGTATAACAATCCACTGTTTTTTAGTACTTTAACAATGGTTCCTGTAGCCTCTACAGTGCTATCCTGAGTTTGCTTTCTGTGATTCCAGCATGTAGAGCATGCCTCACAATTAGCATGTAGATTCCTTGAGGGCAGGGACTGTTCCTTTCATGTCCACAGCTTGCACAGAGTGGAGAGGACACTGACTAAAGGACAGGGGGATTTAATTAGCCAAATATCATATCAGACGGCATCAGATCTTCCCTCCCAGCCACCTCCTAGTACTCCAATAAACAACCAGCACATATCTTCTGATTACATTTCCAGGCCCCCCTGTGCTTTTGATTAACTTCTGTGTTTTTCAGCCTTTGCATTGCTGATGCATCCATTTTGTGTCCCCAAGTGGGATATAGAACTGTAGGTAACAGGCAGTTAATAAGCTAAACAGGTAGGGACAGAGGCTCATTAATGGTTGCTCTATGATTTGTGGCCGGTTCCCTCAGCACCTAAATCTTGAAATAAATATATTCAGAGACTCCGTTATCCAGGAAGAGGACATGGATCATTTTTCTTTCATTAACAATGGAGCTGCTATAGCAACATTTTTATTTATATGCACATTTCCAAGCCTAAAAGCTTGTCCCTTTAAACCTGCTTGCACTAAATTTTGATCAGCCCTTGATGAAAGAAGACTTATGAATCGGAGACAACCTAGTAACCATCTGTGCCCAATGCATATTAAAGGAAATGTAAATTCACAAAAGACTCCCCAGCATATATCAGCTTCTCCACCCTGGGAAGACAGAGGATGATTAGAGAATCTGGGACCAAATCTCCCAATTCAGGAGGGCCATGTTAATGAGGAACTTTGCCGAAGTACACAGCAGGAAGGAGCCTTCAACAAAAGAAATTTCTAGATAACAGATGGGCCCGAATTTCTTCTATCTAGAAATCTATCTTTCTATCTGATGTGATAGGCACTTTTAGGGGTCTCTACCCAACCATAAGACCACACATGCATGCTTCACACATACACATGTGTGAGCATGTACCTGCACACATATGCATCTCTGAGCTCTGAACCCTAGTACATGTGGGTCCAGGCAGCCATATTAATTGTCTATGTGAACATTTTGTGAGCTTTCTATCCACACCATGCCACCCCAGGACCATAGTCTTGGAATTGTTCTGGACAACCTGTATACCGTTAAGGCATATACTATGATCAGAAATCAGGCAATCGCATCCCTCCCTCAGAACCCTTTTAACCTTCTCTGACTTAATCTAAACTAATCAGATTTTTTTTTCTGTGAATTTGGAGTTAGCACTGATAGGAACAGCTCTACTGTTTTCCTGAGTTGAGGGCTTTGTATAATTGTCAGATAAGAGGCAGTGGTCTTCTGTCATGTGCTTGAAGAAGTAGTAAAAGTTGGTTTAATAAGAGAAAAATCAAGCAGATACACAGTGACAAGTGGAGAGCAAGAGCCTCAAAAGTCAGAGACAGACATACACATAGAGACAGAGAGACAGAAACAGAGGAAGAGAGAGGAACTGTGTTACTTTCTGAACATTTTAAGATGCTGGTCCCAAACCTAGACATGTTTTCCCCTGGTGTTTCATGAGATACATAGCCTATTTTCTTAGTGTCAGTCCTCCATTCTGCTTGAATTAGCAGTGAAAGAGCTTTGGGGACAATCCCTAGCCAGGTGAGGGCTGGGCCCATCTAGGCTTCAGGGACAGATTCCCAGCAAAGCCACGCAGCAGTTCTTCCCCACCACTGAGCAAAGGAGCCTTTGTTAGGTTAGGATGCACCGCCTGTGCACTGCCTGCCTGTCCTTTGTCAGAACCAGCCCCTCCTGCTAGCTTTTTAACATCTCTGTCCTTGCCAAAAACATTCAGAGTTGGAAGACAAAGGCATCAAGGGTGCAGAAGATAGGCCCTGGCAAAAGTGAGAGCAAAACCAGGGATTGCCGTGGACAAAGATAGCAAGGACAAGTCACTTCAGTGGGCTGTCATTCACAACTGAAAGCCACAGGCTGGAGTGCCTGTGGTGGCTGGAATACAATGTTCTACCATAAGGAAAATGAGGTGGGTAACTCCTTTCATTTCCACTACATTGAAGGTCTATTCTTTCCTTCAAAAATATTTAATATACTATTCCAATTGTATTAAAAATGCAATACCAGCCAGATATGGTGGCTCCCACCTGTAATCCCAGCACTTTGGGAGGCCAAGGCAGGAGGATCACTTGAGTCAGAAGTTCAGGACCAGGCTGGACAACATAGGGAGACTCCATCTCTACAAAAAAAAAAAAAAATATTTGAGTGTGGTGGCACACACCTGTAGTCCCTGCTACCCATGAGGCTGAGTCAGAAGGATTGCTTAAACCCAGGAGGTAGAGGCTGCAGTAAGCTGATTGCACCACTGTACTCCAGCCTGAGAGGCAGAGCAAGACCTCATTTAAAAAAAAAAAAATCAAGCAGTACCCAACCTGGTCAAGTTCTGTCTCTTCTTGGCTCTAACACATGTCCTAGGTATCTGATCGCAGGACAGAAATCAGTACAGAAAGTATTTCACACCCTACCCCACCCCCAGACAAAGCCAAAGCATGTCTGTCTACAGCTTGCTCCATGGCACTGCATCATTCTTCACCCCACAACCTCCACCCAGCCCCCACATCTTTCCTCCACCGTGCTCCCTGGATAAGCATCCCATTCATTCTTTAGACTGCCCAGAGAGAATAATTTGGCACCACACGGGACACCTTAACCTTGGAGTGCTAAATAGAAGACTCGTGACTCTTCTCAGCTCTAATCACAGACTAATTTCTCTGATAAAGCCACTTCAGATTTCTATTCAGCCCAGACCCTTGGCATCAGGCCTTGGAACTGTTCTGGGACAGGCTGCTGGGCATACCATGTGATCTGAGCTCAAGCAGTCACCATATCCCTCCCCCATCAAACCTTTTAACCTGCTTTGTTTTGATTATTTTAAAATCCTGCCAAACCTATTAGGGCTAATGCTCCGCTGAAAGCAGCCACGACCTCCTGTCAGCACTTGGCACTGCAGGGCCATCCGTGACAAGGGGTAGCTCACAGTCCTCTCTGTAGGAGGCTAGCACCCTCTGCTCCAAAGAGGGAGGGAGCAACTGCAGAAAAGGCACCTGCCACCTAAACCTCAGAAGTCAACGGCTCCCCTGCCCCTGCAGCTAAGGCCTCAGCTCTTTGAAGGATATGAGCAGCTGCGGAAGCAATGGTGGCCTCAAAAAGTCCCATCAACAGCTCTCAGAGTTTGTCTTCAAAACAAAAGTGCACCTGTGTTTTGGCAAGCTTCAAAGGGGTTATGAGTTGTGAGCAAATGCAATGTCGTTGAGTGAGAAGTGCTTTGAGCCTATGACTGCACAGACACACCACAGCATCTGGCACCACGGCTGCTCTGTGACCTTGAGGAATCACTCTGTGGACCTTCCGCATAGGAGAGATTCACACCTGATCAGATTCACCCCTGAGCTTCAGGACCTGGGTTCACAGTTAAAGGCCTTCCCAGCTTGTCCTTCCATGCCCCAGGTTTGTACTGCTTTCTTTAGCATCTACTCAACAGTTCCTGTCCCTTCCCCTTTGGTCTTGGCTCCTAGAATGCCCTTCCATCTCCCTACTCAAATCCAGCACATTCCATTCTCTAAGACAGCTTAAGTTACTTTTTCTTGAAGGCTTTCTTTGCTCCCACAGCCCTCAAGGCTCCTCCTACTATCCCATCAAGCAATTGCACACAATCATGCAGCCATTATAGACTCCTTTATGTTGTTCTCAATTATTATGTCTGTGTTCATATTGCATCCTTCAATATCCTAAACTCCTCAAGGACAGGGTCCAAATCATTTTAGCACACTCCTGGATTGTGTGCTAAGATTAAAAAGAAAAAAATAATAAAAAGGCAACATCCCAGGGCATGATTATTCAGCCACCCTTCCCCAGTAGTCACACTCTGAGTCAGGAGAACACAGCACTCTTTAATTTTATAAAGGTCAGAAAAAGGTGATCGCGGTCAGCCAGTAAAAGTCGGGTGAGCCACGTCCATCTGGGTGTCCCTGCTGTCTATTTCTATGTAATCCTCTGCTTAGGGAGCAGTCAGTGATGCCAACCGTGGGGGCTTTCAATCCATAATTACAACGTCTTTCCTTCAGCCCAAAATGTGGAGCAGCTCCTGATTCCTCCCTTGGCAGCCAAAAGGCTGATCTAGCCCCAACCAACTGCAAGAGGTAATAGTAGGACCAGGAACCTGCTGCAGCTGCAGGGATGAGCCCTGGGAGGCTGATCACCACCAGAAATGACCACAAGGACTCTATGGCTGTCCTTGGAGGCAAGGACTGGTTGAGAGAAGAGTTGGGGAAAGTAGAAATGAGGCTTTGCAATGAAACGCTGAATAAAGCTAGCTCTATGGGCCTTTGCAGGTAAAAGCCCTAAATGACGGAAAGGTAGCAATCCCCATCCCCAACACTACTCTCCATACCCATGCAGGCACAACCTTCCTCATACCCCAGGAGCCCGGCAGCTTTTGAGGACCCTGCTCACTCTCAGTGGTAGAGGAGGAAGAGAAAGAGAGAAAATCCATTCAAAGCCAGGACCTAGCAGAGTCCAAATAAGAGGATATTTAAAAATAAATAAGTAGGTCAATTCACTTTACAAAAGAAGACATAGAGGTGGCCAACTAGCATGTGAAAAAATGTTCACCACCACCAATCATTAGAGAAATGCAAATCAAAACCACAATCAGATACCATCTCATACCAGTCAGAATGGCTATTATTAAAAGGTCAAAGAAGAACAGATAGTGGCAAGATTGCAGAGAAAAGGGAATGTCTATACGTTGCTGGTGACAATGTAATTAGTTCAGCCATTGTGGAAAGCAGTGTGATGATTTCTCAAAGAACTTAAAACAGAATTACCATTTGACTCAGCAATCCCATTATTGGATATATATCCAAAGGAATATAAATCATTCTACTATAAAGACGCATGCACATATATGTTTATCACAGCACTATTTACTGTAGCAAAAACAGGAAATCAACCTAAATGCCCATCAATGGTAGAATGGGTAAAGTAAACGTGGTACATATGCACCATGGAATACTAAACAGCCATAAAAAGAATGAGATTATGTCCTTTGTAGCAACAAGAATGGAGCTGGAGGCCATTATCCTCAGCAAAGAAATGCAGGAACAGAAAACCAAATGCCACATGTTCTCACTTATAAGTGAGAGCTAAACACTGAGTACATATGAATGCAAAGAAGAGGACAACAGACACTGGGACCTACGTAAGGGTGGAAGGTGTTAGAATGGAGCGGATCAAAAAACTACGAATTGGGTACTATGCTTATTAGCTGGATGATGAAATAATTTGTACCCCAAACCCCCGTGACATGCAATTTACCTGTATAACAAACTTGCACCTGTACCTCTGAACCTAAAATAAAAGTTTATTTAACAAGTCTAAAGGGATCTAGAGACTTGGTCACTGGCTAATTTCATTGCACTGGATCCATCATAGACAATACATATTTGGGCTCAAATGTTTCTAGATTGGAGCATGGGATGAGGGAAATATTGTATCTTTTGTTTTGTCCTAAGAAACAAATTCCCAGGGTGTATCAGTCCATTTTCATACCCCCATAAAGAACTGCCCAAGACTGGGTAATTTATAATGGAAAGAGGTTTAACTGACTCACAGTTCAGCATGGCTGGGGAGGCTTCAGGAAACTTACAATCATGACGGAAGGTGAAGGGGAAGCAAGGCACCTTCTTCACAAGGTGACAGGAAGGAGAAGTGCTGAGCTAAGGGGGAAAAGCTCACATCTTGGGAGAACCATCAGATCTTGGGAGAACTCACTCACCATCATGAGAACAGCATGAGGGAAACCACCCCCATGACTTACTTACCTCCACCTGGTCTCTCTCTTGACACATGGGGACCAAGGGATTATGGAGATTACAATTTAAGATGAGATTTAGGTGGGGACACAAGCCTAACCATATCATTGTCCCTCCAGCCCCTCCCAAATTTCATGTCCCTTTCACATTTCAAAACCAATCATGCCTTCCAAACAGTCCCCCAAATTCTTAATTCATTCCAGTATTAACCCAAAAGTCCAGGTCTAAAGTCTCAACTGAGACAAGGCATGTACCTTCCACCTAGGATTCTGTAAATCAAAATCAAGTTAGTTGCTTCCTGGATACAATGGGGGTACAGGCACTGGGTAAATATACCCATTCCAAATGGGAGAAATTGACCAAAACAAAGAGGCTATAAGCCCCATACAAGTCCTAAATCCAATGGGAGAGTCAAATCTTAAAGCTCTGAAATGATCTCCTTTGACTCCATGTCTCACATCTATGTCACGCTAATGTAAGAAGTGGGTTCCCATGGCCTCAGGCAGCTCTGCCCCTGTGGCTTTGCAGGGTACAGCCCCCTCCTGGCTGCTGTCTCAGGTTGGCATTGAGTGTCTGCAGCTTTTCCAGGTGCATGGTGCAAGCTGTCAGTGGATCTACCATTCCGGGGTCTGGAGGACAAGGGCCCTTTTCTCACAGCTCCACTAGGCAGTGCCCCAGTAGAGACTCTGCATAGAGGCTCTGACCCCACACTTTACTTCCACACTGCCCTAGGAGAGGTTCTCCATGAGGGTTCCACCCCTGTAGTAAACTGCTGCCTGCACATCCAGGTGTTTCCATATATCCTCTGTAATCTAGGCAGAGGTTCTCAAACCTCAGTTCTTGACTTCTGTACACCAGCAGGCTCAACACCATGTGTAAGCCACAGGCTTGGAGCTTGTACCCTCCAAAGCAATGGCCTGACCTGTAAGTTGGCCCCTTTCAGCCATAGCTGGGATGCAGAGCACCAAGCCCCAAGATTGCACAAAGCAGCAAGGCCCAGGAAACCATTTTTTTTCTCCTAGGCCTCTGGGCCTCTGACGGGAGGGGCTGCTGCAAAGGTCTCCGACATGCCCTGGAAACATTTTCCCCATGTCTTGGCAATTAACATTTGGCTCCTCATTACTTAGGCAAATATCTGCAGCTGGTTTGAATTTCTCCTCAGAAAATGAGATTTTCTTTTCTATTGCGTCATCAGGCTGCAAATTTTCCAGATTTTTAAACATAAGTTCCAATTCCAAACCATCTCTTTGTGAATGCATAAAACTGAATGCTTTTGAAAACACCCAGGTCACTTGTGAACATTTTGCTGATTAGAAATTTCTTTTGCCAAATACCCTAAGTCTCAAGTTCAAAGTTCCACAGATCTCTAGGATAGGGGCAAAAAGCTGCCAGTCTCTTTGCTAAAGTATAGCAAGAGTGACCTTTTCTCCAGTTCCCAATAAGTTTCTCATCTTTATTTGAGACCACTTTAGCCTGGGCTTCATTGTTGATATCACTATCAGCATTTTGGCCCAAACCATTCAACAAGTCTCTAAGAAGTTCCAAACTTTCCCACGTCTTCCTGTCTTTTTCTGAGCCCTCCAAACTGTTGCAATCTCTGCCTGTTACCCAGTTCCAAAGTCACTTTCAAATTTTCAGGTACCTTTACAGCAGCACCACACTCTCTGTGGTACCAATTTTCTGTATTAGTCAATTTTCATACTGCTATTAAGAATGGCCCAAGACTGGGTAATTTATAAAGGAAAGAGGTTTAATTGACTCACAGTTCAGCATGGCTGGGGAGGCCTCAGGAAACATATAATCATGGTGGAAGATAAACAGGAAGCAAAGCACCTTCTTACCTTCTTCACAAGGCAGCCGGAAGGAGAAGTGCTGAGCCAAGGGGGAAGGGCCCTTATAAAACCATCAGATCTCGTGAGAACTCACTATCTTGAAAACACCATAAGGGAACTCACCCCATGATTCAATTAGCTCCACCTGGTCTCTCTCTTGACAAGTGGAGATTATGAGGATTATGGGGATTACAATCCAAGATGAGATTTAGGTGGGGACACAAAGCCTAACTGTATCACAGGGGCAGTACTGTTAGGAAGAGAAATACAAGCATTAAAAAACAACAAATGGAAATAAATGCATCCAGAAATGTCTCTAGGACTTGAAATAAGATCTTTTCACGTGCCTTTGGCAGGGCTAGCCTTGCTCTAAGAGTCCTATCTCAGACACAGCAGTGTTTAACTGGGGCCTTCTTTTCCCTGGAGATGTCCTGTTCTCTTCTCACCATTTTCTTCACATCCCAAACTTCAGGACTTCTGTCCACTGCTCAGTTTCTCACCACTCACACACAAGCCCAACAGCCTCATGGCTGTCAGGAGAATTGTCTGTTATCAGGCTTATGTGAGATTAAATTTAGTTATTATCTTGGAAGAGAATTATCTCATGTTGACAAAATCCCTCAGAGTTCACTGTAGAGAACTTTAATTTCCACATTCAGATGACATTGGAATTTGATCAGGCATCAATTAAACACTGCATTACGTAGTGACCTAACTTCGAAAGAAAAGTCAGTGCTTGTGCTATGCTTGTTCACCATGAAGGGTTTCGTTTCCTTCTTCAACCATCATTTGAGGTTACAGGTCAGACTCAGAAATAATGGGCCATACGTTTACAATAATACATAGGGGTTATGATTGCTGTTTTTAAAAAGAGCCATAGCATTCTAAATTATAGGCTCATTTTCCTGGGTCAGCTTTGCCTCAGTGAGGACAGCACCATGTGGCACTTAAGAGCAAATCTTTGGGACCAGACAGGACTGTGTTCAAATATTATTCTATCACATTTAGCAATGTCAGATTGAGCAATTTCACTAACCTCTCCAGGCTCAGTTTCATAATCTATAATGTGGGAAATAATAAAATCATGTATATAGAAAGCATAACACAGCGCCTGCTATAGGATAAGCAGTCAATAAATGGCAGCTGCCACTCATCGGTACCTCTCTTAGAGTAGTTATCATTTTCTACATTAAATAATGTATTTAATTACCAAATATTTGTCAACCATATACTAAGCCATTGAGGAAGATAATAGAGATAGAGTAACTAAAATCATGCTCTCTGCCCTCAAAGAACTTATAATTTTGGAGTGAGACATGTTTTTTTATCAAGCTTATGAGACTGTGTATATAAAGTGTTTCAAGAGCATTAGAGGCCGGGCGTGGTGGCTCACGCCTGTAATCCCAGCACTTTGGGAGGCCGAGGTGGGAGGATCACGAGGTCAGGAGATGGAGACTATCCTGGCTAACACAGTGAAACCTCGTCTCCACTAAAAATACAAAAAAAAAAAAAAAAAAAAAAAAAAAAAAACAACATTAGCCAGGCGTGGTGGCCGGCGCCTATAGTCCCAGCTACTCAGGAGGCTAAGGCAGAGAATGGCGTGAACCCAAGAGGCGGAGCTTGCAGTGAGCTGAGATCACTCAGCTGCACTCCAGCCTGGGAGACAGAGCGAGACTCTGTCTCAAAAAAAAAAGAGTATTGGAGAAGGAGCATCCAAACTGACTGAATATATCAAGGAAGGCATTGTAGAAAAGATAGCTCTTGAACATAGATTTCAATGATGTGCATTTATTAGGACTCAAGTGCAGGCAAGCCACTCTAGTGGAAAACATAGCATGTACTGAGTCTCAGAGGCATGAGAGAATAGAGTTCATTCACGTAATCCCAAACTGGTCGGTCATACCTGGTGAGGAGAGGTTAAAACAAAGATGAAGAGCTGGATAAGAAAAGGTCATTGTAAGCTCCGTGAAAGGAGTGAAAGGTTTGATCAGTTTTGCATATTGAGGATAAGGCCCAGCTCCTATTCATGTGTGCCCAGCTCATATTCATGTGTACACAGCATGGAGACCTGCACATAGCAGATGCTCAATAAATGTTAGTTGAAAAGACAAATTAATGAATGAATGGAGCATCTCAGTATTACTATCTCACTTTCAGTAATCAGATCAAATCTGTAGGGGGTAGGGGTTCCCAAGGCAGAACTGGATGTTCCCAAATAAATCTGGACCACAGCCCTTTGTATCTTCTACAGGGAAATCCCAAGGCCCTTTTAATCATCTTACACAAGTTGGACCACAGAACATACCTGAATACACTTTTCCAGCTCTCTGACCATGATAGAATTAGTTTATACTCAGGTGAGATTGGCCGTTTCTGGGCATTTTCATTTTTGCCCCCCAAGCAAATACTTACTGTAAGGTTTGAGTATGAAACAGTATCTGTGGTGGAACAACTCAAGTGCCTTTCAAAACAAAGGATTTAAATATATGGTTCAGGAATTCAGAAAAGTCAGAGCCAGTCCTAAAGTTTGCAAGCATATCTGGTGTAGGAGCAAAAGAAGGGCTGGGCTTGTGAGGTGGAGAATGGAGGAGATCCACGAAAAAAGAAGAAAGATGGTTTCTGCCAGGCTTTTCCAGTAAAAGAGAAATAGAGTGAACCCTGTTGCTTCCCTCATCTTCTAAACGCTGCATTTCTTTATTAATCATTTTGCTCTGTATTCACCATGCATTTCACTGTGGCCAGAAATGTTATTTAAGCTTATATTTTGTACTTTGCTTATTGTTGGCACTTAAATGAATATTGAATAGTGATGGCAATTGTGTGTATATAAGCACCATCCAGCGGACTTATGAAGTGAAAACCTACATGCCACACCAAAAATGCCTTATGAGGCCCAGTTTTCAGGATTCAGCTTCACATACTCCCTGGTTCTTCAATATTACACAGTAAAACTGCAAATCAGAAAGCATGAATAATGTGCTTTCCAAATTTATTGGTTTTGACAGGCACTGAAAAATACCTTTAGGATTTCGATATAAGGTGGGGTAAGCTGGCTGCTTCTGAGGTCGAAAGAATGTAACCCTATTAACAACAAGAGGAAGAGAACAAGAATGCTTTGCTCAGTAGTGTTCCATAAAGGATTTGTCAAAATTTCTCCTGGAGAGAGAGCAATTTGCACGCTATTTCCCTTGGTTTTATTTTGTGCTGTCTCAAAGGTCCACTGTGAAGAAAATTCTAAACAGAATTAACCTTGGAGAGAAAAGTAGCAACTTTGGTATTCATTGTTTTTTACATCATATATACCATCTCCTTTCTCTGACCTTCAGCGTTAGTTAGAAGGCAAGAGTGGAAGACAGAATTGTACTTTGAAAGCTCAAGAGGCTTTTGTTGTTCATGTTCAAGAGTGAAGTCTAGATCTCCCTGCTGAACAGAGCTCCCTGCCTATGCTAGATTAAAACAATCAGGATGCTTTTCTCTGTGGAATGAACATTTTTGCCATTCAGTGAGATTCCATTTTCCTTCAAAAGGTCTGCCTGGCAAGGTTAGCACCACATGTGTGAGCTCATATTCTCACGTGGTGGTCAAAACCATGCTTGGTAATTAGCTGCCATCATGGTTTGGGTGAATGGTTACAATCACTTTCCATTTGTCTCATTAGCAACTTCACTCTTGGAGTCAGGCTTCCAGCTGCCTGGGGAGGACAATCTAGAAAGAGTTAAAAAGGCCCTACTGCCCTTGTCCATAGATATCTGCAGCAACCAGGAGCTACTGGCCAGAAATGTGGCCATTTTCAATGTGTTTGTTGTCATTATTTTGCAGAGTATCATAACCCCTTCAAGGAGTTCTGTATTTTGTATCAGCAAACATATATTAAGAGTCTTCCATGCATAGGCATTGTGGGAGATAGAGGAATACGATAGCCTATACTATACAGAGTTTTCTTGGAAGGTGGTTATGTGTCAGTAACAATAATCTAGGGGAAAAAGTATAAGCGTCTTAAGAGTGTTTCAGATAAAATGCTATGAGAATTCAAGAGGGGAAGTTATTGATTACTTCTGGCATTTGAGCTGTGCTTTAAAGGGTAGGTATAATTTGGACCTATCTGGAAAGCATTTCAGAGGCATTGTAATTTGTAAGCTTTCTATTTTTACAGTAAATATTCTAAAATAAATAGGTGGGTTTTTTTGTTTGTTTGTTTTTCAGATGAATTTTCACTGTGTGGCAAGAGTGGCCTGGAGCGAGCAAGTATTTCAAAGAAGAAGACACCAGACAGTGGGAAAGCACACGCTGGACCCATGAACTTTCTGCATTCACATTTTCACTTACAACAGGCAAAACTTTGACAACCTCAGATATAAGTGATAGAAACAGAAGTTTTTCAGTAACTTTTTTGGGAGATATGTGACCAATGGAGATACGTTCAAACTCCTGTCCCAAAGCAGAAGGGGGCCCACAGCGCTATCTCTGGCTCGGTATTAGAGGCTTACAGAGGGGTTGCTCTGCAGGCTGGAAGTATAGGTACAGAAGGTAGCACCTGGGCCTAGAGACTGGATATGTGAGCAGGGTAGCCTGCTAGAGTTGTCAATCTAAAGACAGCATGGTGAGGCCATAGTGAATCTAGAGCATGAGATCAAGTCCAGCAGTTCCCTGAGGTACTAAGGCTGACCACAGAACTCATAATATTGTGCACAATGGACAAGGCCTGCAGAGAGCCATGAGTCATGAGAGTTGCACTTTCAGTCATGTAATGTAATGACAGACCCTTCAGCAAGCCTGCAAATAACACAGGAGACTCTCCAGGAAACGGGTGCCCACCTGGGTCAGGCACACTGGGCCAGCTATGGAGATTCTGAGATTTGCATGTGCCACCACAGGATGAAGCCGTTGCCCTGCAACTCAGTGGGGTTGTGCCAACAGGAACGGCTCACTCGGCAGCATCATGGAAGCAGGTTGTTCAAAGAAGCATTTATTAGGAGGTGAAGGGGAAATGCCTAAATTCTCCTCTGAGGCCTGAAATCAGAGCAGAGAGAAGTGCTGCTGGCATTGCCAAAGGAATTTTAACCAGTGGGGGACAAGGAGAGAGACTGAAAAGTGCAGCCAGGTCCATCCTGTGCCTGGAACAACCTCTAGGTCACAGAATCTACACTTTCTTAGTGACGCAGTGTAATACAGTTAGTCCATCATGTTATCTAAGAACTCTTGCGGGATGGGTACTGAATCTTACTTAGTTTATTGGTATGATTACTTTGGAAGTGAACAAACTGGTATTAAACTGCTTTGCTACTGCATTTAGGGAAATGCACAGGATTCTGAGCAGAAGCTTCAGCCAACAGAAGCGTGACTCCTTTGAATGTAACTGAGCCTTTTTTCCTTTCATTCTTTTTTGCTGGCATTTTTAACTCATGGATCACGAAAAAAATTTCCCCCTAAAGATCACTGTTTCATTAAATAGATCACCATCTTCCAGCCCACTCTGAGATCTGTCTGCCCACGGCCACAATGTCCAGATGCTAGGTTCCATCACTGTAATCTGGAGACACAGGCATCCATGCAATTCTTCCCCTGGTTCATAATGATATTTTGAAATACAATCTGCTATTTAAAACAGCTGTTGTTGATTCACTTGGGACACATGCTGATTTTACGTCAAACAGAATGTCATGTGAATTTCTCCAAGGAGTCCTAGGGAAAAAAAAGAAGAGCATAGAAGATAAGAACAGCATTTATAAATGTTTGCCTATGTTGGAATCCCCAATATAAAATTTTTCGACACTCTGGGAAATAACATACCTATGTAACTGACTTAATATTTCTTATTCCATCCTCCGATCTCCTATGCTGATATGAAAAAGGAGAAAAAAGAAAAAATCCCCTACTGACAGTGAAATGCTTATTACACTGATGAAACATTTGATAAATACTAAAAAATATATATTTTCAGGGAAGTACCTTACCTCTTCAAGTCTTCTCTTTCTGTTCCATCTTCTTTCCCCCCCAACCTCAACTAATTTCCATCATTATTTTCCCTGAAATTAATGCAAATTTATCTGATTTTAAAAAGATTTCTTGTGTCTTGTGTTAAGACCAACAACACATCAGACTGTAAGCACTTCAAAGGCATAAAATGGGAATGGGGGCTTCCTTTTTAGCTTCCTATCTCCAGTAGCTAGCGCAGAGCCTGTCACATACTGGCATTTAACAAATTCCTAAATAATTAAGTTGAATAAAGAGTGTGGTTAGTGCCCCAGAAAGGATGAGCTGAGGACTCCCTAAGCAGAAGTTAGCCTCTCCTTTAACATTATCCCCTTTCTCCTGCAGATAGATATTTATCTCCGTGGTCTAGCTCTGTGATCACCTTCCTCACCTTGCCAGTCACCATCAGTAGCCCCCCCACCTTCCAGCACTGGGCCTTTCTGTTCTGCCTCCAGGTGTTGTATCAGTCTGTGCCCCTGACTCCCAGTTCTGCTTTCTTCAATGTACTGGAGCCAACTCTTACCCTGGCTTGCTCTTTCACCAGCTCACCTCCATTCTCACCCTAATTGCTACCATCCGCAGTCCCCACACTGACACATCTCTGTTTCAGGAAAGTGAATTACAAAAGAACCCAGGTTGTTTTTTGTTTGTTTGTTTTGTTTGTTGGTTTGCTTTTTCAATTTTGCCCCAAAAGCCCATTCCAAAACACATCCAAGTGGTCAGTTTCCCTTGTGGTGTATCCTTGTGATGTATTGGCATATCTAGGACTCCTGAGGGAGAAAAAAACTGCAGGAGTTATAAAGAATCAGCAACTACACAAACATGGCAACTGAACATCACTGTGAGAACAAACAGTAGTGCTCTGGAGTGAGCCAACACAGCAGGCATTTTCTGATTCCATAAGGAAGACCTGATGTCCTTATGCATCAAAAGTTAAACATGACAAAGAGATTTTCAAAGAAATTTAGATGGTATGGTGAATTAATAAGATTTTTTAAAGTCACTATGAAGCATCTACTATACGCTAGTCTTATTTCAGATACTGAGGATACAACAGTAAACTTCGCTTTCAGGGAACTTACCTTTACTTGGAAAGACTGAGAAAACAAAAACCAAGCAAGTTAAAAACAAAAAATAAATGATGTAACTTTAGCCACCAATAGACACTCTAAAGGAAAATTAATCAAGTTGAGAGATTGTGGCAACACAGTAGGGACTCAAGGACCATTTTAGGTCAGATGGTCAGGGAAGGACTCTTCGGACAAACTCCTTCAAAATCTGGAAGAGAAACTTCAGGCAGAGGAAACAGGAATTGCAAAGAGCCTGAGAAGGAAATAAGCCTGGCATGTTTAAGGAACCCAAGAAAGCTCTCATGACCAGAACAGAATGTGTAATGGGGACAAAAATAGAAAATAAAATTAAATCTGATGTGAGATTTATTGGCCAGTATAAAGAATTTGAATTGGAGGATTCTGAATGAGAAGTGAAAGAATCTCACTGAGATTTTAAAAGATCTTTGAAGGTGATGTGTGGAGACTGGATTTTGGGCAGTCTAGAGTGAAAGCAAAATCCATTACAAGACTTTCACCCCAGTCCAAATGAAAGATGATGGTGACTTAATAGAATGATAGGATAGGATATTAATGACTTAATACAATGATCAAGTGATAGGATAGTAGTCATAAACTTGGTGGAGAATAGTTAGATATGTAATATGAAGAATGGACAGGATTTGCTGAGGGGTAGGATTTAGGATATGAAGGAAGAAGATTCAAAGTTAACTCCTGGAACTTTGGCCTGACTAAATGAATAGATGTACTAAACATGCTAAGTTTGAGAAACTTATTAGATAGACACTGGCAATGCCACAGAGGCACCTTGATGGGAGTCTGGAATTCAAAAGACAAGTTGAGGCTGGAGATAATATTTACAGCCATGAAACTGGTGGAGTTACCTAACAATACAGAGAAGACAAAAATCTGATAAATAAGCCCCCCAAAACTCCAAAACAGTGGTCAGAAACAAGATAAGGAACCCATAGAGAAGCCTGAGAGGTAGTTGAGGAGATAGAATGAGTATGAGAAAATTGTCACAGCCTGGAGGTCAAGTGAAGAGTGTTTCAAGAAGTAAAAAATTGTGTCAAATGACGCAGACAGTTCACGAAGAATGAGTGCTGTAAGGTGATCACTAGATTCAGCAATGTGGAAGTCACTGGTGACTTTACCAGTATAGGTTCAAAAGAGTGTTGAGAACAAAGCCTGATGAAATGAGTTAAAAACAGATTGGAAGATGAGCAAGCGGAAGCAGAGCATAGACAACTCCATTGAGTGTTTTGTCATGGAGGGGAGCAGTGCAAGTGGGCAGTAGGTGGAGAAAGACATGGGACTGGGAATTAAAGTTCTTTTGTTTTTGTTCTTTTAACATGATAAATATTAAGAGTTTTTGTATACCCATGGGAATGATCCAGTTGATGGGAATATTAATGATACAGAACACAAGATGAACTTCTGGAGTTAAGTAAGTAAAAGGAGATGAGCTGCAGTTACTAAGTGAATAGAGAAATTGGCTTTTGATAGGACAAATTGTTCTAATCTAAATGCTTTTCTTTCGGAAGAAAATACATTAATTGCTTCCTTTTTTTCCTCCCTTAATAAATACAACCGAGTAGGTGCCAGGACGGCCGAATAGGAATAGCTCCGGTCTACAGCTCCCAGCATGAGCGACGCAGAAGACAGGTGATTTCTGCATTTCCATCTGAGGTACCGGGTTTATCTCACTAGGGAGTGCCAGACAGTGGGTGCAGGACAGTGGGTGCAGCCTACCGAGCGCCAGCCGAAGCAGGGCAAGGCATTGCCTCACTCAGGAAGTGCAAGGGGTCAGGGAGTTCCCTTTCCTAGTCAAAGAAAGGGGTGACAGATGGCACCTGGAAAATCAGGTCACTCCCACCCGAATACTGCGTTTTTCCGACAGGCTTAAAAGATGGTGCACTAGGAGATGATATCCCGCACCTGACTCGGAGGGTCCTACGCCCATGCAGTCTCGCTGATTGCTAGCACAGCAGTCTGAGATCAAACTACAAGGCAGCAGAGAGGCTGGGGGAGGGGTCCCCGCCATTGCCCAGGCTTGCTTAGGTAAACAAAGCAGCCAGGAAGCTCGAATTGGGTGGAGCCCACCACAGCTCAAGGAGGCCTGCCTACCTCTGTAGGCTCCACCTCTGGGGGCAGGGAACAGATAAACAAAAAGACAGCAATAACCTCTGCAGACTTAAATGTCCCTGTCTGACAGCTTTGAAGAGAGCAGTGGTTCTCCCAGCACGTAGCCGGAGATCTGAGAACGGGCAGACTTCCTCCTCAAGTGGGTCCCTGACCCCTGACCCCTGAGCAGCCTAACTGGGAGGCACCCCCAGTAGGGGCAGACTGACACCTCACATGGCCGGGTACTCCTCTGAGACAAAACTTCCAGAGGAGCGATCAGACAGCAGCATTCGTGGTTCATGAAAATCTGCTGTTCTGCAGCCACCGCTGCTGTTACCCAGGCAAACAGGGTCTGGAGTGGACCTCTAGCAAACTCCAACAGACCTGCAGCTGAGGGTCCTGTCTGTTAGAAGGAAAATTAACAAACAGAAAGGACATCCACACCAAAAACCCATCTGTACATCACCATCATCAAAGACCAAAAATAGATAAAACCACAAAGATGGGGAAAAAACAGAACAGAAAACCTGGAAACTCTAAAAAGCAGAGCACCTCTCCTCCTCCAAAGGAACACAGTTCCTCACCAGCAACGGAACAAAGCTGGATGGAGAATGACTTTGACGAGTTGAGAGAAGAAGGCTTCAGACAATCAAACTACTCCAAGCTACAGGGAGAAATTCAAACCAAAGGCAAAGAAGTTAAAAACTTTGAAAAAAATTTAGACGAATGTATAACTAAAATAACCAATACAGAGAAGTGCTTAAAGGAGCTGATGGAGGTGAAAGCCAAGGCCCGAGAACTACGTGAAGAATGCAGAAGCCTCAGGAGCTGATGCGATCAACTGGAAGAAAGGGTATCAGCGATGGAAGATGAAATGAATGAAATGAAGTGAGAAGAGAAGTTTAGAGAAAAAAGACTAAAAAGAAACAAACAAAGCCTCCAAGAAATATGGGACTATGTGAAAAGACCAAATCTACGTCTGATTGGTGTACCTGAAAGTGATGGGGAGAATGGAACCAAGTTGGAAAACACTCTGCAGGATATTATCCAGGAGAACTTCCCGAATCTAGCAAGGCAGGCCAACATTCAGATTCAGGAAATACAGAGAATGCCACAAAGATACTCCTCGAGAAGAGCAACGCCAAGACACATAATTGTCAGATTCACCAAAGTTGAAATGAAGGAAAAAATGTTAAGGGCAGCCAGAGAGAAAGGTCGGGTTACCCACAAAGGGAAGCCCATCAGACTAACAGCCGATCTCTCGGCAGAAACTCTACAAGCCAGAAGAGAGTGGGGGCCAATATTCAACATTCTTAAAGAAAAGAATTTTCAACCCAGAATTTCATATCCAGCCAAACTAAGCTTCATAAGTGAAGGAGAAATAAAATACTTTATAGACAAGCAAATGCTGAGAGATTTTGTCACCACCAGGACTGCCCTAAAAGAGCTCCTGAAGGAAGCACTAAACATGGAAAGGCACAACTGGTACCAGCCACTGCAAAATCATGCCAAATTGTAAAGACCATCGAGGCTAGGAAGAAACTGCATCAACTAACGAGCAAAATAACCAGCTAACATCATAATGACAGGATCAAATTCACACATAACAATATTAAATTTAAAAGTAAATGGACTAAATGCTTCAATTAAAAGACACAGACTGGCAAATAGGATAAAGACTCAAGACCCATCAGTGTGCTGTATTCAGGAGACCCATCTCATGTGCAGAGACACACATAGGCTCAAAATAAAAGGATGGAGGAAGATCTACCAAGCAAATGGAAAACAAAAAAAGGCAGGGGTTGCAATCCTAGTCTCTGAGAAACCAGACTTTAAACCAACAAAGATCAAAAGAGACAAAGAAGGCCATTACATAATAGTAAAGGGATCAATTCAACAAGAAGAGCTAACTATCCTAAATATATATGCACCCAATACAGGAGCACCTAGATTCATAAAGCAAGTCCTGAGTGACCTACAAAGAGACTTAGACTCCCACACAATAATAATGGGAGACTTTAACACCCCGCTGTCAACATTAGACAGATCAACGAGACAGAAAGTTAATAAAGATACCCAGGAATTGAATCAGCTCTGCACCAAGCAGGCCTAATAGATATCTACAGAACTCTCCACCCCAGATCAACAGAATATACATTTTTTTCAGCACCACACCACATCTATTCCAAAATTGACCACATACTTGGAAGTAAAGCTCTCCTCAGCAAATGTAAAAGAACAGAAATTATAACAAACTGTCTCTCAGATCACAGTGCAATCAAACTAGAACTCAGGATTAAGAAACTCACTCAAAACCACTCAACTACATGGAAACTGAACAACCTGCTCCTGAATGACTACTGGGTACATAAAAAAATGAAGGCAGAAATAAAGATGTTCTTTGAAACCAATGAGAACAAAGACACAATATACCAGAATCTCTGGGACACATTCAAAGCAGTGTGTAGAGGGAAATTTATAGCACTAAATGCCCACAAGAGAAAGCAGGAAAGATCCAAAATTGACACCCTAATATCACAATTAAAAGAACTAGAAAAGCAAGAGCAAACACATTCAAAAGCTAGCAGAAGGCAAGAAATAACTAAAATCAGAGCAGAACTGAAGGAAATAGAGACACAAAAAACCCTTCAAAAAATTAATGAATCCAGGAGCTGGTTTTTTGAAAGGATCAACAAAATTGATAGACCGCTAGCAAGACTAATAAAGAAGAAAAGAGAGAAGAATCAAATAGACGCAATAAAAAATGATAAAGGGGATATCACCACTGATCCCACAGAAATACAAACTACCATCAGAGAATACTACAAACACCTCTATGCAAATAAACTAGAAAATCTAGAAGAAATGGATAAATTCCTCGACACATACACCCTCCCAAGACTAAACCAGGAAGAAGTTGAATCTCTGAATAGACCAATAACAGGAGCTGAAATTGTGGCAATAATCAATAGCTTACCAACAAAAAAGAGTTCAGGACCAGATGGATTCATAGTCGAATTCTACCAGAGGTAAAAGGAGGAACTGGTACCATTCCTTCTGAAACTATTCCAATCAATAGAAAAAGAGGGAATCCTCCCTAACTCATTTTATGAGGCCAGCATCATCCTGATACCAAAGCCTGGCAGAGACACAGCCAAAAAAGAGTATTTTAGACCAATATCCTTGATGAACATTGATGCAAAAATCCTCAATAAAATACTGGCAAACCGAATCCAGCAGCACATCAAAAAGCTTATCCACCATGATCAAGTGGGCTTCATCCCTGGGATGCAAGGCTGGTTCAATATACACAAATCAATAAATGTAATCCAGCATATAAACAGAACCAAAGACAAAAACTACATGATTATCTCAATAGATGCAGAAAAGGCCTTTGACAAACTTCAACAATCCTTCATGCTAAAAACTCTCAATAAATTAGGTATTGATGGGACGTATCTCAAAATAATAAGAGCTATCTATGACAAACCCACAGCCAATATCATACTGAGTGGGCAAAAACTGGAAGCATTCCCTTTGAAAACTGGCACAAGACAGGGATGCCCTCTCTCACCACTCCTATTCAACATAGTGTTGGAAGTTCTGGCCAGGGCAATTAGGCAGAAGGAAATAAAGGGTATTCAATTAGGAAAAAAGGAAGTCAAATTGTCCCTGTTTGCAGATGACATGATTGTATGTCTAGAAAACCCCATTGTCTCAGCCCAAAATCTCCTTCAGCTGATAAGCAACTTCAGCAAAGTCTCAGGATATAAAATCAATGTACAAAAATCACAAGAATTCTTATACACCAATAACAGACAAACAGAGAGCCAAATCATGAGTGAACTCCCATTCAAAATTGCTTCAAAGAGAATAAAATACCTAGGAATCCAACTTATAAGGGACGTGAAGGACCTCTTCAAGGAGAACTATAAACCACTGCTCAAGGAAATAAAAGAGGCTACAAACAAATGGAAGAACATTCCATGCTCATGGGTAGGAAGAATCAGTATCGTGAAAATGGCCATACTGCCCACGGTAATTTATAGATTCAATGCCATCCCCATCAAGCTACCAATGACTTTCTTCACAGAATTGGAAAAAAACTACTTTAAAGTTCATATGGAACCAAAAAAGAGTCCACATCACCAAGTCAATCCTAAGCCAAAAGAACAAAGCTGGAGGCATCACGCTATCTGACTTCAAACTATACTACAAGGCTACAGTAACCAAAACAGCATGGTATTGGTACCAAAACAGAGATATAGATCAATGGAACAGAGCAGAGCCCTCAGAAATAACGCCGCATAACTACAACTATCTGATCTTTGACAAACCTGAGAAAAACAAGCAATGGGGAAAGGATTCCCTATTTAATAAATGGCTAGCCATATGTAGAAAGCTGAAACTGGATCCCTTCTTTACACCTTATACAAAAATTAATTCAAGATGGATTAAAGACTTAAACAGTAGACCTAAAACCATAAAAACCCTAGAAGAAAACCTAGGCATTACCATTCAGGACATAGGCATGGGCAAGGACTTCATGTCTAAAACACCAAAAGCAATGGCAACAAAAGCCAAAATTGACAAATGGGATCTGATGAAACTAAAGAGCTTCGGCACAGCAAAAGAAACTACCATGAGAGTGAAGAGGCAACCTACAAAACGGGAGAAAATTTTCGCAACCTACTCATCTGACAAAGGGCTAATATCCAGAATCTACAATGAACTCAAACTAATTTACAAGAAAAAAACAAACAACCCCATCAAAAAGTGGGCAAAGGACATGAACAGACACTTCTCAAAAGAAGACATTTATGCAGCCAAAAAACACATGAAAAAATGCTCACCATCACTGGCCATCAGAGAAATGCAAATCAAAACCGCAATGAGATACCATCTCACACCAGTTAGAATGGCAATCATTAAAAAGTCAGGAAACCACAGGTGCTAGAGAGGATGTGGAGAAATAGGAACACTTTTCCACTGTTGGTGGGACTGTAAACTAGTTCAACCGTTGTGGAAGTCAGTGTGGCGATTCCTCAGGGATCTAGAACTAGAAACACCATTTGACCCAGCCATCCCATTACTGGGTATATACCCAAAGGACTATAAATCATGCTGCTATAAAGACACATGCACATGTATGTTTATTGTGGCACTATTCACAATAGGAAAGACTTGGAACCAACCCAAATGTCCAACAATAATAGACTGGATTAAGAAAATGTGGCACATATACACCATGGAATACTATGCAGCCATAAAAAATAATGAGTTCATGTCCTTTGTAGGAACATGGATGAAATTGGAAATCATCATTTTCAGTAAACTATGGGAAGGACAAAAAACCAAACACCACATGTTCTCACTCATAGGTGGGAATTGAACAATGAGAACACATGGACACAGGAAGGGGAACATCACACCCTGGGGACTGTTGTGGGGTCAGGGGAGTGGGGAGGGATAGCATTAGGAGATATACCTAATGCTAAATGACGAGTTAATGGGTGCACCACACCAGCATGGCACATGTATACATATGTAACTAACCTGCACATTGTGCACATGTACCCTAAAACTTAAAGTATAATAATAATAAAATAAAATAAAATAAATACAACCTTGTGGGTTAACTCTAAAAGAGAGTTATTACCTTTTCACATACCAGAAAGCTAAAATAACACGATCAAGTGATTTGTCCAATGTCACACACAGCCAGGCCTCATTCCCTGAGCGTCTGATGCCTTATCAATGGTTCTTGCTGCCTCTCCACACAACATGTGTGTCAGAGTCAGGCAATGGAAATGTCACTCTCAGGGGCCGATTGAAAGCCACGGGTTTAGAATCTCGTGGAAATTAAGTAAGGCAAATTTTGACAAATTCATTCAAAAAAAGTGTTTTCAACTTCAATCTGCACCTGTCTTTTCCCCAATCAGCCTAGATCAGAGATTCAGAACTGACAGATGGTCTTTACGACTTATCAAGGGAGCACTCCTATCCCTTCTATTCTGCCAGTCCTTCCAGATGCATTTTTTCTCAAATGGCAGTCTTATCAAGGATATAGTTTATTCTGCTAGCAAATAGCCAAGGGACAGGCTAGAAACAGATAGGCAGCAGAGGGAAGATGGTCTGGAATTATCAGTTTGCTGGGCCTTATGCTCAAATGCATAATTAACAGTTGATAATTGTTCTGGGTTGGGCAGAGTCCTATAAGGGTTAGATCAAGGCATAGTTTACTCTACTTAAATCTGGGCATTTACATTTATTCTCCCCTTAATATAAATTAGGAAGTTGGAAGCTCTCTGTCTCAAACAGATTTCTCTCTCTCTCTCTTTTTTTTTAAACAACTCTACTACCACCTAACTTGCCCTTTAAAAATATGCTCAGATTCTTCCAAGGATAAGAATGAGAGACAAGAGGATATGAATCCAAAAGGTGGTTTCTGCTGTTTTGCCACATCTGCTCAAAACTCCACAGCTGGCACTGCCTCCTAGAGATTACCAGAATGACTAATGAGTCACACAGCTCCCAGTCTTAAATGGGCTCGGGAAAATGTACAGGGATTTGACCACAGCTTTTCAACATCAAGAATGAGAAGTGTGAGAGCTCCCAGACATCAGCTAGTTCATCTCTTGCCAGATCTGGATTTTTCCCTTCTGGATAAGATTCTAGCAGATGCTTTAGCTAGTCTTGTTTTAAATATCTTAAATGATGGCACTCCCTCCGCTTTACAAAGGTAAGGCGTTTTCACAGTCCAGTGGATCTTATCACCAGTCTGTGTTTTCCAGAAACTTGCCTGAAATTTATCTTTTGTTAATTTCTTAACATAACTCATGTTTATTCACTTTGGCAACTCACCTGCAAGCAGCCTCTCTCCCTCATTGGCAATTAAGCAACTAAGTCTACAAGCGAGAGATCATCAGCCAATGTCTTCCCTCTATTTCTTTTTCTTGCTGGATAAATCCAGCATGCCAAGAAGTTCTGTGCACTGAACACCCAGTGGTTTTCTGTTCATTTTACTCTGTCTCTTCAATTATCACCTCATCACTCTCAGCCACCACGCGGACTGTTCCTATCTACCAGGCTTGGCAGGGGACTCAAGTATCAACACAATGCAGTCATTTTCACTGATTCCTGGCCCTGACCCTATAAGGATTCACAACAAATTCCATCCTGTCACAGATTGCAGCATGGGGATGGTTAACAGAAGATGCACACTGCAGTAAGGTCAATGTAGAAGACTCCACCCATCACCAAGTGGCTCCATGTTTTCTGCTGTGATGGTATCTTGTCCACGCTCATGCCAGCATCTCTCTATGCATCAAACCCACTGCTATTTTTCTTCTAGCCTATTCTTCTCACTCTAGACACTACTTATGGGCCCCTTAGCTCTTCATTTCCAAATTTTCTCTCAACCTTCTTCTCTTTGTACCTCACAGCTCTCATTTGAAACTTGCTGCATATTTTCCCAGCTGAATATGTTAATCACATTCATCTTTTCCTCCTCTGCTGTAGACAACCCTGTGGGCTAAATAAGTCATATTATTTCTTTCACTTTTTCACATACCGGAAAATTAAGACAGCGTAGTCCAGTGACTTGTCTCAAGTCACACAGCTAATATCAGGATCGGAGCCAGCACTCATACCCTGAGCCCTATCCATAGTTCCTCCTGATTTTCTACACAACACATGCATCAGTGACACACAATGGACACAGCCTTTGCTATTGACTCCCCTATTATTCCAGGAAGGTGCTACATACCTAAATATACTTACTTTACATGCTGTAAAGAATCAACTTTCTAACTTTCCTTTTTACAAGAATTGTGTCTTGGATGTTATTTTAAATGATTAAAAACAAAAGACAAGTATAGTCAACAGTAATTTATTGTACTTTTAAAAATAACTAAAAGAGTATAATTGGTATGTTTGTAACCCAAAGCAATGATAAATGCTTGAGGTGATGGATACTCCATTTACCCTGAGGTGATTATTACATACTGTATGCCTATATCAAAATAACTCATGTGCCCTATAAATAATACATCTACTATGTACCCATAAAATTTAAAAATACTTATTTTTTAAAAAAACAAAGGAACAGTTTCTTGCAAAGTTAAATCACTTTTTTCCCTTTGCATTCAGGCCAAATATATTTTGCTATGCAGAAATGCCTAAGTAAATTACATGATAACTGAAAAGTAGTTTAATAGAATTTACATTTGATTTTTTAAAAATCCATTAGGCTAAGGATTTATAAAGACATTTTTTCTTCTGCTCAATACTTGCCTGAACAAAACACCCACCCAGCCAAAATCAAACAAAAAGCTTCTTTTGTCTTCATGAACTGATGTCACTTGAGTTGTACTACTTTAGAATCCATAGGACTAGAGTGAAAAAACAAGCAACTGGAATGTGAACAACATGAGGGAGATGTGACTCACATACCTGCTTACTGGCTATTAGAGCTCTTTTAATTTCCCACACAATATGAACTATGGTCTGCTTCAATTTCCACACTGTATTTTAAGAGTTTTTCCTTCAATACGCTAGCATAATTTCTAAAAACACAGGGCTTCACAGCTATGGCCCACTGCTTATCCCAGGCAAATTAAATTGAGCCCCTGGCGTGCAACTTAAAGTTTGTTTCGCCTAATTCAGCAGCTAATGGGTATGGATGAATCTGAGGTGCAAATAAAAATATTGTTTTCAAAGAGCCTTTCTGATTACCATGCTCTGAAATGAGCAAAGAAAAATATTTATGCAGCCATTTTTATAATCATGCTCAAATCCATTCGTTAAGCTCCTGGGAAGATTTCAGAAAACTCTGTCCTATCTTTCCATGAGGTGATCTGCTCATTGCTAAAGAAGGTTAAAATCCTTCACCAGCGATTTTCTGTGTTGTGTCAACACCCAGTCATCTTTAATATGACTTGTGGCAAAATAACCTCTTCCCATTGCCAACATGTGTCTTCACTCAAGGACTGTGTGGGTCTCTATTCCAATGAAGCACCATTCTAATAAAGTGCCTCATCTAATAAATGGCCCTGGTACTGCTGTGCCACTGCAACAACTGTTAGTGGGATGGAGGAGAGAAGAAACAAATAAATAGTTGGGGAGGAGTCTCTGAGACATCAACATTCTGGAACGTGTATTATTTTCCTATCGTCTTGCTGTGTTTTCATGTATTAAATGTCAGAGAAGATGGCCCTCTTTCCCAGTGAATCTCCTTTTCATTGCATCTTTTTAAAGTAAGCTTTCATTAACAACAAAGCAAAAATATGTGTTATTTTCCAAAACTTACAATCATAAAATAAACTTCAGGCCATGTTAAAGTCAGTTACACACCGGGGCTCGGTGGCTCACTCCTGTAATCCCAGCACTTTGGGAGGCAGAGGTGGTCAGATCACTTGAGGCCAGGAGTTTGGGACAAGCCTGGCCAAAAAGCCAAAATCCTGTCTCTACTACAAATACAAAAATTAGCCAGGTGTGACGGTGCATGCCTGTAATCCCAGCTACTCTGGAGGCTGAGGCACTAGAATCACTTGAACCCAGGAGGTGGAGATTGCAGTGAGTCAAGATCACGCCATTGCATTACAGCCTGGATGATAGAGAAAAAAAAAGTCAGTTAAACAAAATTTTAAAGACAACTATTTTAAATGACAGCTATCATTGTGACAGATTTATCTGAAATTCTATCCATTCCATCCATTGTCCTTGTAAACATGGGCATTTTGAGGGAGGGGGATTCTGTGTATTTTTCTTTTTCTTTTAGTTTTGATTTTCTCCTTAGATCTCTTACTCATTTGTAATAAGAGAGTGAAGAAAATACCATGGATATAGATGAAAAAAACCCAAGGCTACAGCAAATGTTCCAGAGGCATCTGAAAACTGAAATCAGGTTACTGTGTGGATAATTCTCAAACAAATAAATGGATGCCTTTATGGTCCTCCACGCATTTACTTCATTTGGTCCACAGGTGAACTTGTCACATCACATTTACGGCAAAAAATCCTTTATGTTTCAGGTATTTCCTGAACAGACATGTTCTGTTTCCAAGTAATCTGTTTTCCACCCCTGTGTCCAGGAAATGATTATCAGAAAGGAAGAGAGAAAAATGACATCATAATGTAATCTGGCCCCTCTTTTGCTGGGCTAGGAACACAGCATCTGGCAGAGACTTTCAAGTGTCAGATACTACTTTATCCATCTATTTCTGAAGTTCATTTAATAAATAATGGAGACTGATATGAAAAGTCTTCTAGTTCTACCAATGGAAATTCCTCACCCTGGCTATGAAACAAACTTTAAAAAAGAAATTGTGACTTTTCTGATGTTAGTTTGCTTCAGATGAAACTTGTTCTTATTCCTAGCTTGAAGAAGAAAATTTCACCCTTTGCCCCTTTAAGGCTGTATAACTTTTCTTCCCACAAACTAACAGTATCTCCGCAAGGCACTACTGTCCAGGTTGAGATGAAGATTCCAGTTGCATTCTCTTCTGGGTGCACGTCATTTTGTTTGCTGTTCACTTATCACATCAAAATGCGTAGCAAGTACCAGCTTCCCATCAGATAACATATATACATGAGCTATATGCACTCATGTGTATACACATATAACTCAATCTAACTTTCCCCTTTCTATAAATTCAAATTATGTCCCCTGATGTGGTCCATCCTGGAGGTCACACACAGAGCTCTTACCTGAAAAGGAAGGGAAGATAGGAAGGAACCTAACACATATTTAGGATCTACTATATGCACATAAAATTAAGACATATATTATCTTATTTTATCCTCACAACAACTCTGTCAGGTATACATTATTACTTCTATGGATGAAACAAAATAAACTCAGAATGGTAATAGTCACTCATATTTGAGTGTCCTGGCCAAGAAACACCCCTTCCTCTTTCCCAAGTCTTTACTGCAATCTCACCTATGCATATATATCCAGGACTAATTCTCAATTGGAGGAAACTTCCTAAAGGGCCAGAAAAAAGGAGCACTGCTCAGTCTTCATGCTCACAGCAGTTTCCTCCTTGAAAGTTTCCATGGCAGGGCCATCAGTTGGGGCCAGGAGCAGTGGAGGAGCACCTGGAGGTGGAGATCTTTTCTTCCTGCCTGTCAGGGCTCTGCTCAGATGCCATCCATCTCACAGGCCCAGGGAGTGTTTAATGAAGCCGATTTGGATCAGTGGAGGTTGGTGTTTAGGCCGTTCTCCAAGACTCCTAAAATGGCTGGGAAATGTGCCCATTTTTGGCTTGTTGTTGTTTTATTTTTAAATAATCTTCTTTAACAACTTTTTAGGTGCCTGTTCTATTGAAAGCTCTTTCAATTATTCAAATCAAGTCAATCAGAATTATTGAGCACCTATTCTGTGCCAGGAACAGCTGGAGTATACAAAAATCTGTAAGATGCTACTCCAGGAACTTAAGAAGGATGCAATAAACTCACAAATAATGCCAAGGGGCTGAATACAAGAGCTATAAAGAAGTCATAGGTAAAGAACTACGAGAATTCAGACAAAGGAGACATCCTTTCTGGTTGGGAAAAATCAGAAGAGATATCATGGATAGGAAACAAGCATTAGACAGACCTTTAGGAATTCATTCACTTGGTCATTCAGTCAACAAATACATAGTGAACATTTACTATGTACCACGCACTTGTTAAGAATCGGATATACCAGAGGGATACAGTCCCTGCCTTCAAGGCATTGGCATTCTAGCAATGAGAAAGTAAGCAACTAATTATAGCATGTATGGATATTAAGAATGGAATGATCAGGATGAACTGACAGTATTAAGAGGGGTAGGAGGTATATGGTATCAGTGGGGGTGGGGGAGGTGCGTTAGAAAAGTGGTCAAGAAAGATCTTGCAAGGGAAGTGATTTTTACTGAAGACCTAAAGACTGAGGAGGAGCCAGCCATTTGAATAGCAAGGGTAAGAATATTCATGAGACTGAAAGCAGGAAGTAAACATTTCCTAAAATGAGAAATAATTTGGTGCTCTCAAGAAAGTCTCAAAAGGTCGCTGTGTTCAGAGAATAGGAGCAATAGGCAGGCTAGCTTGCGACGAAGTTGGAGAAGCAGGTGGGGTTCAGATCTTGCAAGGCAGTTAGTTGTGAGTGGAAGTCTTGATTTTCTTCTAAAAACAGCAGGACTTTTGACAGGTTTTATTCTGGGAAGTGGCATGAGGCCAGTCTGCAATTTGGAAAGAGAAGTCAAGTCAGAGTACCAAGTGGAGAATGGGGTGGATGTGGGAGGTGAATTAGAAAACTATAGCATTGCTCCATTTGTGACAACGTGTTTTACACAATGGTGAAGCTGGGAGACATAAATGTAGATAAATTCAAGATACATTTTGGAGGAAGAAACAACAAGAATTTACTAGACTGAGGTGAAGCAGGGCATTTACATAGACAAAGCAGCATAAACAGAAATTCAGAGGAGATAAATGGTAGGTCTATGTGGGCTTCAGTGAGACAAGACCAGTGTAACTCTTTCTTGCAACAGAGCCCTGGGCCATAGAATAGCGTTATTCATCTTTGAGTGTGGAACTAGACCCTGTTTCCACTCCTTAATTCCAGCTTTAATTCCCCTTCCCCTGCTCCTGGTCTCCATCCATGACTCATTACAATTAAAAAAAAAAAAGTATAGGTTGTAAGACTTCACAGACACCTAAGCAAACAGTGAAGCCAACATTCTCCAAAATATATTCTGCGTGTCACTTGTTATATGAGATGCTTCTTGAGAAAAAAAAAGTTGGAGAGCTTTGTGGTCAAATAAGCTTAAAAGATGATTTTCATCTTCTTTTTCTGGAGAGTGACAAAAACATTGCCATGTAAACACTCTGAGATGTCCTTCAGTAAGGAAACTTACTTATCTTTGTTTAATGGTTAACCCACCTTTTTCCCAAACAAATAGGACCTTAGGCACCTTAGTCCACAGACCAATCCCAGGAATCCTGTGGAATCACTGACTTGGCCCACAGGACAAGTTACATAATTACCCAGTGCAAAATGAAAATGATGAGCCTTTTGTTTAAAAATCATTAAGAAATTCAAGACAGTGACAGCAAAGCACTAAGCCAAGTGTGGGGCTGTTCTACATGTGGGCTCCTCTGGGACTGCACAGAGCTTGCATGACCATGAAGTCAGCCTTGCAGTACCTCAAGTTAGAGAGGAGGAAACAACCCAGAGAAGTAAAGTGGCCTCCCATGGTCTCACATTAGGTAAACATTGACACCGCATCTTCACCCTGTGACTTCTGACCACTTATAGCATACCAACTTGGCTTCTACAAGATGAACCAGATAATTTGGGGGATGGGCCATTTGTGATTGATGCCTCAGTCAGGTGCAATGGCACCATCTTTGGTTTTGCTCCTGCTATGGCAGGCACCAACCCTAAGGGGCAACCTCTGGCATGACTTGCCTCTAGCTTGTCTTCAAGCTAATTTCATTGCTTTTTCCTGTCATCACTCTGGTTTATTGTCACCAGTCACTGAACTTAATCACTACCCTAACAACAGTTCTGGGGATAATGTGTGTCTTCAAGAAATATTGTGAACTGCCTAATTAGAGATGAGTCAGAAAGTAAGGCTTAGAGGAAGGGAGAAGACCATGATTATCTAATTCTCACTCTGAGAGAAGAAACCAAGTACCTTTGTCCCTGACATACAATGGTTCAACTTACTATTTTTGGCTTTACAGTAGCATGAAAGCCATAAGCATTCAGTAAACACCACATTTTTCATTTTTAATTTTGCTCTTTTCCGAGGCTAGAGTTATGCAGTGGGATACTCTCTTGAGGTGTTGGACAGTGGCAGTGAAATGCAGCTCCCAGTCAGGCACATGATGACAGTGTGCTGTGTTGCCAGCAATTTTTGGATATCCTGTTTCCACATCCATCATGTCTACAAAATGCCCATCTGTGTCTCCTGCTTCTGGTGAGAAGAAGAGGAAGGCAATTACTCTTGAGATGAAACTCAAGATAATTGCCCAGCATGAAGGCAGCAGGCCAGTAATGGCCATCACACGTGAGTTGGGACATTCACAGTCCACAATCATGACTTATCCTTTACATGAGTTTTTAACTTCCAATATTTTCAACTTCCAACAAATTTATCAGGACATAACCCCATTGTAAGTCAAGTAGCATCTGTATTTCCTATCCATATTCCATAAACCGTTAACACAGGGTTGTATACATAGTGGGTGCACAAAAAAGCATCTCTTCTCCCTTAAAGGTAGGGAAGCTATAGAAGTCCATGTGGAATCAGAATGAGAAAATGGTGGGGAAATACTTATGCTCTGTGAAACGATAATGTGGATGATGCTGAGTTCTCCAAGAGTAAAATAAGGAAGGGCTTCAAAGCAGAGGATAAGAATGAGCTTTGGAATAGGCCACACATATATTTCAAGGACTGGAAGGAGAAGATGTGGGTAGACAGAACACAGGGACTTCAAAGACAGAGCAAGAGGACATGGAGAGTGTAGTTCTACTGTCTGGCCTTCTGTATTACTCAAGGTTCTCCAGAGAAACAAAACCAAAAGATTATATGCATATATAGAAAGGGATTTATTGTAAGAAATTAGTCTGCATGATTAGGGAGACAGACAAGCCTCAAGGTCTGCAGGGTGAGAAAGCACACTGGAAGCCCAGCAGAGCTAATGGTGTAGCACCAGTCTGAGTCAGAACGCCTAAGAACCAGGAGAACCAACGGTGTAAATTCCAGCCTAAATGCATGCTGGCTCTAGACTCAGGAAGAGCTGGTATTTTATTTTTCTTTCTTTCTTTCTTCTTTCTTTCTTTCTTTCTTTCTTTCTTCTTTCTTTCTTTCTCTTTCTTTTTCCTTCCTTCCTTCCTTCCCTCCTTCCTTCCTTCTTTCTTTCTTTCTTTCTTTCTTTCTTTCTTTCTTTCTTTCTCTTTCTTCCTTTCTTTCTTTCTTTCTTTCTTATTTTGAGACAGAGTCTCACTTTGTCACCCAAGTTGGAGTGCAATGCGGTAATCCTGGCTCACTGCAACCTCCACCTCCCTGGCTCAAGCAATTCTCCAACCTCACCCTCTTCAGTAATTTGCACTACAGGCATGCACCACCACATCCAGCTAATTTTCTTGTATTTTAGTAGAGACAGGGTTTCACCATGTTGCCCAGGGTGATTTCGAACTCTTGAGCTCAGGCAATCTGCCCGCCTCAACCCCCTAAAGTGCTGGAATTACAGGCGTGAGCCACCATGCCCGGACAAGAGCTGGCATTTTAGTTTGAGTCCAAAGGCAGAAAAAAAGCCAACGTCCCGGTTCAAATGCAGTCAGGCAGAAAGAATTCTGTTAGTTAGAGGAGGGTCAGCCTTTTTGTTCCATGCAGGGCTTCAACTATGTGTGAGGCCCACACACATCAGGGAGGGCAATCTACTTGACTCAGTTTACCGATTTAAATGTGACTCTTTTCCAAAAACACCCTTAGAATAATGTTTGACCAAATATCTGTTCAAACACTGACCCAGTCAAGTTGACACATAAAATGAACCTCACATCTGCCCAACATCATTCCTTCTTATTTCTGCTCCGTGATTCAATTTTCCTTTGGGGAGCCACCCCTTGCCCATGAGCAGTCTATGTGGGTGGGCTAGGGATGACTCCAATTCTGAATTTCTAGGAATAGACATTGAGAGTATTCCAATGCCCTGAATAGAGTTACTGACATTGAGAGACGCCAATGAGTCTCAGATCCTGGGACTCTGGCTGTAAACTGTTTGAAAAGAGGAAAATAAAATGAAAAGAGATGTTTTCTGCCAGGGTTGTTATGCTGAAAATGCTGGGCTCACTATGTGGAGAGGACTTACTTAAGAATGACACCAGCACAGAGGAACAGAAGTGAGAGAGAGCCCTGATGTCACGGTTTGATTTGAGCCCCTGCTCAACTTTTCCTGGAGGTTTCAGTTGCATGAGTTACACAAGTTAGTTACATGAGTTTCATTTCATACTTAAGCTGGCTTAAGGTAGGTCCTTGTCTTTTATAAGCAATGAGTTTTGACAGATGCTATGAGCACATTATGCTCAGAAAATAAGCCAACGGAATGGGCCTGCCTTATCTAAGGAGCTGTGAGCGAGCAGCCGGCAGCTCTGCTTTCTGAGTGGTCCTTTTGAACAAAGTTACAGCATCGCTAAAAGCAGATGAGTGAGCTCGACTTAGCTCCCAAGGCTGATGCTAAATCTATCAACTCCTAATGTCACACTATTAACTGGAAATGATTCTAGCCCTGAAATCCCATCACGTTCACAATAAAAATCATCTTGTGCTATTTAATATGAGCATAGACAGTGTACTGTCAGGACTGGGATTGGGGACAGTAAGCAGAGAGGTTAAAATCCATTTCTATTGCTCTGAGGGATGGGAACAGAATTTGGGACCAGGGTGGTTCCAGGGATAAGTTAGAAGCATGCAATGTGAAGGCAGAGGCACCAACATATTAGTGCTAACTTCAAACAAATCCATGTGGAATCCTAGATAACTTCCTTTTCCCTCCCTCTTTCCCATCTCTCAGTTTGCTTTTTCTTCCCCCTTTTCCCCCACAATTTTGAACCCTCTCCTGTTCCAAGCACTGTGCCAGACACAAGGGCTATGAAAACAGGCATCAAAGAAGTTTACAGGCTGGGATTGGGAGGGTCATGTTGGTGAGGACAGAGCAAAGCGTGCATGACTATTGTAGCACGACACAGTCAGTGTTGGATAGTGACACAAGATGCTTCGGAAGTACAGTGAGAGAGAAACTCGCCGCCAACTGCAGGGGTATAATCAAAGCTGCTTACCACCACTTTTGGGTTTCAATACCAGGGGAGTGGGACTTCAAAAAATAATAATTTAAAAAAATTACTCTAAGGATAAACTTGGAATCTTGTAACTGGTCACATTTTTTTTTCTTTGTTTTGATCACATCTAGAAACAATATATGATCTATTCTAAAGTAACTCTAGTTCCTTATGGAAATGATTTCATATGTTAACCTCACTCCTAAATTAATCTCAATTCTTACAAATGTTTTCATTTATTTTTATTCCATTGTACAATGCACATTTCGGTAAAATATTTCAAATTTGGAGGTAATGAAAGGTAAATAAGTAAATCATATACTTATATATCTTAGTAACTTTTCAATTACTTAAAACAAGTAAGTTTTTTTAATGATGATTAAAGCATAGGTAGTAACTCTTTTATAGTAACCCTGTGATCTTTGCTTAAATGAATAAAGTAGTATGTACTGGTTCATGAAATTACAAATATCAATAGGGCACAACAAATATCCAAGAAACCAACACTAGTATATATAATGATTTAGTGTAAGATAAATGTAATATCACAGCTTAATGGGGAAAAGGATGACTCTTCAATAAACAGTGCAGGGATAATTAGATCACTATTTAGTGGGAAAAAAGTAACCTCAAGCAAATAAAACTTCTGATGGCTTAAAGAGTGAAAGGTTTAAAATTCACCTCAAATAAATGAGAAGAAATATATTTAATATTTATCAGATCCTTAGATGTGGAGTGACTTTTAAGGAATTACCCAATATAATAATCAAAATAGAACAAAATACGTATATTTTTTATTTTATGTGTTTTCTATATTTATTTTTATTTTTATTCCTATTGATTCCTAGGGCTAGCCCAGTCACTGGGTTCCTTATCATTAGACAAGTAATGGCAATATGCATGAACGTAAATAAGCAGACACAGTTAGATTTAGTAATTTTGCTTCTCAAAATTTACCTAAAGGAAATAATCAGAGATTTGTCTAAAGATTGATAAAGATTCTCACTAAAGTTTAATTATTTAGAGAGGACATTTACAAACGTTTGACTTTTTTGGTATCCCAAGACTTTTTTTATATTTTACACAAAAATACACGCAAATATCCCCTAACATTTGAATATATTCTATTTCTTATATTGGATGATAAAGTTGCAGGTAGTGATGGATACCAGCACATATGCATATGCATTTATTTTAAAAAGAATACAATCAGTTCACACTCTTCTATAATTTATTTTTAATTTAAGTATATATACTCATCCATCAATTTTTTATTGCATATCTACTAAAGGGAAGGAATACAGTGGTAAGTAAAAACAGTTTACTATTGTGGGGTTTATGATGTAACAAAGAAGGAAGACATTACAGAAATAAGTCAACTAATATTAATGTAGACTCTCAAATGAAGATAAGTGCTAAGGTTTGGATATTTGTTCCCCCAAACCTCACGTGGAAATTTGATCCCCAGGGTTGGGTATGGGGTCAAATGGGATGTGTTTGGGTCACTGGGTGGATCCCTCATGAATGGCTTGGTGCTATCATCAAGGTAGTGAGTGAGTTCTTACTGTCTTAGTTCCCATGATAGCCAATTGTTAAGAAAAGCCTGGCGCCTTCTTGCTTTCTCCCTTGCTTCCTCTCTTACCATGTGATCTCTGCACATGGCAGCTTTACTTTGCCTTCAACCATAAGTGGAAGCAGCCTGAAGCTCTCACCAGAGCAGATGCTGGCACTATGCTTCTTGTACAGCCTGCGGAACCATAGGCCAAATGAACTTCTTTTCTTTATAAATTATCCAGCCTCAGGTATTCCTTTATAGCAACACAAATGGACTAAAACAATCATCTCAAGGGATAAAAAGGTTGTCTTATGAGGTCATAAGACAAATGAAACTGATCCCAAGTGTGGGGAGTTAGGAAGGCTTCCCTAAAGAAATTAAATCTGAAATATATGGAATACTATGCAGCCATAAAAAATGATGAGTTCATGTCCTTTGTAGGGACATGGATGAAGCTGGAAACCATCATTCTCAGTAAACTATCGCAAGAACAAAAAACCAAACACCGCATATTCTCACTCATAGGTAGGAATTGAACAATGAGAACACATGGACACAGGAAGGGGAACATCACACTCTGGGGACTGTTGTGGGGCCGGGGGAGGGGGGGAGGGATAGCTTTAGGAGATATACCTAATGCTAAATGATGAGTTAATGGGTGCAGCACACCAGCATGGCACATGTATACATATGTAACTAACCTGCACATTGTGCACATGTACCCTAAAACTTAAAGTATAATAATAATAAAATAAAATAAAAACAAATACATAAGTAAGGGTAGTTACACTTAGTAAAGTCTACAATGATCAAAATCACCTCGTATAAATTTTTCTTTAAAAAAACCCCGGAATTATACTTCAATAAACACTAAAAATTATAAAAAATCTGTTCGTGGGTGTTTTGCATTAAGCAGAACATTTGTGTATTTATTCAACAGCTCCAGTCACCTCTTTTTCCATATATATACTTCAATATAATCCAATATCTCAGTGTTGAAATCAGCCAAAAGCTATTTTTCAATAAATATACACTTTGAAATGTTTACAAAAAAAAAAAAAAAGAACTTAAGTGAAAGTAGAGAGACGGAAAAGAACGTTCAAAAGACAGGAAATGGCCATTGCAAATGCTCTGTGTTAGGAAAGAGAAGGCACATTCAGAAACTGGGAATGACTGGTATGACTTGGTCATAAAAAATGAGGAGAGAGAGTAAGAGAGGAAGCTTGAGGAAGACGTAGCATCTAGGCATGAAGAGCCTTGGTCATTACACTGAGGATTTTGGTCTTTATTCTTTATCCCAAGCCCAGTGGATGTGTTAAAATCCAATTGAAACTTTGAATGGATTCCTCAGGAGAAGATGGCAATTAAGCACAGAAGCATTACTTAGACAAGAGATGATGGTACCTTGGGCTAAAATGGTGATTGCATCAATCTTATAAATGAAACAGATTTTTTGGAGGTGATACCAACAATGCTTTTAGTATGGATATGGGGATGATGTAAGGGAAAGGAACATTGCCTAAGTTTTATTCCTGTGCAAGTGAATGAATAGAAGGTGGTACCATTCATCACAGTAAGAACAATGGAAAAGTACCAGTTTAAGGGAAGATCATGGATTCAGTCCTGATCATGTTCAAGTGAGAAACTTTTATTTCTAGTAGTTAAATGTATAAGTCCGGGCTAAATATTATATTTACATAATAATAGTAACTGAAGCTTTGAACTTGGTTGAGATTAAGAATAAAGTATGAAATGAGAAAAGGAGAGACTCTAAGAGAAGAATGTCAACGTGTAATTTCTGGGTAGAAGGAGAAGAGCCTGCAAAAGATACAGAACAAAATGGCCATTGAGGTAGGTGAAAAGCCTAGTGAGTTTTAAAATGTATCCATTGCATATAGCATTATTGAGTTTATTACTGACTATAGCAAGGGCTATTTCAGTGAGACAATTGGGCCAAAGTCATATGGAGTGAATTGGAAAAAAGACCAGGAAATAATGAAATAAAAATGGTGAATATGGACAATTCTTTGAAGAGGTTTAGCTATCGTGCTAATCAACTTTTGCTGTGATAATAAACATCTTCAGGATCCTTGTAGTTTAGAGCAAAAAACATTTGTTTCAGTGGACCAGCTATAGTTCTGCTGGGTTTGACTGGGCTCCACTCAACTATGCATGTATTTCCATTCTGGGATCCAAGCTGAAGGAGAAGCTACTGGGATATTCTGTGGTCACAGTGGAGGATAGAAATATGAGACAAACCAAGTCATGGCATTTAAAGCTTCTGCTAATACAGGAAAATGTGGCCTTGGCCAAAGCAAATGGCCAAGCCCAAAGTCCAGGTCATGGCAAAATTTAATTAAATAATTCCATAGCATTGCACATTTCAGTATTTCCAATTTTTTCATTTCTAAATATCTTCAGTAAAGATGTATGTATGTATAAGGAAGATGATTGTAGCATTGATTGTAAAAATAACAAAACTTCAAACTACCTATGAATAAATGCTCATCTACAACAGAGAGACACATAGTCCTCCTTCAGTAGGCACAAAAGAAAGGACCATAACATGATGGTAAGGAATATGTAATTCTATTACACAGTAGGTAAGAAAAATATTCCAATCTATCATAGCTATGAAAGGGAGAAGAAAAATAAGGAGATAATCTATAGGGAGATGAGGGGTCTAGGGAGCTTTTTTTTCCCCCATCATTTTTTAATATAGGAAAGATTTTGACATATTTAATATCATTAGAAAGAATCGAGTAGAAAGGAAGCAAACAACTTGCTGGAAAAAAAGAAGAGTAACTGATAGCATAACTTTCTTGAACCTGTAGAAAGCTATAGTTGTTAAAGCACAGGTTTGGCCTAAGATATCCAAGGGATATACGTCTGTGTGTTAAGAGGGGTTGACACATAGATATACGTGTGTGTGTGTGTGTGTGTGATGAAGGGTTGTGTGTATTGTACACCTCTTCCTAGAAAAACACATGTTGATTTATTTCATTTATTAAACAAGTGCATATATATTAATTTAGCTTAATTTTAACCATTCTGTGGTAGGTGAGCATTTAGGTGGTTTAAACTTTTGTTACTTTTACAATCAATGCTAGAATGAACTTCCTCATTATACATATCTTTACTGAAGATACTTATAAATGAAAAAATTGTAAAAATTTAAATGTACAACACTATGGAATTATTTAATTAAATTTTGGTATTCCACTTAATAAAATGCTATGTGATATGGTTTGGCTGTGTCTCCACCCAAATCTCATCTTGAATTGTAGCTCCCACAATTCCCACATGTCATGGGAGGAACCCAGTGGGAGGTGATTAAATTATGGGGGTGGGTCTTTCTTGCACTGTTCTAATGATAGTGAATGAGTCTCACGAGATCTGATGGTAAAATGGGAGTTTCCCTGCACAAGCTCCCTCTTTGCCTGCTGCCATCCATGTAAGACATGACTTGCTCCTCCTCTTTGCCTTCTGCCATGATTGTGAGGCTTCCCCAGCCACATGGAACTGTAAATCCATTAAACACTTTTCCTGTATAAATTACTTAGTCTTGGATATGTCTTTATCAGCAGTGTGAAAATGGACTATTTTACTAAGTATCCATTTAAAATCATTTTGTACAAGACTATTGAATGACATATACTTCAGGTCATCAAGCAACTTAAACAATGTGATAATATCCATAATATATACATACAGTTGACCTTTGAACAACACAGATTTGAACTATATGATACACTTATTATATGCAACTTATATGTGGTTTTTCTTTCACCTCCACCACCCCTGAGACAGCAAGACCAATTCCTCCTCTTCCTCCTTTTTCTCGGCTTACTCAACGTGGAGATGATGAGGATGAAGATGTTCATGACAATCCACTTCCATTTAATGAATGGAGAATATAGTTTCTCTTTTTAATGACTTTCTTAATAATATTTTCTTTTCTCTAGCTTGTTTTATTGTAAGAATACAGTATATAAGATATATAACCTAGAAAATATGTGTTAATCTGCTTATGTTATCAATAAGGCTTCTGGTCAACAGTAGGCTATTAGTAGTCATCTTTTGGGGGAATAAAGAGTTACACACAGATTTTTCGACTATGCAGGGGGTTGATGTCCTAAACTCTGCATTGTTCAAGAATCAACTGTATATACATACACACATACACACACACAAACACACATATATGTATACACAGAGTACACAGAGAGAGAGAAATTAGATAGTATACAAATATGTGTAATACACGTAGTTGATTCTGGATAGGTTGATTTTTGCTTTTCTAGGGTTTTCTGGACATCCACTCTTTTTCAATGGCCTTATAATACTTTTGTAATTGGGGGAAAAGTGAATGTTAAAAATGTGTTGCTCTTCACCAGATCACAGTAGTGCAGAGAAAAGCAGCACAGCAGAGAGGTTGAGAGAACCAGCCCTGAAAGCACCCCAGCGCAACCTTCACACTGGCCCTTTTTGCAGGTATGCCCTCAGGCCAAGTACTTCTTCTCTGCCTCAAGGTCCTCATCTCTAGAATACAAACAATAATTATTCCACCAGGTTTAGTCAATATTAAAGGGAAATAACAGGTTAAAAATACTAAGCCCAGTAAACTGGCTATAGTTAGTGCTTTAAAAATCTGAACTTTTGGCCAGGCATGGTGGCTCATACCTGTAATCCCAGCACTTTGGGAGGCTGAGGTGTGCAGATCTCGAGGTCAAGAGATCGAGACAATCCTGGCCAACATGGTGAAATCCCGTCTCTACTAAAAATACAAAAATTAGCTGGGAGTGGTGGCATGCGCCTGTAGTCCCAGCTACTTGGGAGGCTGGGACAGGAGAATCACTTGAACCTGGGAGGCGGAACTTGCAGTGAGCCAAGATCACGCCACTGCACTCCAGCCTGGTGACAGAGCAAGACTCTGTCTAAAAAAATAAAAAATAAAAATAAACTGAACTTTTTTTTAAAAAAAGATACTATTTTTTTATCACAGAAATTATCAGTGCTGGCAAGAATGAGGTGAAACAGGTGCTTTAATATACTATGGTGGAAGTGCAGATTGGCACTGTCTTTCTGGAAAGTAACTGTGCAATATATTAATTCTCTTGTTCCTATAATCTCAATTTTTAGTATTTTTACCTAAGGAAACAGTCCATGATAAGTAAGAGATTCATGATATTGGGATTTGAATGAAGTCTTATATATAATGAGGAAAAACTGGAAATTTCCTTAACATTCAATGGTAAAGGAATAATTAAATAAATTTCAAAGATAATGTAATAAAAAAGGAAAAAACTCATAAAATTATTTCAAAGTGACTTTTAAAAACTAATAATTAAAAAAACTTTAAAATGCTGAAAAATATGATTCCAGGAGTATATATGTCAGTAAATATAATAAAATAACAGGTAGTAGGGGTGTAACTAATTTTATTAAGTAATTTGCAAACCAGTTTTTTTCACACTTGCTTACAATAAGTATTAGTTAATTTTATAGTCAACCCCAAATTTTTTAAAATGTAGAGACATTTTTAAAATAAAGAAAATGTATTTCCTTTGTATACTTTATTGATCTTTGGAAAGGAAAGGAAAAAGGGAAAAAATCCTTTCTAGAGAGTATATTTCAACTTCTTGTTGCCAAAGCAATCTTAGAAAAGATGGTCTCACAGACTTCCATGTCATTCAGCAAAGCAGCCATTAAAGGGGTTTTGTACAGCCTGAAAACAGCCAGGGTCTCCTGAAGCTTGGAGGGGAGTGGGTAAGGCAGTAACAACCTTTACTTTATAGAGGTGCATCCACCTGTATGGTCTTCTTGCAGACTTTTCCAGCCAGGCCAACCTCACAGAATGAGAGAAGGTCAAAGGTTATTTCTAAACTTGATTTAACAGACCAGATACTGAGGAGCTGGATAAATGTGGGCCTGGTTAACAGGTGCTGCATAGAGGAGCAGGAAACGCCTGTGCTTGGTCATCTTATAAGCCTGGCTTACCCTTCAGGTTTCCCTTTCTCCCTGTTTCCTTCTAGTTGAGTAACCATAGAAAAATTACTTAATCTCCTTGAGCCTCAGTTCCCACAGCTATAAAACAGAGGTTATAATCTCCACCTCATAGTGCTATGAACTGGGCTTCTACCCAGGCAGTGCACAGCGCTAACAGCTGTATTGATGGTTAAAATATTAAAATACTTTACTACGAGTTGGTGAATAACCACTTCTGGAGCCCACCCAGTGTTTCCCACGGCCATCTATCCACACCTCTCCATTACCCTCCAACCAGAGACACAAATGGGGCTTTCAGGTCTCTACTCCAGCACTATTGCCAGTGCCATTTGGATAACCTGTGAAGAAGCCGTATTAGTTGTTAAATGTTTTGGATATTATCCCCGGTTGTGGGAATAAAAGATGAACAAGATGATTTCCATGGTTGAGATTGTAGACTGTAGAGATTTGGAACTTTTTTGCAAGAAGTATATACTTACAGCACACACACACACACACACACACACACACTCAGGTCGACAGGATATTTTTCTCCCATGAGACCAAGAAATCTCCCTTTATAAGGGAAAAAAGACTTGAGGAGAGGATTAAAGATCAGTGAGTAGCGTGATCCCCAGAGCAGTTCTCGTAGCTTCTAGACACTGCCTAACCTGAGCTCAGAAGAGTAGGCAAGTTCAACCGCTCACTAAGCCTCATTATGAAATCATCAGAAGTGGCCTTCCTTAGCCCTGCTACTTGCAAATGAAAAAGAGAACTAGATTTTTAAAAAACAGATTTTCTTAAGAGAATGTACATGGCCTTGGATTTTAATAGATCATCTGAGAGTTCTTGACACTGACAGAGTTTAAGAGCACAGCTTTTGGCATATCTTGCTTCAAGGCTGGACTGTTAACTGCTCAGAAAAAAGGCTCTAAGAAGAAACACTTTAACTTAAGATTCTGGTCTTTTCTTAAGGGCATTTGTTCCATTCCTTAGTAAAGACAGGTCTAGGACAACCTGCTCAGAGATATTTCATAGAATTATCACTAATTCTGGGATCCCCCTCTTCCAATAATAGACAACCAACACTCTTACCCTTCTCCTCCAGAACTTTTTGTTTCATTTACCTTGTATGAGATAATATTGAGGAACCGGGATACCAAAACTCTAAAACAATTTCGTTAAGAAACATTGTCTAGATTTTCAAGAAAGAAACACATTAGTGATGCTAAAGTAAATGCAACTTACACAAGAATAACTTCTTTCTTGTCCTTGATTAGTGTTCTATAAAGAATAGCATGTGATATTAAACTGGGGCAGCTTCTGGGAGCACTGGTATTTGGTTGGAATGAGAGCTATACTAATCTGAGTGTATTTAAATTGGAAAGAATTTAGATTTTTTTTCCATGTGCTAGATTTCCTGTCAAAATGTGACTCTCTTAAATGCAGTATGTTCTATTCATTCTCAGGCCTTCTAAAGTACTGCGGAAAACAAGAACAAGCCAAAATCTTGTGCCCATGCCTTTTTTTGTAATTGAGTTTGCACACCTATTATATCACGTTGGAAACCTGATGTCCAAAAGGCCTCAGCACCTCTAAAGACAATTTCATGAACTACTATTGCTTTGTTTTGTTTTGTTTTGTTCATCAGGCATCAGAAAACCTTCTGAACCTCATAACCAGACTTTGGAAGAGGGCAGCATGCACTTTTCACAGGTGTTCTGTCTGTGACAAAGGACAAATTAAGTCTCCAAAAAGACTCATCTGCTAGCTTTTTCTGGTGACTTCTATTTCAAGGTCTTCTCTCTCTCCCTAATTAGCCTTCCCAAATGGACTGTTTAATGCATAACTAATCTTGAACTTGCTCGTTTCTCTGACTGAAGAGAAAATTGCACTTCATTTTGTTGAGCCATGGTGCTTATGTTGCACATTTATCAACGAGTGATATTTTAGAATTCTAGATGACAGCTGTTCAGAGTTTCCTCATTGGCAATATTAGATTGGGAATTACTAATGGTGAATATATAAACCCTCTTTAACATGCAGCCTAATCAAAATTGTTCTAAATATTTAGCTCCCTAAATTCAAATTATTTTCCAATGTATATTAGTCTAATGAAACGTTCTTTCTGGGATCTAGAGGAAAGTTGAAAGCATTTATAACATTTATCACATGGCCAAATGTGTAATTGATAACAATATAATTCAGTGTATTGATCTGACTGTCTTCTTAGCTCTGCATCTACATCATCTTAATTTATTTCCACTATTTTCTTTTTGACAATAAATAAAATACTTCAAAAAATTTTGGTCTGAAATAAATGGCTATGCTTGTTTTGTGTTGTTTCATCAAAGGAATTTTTAAAAATGTTTGCCTTATTCTTCTGCTGCAAGTAAAGAAGTGGAACAAAGTAAGTACATACAAGCTGAAATACAACTGGCAAACAGAATTCACAACGTGCTTCCTTTCAGTAATTGATACCACACTTATGTAGGCAACAAACCAAAGGGTCTCCTCTGTCTCTGCAAGCAGGCAGAGTTCCCTTGAAGAAAGCAGGAATCTGCAGGGGCCCGGATGATGAGGTACCAAGGGGACCAAGGGCCCAGGTTATTGGAAAAATTTCTCTAACATCTCTTTCTAAGAACTATAGTCCTTACCTTTTTTTAAACAGGAATCTTGCATTGAATTGATAGCACAAACAGAAGTTAAAAATCCCTAAGTTTGAGGGTGGAGGGATATGAAGCAAGGAAATATCAAATTGGAAAGAGCTGCAAAATCAAAGAATGAGTGATGACATGAAATAGATACTATGGGGGTGACTTCACAGAAAGTGGAGGCCCTTATCAGGTAGGAGGGGAGGGGAAAAGAGAAAGTTCCAAACATAAGGAAATTGCAGAGATAGGTGAGAGCTCAGAAGTTAAGTATGCACCATTTCCAGCTAGTTGTACAGATCCGTCTCCATCTGAATGCAACAGGAAGGTAAAATGAGATTTGGTCCCAGTTTAGGCTGAGGTCCCAAGGCAATAGGCAGAAACAACTGCTTCCAGGTTCCAAAATGATATACAAGGCTATTTATGGAGAAAGTGTGATGGATGTAGTCTAAATCTGGTTTTGCAACCCTTAGTCTCTCTCAAAAAAAGAATAGAAAATGAAATTAAATGCTTGGAAAATTGCAATTAGAGAAAAAAATGTATTTAGGAATAATGGGTATAGTGCTGAGTCTCAACTCTTTCTGCACTCTCCACTCCTGATTGGGAAAGGGATGAATGTTGCCTTCTCCTGACTTCAAATCTAGTGAGGAGACTTCAAAATCAACCACCAGGAGAACCTGTGATGTGACCTCTGATACCAGACTGCTATGTGATTAGTGCCTGATAAATCGAAAGGTTAATTTTATGGCTAGGGCTGGATGCCTACCAGGTGCTCAAAGGAAAAATGGGCTACATCTTAGGAAGCTATGGCATTTAAAAATGGAGGTGTACCACAATATACCCAGTGGGCTGTGAGATAAAGGCAAAGTGATTAGCAGAAGCACGTGCCCACATCAAGGGAGACTTCCAGCAATGGATGTCCCGAAAGAACCTATGAAAATTCTCCATGACAAAATCAACTGTAAATGTCTATCATAGATTGATGTGAGTCAATAAGGCTTCCTCCCAACCTCTTGCCTCCCCTGCCTTCTTCTTACCTTGTCAGGGACCTGGGAAGGAGGGCAGGGGAGAAGTGACAGAGTCATGAAGCCAATCACTTCCCGCTTGCTTTTCCACCTTGGGCCCTGACAGGCCAATGCTGGAGGAGGAAAGAAACTTTAACTTTGGATGAAATTTGGAGTTTTGGTTGGACATCCAGGTTACTAAACTGAGATTACTCTGGAGATTAAAGTATCTAGATGATATTTTATTTTCTAAGAGTAACCAGGAAAGTCAATGGCACCTGCCCCTCATTTCATCTGGGACAGAGAAGAACTTGCCCTCAGAGTGGTTGTGCTTGCAGCAGTTGTCAAAAAAAAATTGTTTTGATTGTCCCTTGTTTGTTCAATGCAATGCTGACATAAAAATGAGCATAAACATATAAACAGGTAGATGAAAGCCGGCTGTAGAATAACTCTAGAAATAAGAAAGCGTTTCACTGAAGAGAAGTGAAATTTGGAAAGCGTGAAAATCTTCTGGAGATACAAAGGCAAGAATCTGCATTGCATTTAGGAAAATAGCGGAGTAGAACTAAAGGGACCTCTGGTGACTGCATCTGCTTCCAACTTGTCTTATGAAAAATATTATCTCTGGGCCAGGCATAGTGGCTCACACCTGTAAACCCAACACTTTAGGAGGCCAAGGCAGGAGGATTGCTTGTGACCAAGAGTCCGAGTTTGCAGTGAGCAATGATCATGCCACTGCACTCCAACCTGGGCAACAGAGTGAGACTCTGTCTCTCAAAAAATAAAATAATAATAATAATTTCTGGACTGAAAGCCAACTTCCTTTACTGGGGGAAAACAAACATATAAACACAGAGGTTTATATGTTATATATTTAGAGTTGTCTGCTGATATGGAAATAAGTATTCCTCAGTCAATTCATCAAATAAAAGGGAGTGACATTTGTAGACGGACAACTGATCTCGGTTCTGGAGCTATGTGTTCCATAACATGCAGAAAGTTGGTGTTCCAATATAAAGCAGTCCTATGTATGAGTTTGGGTTACAAGTTCTTCCAGAATCTAATTATTGGGATATGCTGAAAATTCCTATGTCAAGGGACTGAGAATTCACACCCCCAGCTAAAAGAGTTCACGAACCTTGCCACACTCATTTGAACAATAACTTTAAGAGAGTGGAGTATGGGAAGGGAATGAGCATCCTGTGACTAAAAGACAAGATTAACCAGCCTGGTGTATCTCATAAACCATCCCCATCATCTCTCCACTCTCCCTCTCAATTAACAAATTGTGAAAGACTTATTAGATACAATCTTGGCTCTTCCACTAACTAGTGGAGTAATCAGGACCAAATCATTTGCTCTTCTACACCTTGGTTTTCTCATTTGCTAAATGAAGTCTAGGACTAGAAAAGTGGTATAGGTGGCACAAAACAGATCAGTTATTTACTTACTTACTTACTTACTTATTTATTGAGATAGAGTCTTGCTCTGTCGCCCAGGCTGGAGTGCAGAGGCGCCATCATAGCTCACTACAGCCTTGGACTCCCAGGCTCAAGCCATTCTCCCGCCTGAGCCTCCTTAGTAGCTAGGATGACAGGGACGTGCCACCACACTCCGATTTATTTTATTTTCATTTTTGTAGTCTCGCTATGTTGCCCAGGCTGGTGTGGAGCTCCTGTATGGCTGGAATTACAGGTAGGCGTTAGCAACCGCGCCGGGCCCAACTCTGTTATTTAAAAGCATATCCAGAGGCGGCACGCCTGCCAGGCATTGAGCGCCTGGGACCTGAGCGGGAGCGGGCGGCCCCGGGATCCAGCAGGTGCTCAGGCTGGCAGCCTGCGGGCTGGCCAGGCGCTTGGTCCCGGGGTTCTGCTTTGCTGGCACAGTGGGGAAGCCGCGCGCAGCCGAGCCGCGGGCCTGGGCGTGGGGCACGTGGCCGAGCCTCAGCCTCTGGGACCCCGACCGGGACAGGCAAGAACCACTGTCTCTGAACAACCTAAGGAAGAGGAACGTGGAATCTGGAGAAGAGCTGGCTTCCAGGCTGGACCACTGCAGAGCCAAGGCCACAGGGCACATTCTCCTCGTCAAGCGTTCCCAATACCATGTGGACGGCTCCCTGGAAAAGGACTGCTGTCTGAACTCACTGGGTCGTGAACAGGTCGAACTAACTGGACTCCGACTTGCAAGCTTGGAGTTGAGGTTTAATAAAATCGTCCATTCCTCCATGACCCACCTCATAGAAGCCACTGGCTTCAGCAACAGGCATCCACCAATCGTCTGCAAAGTCCGCACAGATCCGGGGCGGGAACCTTCCTCGTCAAGCCAGCCTGGCAGCGTATCACTGGAAGCGGCCGCTGGGAGTGCTATGAAGATGGAGTCCGGATCGAGGGAGCGTTCCGAAACTGCATCCCTCGGGGAATGCCAAGCACGGGGAGGATAATTAGGCGATCTTCCGATGTCACGCCAGTGTCATTCGCTGCAGATGACAGGGCACAGCGCTGCAGTTTCCTCCCGAAGGCTGGCTCCATTGCTCCCTCAACAATGGCAGCATCACCCACCTGGTGATCCGACTCAACGGCCGAGTAGCGCTCAGAACCGTTGGGGACACGGGGTTCATGCTCCCTCACAGCATCACCCAGTCCTGAGGGCCGTCCACAAGACTCTGCCCTCCTCAGCTCAAGACCTGGCTCTGGCTTTTCCTTCCCTCTGTCCTCCTGTACAGGCTGCACTGCAGTTACGTGCTGTTCTCGAGGAGGCAACAGACAAGTAGAAATCTCTCAAATGCTGCATTTGGGTATTTGTTTCTGGCCCGGGCTGACAAGGGAAAAATTCAGATCAGATAACCTGACTTATTTGCAAGGCTTTCTATCTTACCATGATCTGCCAGGACGACCGTGTGGGGTTTAAGGTGAAAGCTCAGACGAAATTCGGGCCTGTTTTGAGGACTGAATGAGTCCTGACCGAGGCCATAACTTTGACGACCACAGCAGGCCGTCGCTGAGGGTCCCCTGGGCTCCGTGGGCAAAGCTGTCAGGTAACTGAGGCACACGGAGAAGAGGGGCACGGAGGTTTTTTTCACAACTCACTTCACTTCACATTCTTTTAATTTCTTAAAACCCTTGCGTCGTTTAAATATTTATCCATTATAGATTTTCCCCAGCTGGGTTCTTGCTTTGAAAACCAATTTCTCACTCCGAAGTTACAGATCCCTGATGATTCTGGATCTGAACTCATCTACGTTATTAGGCCTTTGCGGGCTCAAGGACTTACCAATCACACAGGTGACCATGGACAGGTGAGGGATGAAATGAGTCTGCAGAGGTGGTGTGAACTTCGACCTTCATGCTGGTCTCAAGGGAGAGGTGACAGGCTGGTGACAGCCCAGTAGGAGGAGATTACCCTGATTCAATAATAAATCCCAGACTGACAGCTCAGTCCTAGTTTGATTCTGATTATTTTTTTATGCTTAGGGATTAAAATATTTAAACATGATGTGTCTATCCCAAATATTTAGTACAACCATCCTATTAATTTAGAAAAAAACAATTTCTACAACATGGTTGTGAACATTTTCTGCAGTCAATACAAGTAATTGGGATAGTTAATCTATTTCTTTGTCAACTTTGGAAATGACTACATAATAAAAATTACTGGTTTAAAAAAATATAAAAATACATAAAAAATAAAAACATATCCAGAGTCTATCACTAGAGATTTGTGATTCAGTTGATAAAAGACTAGGGTCCAGGAATCTGCATGTTCATACATTTAAGCTGATTCTGATTCAGATGATCAAAACAAACATTAAAATACACAACCTCTAAGGTCTCTTGCAATTTTAACCCTCTCTTCTGTTCTTGTCCATCACAACTGTTTATCGCTCACTTAGAGAATACGTGGTGCCTTACCAAATCTAGTGTGCTCAATCAATATAATCTTATTTGAAATCCATACTCACTGGGTGCTGGAATTGGTTAACAAGGATTCCAGTCATCATAGCATATTATAGCATTCTGCTGGCTGGACATGGTAGTCTTGTTTTTACTCTGGTTCAGGTTACTTAGATGGTTGGACTGAAAGATTCCCATCACTATGAGATTCTATGATTCTGATTCTAATTCTATCATATTATTAGGTCTACTATTAGGAGTTGCTAAGTTTTCTCTGTTACTTGGCTAAACATATGTGTACTCCCTCAGAAGGCCTCCAGGAAGTTCTCCATGTGGTTAAGAATGTTGATGTTTATGGTTCAAAAGTTATACACTCAGAGTGAAAATATAACTTTATTTATTCTCTACTTGCTATTTAAAGATACCTCAGTTTTGGATAGTCCAAAGTTTAAGCTCCTTCTAAGTATTCCCTTCCTCTCATACTTTCCAAATTGGCACCTGGACATACAGGTAGGCCTATGTATCACACATACAATAAATGAATTGTCCTTAGAGATAGATACTGCCTCTGAGTCCTTGCTGGTCTGAGACACGTTGTAGCTTCTTTGGTCTGGTGCCCAGGAAACAGTGGTGGTGCCCACAGAGGTGTGGTTTGTCCCACCTGGTTCCCTCAAATGCTATGCTGGCATCCCTGCTGAAGTCATAGCTACATTCATGACCTCTTCCTTCTAACTTTAGTCCTCTTCTGGTCTACTGCTTCTTCCATTTCCCATTCATGTCAAGGATACAGAATATTGGAGGATATGAAGAAATGAGGTGATATCTAAAGCTCAGCCCTCTAGACAGCTCACTCAGCCATTTCTACCATCCAATCTGGCACCATGTTACATGCAGTGCCACGCCAACTGTGGGATGCTCTGAAGCACAAGCTGGGATATACCTGCTGTCCTGGACCATCTTCCAAGATGGTCTTCCATCTTCCAAGAACTACTACCCCAAGGGGACAAGAGAGCTGGCATAATCACGTCTGATGGCTTGTCTTTCTTCTCTTTACTCCTCCCAACCATCTCCTCTCAGAAATATAAGGGGCTTTCCCTATTCTTAGATAGAAATGTCCCTTGCAGCATATTATCGGTCTTCTCTACATAATGGCTTATAGTAAAATTCAGTGATCCAGATTCCCTAGGCTTAGCATTTGATTTGTAAATGAAATTTTGGCAAATTTAAACAATATTTTTCCCCTCTCAACAAAGCCTGGATTTCAATATTATGTTCTCACTGTGAATTTTTTAAAATATGGTTTTCCACTGATGGCCAAGAAATGACTTCTCTGTTCCAACCTCCCATGAAATGAAGTCCAGTGATTTAATAAGTGCAGAGCTGCATAGCAACATGATTTCTGAAAATGAAAAACATCAACTTAACATTTGCAAAAATATTATTCCTGTAAAAATAATTATCTAGATAGGTCTGCTTTTGGAAAGCCGGAAGCTAAGAAAATAAGTTATACAAGTATAACTGTTGCATCAAGGGCCATAGATGGCAAACTGCTTAAGATCAAGTATCATTGAGTTTACATATATTTGGTTCTCTTGCAGATGCTACAATCATAGAAACATAAGGAATGCAGGACCTAAGTGATCCTGACAGTGAAATTTGGTATAATGAAGAGAGATGATTTTTCCTAGGAAAGGGACAAGATTAACAGTATCAATTATCTCACAACTTGGCCCAATCTAGCACTCCAGCCTTACTTCCTCCTCCTCACCCGTGTCAACCTACTCTTCCTACAAAGCCAGCAGACCCATGGACCTTCAGATCCACCAACTGCAATTCTATATCTGTGTCTTTGCTCCCACAGTCCCCTCCATGGGATGCCCCCAGGCAGTAGGGCTCTAAAGACTAGCGAGCAAATTCATGAGGATTAAGCGAGTATCAATAAGCATGCCTCCTGTTTCTATCTCCATCAAACACAGGAATCATGTGTTGTTACAAGAATGGAAGTACTATATTTAGTTAGGCTCCTTTTACCAAAAAAAAAAAAAAAAAAAAAAAAAAAAGTGGATCATAGTGGTATCTTACTTTGAGGGAAAAAGAGATTATATCCAATTACCGTTTTCTATAATTTGTCTATTCTTTTCAGAAAACCTTCTGAGTAGGAGCCACAGGCTGAGTCTGGTTCTGAGGGGGGTGGGGAGAAAATGGAAGAATAAACACTGAGTGGGAAGCAGGGAGACCACGGTTGTTACCATAGTGATGAGCATTGAGTCCGGATGGTGCTGTTGCCAGCTTGTGCTAGTGAGTGGGAGAAAACCACTTTCCTTCTGGACTAGTAGAGCTGAGGACAGAAATATCTGGGATGACCAATTTAACTTGCTACTTGACCATCTAAATTCTATCTGTGTAGATATAGTCAGTGTTTATTAAGCACCTACTAAGTGATGCTTAATAAATGGCAAATAACTGGCAATGTGCTGGATGTATTAGAGGCTTTAATGTATGTAAACCCAGAAATTTAGGGACCAACATCCCCATTTTAAATATAAAGTAAAATTTCAAGAGACTAAATAATTTATTTGTTATTGAATGACCTAGCTAGTAAAAGGACAGGGCCAAAATTTATAGTCGGATCATTAATTTAATTCAATCTAATTTATTTTCAGTGTAAACCTATTTCCACCAAGCCACAACTATGCCTGTCAAATGATATGGCAGGAAAATTATATCCCTTTGAATAATGCAAACTTAGAGAATCCATGGTGGTTACCCCAGACTTTGACATTTTAGTTTTCCCTGTTTCGCAAGTTTCCTAAAAAATAATTGAAGTTAAAGCTTTCTTTCCTTCATTTATAAACTGAATGGGTTTTCTGATAAACATCTTTTTCATATGTTTGTTGGTGAACTATCATTTCTTCATACTTAATTAAAATGGTTAGAAAATGATCCCAAATGACAGGTTTCAATGTATTTGGCATTAATGTGACAGTATCAAAATTTACTGACAGTAACATTGACTTATAAACAGACAAAGTTCATGAAATTATTTCCTACATTCTTTTTTTTCCAAAATGGAAGCACCTTTGAATCTTTAACAACAATCATTTATTACCAGTAAACACAATAAACAATATCAGAAAATTAAAGACCCTTATAATTCCATTTCTATTCTCTTCCTTACTCCGCAAGTAAAAACTGTTTGTGTTTACCCTTTTTGAACATTTATGCACAGTACAGTGGTGAAAAGTGTGAATTCACATTCTGACTTTGTCACTTACTAGCTATGTGATTAGACAAATTAGTCTTTTAACCCTCAATTTCTTCTCTGCAAAATAGTAAATAATATTACTATTATTTAATATTTAAAATTAAATAATATTACTAACACATATGATTGTTATATGTAATAAATCATATAATAAGACAATTATGTTACGTGCTTAGGGCAGTACTTTAGCACTTTATAAATGGTAGCATACAGATGTATGTATCTCTATACATATTGTTTACATAAATGAATTATGCTACACATATTGAGCCATAACTCTCATTTAACAAAATATCTTAAGCCATATTTACATGTCTATATGTAAGAGTCTACCAATTGCTGCATAATACTCCACATTGTGAATATAAAATAATTTTAATTAAACATAATTAATGAATATTTAAGTTGTTTATGGTTTTAATCTCAATAGAAGCATTGGCAAACTGTCAACAAATGAAGAGATAAGAAATATTTTAGGCTTTGCAGCCCATTCAGTCTCTGTTGCAGTTACTCAAGTCTATTTGTTGTAGCATAAAAACAGCCAGAAACAATACATAAACAAATGAGTATGGCTCTGCTCCAATATTTTCTATTTCCAAAACAGGCAGTGGGCTTGATATGGCAATGGGCTGTAGAGTTTGCCAATCCCCAGTATAATGTTCTGATTGATACTGCAGTGCTTACATTTTTTTCTTACTTCTCCTGTTACTTGCTTTTAAATCATACACACACACACACACACACACACGAACAATGTCTTAGTCTGCTCAGGCTGTGATAGCAAAAGACCAAAGACTGGGTGGCTTAACCAACAGGAATGTATTTCTCACAGTTTGGGAGGCTGAAAGTCTAAGATCAAGGTGCCTACCGATTTGGTGAGTACTCTCTTCCTAGACTGCAGACAGGACTTCTGGGTATGTCCTCACATGGCAGAGAAAGATAGAGTGGAGGGAGAGGGAAAAAAAGAAAAACAAAATCTGGTGTCTCTTCCTATAAGAGCAATAATTTCATCATGCAAGCCCCAATTCTCATGACCTCATCCCTCCTTAATTACCTTCCAAAGATGCATGCCCAAATACCATCGCATTGAGGGGTAGGACTTCAATACATTAATTTGCTGTGGGGTGGAACACAAACATTCAGTCCATAACATTTTGAATAGAGAAACCGATTTTTAAATTGTAAATCTTGATAGGCATTATATGATTTTCTACAATTTACACTCCTACAAAGAATGAGAGAAAGCCCAGGTTCCTACCTCTTAGCACCTGCAGTTTCTATTGTAACTCATTTGATTCTTTAGTAATCTGATAGGTAAAACATTACATGTCATGTTGATTTGAATATCTTTGTTCATAAGGATAAAATCTTTTCCTGTGTTTATTGGTGAACTATTATTTCTTCATTTGGGAATTTTCAGTACATATCTTTTTTCAACTTTTCTAGGTTAATATTTTTCTCATTGATTTCTGTCAGTTGTTTAGAGATGCTAACTCTTGCCTATCAAGACTTATCCACATCACACTTTCCCATTGCATCCAGCTTGACCTTTGTAATACTCATTATACTCAAAAGTACTTGGTCAATGCGGGCTAGATTGCAAGGTCCATGAGGTCATGATGACTGCTTGTCTTATTCAGGGTTTAGTGCCTAACACTGACCGCAATGTCTGGTGCATAGCTGGCGCTCCAAAACTCTTTGCTGAATATAATCAATAAATAGCACATATTTTGCAAACATTTACCACTGTATATTGTTTTGTTTTTCTGTTAACTTTATTATAGCATCTTTGACCACATCATTTTTAATTTTTATAACCAAATTTGTCTATTTTTTTTTGCAGCTCTTAAGTTCATTTTATGCGTAGAAAGGCCTTCTCCACTCCCAAGTCATTAAAATACATTTCCTGTATTTTTTCTATTATGTGTATATATGTATATATATATTTGCAATTAAATATCTAATCTATAAAATTTTTTGTATCTGTTTAAGGTAGATAAACAATTTAATTTTTTCCATATGAAGACTATACTATTTATTGAGTGATCTACCTCTTTACCACCAAGGTGAAATGCAATCTTTATTATATTCTAGGCAGAATAGATGTATAATATACGTGTGTTTCAGCGTGTGGTAGGGTGTATCTCTTTTTTTCCTATTTAAAACTTTTTTCCCCCATTCTCATGCAAGGACATTTCCAGGTAAATGTGGTTTCAATTTGTCAACTCTCTGTTGAATCAGTCAGTCATTCCCTACAGAGTAAGCCACTTAAGCAGGACACTGGATGAGGAAAAATTATCTTTCAATCTGGCTTTGTTCATTAGCTTTAAGTTGCACAGCTTAAAAGGATTCATAATCATACCTGTCTGACCTGCTTCACAGAGTTATTGTGAGATTCGAGAGCGCAAACTGATCTGCGCATTTAAAGTGCCCTAATAATTAAAAGTTTCTGAGAAGTGAAAATTATTCATATTCCCTACTATCGACAAGTATCCAGTTATTTCATCTTGAGAAGATAACTCAAATCAACTGGAACTGGATGAGTAACATTCTGTGGTAAATGGAGGCAAATCAATGAAAACATCTTCCTGTTTTTATTCCAAGCAGGTGGAATAAGTAGTCCCGCCAAATGAATCCAATACTAGAGCGGTTCTTGGCTAGTTCTGTGCCTCTGTCATCCTGGCACACCAC